>NW_023425595.1:34421417-35021417 GCF_014108245.1 Pipistrellus kuhlii
TAGCTAGGTTACAGCCTGACAATACTGAAAGAGACTACAGCTTGCCTTACACTCTCTAACCGCTGGTACGAGAGTCGGTCCAGTTGCTCTTGTCCACGCCTGGGGTCTACACCAATGTCACTGCCAGACACAGAGGGACAGGGGTAGGAGCGGGGAGGTGTTTTGTGGGTCAGGACTGCCAAAAGGCATTGAGAATCTATCCACAGTCTGTCCTCCCGGCCAGAAGAGGGCGTGGCCTTCACCATGGCCATCTTTTAGCTGCCAGACTGTGTTCACCACCTGGGGCTGTGGGCGTTCCTTCCCTCACACATCTGGACCCCTCAGCCCCACCCTTCCAAGTCCTGTGCCCTATCGTTCCCCCCCTGATCCCCATCCCAAGTCAAATCCCAAGGCCGGAGCCACGGTGGCCTTTCTGGGGGTCAGCAGAAAAAGGACGGAGAGGTGACTGGGTTATGGTGGTGCACGCGGCCCCGTTGGCGTGGTGATGCGGGGCCCGTGCTGAGGCCAGAGGTTCACCACCACAACCTGGAAGACCACTGGGCCCCTGGCGGAGACTGGAAGAACAGAGGGGAGGGGGCACCAGGACAGGAAGAAGACAAGGAAGCAGCCTAGTGCAGGAGGGCGGGCCTGGAGCAGCCCTCGGGGCTGGCCCCGGTCTATCTGTCTATCTGTCGTTGAGCTGCGGAGAGCCGGTACCATCCTCATCCTCTTCCTTGTCGTCCTTCAGGCCCTTCAGTCTCTGCCGGGCGAAGTCCTCAAACACAATGTCGTCGTCGCTGGTGGGAAAGACAAGGAGAATGGGGAGGTGTTTGCAGGGCAGGGAGAGCAGGCGTCCTCAGAGGGGTCAGAGGGCCAGCATGCCCATGGGACTGACACTGCGTGGGTGGGCTGACCCTGGGCACAAAGGCCTCCAGCCAGTTGTAGAAACAGCAGAGGAAGGCGTACGTGTGCCTCTCACGCCTACGGGCTGGAAAGTGACCTGGTTCTTGAGGCGCTGGGGGCGGGTGTAGCCGGGCTGGGGGCGGAGGAAGAACCCACTCGTACTGTGAGAGGCCAGGCCACCAGCAGGTCCACAGCACACTCTGGGCTCCCCAGAACAGGCCCAGGGCACCCCCCCCTGCCACTCCCCTAAAGGACTCCCTCAGGAAGCTCTTCGGTTTCTGCACAGGAAGGAACAGTTGACTTCCTGGGAGAGAAAACCATGAAGGCCCTTTCTCCAGGAAAGTGCCGGCTCACGTTCTACCCGAGTGGCCTTGGAGAGGAAGGGTTTGGGGGTACAAAATCTAAACAGGGGAGCAGAGGAAGGGTGGGTGGGGGAAGGGGTGCCTGAGTGGGTTTTCAGGACGAGGCGCTGCTTTCAAGCACAACGAGTTCCCTTCTACTATGAAACAGGTCCACTTAGGCCCACCTGAGTCCCCTGTCCCCCAGAATCCAGCCAGCAGTGTGGGGGTGTTCTCCTAGGCCTGAGGACCTAGGGTGACTTGAAATCTCACATCCCAAATATCTCCTGGGAGACAAGGGAAGCGTGGGTTTGGAGCTGGAACGAGAGAGCTGGTTTGCCCTGGAGGTGGTTCATGGTTTTGGCCCAGGTCCTCCCCCTCTGGCAACTGTCCTGTGAGCCAGCGGCCTCTGGCCGCACAGAAATCCACATCAGTCCTCGGGGGTCAGGAGCAATAAGAACCTTCCCCATCTCACAGCCTGATTTCTCTGGTTGGGCCCTGGTGGGACATGAGAGCCTGCGCCCAGGGCCATGAACCAGCCGTGTGTGAGCCAAGCAGGTGCCGTGGACAGACGGATGGACGTGCCAAGGATGAGGGGAGAAGACAAACCCCACGGAGGCAGGAGGAAGGGAAGCAGGCACGGAGGGTCCTTCAAGTCACATGCAGGCAAGCGGCTTGCTCAAGAGGCAGCAGAGGCGGCCCTCTGCAGACAAGGTTAGCCCAGCTGCTCCCCAGGGGTTAATAAGCATCTATGCAAATGACCCTGCTGCCCCACCCACCACCCAACCTCCACGCTCCCCTGACGTCTGCAGGCTGAGGTTTGGCTTACTTTGTGTCAAGTTCTATGAGGTTGGTATCCACGGGCGTCTCGCTCTCTGGAACTAAACACAGATGGGCAGGCACCCATGAGTTAGTGTGAGTGGGTATGGGACACAGGATCCCCGCCCCAGAACAGCCAGCTAAGATGAGGAGGATAATGGAAGAAGGGAGTGGGAAGGAAGGCTGGTCCCCGGTATCAGAAATACCCCAGAACTTCCTAAAGGCGGATGAGAGGCTCCGGGAAGGTCCCAGCGGCCCCTGCAGCCCCAGGAGTAGGAAGAGCCTCCGCACCCGCCCCTGTGGGCTCATTTCCACTGTGACGTAGATCCCTGTCTGCCATGCCTCTCTTTCTTCTTTTTTTTTTTTTTAATATTTAAATATATTTTATTGATTTTTTACAGAGAGGAAGGGAGAGAGAGAGTTAGAAACATCAATGAGAGAGAGTCATCGATCAACTGCCTCCTGCACGCCCCCTACTGGGGATGTGCCCGCAACCAATGCACATGCCCTTGACCGGAATCGAACCCGGGACCTTTCAGTCCGCACTGAGCCAAACCGGTTTCGGCTGCCATGCCTCTCTTTCACCTACTCTAACACAACCGGGTTTTTTTCCCCCCACATTTCCCCAACCCTGAACTTGGGGTGTTTTTATAACCAACAGCATTGCATCGTCTAATTGTGGGAACATTTTTCTTTCTTTGTGGAACATAGTATGCAACGTCTCTTTGACTGAAAGAGTCTTCGTGAGGTATGGCCAACCTGGAATCTCTCAGGAAAACTGTGGGAATGGTGTCCAGGGGCCACCTTACCCACGGAGCTCCCTTTCCCACATCTGGATGCAAGAGAAGGGTTCCAGGCATGGCCAGTGGGGCCCCTCTACTCCCAGCTTCCCCCCACCCCACCCCCCGCCCACGGGGACCAGAGCCAGACCTCCCTGTCTCCTAGGGAGTTAAACGTCAATAGGAGTGTGGGCCTCGCACAAGACCCTGAGGAGCTGGGGAAGAGGGGTGACCCTGGGCTGGAGGCTGGCCCAGAGGGGAGTGGGGTGTTGGGAAAACACGGCAGCTGATGGAGAAAGGGGTAGGCTCTCTGGAAACGCCCACCCCGGTGACCCACAGACCCCGCTCACCTTCCCGTAGTGGGGGCTCCTCTTTGGGCTTGGGGTGCATCAGGGTGAAGGGCAGTTCCACGGCCACGTCACTGAAACAGAGACCCGGACCCGCTGAGCCTCGAGCCCAGACTTTGGTTGTGAGACTCAGCGCCCTGTCAGTTGGAGGACCGGGGAGGGTTTCCTGGTCAGAAGAGGCAGCTCTGGGCGGAGAGGTGGGGAATCCTGCCTCAGACCCTGGTTCTCTGAGAGGGATCCCTGGACTCCCACGAGCTGGGAGGAGACACGGGGGTGGGAGGAGCGTGGCTCAGGACGGTGTGTGCCTCTTGGTCCCTGGTGGTTCCAGAGGCGGCAGGGGGTCCTGCCAACCTCAAATCCCCACCGCCATCTGGACACCGCCTCCCCAACGTCCTGGTTGGAGCTCCCCCTGACCCTCACTCCGTCCCTTCTCCCAGCATCTCCAGGAGGCCCCACTGAACGTGCTCAGGTGGCCCTCGCCCCTGCCGGCTGGATGATGCACAGCTGAGGCCAGTTCAACCCAATTCAGGTTGGTGGAAGCCCGGCCCTGGGGCCATCGCATCGTGCCTGGAGGCTTAAAGCCCAGCGGGATGGAGGGGGGGACACGTGGGGAGGAGCAGGGGAGGTGCTGCCACCAGCCAGCGCTTCTGACAGACAGGATGATAACAAGACCAGACACTAACATGACGCTGACTCTGCCACGACCACCCTAGAGCTGTGGTCGGCAAACTGCAGCTTGCGAGCCACATGCGGCTCTTTGGCCCCTTGGGTGTGGCCCTTCCACAAAATACCATGGCCTGGGCGAGTCTGTTTTGAAGAAGTGGCGTTAGAAGAAGTTTACGTTTGAAAAAATTGGATCTCCGAAGAAATTTCAATCGCTGTACTGTTGGTATTTGGCTCTGTGGACTAACGAGTTTGCTGACCACTGCCCTATAGCAACTCTAATCTTCACAACCGTGCTATTCCTGCACCCAATGGGCAGGTTGGGAAACTGAGGCACCAGGAGTGCAAGTGTCTTCCCCAAGGGCACACAGCCATTAACGGGAAGTGATAGGCAGGCTTCTGACTCCCTGATTCACAGCCTTAAGCACTGAGGAGCCCAGCTCAGAACGGAGGTGATTTCCACCCACTTTCTCCTCTGACTCACAAAAGCAGTCCCGAGGCTCCTCCTCTCACTTGAGCTGGGGGGGGGTGGGGGCGTGGGGTCACACAGGAGGCCCTGCCAACTGTGAGTGCTGCCAGGCTCCTCGTCACCTCACTGACCTTGCTGCCCAGGGCCCTGCTAGGAGGGAGAAGGGACAGGGAGACGGAGGGGGCAGACCGACAGAAAAGGTCTGCTCCACCAGCCCCACCACTCCGTGGGCAGCACTTTGCGTCTTTAAGCCTCACTGAGCTCCTCTGGAAAACGGGGACAGCTGCACCCAACCACTAGAACTTCCAGGGGGTGGTGCAGGCACAAGGCTCCGTTGGACACGGACACGTGTGCCTGTGCGAACCATGACTTCCCCTCAGTGAGAACACAGCGGTCTCATAAGGCCGTTGAAACAATGTGGCTCTCATGCCCGGCTGGCGTGGCTCAGTGGTTGAACGTCAACCTATGAACCAGAAGGTCGCGGTTGATCCCCAGTCAGGGCACATGCCCGGGTGGCAGGCTCGATCCCCAGTGTGGGGCGTGCAGGGGGCAGCCAATCAATGATTCTCTCTCATCATTGATGTTTCTCTCTCTCTCCCCCTCCCTCTTCCTTCCTCTCTGAAATCAATAAAAAATATACTTTTTTAAAAATAGAAACAAAAAAATAAACAAACAATTTGGCTTTTTTTTTTCCTCTCCTCTATTTTGCTTCCAAATGGGGATTGCTTTTCCAGGTGCACTTGGGAGATCTCAGAATGGAAGCTGGTGTAAGACCAAGCCGGCAGCCTTCCTTCAGGGACACAGCTGGGAGCATCCGGACCTTCACCTTCCACCAGACCCCGAGTGACCGAGGACAGGGGTTGTGATGATGCCTCTCTGGAACCTCAGCACCCCGCACGAGGCGGGCACAAGGCTGGGTTCAGGAAATCTTGACTGAAATGCATTGAATGGAACTGAACTGAATTGAATTTCCCCTCTCCAAATGGACTGATTTCTTGGGGCGAGCAATAGTGCCCTCTTGTGTCAGAAGGAGGCAGCACCACTGCGTTTGGGACGTGTGCCTTTGTGGAAGGAAGGTGTGTGGATCCAGCTGGGGACCAGGGAGTCTTGTCTACCAAGGCAGATCTCCACAGGGCCTCTCCTCAGCGACCCTCGGCCAGCAGTTCCTTCTCAAGAGTGCAGTCGTTTGAAAGCCACGAAGCTGGCGTTTCCTCAAAACATTCTATAATGCAGACTCATAGGGGGCTGCTCCCTGCATCGGCAAAGCCGGCCGTGCAGCTGTCTGCAGAGGTCCCTGCCGCCTGGGCCTAAGGCAAGCGCAGCATGAGGCTTTCAGAGGAAGGACTGCAGCCCCCGGACTCATGCCCCAGCCTGGCGGCTGAAAGTGACCGATACATCCCTTCCAACCGCGGGCCCTGCAGCTCGGAAAGGGGGTCAGTCAGGTCCGAGGGAGGGACTTTACCTGGACGCAAGGTCTCCCAACAGGCTGGGTGGGCCAGAGGAGGCGGGAGGAGTGGTCAGGAGAGAGTGAGGAGGAAGAAAACAGAAAGCATGTTCATTCACCACCTCTGCCGCCCTGGGGCTCACGCCCACCCACCCTGAGGGGCTGTGGCTGCTCTTTCGGGGACACACGAAGGCAGTCACCCTTCCCCAGGGGGCTGAGATCTGGTCAGGCTCGGCCACCCCCCCCCCCCCTCACAGGCCTCGCTGAGCCCCGGGACCCAGGTCTGCAGCGGAGACATGAACATGGACCACAGAGCTGCCCCTCCTGGGAGGCCTCTCTAGTGAGTGCAGCATTTGGGATTCGCCGCCCAGGATTTCTCCAGGAAGCAGCTGGAGGCAGCCTGGGTTCTGCGGGGCCTGGGCTTGCAATTCTGAGAGGTCCTATAATTTGCAATCAGTGTTACCCGCCGCCACTGCAATAGGCATTATTCTCATGATAAAGGGGATGGACATCGAATGTTATTCGCTTTCCACCCTTTTTTGTAGAAACGCGTGAATTAGAAAAATATCCCTGTGACGACTCTCTAAATCCAAATCAGAAGTCCAGGTCCATAACCACACGTGGTTCCAATATGGGGGAGAAGGTAGTTCTTTCTGAGTGCCCCCTGCCCCAGACTGTGCCCACGGCCACGACCCCACCCCCTCCCGCCCCCACGACCTGAGAGGAGGCGGGGAGACTGCAGGACGTGTTTGGGGGACTGTTTGCGCTTCCTGTTTCTCCGTCTGTAAAATGGGAACGCCAGAACACCCCCCAACCCAGCTGTGGGAGTCCCGGCCCCTTTAGCCATCTCCCCAGCCCATCAGCGTGGGCATGAGCGGGGGTGGGTGCTGCACCCTCAGGTAGGGTGCGAGGCACCGAACCCCCTGGACACCCACAGCATAGACTCTGGGACGAACTCCCCCCCACCCATGAGCCGGGATGAGGGGAGCTAGGGGAGAGGAGGGGGGAGGAGGAGGGATGGATAGGAGGGGGGAGGGAGGGGCTGAAGGCCTCTAAAGCAAGAGCGGGTCAGGGGCAGGGGAGGGAGACGGGGAGGAGGAAGGAAGGAGAGAGAGAGGGAGCGGGAAGCCCTGGAGCTTGGTTGGCCTTCACAGCAGGTGCAGCTGCGAAGCCCAGCCAGCAGGCAGGACGGGCCGGCGGGCTGCAGGCGGGCAGGGCACGCCCTCTGCAGGCCGAGGGAGGGGCCGGCGGGACCGGAGCACTCACCCGCCCCGAGACACCACCAGCTTCACTTTCACTTTGTAGGACACGATGATGCCCAGGATCTCTCTGTTGGCGCCTTCCCTCAACCTGCAAGGCGACACAGGGCGCCGGTTAATGGAGCCCCCTGGGCGGGCGAGACGGGCCGGGGCGCGGGGGAGAAGCCTCCTGTCCCTCTCCCGGGCCCTCGGCCGCCTGGAGCAGGTGTGTGGGGACGGTGACCGCCTGGAGCAGGCAGAGCGATGTGTGGGGACGGTGAGCGCTGCCTTCCGGTGAGGGCTTGGGGAGGAATGACCGTGGGGCAGGGAATCCCTGCCTTTGAGGGCCATCCACCTGCCCTCCTCCCTCCAGCCCTCCCAGCCCCTCCTGATTGGCCCTCTCCTGTGGGACCTCCTCACGGTGCCTGAGGGACAACCCGTCTGACTGCAGGCACCAGGCTAGGGCTTGTCCCTCAAAGGAAGCCTCTCCAGGGTGCTCCCCACAAGCAGGAGCGCAGCCTTGGTCTGGGCCCATCCTGTCTCTGGGGCATTCCTGGATCAAGGCGGGGGCGGGGGGGGGGGGGCAAAGGGACAGCTTCCCTGGCCACTTAAGCTCCTGAGGACGGTCCCCGGACCACTTGGGAGGAGGTTAACCCAGGCCGTGTGCGGGCACTGGTGAGGCCCACCGGGGTGTGACCCCTCTCCCGCCCCGGCGGGTCCTCACAGGGTGCTGGAGGCCAGGTTCGTGTCTTCGTGCTTGAGCTTCCCGTCCAGGGCGAGGCCCCGCTTCTCTCGGTTGTTGGCCAGGAAGGGGGTCAGCGTGTAGACCTTGCAGAACGTGGAGCTGGGCGCCACCGTGTCGCTGGGAAGAAGGGAGGCAGGTGTCGAAATAGCCCCCGGAGCCAGCCCCAGCCCGGCCCGGACATCGCCGAGACCACAGAGTGACATTTTTTTAATGTTTTTTTTTTTTTTTTTTTAGTTGCAAACATACCGATGGCTATTCCATGTAAGTAAACCCACACACATAGGGCAAATGAAATGAAATGCAACTACTCAGACATGTACACGCAGGGTCAGGAGGAAAAAAACGACACGTCTTCCAACGGGAGCATCTACTCCTTCCAGGTGAGAAAGAGTGTCTCACTTGAGATCTTCCTTCTCTCCTTCGCTGCTAGGAAGCTTGGAACAAAGTTCCACGCTCAGTCATAACAGCGCTCCTCAAACCTAGATTTTGTGAAAATTAATTATTCTCTGCCCTCCCACACAACCCCTGCTACCCAGGGGGCTGGGCTGTTCCTGTATCGGACTAGAAACACTGGGTACCGGGCACCTTCACCTCTTTGCTCCGGCTGCCAGGAAGCTCAGAACAAGGAGCTCGCTTCCACATAGGTTTCAGGCACAGTATCATTATGACCACAGTTTCCTTATAGTCGTTAGCTCTTATTTTGTTGTTCTAGCTATTTCTTATTTTTATTTTTTATATTGATTTCAGAGAGGAAAGGAAAGGGAGAGAGAGAGAGAAACATCAACGATGAGAGAAAATCACTGATTGGCTGCCTCCTGCATATCCCAGGAGCCCACAACCCGGGCCTGTGCCCTGACCGGGAAGCCCCTGGTTCACAGGTCGATGCTCAGCCCCTGAGCCACCCGCGCTGGGCTGTCATTCTAGTGTGAGTGCACACTTGACGGTAGCACGCATGTTCTTGCAGCTAAGTCGAGTGGATGTTTTCTAAAGGCTGCTCAGGTTCATCTGTCTGAGGCCCAGCGCCCTGCCCGAGGCCTCTGGCTCTGTGAGTGGACCCAGGGTTTCCCTTCCCCACCCAGTCCCATGTGCCTGAGGCGGGCCTCCTGCTCACTTACTCGGCCTCCTCCAGGGCCACGGGGCACTTGTACTGGGCTGTGTTGAAAAGGCAGATGTCTGCATACTGGCGCACTGGGGAGGGAGAGGGAGACGAGGCGTGTGAGTCCGGGGGCCAGCGCCCTCGCCTCCTAGGCGCCCCTGAGTTGGGGATGGTTAGCCCCAGGCAATGGCCAAGTCCCCTGGGGGCTCCCACAGGAGACCGCCCCCCGCCCCCACCCAGAGGGCAGCCCAGACACACCCCTCCCTTCCAAGACCAGCATCTTCCCCTCAGGGACAGCTCTGCCCTGGACCCAGGGAACCTGCGAGGAGGCGGCTTACACGGTAAACCCGTTCCCTGGCCATCAGCAGCCTCCAAAGCCTTCCTCTTAGGCCCAGAGCAGCCTGGTTTCCCTGTAGCCGGCTACCTCCCCCCCCATCCCTGGGAGGAGTCCCTCGTGCCCGCCCCCCGGGCTGGCCCTCCGCCTGGGGTACCCGAGATCTTGATCTTCTTCACCGTCTTGTTGGTGTTGTTGGTGACGTGGACGTTGACGTTGATGGGCTCTCCGTGGTAATAGATCTGGGCGGCGAAAGAAGGGAGAAGGGTTGGGTGGGAGGACACCAACGCTCTAGAGGGGAGCGGGGAGGCGGAAGAGGCCTCACACACACACATCTCCTGGGGCTCCCCAGACCGTGGCCCTCTGATACGGGCCCCTCGTTCATCAGCCACTTCCCGCCGAGGCTAAGCCACCAGGCATGTTAGACTTCGGTTCCGTTGGGGGACTTCGAAAGGCTTTACATTAGCAGGTGATACTCCTGGGCTCCGACCCTGGCTTAGCACCAGAAGCAATAATGACACTCAGAACGAGAGGGGTGGGCTTGGACAGGCTGTATGAGCCTCAAGGTGAGACACGGGAGGGTCTAGAAGAGGAAGGAAGTAGGTGGGGAAGGGCCGGGAGCACGGAGGAACCAGCTCTGAACCCTTACAGAGGGGCCTCAATGTGAATCTTGCCCCAAGAACTTGCCTTCAGCTGTTCTGAGACAAGAGGAGGGACGCTCACAGCTCACGGGTGGACGGAGGGTAGAGGCGGGGAGGGGTGGGGGGGAAGGGGATATGACCAGGACCCGGGACCCTTTGGGAGGTACACTGATTTCTGAAGTCAGTCACTCCCCTCAGGCGCATGCCCTCTGCTGCCACCCCTTAGGTTCCCAGAGGTTCCCCCAAACCCCCAATGGAAAGCTCAGGTTCCCTGTGCCCTGTCATCGTAGAGTTGGGGGTAGAAGCTCCTATGGAGGAGTCCTGAGGTCACCAAAGAGCTGGGACCTGAGGCTCCAGCGTGATTGGCAGCTCCCTTCCCTCCCTCCCGCCCTGAGTCCCCTCCGTCCCCCAGGTCTGAGCAGCCTACCTCCTTGTCCAGGGAGGCCTCGAGGTGCAGGGGCTTGTCCGACATGAGGAACTGCCTGGTGGTCTCGGCCGTGGGCTGGGGGCCAGGCCTCTCCGGGGCATACTGGACCTTCCTGATCACCAGGCGCACAGAATTCCTGGGGGAGGCAGAGGAGCCAATGGTGACCCGAGCCCCCGCCCCCACCCCCTTTCCTGGCCATCCTCACGTCCTTCTCCTGCTCAGGAGACGGCCATCCCTCCCCACCGCCTCAGACTCCAGTCCAAACCACAGAGATTGGCGTGGGAGCCTTGTCACCATCTGGCACTCCTCCATCTGTTCCAGCCACCCCCACCTCCTCTCTATCATCCCAGATGTTCTATCTAGTCATTTCTCTGAAGCTGCCCTTGCACTGGGGCCCCACCTATCATACCCTCTTTCCACTGCTTCTGCCTTCGCTTGCTTTCATCTTCGAGGCCCAGCTAAATGCCTCCTCTTCCAGGAAGCCTTCCTGGATCTACCCTGTTTGGATCTTCCCATGGTCTGAACCCCCACAACATCAGAGCCGAACCACCCCGGGGCAGCACGTCCTGCATTCCTTACGTCGTCTGATAGTATAAGCTCCTTAAAGACAGACATTTCCGTCTACATCGCTCACTGCTTATTCTCAGCACCTGTGACAGTGTCTGCCATCTCACAAGTGCCTGCTAACTATCGATTAAATAAAAATGTGCAGGGAACATGGACCCCGTGAAGAAATGGGGCCTTGAAGAGGAAGCGGGGTCAGTGACGGGGCATGGACTCGGTCAGGGGGTGCGGCCAGGGAAGAGGATAAAGACTCAGTGAGGGAGAGGAGGCCCAGAGACAAGATGGGGCTCGGTGAAGGTGCCTGGGGCTCAGGG
Source organism: Pipistrellus kuhlii (assembly GCF_014108245.1). Taxonomy (NCBI): domain Eukaryota; kingdom Metazoa; phylum Chordata; class Mammalia; order Chiroptera; family Vespertilionidae; genus Pipistrellus; species Pipistrellus kuhlii. The sequence continues at coordinate 34,432,518 of NW_023425595.1, forward strand.
TGGAACAGGACAGGGGGACAGGGGCCCGGGGAGGCAGTCTCCATGACGTGTTCGATATGCTGGCGCCCCCATTTCTCAGAGAAGCCACCTCCGTCCCCTGGAACCAGACAGCCAGGGCTAACGTCCTCGCTCTCCCCTTACTAACTATGACCCTGAGTGCAGGAGCCTCTGTCTCAGCTCCTCATCTGGAAAACAGTAACAGTAGCAGGACCACCCTCTTAGGGTAGCTACGAGGATTCAATTAGTTCGGGCATGCCCATCACTTTGAATACTGTCCAGCACTTAATAAATCTTCAGTGAATGATAGCTGCAATACCATTATTAGTAGTAACTCTGGTCAGGACTTAAAGTGCCCCATTGATGGTGAGTGAGGGCGGTGGCTCTCAGTGCGGCTCCTCTTTCTTGCTCTGATCAGGCTACACATACACACACACACACACACACACACACACACACACACACACACCTACTTTTCTCTGGGGACAGAAAAGCAAGGAAAAAGAGTACCATTTCTCTCCCCCAACACACAAACAAGCTGCCCAGGAGGAGGTGCCTGCAATACACCTACAGCCACCAGGTGGCGCACTCAGCCCACTCCTTGAGAGATGGGAGTGCCTTCAGCCCGCCTCCTGCAGGAAATGTCCCAGGCAGGGTGCCTGAGTTGGGGCTGAGGAAGCCCACCCCACAGTCAGGGCCGGCTGTTGGGGGCTGCCAGCCTGGGCTCCCTGTGTGCCCCGGGTTGTGGCTCTCCAGGAGAATACTTCCTCTCTCTGAGACATGAGCTGACCTCCCTGCCTTTCCCCTGGGTGCATTCACTCTCCACTTCCCTCCCTTCTTAGAAGCCTCCACTGACACCCACCACCACCACCACCTGCTGCTGAGGGCCTCCCAGGAGGAGAACTGGGAAACGGGGCGTAGGATGGCCTGGGAATAACTAAGCTCCCTATTTAAGACAGTCTGGATTTCAAGGGTTTTCAAAACAAAGTAAAAATAAAGAAATAAAAAAAATAAAATCTGGAGGGGTCGAGACTCAAGGCCAGGGAGAAGGAGGACGCAGGTACAAGGGTGTAAAGAAAAAAAAATGCCGGGGCCTCAGCCAGGGCAAGTGAGCCGCCGCCTCCAGGAAGCCCTCCAGGACCTGCCGGCCTTCCAGAGCGCCCTCCTCGGAGCTCCCAAGGCTGGAATGTGGGGGCCCTCCCAGAACACTTCCAGGCATTGTCACTTATCTCTTCGGACGCCCCAGCCGGCCTCCCTCGCTCTGCCCACACCCCTGGCCGCCGGGAGCTGCGTCCCTCTGTCCCTCTTCCTCACCGCTTGTGGATCTTCTCCTCCAGGCTCTCGGCGCAGAAGGCTTTGACTTCATAGTCCACACCACAGGCCTGCGGGGAGGGGGTCACTGACCACAGGGCCTTGGAGCCAGCGGGGTCCCTCTCGTTTCACAAAGGAGGGCGCTGGAACGGAAGCCGGAGCTCCCACAGCCCCACAGCCCCTCGGTCTGACCCAGGGCTGTGCTGCCTCCTTCCGCGGCTGCCACCTGGCCTTCTCCCAGAGCTGTTCCCCAGGTTCCCCTGATACAGGCTCTTCCCCCCCACCCCAGCACCCTCAGGGGCTCCGTTCTACAGGCTCCCGCCTCACCTGGGTGGCCACCCTCCCCAGGGCAGCCGCCCAGACACACACAGGAGCCTCAGCGGCCGGGTGGGAGCGCCCCCTGGTGCGGACCGGGCCCTGGGGGCATTGCCTGGGCGTCTCACTCCGCCCACACAGCCACCCGAGGAGCACGGCCTGTCATCTCCCTCTGGCAGAGGAGGGGACGGGCTCAGAGATCCTGGGCCTGGGACGCTTCTGGGGCCACTTCCCTCCCAGAGAGACGCTCCCTCGGGAATGGCCCACCTTCCCAGTGTCTTCCGGCCCCGGCTGCAAGGTCACCGAGCACGGGAGGTTCGGAGGGATCTGCGGAGAGGACGGACGGAATACGGACAGCGTGAGCTCCTGCCACACTGCCCACCTCCCTCCCCACGGGCCCCGCCCCCACCCACAGGCACCAGGCCAGGGGCCCCCACGCACAGGCCTGCCTCTCCCATCAGGCCAGCGGCTCCCGGGGACAGACCGGGTCTCCCCCATCAGACCTCCCCAAGCCACACCCTCCGGGAAAGCCAGGGCTTCAGTGTGTTGTCTGTATCTAAAGGGTTTAGCCTAGCCAAAGCCGGTTTGGCTCAGTGGATAGATAGAGCGTCGGCCTGCGGACTGGAGGGTCCCAGGTTCGATTCCGGTCTAGGGCATGTATTGTACATTGGTTGTGGGCACATCCCCGGTTGGTCGATGTTTCTAGCTCTCTATCCCTCTCCCTTCCTCTCTGTAAGAAATCAATAAAATATATTTTTTAAAAAATATCAATAATAAATAATAAATTAAAATAAAGGGTTCAGCCCAGCCCAGTCCTCACAGAACAGCGGACAGAGATCTTTCCGCGATGTCCACTGTGGTGGGCGGGATCATGGCCCCAAAGATGTCTGTGTCCTAAACCCCAGACGCATGACTCTGTTACCTCACGTGGCAAAAGGGACTGTGGGGATGTGGTTACGTTAAGGACCTCAGGCCAGAGTCCTTAATGGTGGAAGCAGGAAGCAGAAGAGCCAGCACCGGTGATGGGCTGTGAGACTGACTCCACACTGAGCGGGGGGGGGGGGGGGGGGGGGGGGGAGCTAGGAGCCTAGGAATGTGGGCGTCTCCAGAAGCTGGGAAAGGCCAGGAACCGACCCTGCCCCGGAGCCTCCGGGGAGCACACAGCCTGGGGCGGCCCGCGCTGCGCTTCTGCCCGCCAGGACTGTGAGGCGGTGACGGGCGAGGGTCACTGCCACCGGGTGTGTGGTGTTTGGCCACCGCAGCCGCGGGAGACCAAGTCACGCGGGATGGAGAGGACGATGGTACCCTCTCCCCTTCCCTAGCCCCGCCCCCCCAGAGAGAGCAAGGAGGCTCCACCCCCTTACAGAAGCAGAGTCTGAGAAACGGGGCATTTTAAAGCCCAGACTCTGGGAGTCCCGGGGTGGAAAGATGGCAGAGCCAGGAAACCCACTACTTGCCATCCCCCGTGGGGGAGCTGGGCGAGTGGGCAGCCAGCCTGAGCCAGGAGACAGCCTTGTAGCGACCCAGGGGTGAGAAAGGGTTCCTTCTTTCTCTGCAGCGCCCTCCACCTCCTCCCCCCCACCCCACCCCCCGTGACCTGGAACCAGGAGGGTCTGGGGAGGGGCTCGGAGGTCGGGGTCACTCCCCTGGCAGGGAAGAGCCGTGACGGGGCACCAGGCCCACCCCTGCCCCGGGAAGGATGTGCCATGGAGCCGCTGCCCCCGTGCCCCTGTGCCCCTGCCCAGAGGCCTCCTGGAGGCGGGGCTTCTGAACGGCCGGGGGCAGGGGCCGCTGACCTCGAAGGTGAAGGGGTAGGCGTGCTCGCCCAGCTTCTTGATGAGGCGCTCCTGCAGCCGGGTCAGCGGCTTCTTGTCCTCGGGCGCCGGCGGGAAGGACTGCACGTTGGCCACAAACAGGTCCTTGCGGAAGGTCAGGCCCAGGACGTCCAGGTCCTCCCGGCCGTAGCGGAAGGCGCAGGTCAGCGTCACGTAGACTGTGGGGGCGGGGGGCGCTGAGGGCGGCGGGGGGGGTGGGCGGCCACGCCTCCCCCACCCCCACAAGGCGGCCGCTGTCGCCCTGGGATGGAGACAACTGCAGGCCCCGGGTCTGCCCCCATGTTCCCACGGGAGGGCCCACTGCCCTCGGGACGGGGCATGGGGTGGTGGGAGCGGGGCACCTGGAGGAGGTGGGGGCCGTCTGCCGGATGGCTCTGTCCACCACCCCCGCCCGGCTCCAGCCCAGGGCGTGTGTGTGGTGGGCACAGGTGGGGAGGGCGGAGGAGCGGAGGCAGGTGCTGGGTGACACCCAGAAGGCACGGGGTCGGCTCCCAGCCTGACCTCTGCCTCCTGTCCGCCTGCTCACCTCGGACACGCCTTCCCCTCCCCAGCAACCAACTCTGTCTTCTGTACAAGGACTCTGCCTGCTGCCCTGTTCGCAACCCAGCCTTTCGATCCTCGAGGTGCATTGGGGTGAAAGTGCTCAGGGCCCTCCCCGGTGGGCCTGGGGCAGGGCACCCGCTGGGACGCGGTCGGGGCGGTGGAGGGAAGGGCGGTGGGGGTGGGCGGGGAGAGGAGTATCATCGGCTGCTGGCCGGCCTGGGAGTCAGGGAGGCCGCGATGGAGGCTGGGGGACCGGGGGAGAGGAGGCCCTCACCTCTCCTCTCCTTGAGGTACTCGGGATCCACCAGGACCACGCCATCTGGAGGAAGGACAGCAAGTTGAGCAGACCCTCCTCCCCAGGTGACCTCTCAAACCCCTGAGCCCCAAACACAAGCCAAGCTCAACCCCAAGCCCAAGGCATCAGTCCGTCCAAAGCAGCATGAGAGAAACGGGGACGCCAGCAGCGGGGACGGCACCACCCTTCCACCTCCCACCCCCGCCCCAGGCTGGCCCTACAGACCCAGGGAGGGGGGTGCGGGTTGCCTCGGGCAGTACACTGGCCTCTCCGTTCCTTCATCTGCTAGCCCAGTGGTTGGCAAACTTATTCGTCAACAGAGCCAAACATCAACAGTCCAACGATAGTCATTTCTTTTGAGAGCCACATTTTTTTTTAAACGTAAACTTCTTCTAACGCCACTTCTTCAAAACAGACTCGCCCAGGCCGTGGCATTTTGTGGAAGAGCCACACTCCAGGGGCCGAAGAGCCACATGTGGCTGGTGAGCCGCAGTTTGCCGACCACGGAGCTATAATAACCACCCGGTCTGGAGCCCCTATCCTAGGGTGTCACCGGGGATTTAGATGTTGTAGGCTGCAGGAAGGCCGTGGGGTACATCTCCCCTGTGTTCTGAGCCCCTCCCTCCGCAGCCCCGGGCAGCGCCCTGACCGAACCCCCGGCCGCCTCCGCTGGGAGGCGGGAGCAGTCTCCCGGAGCAGCCGAAGGAGGCTCACACGGCTCAGCCATGAAACGGACCCTGCACCACACTGAGGAGCAGCGTTAGCGTCCGGGGCTTCCCGGACCTGGGATCTGCAGGTCGGGTCTGTGAGGCCGTTGTCCCTGCCCCGCGGGGCTCCCTGAGGACGGGCTGAGCTACCTCGGAGAAGGCGCTGAGCCGGGGCCTGGCCTTGGGGGGCAGAGCCCAGCCAGACACAAAGGACATGGTCTCCCCCAGAACCCCCAGGAGGCCGGACACCGGCTCAGACCTCCATCCCCAGAGTCACCTCTGGCCGAACTCCACCCAGCCTCCTAGCACTGAACAAGCTAACGTCTCCTTCTGCCCACAGCTGACCTGCCCCGCCCGCACCCCACCTCACACTGCCCCACGGCGGGCCTCTCCGGGAGTCTGAGAGTGCGTGCCCGCATCTGGACGAGAGTGCCCACATCTGGACGTGAGTGCCCAGAGGGCCTACGTCCCATCCCAATGCTGGGCAGGTCTGAGGCACAGCTGGCCCGGAAGCGCCCGCCCCTCCCAGAGCCTGCCCTGCACCTTCCCTCCTTTTACTGGGGGCCTTCCTCGGTGCCTGGGCACCAGGGCTCATGGCCCATCAGTGCAGAGGGCACCCTGTGAGGGCACTCCTTCCAGCCAGGCATCAGGGCAGACTCTCTGGGAACCAAAGCAGTAACCAGGTCTTAAAGGGCAAGGAAGGGTCAGCCAGAGATGATCAAGGGGTGCTGCAGGCAGGTCTCCGGGACCTCAGGCCCAGCACAGGGCCAGCCTGAGGTTGGTGCTCTCTCGGACACTTGCTACACGGCTCTCAGGGTGCTGGCGTGCTGCCCCTCCGGCTGCTGCCCTCCCCCCGGCTCTGTGCCTCCTCTGCTGCCCTCCCTACCAGGCCCCTGGGTCGGAAGGCTGTGCCTGGAAGCAGGCCACAGGTGAACTCTGGGTGCTTGCCCATGGCCGCCGAGGGACCCGTTCAGGAAGGAGACACAGATGGCAGAGGGGACCCTGAGCTTCGCAGCACACTTTCCAGTGTACCCAACAGGGTGGGGAAGAAGGGGGGGGGACGACAGCCTGCTCTGGGCAGGAAGGGGGGGACCTGGACCGGAGCTGAACTCTCTGCAGCCTGGAGGATCTGCTCACACCCCTCCCAACCCAGGGCCCCGTCTCCTGCCCCACCGCCACGGGGTCTTCCTCTCAGAGAGCTGAAGCTCGGCTCCCATGGGGCTCCGGCCCCACACGCCCGCTCCGTCCGTCCGTCCTCCTGGCCCCGGGTGTGAGGACCGAGGCCTCCGCCTCCGAATTCCCCCCCGAACTGCAGCTCCCCGTTTCTTCACCCGGACGTGTCTCCTGCAGCCCCAGTGCCCATCCTTCCAAGCGGCCACCTCCCCCTGCCTCACTTCGTTTGCTCGTGTTTTTCTTTAAAAATATCCTTTAATCTCTCTGGGCCCCCTGTCCCCATGTGTCCAATAGGAGTAATTTGGGGGCTCCCTCCCCCCGACAGTTACGGGAAGGCAGTGAGGTAAAAGCTTTGGTTTTTAGAATCCTAGCCAAGGGGACGTTAGCGATATCTAAAAACACTTTATGTCCTCCGGGGCTGGGGTACTCCTGCGTAGAGGCCATGAGTAGAGGCCAGGGATAGTCATAAATATCCTCCAGTGCCCAGGACAGCCTTGGCAACCCCAAATGTCACGCGTGCAGAGGTAGAGAAGCCCTGATGGAGAACAGGATGTTGGAAGAAGGTGTCTCAGGCTCTGGGAGGACCCGTGAGAACCGTCTCCGTTTCGGAAGCCCCACGGTCTCCCTGCCCTCGCCACCAGGGGGCAGCAGAGCAAAGGTTTCCCATAGAGTCAGTGTGTTGGGTTTGAGTCTAGGACCCTTGACCTACAAGCTCCGTGACCTGGAGCAAGTCACTTAACCTCTCTGGGCGGCGTCTCCCTCTCTGTAAAGCTGGGGTAATAACAGTGGCACCCCCTGGTGTCTGGCAGAAGTCCTCATCCTGCGTTATCATCAGGACGCCTTCCCTGCGCCTCACCTCAGTCCCTCCCACGTGGCCCTCAGCTAAGGGGAAAGTAGCTGCTCCGTCAATGTTTCCCGACAGATGCGGGAAGCTTCTCACACCCATTCCTGGCCCAGAGGTCTGGGCTGCGGGAACACACACACACTTCTCTGGAAGGGGCCTGGCCAGCCGACCCCCCATCGCCCCCGCCCCCAGCGCCTGCCTCCCTGGCCCCCAGGGACTCACCCACGGGGTCCACGAAGTCGATGTGATCCACAAAGTCCCGCTTCCCCAGGTAGACGGTGAGCTGGGGAGGAGAGGCACAGGTTAGGGGAGCGGCCGCGGGCCCGAGAACACGCTCCCGAGAAGCCACTGGCCCTCCCTCGCCCCGGAGAAGACCTTGGGAGCTGCCCGTGCAATGCCTGGGCCCACCCCCAACCCGCACGGAAACCCTGCCTGGCCTCGCGCGTGAGCCCCAGCCCCCGTTCCAACAACAGCAAACCTGGTGCGGGTTTGGAAGCACCCACTCATCCCGGACCCCTACGAAGACGTTGCCATTGTTTCCCTTTCACGGGTGGGGACCCTGAGCTCTGGAGAGACCTCGCCCAGCACCCCAGCAGAGGTCTGCTAAGCCGGAGTCCTGGGCGCATCCCGAAGAGGCCAGGGAAACTCGGAGCAGGGATCCTGGTGTGACCTCTGAACACTGAGTCCCACACAGTCTGGCGGGGTGCTGGAGCAGCGAGGGACCCGCCGCTGGTACCCCAGGCGGTGGGGAAAACCGCGGGCTAGAATCCCGAGGGTCATCCTAGACACTTCCTGCTCCTCCACCACCCCTTCCTGCTCCTGTACCTCACAGGGCACCCTCCTCTCTGTTCCCACAGCCACTCCTGCCCGGACCGGGCACCGGCCTCTCCACGGTCCGCTGCCTGCAGCCGCACACCCCCCTTAGCCAGCCGGGCTCTCCTAAAACGCTAACCTGCCGATGCCATTCCCATCTGAAAACCCTTTAATGGCTCCTCCGTGCCCAGAGGTAAGATGACAAATGGGTTTCATCCAAATGCCAACAGTGATCGATGGGTAGGAGCGCCGTGGAAGGCGGGGAGGGGGCCTGGGCTGAGGCAGGATCCGGGATGGAATCCTGGCTCAGCAGGAAAGGTGCCTGGGGGTGTCTGCTGCGCCAGCACCCCAGGTGCCACTCGCCAGCCCAGGCGGAGTCCCAGCCACTGAGCCTGCCGCCCGGCTCCCCGGGACCCAGCCCTGCAGCCTCCCCGCCTCAGCTCCTGCTCCCTCGGCCTCCTCCTGTGCACTCACGGTCCCCCCACACGCCCTGTGATGCACGTGCGTGCCCAGATGCTCTCTGCACACCCTGCCGTGCCCCGAAAGCACACCTCCGGGGGGCGCTGTCCCTGGCCCCGGGGCTGGGTCCTGCAGCCCCTGCACAGCCCTTTCCCTGCTCTCTGCCCCTTTAAATGGAAATGATCACTTGTCATGTCTGCCTACCCCCCTCTGGCTGTGGGTGGCTCTCGGGCTGTGCCTCATTTATCTCCATACGCCCTCCCCAGCCCCCACCCCCTCGCATGAATGATGTTGGTAATATCTGTCTGCTGAACAGAGAGGAAAGCGGGACAGAGACAGAGCCGGGAGCTGCGAGGAGAAGGAAAGCAGGGCAGGCGCGGGAAGCTGCCTCCGTGGCCGGGATGGCACCGCGGTTCAGCAGAGAGGCTCCAGGCCGCTGCTCACACCCGGGAAGCAGCGCCCTGAGGCCCTTGGACTTACTCCAGCGGCTGCACCCACGCTGGAGTCTCTCTGTGGTGGGCTGCGTCTCCCCACCCCAGGGGCTCCTGGAAGTCCAGGAGAGTTGTACCACCCCAACCCCCCAGACAGGAAGGCTCCGGAGGAGATCCCTCTCCCTCTCCCTTACCCGCCCCCCACCCCCCGTGGCGAAGGCTCCTAAGGGCCTCCTGGGAGGGTGTGCAGGTCCTGCGTGGTCAGTAGCCATGCCCAAGGGAGGGTGAGAGCTCGGGGTCAGGGAGGGTGAGAGCTCGGGATCAGGGAGGGTGAGAGCTCGGGGTGCAGACTCACCTTCCCATTGGGGCTCGCCTTCTTGAACACCCTGCGGAGAGAAAGAGGGTCAGCACGGCCCACCCAGGGGAAGGCCCTGCAGGGCCCAGGACGAGGGGCCTGGCGTGGTTTTCCTGGCACCGTCTCAGCCTTGAGAGCAGAACAGTGCCCAGCATAGCAGGACCTCACCGTCTCCACTTTCCCACCTACCCACCCCCACCTCCACCCCCACCCAAGCCACTGTTGTTGCCAGGATAGCTCTCCGGGCTCTGGCCAGGGCCCCTCAGTCTGTCCTTCAACCAGCAGGTGTACGTCAGACCACGCCGCTCACCCGCCCACACTCCGCCCAGGTCACGCAGAGGACAGGTCTCGTCCTAGCGTCTGCCCTGCTTCCTTCGTGTCTGCCGTGTCTCCCAGCATCGACTCACACTTTTCTCCCTCCCTCCCTCAGCCACAGGGCCTCCTGGCAGTTCCTCCAACACACAAGGTTCCTGCCTCGCTCCGGCAGCCCCCTCCCCGGGGGCACGCTCCCCCACAGCCTGAAGGGCGGGTCTCTGCCCTGTGCTCCTTCTCTCCCTCTCCCTTTCCTTCCTCCACAGCTCTCATGTCGCCCTGCCCCCTAACCGCTGGTCACATGGGTGCCTGTCCACTCTGCTAACCTGTCAGCTCCACCAGGGCTGGCATCTTTCCAACCCTTCTTCCCTGACGTGTCCCGCGCGCCTAGAGGAGTCACCCAGTGGGTGTGGAATAAATGTGCTGTATGAATGGCAGGTGGCAAGGACCCAATACGTATTAGTTGAGTGGGTGAACGGATGAACGAGTGAAGGAATTAGCCGAGAAACTGAGGCCCAGGAAAGGGGAGGGATGTGCCCCTGGCCACCCAGCAGAGCCTGGCCCCGGACTCCGCCTAGTGCTCACTCCGCCTCCCGGAGCACGCTGCGGTCTGCGGCAGCTCCCCTGCCCTCCGCCCCGCAGCCGGGTGTGGGAGCCTGAGCCCCCTCACCCGCCCCCCATCATGGAGCCCCAGGAATGCTCAGAGTAATGTTGGGAGGGAGAGAGAAAAAAAAAAAAAGTAGAGAAAGATAGAGACAGAGACCCGGGAGGTAGGAGAACATGATGGAGGAGGCAGAGGGCGGGAGGGAGACATGGCCTGGCAGGTGTGAAAATAAAAATGGAATTAGAGCCCTCGCCGGTTTGGCTCAGTGCATAAGAGCATCAGCTTATTGGCTGAAGGGTCCCCGGTTCGATTCCAGTCCAGGGCACAGGCCTCAGTTGCAACCTCCATGCAGGAGGCAACCAATCGAAGTGTCTGTCTCGCATCGATGTTTCTCTCTCTCCCACTCTCCCCTCCACTATTTATATATATTTTTTTAAAAAGTCAATGGAAAATTATCCTTGGGTGAGGATTTCTTTTAAAGGATAGAATTAGAAATGAAAAAACAAACAGAAAGAGGGAGAGAGGAACAGTCAGAAGCAGAGAGAGAGGCAGCGGTCTCGGGGCCATGGAGCAGGCCCGCACACAGCCGAGAGGGATGGCACAGCCCACGCCCTCCCCAGCAGCAGGAGACCCAGCAGGCACCCAGGGCCAGGCGGGGTGAGGCCACCAGGTCACAGCACAGTCATTCCTCCAAAAAGGGAAGTGAAATGGGGGCTCTGTGTTATCTCCATAGCCCCACCCCCCGCACACCTTCCCCTTAGCCTGGGGCTCAAGGGACCACAGATGAGTCTGAGTTTGGCTTGCAATGAAGGGCCTGGCACATTCCTCCCCCACCTCCCCTAGGAGTTCTGAGCTCTTCTCCTCCTCATAAATATTTATCAGTATTTGGAGTGTGAAGATGCCACAGTCAGCTGGAGTGTAATAACTGCTAACGTGATAAAAAAAAAAAAAAATTTTTTTTTCAGATCACATAGTTTGAACTAGCAGCTCCCAAGTTAGGCTGGACCTGCAGCGGGGACCAGATGTCCCTCAGAGGGACAGTGACACATCCTGGGCACAGGAGGGGGCTGAGGGCCGGGCTGAGGTGATGAAAAAGGGAGGAAGGGAGTTAGGAAGGAACTCGAATTTGCTAAGTACTTGGTTAACTGTTTCTCCTGACAACACTGTAAAATGCGCAATATAACCTCTATTTTATAGACGATAAACGAGGGGTTCAGAGAGATGGAGTAACTTGCCCAGGAGCCCACAGCAAGCCAGGGGCTCTGTCGGGATTCAGACCCAATTCTGCTGTCTGCCTCTAGAAGCTGGGTCCTTCCATTCAACCCTGCTGCTTTCTACAGCGGGTGCTTTTATCCCGCCCAGAGAGAAAAGAGGGGACATAAAGGCAAGAGAGGAGAGGGGAAGAAAGGAAAGGGCCAGCGAAGGTGAGGAGAGTGAGGGCGAGAGGCAGGCAGCATGGCCAGTGGCGGGGAGTGCTCTGTCACTAGCTCTGTCAGCCCCTCAGGCCACCGCCTCAGGGAGCTGGGCTGCTGATGGTTTCCTCCAACAGCAGCAGCAGCAGCTGCCCATGACCGGAGAGCATGTGATGGGCCGGTCATGTCTCCAAGTGTTCTTCCAAACACACTGCCCATCCTTCAACAATCCCATTTCCCAGGTGAAAACAAGGAGGGTCAGGCAGGCAAACTGTGGCTGCGTTTCCACCCCATCACACAACCAAACCCTCCCTGCAGCAACTCCGCCAGCTTCCTGACCCCAGTGCTGTCAGCAGAGGGCCCTGTGGGGGGTGCTTCCAGGCCAAGGGGCCCCCACATGCGCAGCACCACACAGAAGGCTTCTTCCTGCCTGTCGGCTTTGAGGAGCGAACACCAACGGCCAAGACTGTGATCAGAGCCAAACTTCCAGACTGTGGGATGGCTGCGTCTGGCTTACCCACACCCCCACCTCCACCCCGAGTCCCGTCTCTGTCCCACAAGCCTGGTTCTCAGAGTCACAGCCAGGACCCACACAGAAAGCACCAGCGGTGCTGTAGCTGATTGAGGCTCCCTGGAGACCAGGAACAGAAACCCACCGAGGGCAGCCCTGGAAAAGGAGGAGGGGGAGGATAAGGAGACAGAAATCTCACGGGAAGAGTGCGCAGGAAGGACGCCCTGGTGCTGGCGCCGGGATCGGGGAAGCCATCGGCCTCTCAGACGGACGCGCTCTCTCTCCACCTCTCCCTCCGGGGCTGCCCGTTCTCCCGGCTGCACTGCTCTCGGTGCGGCTGCTCCATCGTCTCTGTGGACCAACTCTCTCTCTGCTTACTCGGGCCTTTTCTGCTCTTCCATCACGTTGGCTTGCATCTGGCTCTCACTCTGACCCTCTTCCTACTCTGCCTCTCACTCACTTGCCACTGTTAACTGCTGAATGGCCCAATTCCAGTTCCCAGGAGGGAAGCTTCATTGGCCAACTTTGGTCAGGTGTCCCATGCCCGGGCCAATCAGCTCTGCCTAGGGTGTGCCACATGGTCCATGAGACATGGGCAGGAGAGAGTCGATAGAGCAATGTTTTTCAAACCAAGGATCTCAGCCCATTAGATGATAATGAAACCAGCTTAAAGGACTGCCACCAGCACTTTGCTTTCGTTGGTTTAATGGAACAGAATGTATAAGCATGAGGTACCGGTAGCAAGGGTAGAGTAGATATTACTATATTTACTGACACTCCATCCAGGCAAATTTCTGCCGTCCTATGAAGTTAGGCATGCCTGTGTGGCTTGCTCTAGCTAAAGAATCAGGAGTAGAAGTGGCACATCTCATTTCTAGGCAGAGCATTTAAGGGCTGGTACATGCCCACTGTATTCGTTTTTCTTGGAGGCAGGTCAACACTCTATGAACCAGGATGTGGGCTTCTCCAGATAACCCCATTCCCCCACCTGCTGACCAATGTTACACTAATATTCTGCTGCTGTTCTGTGAACCACCAGTCCTCCCAGTGTTCACTGGTGCCTGTAGGAAAAGACCTGCACCACAAGGAACCCAGAACAAAGTACCTTCCTGGACAGATTACCCAACAACTGAGAGTTTATAATCCCGTGTGGTACAGCCAAACAATGAAATGCTACATTGCCCTGAAATGGTGCTTGCATCTTCCATAACACAGGGAAATGCCTGTGACAGAATATTAAGAGTATTAAGTCAGGACTCAAAATAATACGTTTTTCATGAGCTCAATTTATACTCAATAAACACACACACACACACACACACACAAAGATAAGATGGCAACACTCCTCAAATTTATCTACAGAGTTAATGCAATCCCTATCAAAATCTCCACTGGCTTTTCTGCAGAAAGTGACAGGCTGATCCTCAAATTCTTATGGAAATACAAATGACCCAGAATAGCCAAAAAAAGAAAAGAAAATCTTGAAAAATAAAACTAAAACAAAGTTGGAGGACTTTCACTCCTGAATTCACAATTTACAACAACACTATAGTAATCAAGACTCTGTGATACTTCCATAAAGATAGACATAGATCCATTGATCTGAGAGACCAGATATAAGCCATATATTTATAGTCAATTGATTGTGGACAAGGGAGCCAAGACAAGACAACAGAGTAAAACAGTCTCTTCAATAAGGGATGCTGAGACAACTGGATATCCACAGGCAAAAAAATGAATTTACTGGCTCACATTGTGTACAAAAAAATGAATTAAAAATGGATCAAAAACCTAATGTAAGAGCTACAACTATAAAATTCATAGAAGAAAACATGACCTTGAATTAGGCAATGCTTTCTTAGATCTGATACCAAAATCACAGGCAATGAAAGAAAAAACATATTAAATTGACTTCATCAAAATTAAAAACTTTTGAGCTCCAAAGATCACTGTCAAGAAAGTGAAAAGAGCCGGTTTGGCTCAGTGGATAGAGTGTCGGTCTGCGGACTGAAAGGTCCCAGGTTCGATTCCGGTCAAGGGCATGTACATTGGTTGCAGGCACATCCTTGGTAGGGGGTGTGCAGGAGGCAGCTGGTCGATGTTTCTCTCTCATTGACGTTTCTAGCTCTCTATCCCTCTCTCTTCCTCTCTGTAAAAAGTCAATAAAATATATTTAAAAAAAAAAAAAAGAAAGTGAAAAGACAACCCACAGAAAAGAGAAAATGTTTTCAAATCATGTATCTGATAAGAGCTTAGCCGGGACCGGTTTGGCTCAATGGATAGAGCGTCGGCTTGGGGACTGAAGGGTCCCGGGTTCGATTCCGGTCAAGGGCATGTACCTTGGTTGCGGGCATATCCCCAGTAGGGGGTGTGCAAGAGGCAACTGATCGATGACTCTCGCTCATCGATGTTTCTGGCTCTCTATCTCTCTCCCTTCCTCTCTGTACAAAATCAATAAAATATATATTTAAAAAAAAAAAAAAAAAAAAAAAAAGAGCTTAGTATCCAGGATATTATTTCAATTCAATAATAAACAAGCAAATAACCCAGTTAGAATAGACATCTCTCCAAAGAAGATATACATGTGGCACCTGACCACACCAGCGAGTCTATAGCCAAGAAGATACACAATAAGCACCTGAAATGTTGTTCAACATGATTAGTCATTGAGGAAATGCAAATCAAAGCCACAGTGAGATACTTCACACCCACTAGAATAACTATAATTAAAAGAAGAATAGCTCTAGCTGGTTTGGCTTAGTGGATAGAGCATTGGCCTACAGACTGAAGGGTTCTGGGTTCCATTCCAGTCAAGGGCACATGCCTGGGTTGCGCACTGGATCCCCAGTGTGGGGGGAAGGGAGGTGAGCACGCAGGAGGCAGCCAATGAACGATTCTCTCTCATCATTGATGCTTCTCTCCCTCTCTCCCTTCTCCCTTCCTCTCTGAAGTCAATAAAAAATATATTTTTTAAAAGGATAATATCAAATGTTGCCAAAGATGGGGAGAAACTGGAGCCCTCATATATTGCTGGTGGTAATGTGATGTGAAGGAGTCACTTTGGAAAACAGTTCGGCATTTCCTCTAAAAGTTAAGCATAGAGTTAACCTATGACCCAGCAAGTCCATTCCTAGTATATACCCAGGAGAACTGAAAACAGATGTTCACACAAAGATGTGTACATAAATGTTCATAGCAGCATTATCCATTATAGCCCTAAAAGGTAAAACAAATGTCAGTCAATTGATGGATGTATTTTTAAATGTGATATATACGTACACACAATCATATTTGGCCACAAAAAGATACGAAGTGCTGATTCATGCGACAACATGGATGAACCTTGAAAATTTTAAGTGAAAGAAGCTCATCACAAAAGACGATGCATTGTTTGATTCCATTTATATGAAATGTCCAGAATAGGAAAGTAGATAGAGACAAAGAGTAGATTAGTGCTTGCCAGAGGCTGGCGCAAAGGGGAGACGAGAAGTGACTGCTGGAGGACAGGGATTTCCTCTCTGGGATGATGGAAGTGCTCTGGAATTGGATAGTGGTGATGGCTGTACAACCCTGCGAATAAACTAAAACTGTGACTATTGTGATATGTAAATTATGTCTCAATTTTATTTTACTTTTTAAATATATTTTTATTGATTTAAGAGAAGAGAGAGGGAGAGACAGAAACATCAATGATGAGAGAATCATCGATCAGCTGCCTCCTGCACACACCCCTATTGGGGATCCAATACGCAACCTGGGCAGGTGCCCTTGACGGAATTCAACCCTGCGGGACCCAACGCCCTATCCACTGAGCCAAACTAGCCAGGGCATATCTCAATTTTAAAAACTAAACTAAAAACAATACCTATCTCTCCCCTCCCCGAAAAAATGAGTGAAAGGAAAGGGCATATGCCTAAATAGTAACAGAGGCTGAGACTCCCTTCAGCCACCCACCTACTTCTTTATATCTCTTATTTTTCCACTTGGTACAATAAACATAAAGTACGTTATAAAGTTTCCAGGGCTTCCCTAACAAGATAGATCTCCAGTGTTGGAGAAAAGAGAGTCTGGAAAAAAATACTGTGAGGAAAGTAGAGACATGGGGACCCAATGACTCTGAATCTTTTGGAGTTAGACTCTCTGGTTCTGCGATTTTACAATCCAGAATCCACATCTCTCGGATCCCTCCCCAGGCCTGCCGTGCCAGGGATTAGAATGCCTGTGCTGTGTCATCATCTGCTCAGCGATCTCCTTTTCCAGGCAGCCTTCCCTGACTCCCCTCAAGGCTGGGTTAGACCCCCCCCCCCAACTCCCCAGGGGTCTCAGCATTTCCCACTCTGTAATGGGCTGTTCACTCACCCCCTGCTTCACTTATATCACTTCAATGAGAATAGAGATTCAATTTGTGTTATTGACACTGACCCCTGGGGTACAGCACAGAGCCTGGGGCACAGCAGGCACTCAATAAATAAACGCAGGGTGAACGTTGTTGAATGAATGTTCTAACAGAGAATCAGTCAAAAGCGAGCATGGGTGAAGTTCAAATGGATGGTGGTCGGCAAGGACCCTTTTCTCTGGGTGAGTGGACCCCAGGGACCTCGTCCGTCCATAGTTCTCGTTGGCTCTCAGGATCAATAAACACCGGGCTTAGAACATGCTTCAGAGGGGCAGGGTCCCCGCCACCATAGGGCCGAGGCAGGAATATAACTGATACACCCAGCCCAGGCGTCAGCTCTGCTTTGACCAAAGGCTCTCCCACTTACTCTTTACTTATCCATAGTCACACCGGCCCTGCCACTGCCCGGCTCTGGGGGCATTAAGATCAACAACCAGGGTCCCTGCTGACAACAGGCCAAGTTAGAGACACCCACCAAGCTCAATGTCCTCCGAGCATTACGTTCTCCCTATGAGCGAGGTGCCGTAACGTATACACTTCCCATCACCTTAGGATATTGTTATTCCACCTACATAGCCCCATTTTATTTTCAGAGGAGAAACCTGAGATTCGGTGATCCTAAATAACTTAACGAAGTCATAACGCCAGCGTCAGGAGAGCAACCCCGTGAATGGGCCACCTATGGGAAACCATTTCGACAGTACATGTCTGAATATCAGAAAACTCATCCTGGGGCAGCTATCCGTGAATGCGGAGTCCCTATCCGCGGCTTGAGAGAGCACTGGTAACAACTCATTCCTCTGTGAGCACTGGGAAATTCACCTGGGAGGGAAACGTTACATATTTTCCAACAGTGCATGTGGGAAGACCTTCAAATATATTACTGGGTCTTCCGTCAACATCAGAAAACTCACCCAGGGCCTGCTCTGAGGGTGTCCTAAAGAGGAACACACTTGTTCCTCCAACAACCTTAGAAGGAGGTATTGCTGCCATCCCCATTTCACGAGTGAGAAAACTGAGGCAAAGGGCATCCAAGCCATTTGCCCAAGGTCGCCCAGCTAGTGAGGAGTAGAGCTAGATGTCAGAGCCCAGGCAGCCTGGCTTCAGAGATCGCACCTTTAGCCACTCACAATATACCATCTTCTGGGTGCAGCTGTGTGGTTCTGCCTGGGAAGCCAAGAAGGGTTTCTAGGGAGGGCGTAGCCAAGAGGGAGGTAGTGACACAGACTGGTAGTAGTGACAGGAGGTAGTGACAGCACTGCAGGCAGAGGTCTGAAGAGAGCAACTGCATTCCCTGGGTGCTTGGGAGGTGGTGCACAGACTGATACGGCTGAAATCTGTCCCCAGTGCCTGAGAGGAGCACCCAGGGAGGAGGATGGGCCAGAGAAGGGTCCGCTCACTGCCGGGTGGTCCCGGAGCACCCTGTGTGCCCGGCCATGGGCTAGGTGTGAAGCTGAGGATCTTGGACCACACAGAAGGCAATGGGGAGTCATGGGCATTGGGGGAAGGGCAAATGATTGGCTGGGACTGTATGTTGGACCCAGAGATGCTCCAGGCCCCCGAATGCCACCCTCCCCCCACCTCCCACTGCCTCTGACAGCCACCACGGCTTAGCTGGGCAGGGTGGGAGGTGCAGGGGGCATTCACTCTCAGGTGTGGCCGCCCTACATCCTGACCCACTTTCCCGGGGGCGGGCACAGCCGTCAGGGAGCGGGAAGGCGTGAGGAGCAGGTGGCGGTGGCAGCAAAGAGGTTTCTAGGGCCCTTATCACACTCTCCCTGGTAGCAGGGTTATTTGTGGACGGGCTTGTCATCTCCTCCAGAACCCAACAGCCGGCCTGTGTCACCACACGGCCTGCCTGTTTACACACCGTCGGGGCACCTGCTTCTCGGGGCAGCCGGGACGGGGAGGAAGCCGGAAGGCAGGGAATGTCACCTCCGTTTCACAGATCTGTGGAGCCTGGGGAATCGCAGGGCGGCTGCATTTCCCAGATGGAGCGATCAAACCCCAGGGGAGGAAGGAGTCCTGCTCTGGGGCCAGGAAACGCGGGCTCAGAGCCTCGAGGGTGTGCTCAGAGCCACTGACACGGAGGTGAGCCTGTCACGTCCCGGCTCACGGTCCCTCGGGGCTCCCCGGGCCTCTGCAGGTGGTGTCTGGCAGGATGGGGGGTCTGGCCAAGCCAAGCCAAGCTTCCGGCCCCGGCTTCTAGGCAGACAGCAATGTCTCCAGCCTCCTGCTGCTGGCACAGCTTCGCGTTTCTACCCGTGATCCATATTTGTGGAGAGGTTCAGGGGGTGCAGAGTGAGGACAGAGGGGAGCCACCAGGGGCCATGACAAAGGGGAGAGTTTCTTAAAGGTGCAGAACCTGTTTTCTGGCAGCCCACGAAAGTCAGAGGCTAATGAAAATGTCACCAAGGGGGCTGGCAGCTGGATCCCAAAGAGCCCACAGCCGGCACAGCACCGGGACGCTCTCCAGCCTTCTCTGGGGTCGAGAGGCAGGAAGGAGAGGCTGCTGGCAGAGGGAAGAGGGTGGCACTGCCGCAAGGAGACTCTGCCCAAGGCCTGTGTGAGCCCGGGTGAGTCTAGCATCCTCTCTGAGGGATACTTTCCCTGGCCTAGAAAATGGGGGTGATATCTACCCCCATAGGTCGAAGGTATTTATAAAGAATCAGTACAGCTCTAACCGGATTGGCTCAGTGGATAGAGCGTCGGCCTGCAGACTCAAGGGTCCCAGGTTCGATTCCGGTCAAGGGCATGTACCTTAGTTGGGGGCACATCCCCAGTAAAGGGGCGGGGGGTGGTGGTGCAAGAGGCAGCTGATCGATGTTTCTCTCTCATTGATGTTTCTAACTCTCTATCCCTTTCCCTTCCTCTATGTGAAAAAAAAAAAATCAATAAAATATATTTAAAAAGAAAGAAAGAAAGAAAAGAATGAGTACAAAAAAAACAAACAAAAAGACTTGGTCCCGAGTAGGAAATTGATAAAGAGAAGCCAGCATCAGTGGTACTATAATTATTACTGTTAATTCTCATCATTCCCCTGGCCACCACGGTGCCCTCCCCGCCAGGCCCAGGGGAGCACTCCTGCCAGATGCCGCTCTGGTCTGAAGGCCTTGGGGTGCAGGAGGTGGCGATGTGGCCCCCGCTGGAGACAGGGACTTTTTTTTTTGCAGTTGTCTGTCTTCCTCCCATTCTCAGATGGAAAACAACTAAACTAAACTCCAATTTAGTCCCTCACATTCCAGAAATCGCCAGGGACAAACCCTGCTAGTCTCTCTTTCTGCCCTTGCCTTTCCGTCAATTCTCCCTTGGGCAAGCCTTTCCATCCTTCCTTCCCAATGTCACCTCATCCAAGAAGCCTTCCCTGCTTACTTCAGCTGAAAGAGTCTTTGCCCTGACTCCTCTTATGGGGGAGGCTCTGCTTGCTCCCTGCCCCCCCCCCCAACCTTCTTCCCTTCTTTCCTCTTTACTTCCATTTTTCATTCTTCCTTTCTTTTCCTCCTTTTATTTTTCCCATTTCTGGCCTTGACACTGTTCTTTTTTTAATATATATATATATATTATTGATTTTTTACAGAGCGAAAGGGAGAGGGATAGAGAGTTAGAAACATCGATGAGAGAGAAACATCGATCAGCTGCCTCCTGCACACCCCCTATTGGGGATGTGCCCGCAACCAAGGTGCATGCCCTTGACCGGAATCGAACCTGGGACCTTTCAGTCCGCAGGCCGACACTCTATCCACTGAGCCAAACCGGTTTCGGCTTGGCACTGTTCTTACTTGCACTCTGAAGGAGGGAGACGGGTGCTCTACAAATAAACGAACGTCCCTCAAAAGCGGAGCGGGAGGGTGGAACGAGATGGTGTGTATGTGCCCAGCTCAGCCCCAGGCCACGGGCACAGCTGCACTGTCCCCTCCCTCCCCTCTATGCTGCTCTGCATCCTCACAGCACCCACACGGGGCCCTCCATCAGTGGACGGCCTTGGAACTGAAACCCTGACACACTCTAGAGAGCAGAACCCTCTTCCTTCAGGCGTTCATTTTCCTAGGTACACAGATGGTGCTTAGCAAATATTTTGAGTACATGAATAAACAAGGGCCAAACTCTGAGCCCACAACTCAAAAAAATAGGACCTGGGCCAAGTGGCGAATCTGAAGCGGGCACAGCCTTGCCCCCAGGATGAGACACGGGTGGACAGGTGGACCTGCATGGCCTCAGCAGCAGCCTGTTAGATACAAGGTGGCCCCAGACACACACGGTCCATGATTTCCCCAGCAGGAAGCTTGTACTCAAAGCTGTATTTGTTTTGTTTGCCAATTTGAACACATAAACTTTTAGGAATATAGAATCATCCTATATAATAAAAGGCTAATCTGCAGAACAGCAGGATGACCGGTCGCTTGATGCGCACTGACCACCAGAGGACAGACACTCAACACAGGAGCTGCCCCCTGGTGGTCAGTGCGTTCCCACAGGGGGAGCACGGCTCAGCCAGAAGCCAGGCTCACAGCTGGTGAGTGCAGCGGCAGTGCTAAGGATGCGGGGAGCAGGCCTAAGCCATCAGCCGGACATCCCCTGAGGGCTCCCGGACTGCAAGAGGGCACAGGCTGGGCTGAGGGACCCCCTGAGTGCACGAATTTCATGCACTGGGCCTCTAGTATTCTGTATTAAAATGAGATATTAATTCAGAAGCATTATATGTTTCCATTTTCCCATTTCTTAAAACACCAGAACAGATCAGTATGGTGGTGTATTTGGGACTCCACTTATCAACCACTCTAGGGCTGAGAGCCCTCTGTGGCCCAGGGCTCTGTAAGGACTGACAGCTGTGGCCTATGGGGGCAGCTCTTTCTGAACAAAGAATTCAGGGCTGGGGCTGGGGAATCCATGCCTTACATTTAGCCAGACAAGGTGCCTTCGATGTTCTGGAGTTGGCTCACAAGAGCCAACTGTCACATTCTTAGGAATTTGGCGAGCTAGTTATTCATACAGCCCTTGCCAGTGGCTCCATACTGGGGACATTTGGAAACCGTGGAGAAGTTCTGGGTTGTCACCACTTGGGGGTGGTTACGAAGGGGCTACTGGCATCCAGCAGAGAGGGACCAGGGATGCTGCCTGCACAACACACAGGTTAGCCCTCTCCCCACCCCAACAAAGAATCTCCAGTTCAAATGCTAATAGTGCTGATGGCGGGAAATCCTGATCTACACTTGTAATGAAATAATTCATTATTACATTATATTAAATTTCAAGGAGTGAAGTTAAGCAGCAGAGAAGATCAAACTGTAAATTCGTGAATAATGGTTCTGATTATATTTCCATTATCAAGGCTAATCATTTTTAAGAGGTTTTGATTATAGCAATAATAAACAAAGACTTCATGTTTCAAAAAATTAAAATGATAAATAAATAAAAAACAAAGGGAATGCATACTCAAAATGTGTCACTAATTATTTTACTAATTTTTACTGTGATGATCTTGATCTGATATACAATGATATCTATTAATGTCTACTGCTCTAGATGGTGGGAATGCTATATGATGGTGTCCTACGGTATACTTCTTCCCAGCTCCATGGTCAATGACATCATGTTAATACTGTGAGAATTTACACCATAGAAATTGGCAAATACCACAACCTCTTAGCCCCTTTTTTTTTCTGGAAGGCCAAATTGTTACCAGTGCACTATTGGGTGTAACCCTAAGTAGAGAAGAGAAATTCACAAGCTTAATGGATGCTTCTAAGATCCAGCCCAGGCAGACAGCTCAGCACCAGCCTGTTCTGTGCTGTGTGGAACAAGAATTTGAACACAGCCCCATGTACAAACGCTATACATCTTATCCGCACACACTCCATGCACACCATACCCAACCCACACATACTCACACAGACATGCACCCCACACATACTTACAGAGCCACACCCACCTATGCACAACACACCACACATCACACACATGACATCACAAACATGTTGTGCACACTTGCCACGTACACACCACACACATGCCATATGTACTTCACACCCCACACTAATGTACACCGTACACAGATACGTATACATGCCACACCCATACCACACACATGCATAGACACCATGCACACAAATACTAAGCTCACCCACATTCACACCAGCATACCACACCCCACACCATCTCACATACAGCCCCACACACACCTACACCATACACATACCACATCAATGCAATAGCCCGATAGCTAGCAGAGGATTAACTCAAATAATGAGAAAATAAAATTATGCCAGTCTGCCTGACCACATTCTTGGATGCCTGAGCAACTTTATCTTTACTGCCTCCTCCTCGGTGGCCCGCCCTTCCCCACACACCCACCAGCCTGCTGAGGTGACGGCCTCAGCATCTCCCGGGAGCACCATCCAGGGACCCCGTCTCAGTGCCCAGTCCTCTCGGCCCCTGGAGCCCCAGCCGAGGGCCCCATCCCGCTGTGTGCCCAGCTCTCCATGGGCCCTGCTGCCGAGCCCGCTGGCGGTGGCCTTCAGAGCCTGGCCTCCGCCCCTTCCCAGAGCCCGAGACCAGCCGATCTCTGCGTAACTCCACCCCCTGGGCCACGTTACCAGATGCTGGTAAGTCCACTCCTCCATCTCCAGCCAGGCCCTCTCTGAACCCACACCCACCAGCCTTGGGACATCTCTCCTCGGATGCCCCCTGACTTCTCAGGCAAGTCCCAAACAGGCTTCCTGCATGCCCACACCTGTTCCTACCCTGCACTCTCCGCCTCTGGCCACCCCAGAGGTCAGCACACAGGAGGCGCTCAGTGCACATCTCAATTATATAACTCTTTTATAAAGAGAAAAACCAGCTTCCCTATGAGGCAGATGGGAAGTCTTACCCCATTTCACAGGTGACAGCCCTGCGTCTTTGCGAAGTTATGAAGTTAGGAAGTTACGGGACCAGCCCAGGAGCAGCAGCCCCAGCAGACAGGCAGGCAGGCAGGGGCTGTGTGGGACGGAGGGAGACCCTGGAAGAGCCGGAGCCGGAGCCAGAGCCGGAGCTGCAGGCAGCAGCGGCCAGGCCAGGGCAGGCCCTGCAGGAGCGGCTCTCCCCAGCCCCAAGTGAGGGGTGAGTTACAAAGAAAAGGAAAAGGCGTTCCTGATGCGTGTCCTGTTTCCTCTCCTCCTCTGGCTTCTCGGGCCGCGGAGGGCGGACGTCTTTGGGCTGGCAGCACCGGGCTGCGCGTGGACCCGCTGAGGGTGAGGGTCCCCGGGCCCTTCACCCACCGCAGTCCGGCCTGCGTGGAGAAGTCTCCCTTCCCGGCCTGGGAGCGCTCCACCCTCTATCCCCAGCGGGCCCTCAGCACAGCTAGGTGACTCCTGGCCACAGGCTGTCCCATAGCGGCACCTCCACTGGGAACCTTCCATGTCACTCTGACTTCATAGGGGCTCCCTGCAGTCCCTCTTCTCCCCTTCCTCCCTGGCCCTCACATTGCTCTGCCCAGCTGCCTGTGGCCATTACCTATAGACCTGGGCTCCCCAAGAATCGGAGTGGGGGAGAGGGAGGAGGGAGGAGGGAGGCAACAGCAGAAATTTGATGCTGCTGCTTCTTTTTTTTTATTATTTATTTATTTATTTATTTGTTGTTAATCCTTAGCCAAGGAAATTTTTTCATTGATTTTTTGAGAAAGCAAAGGAAGAAGAAAAGAGGGAGAGGGAGGGAGAGAGGGAGGAAGGGAGGGAGGGAGGGAGGGAGGAGGAGGGAGAGAGAGAGAGAGAGAGAGAGAGAGAGAGAGAGAGAGAGAGATGTGTGATGAGACACTTTGTGGGATAAGACACATTGATTGGTTGATTTCTCCCTTTTATCCCCACCCTCCCTATGAGGTCCTTTTTTTCTCTTTTAATGGAGGGTGGGGATAAAAGGGAGAAATCAACCAATCAATGTGAGAGAGATGTGGGACGAGACACATTGATTGGTTGCCTTCCCCACATGGCCCAACTAGGGCCAGTGATGAGCCTGCAACCAAGGTACATGCCCTTGATTTGAATCAAACCTGGGACCCTTCAGTCCTCGGGACAGTGCTCTCTCCACTGAGCCAAACCAGCTAGGGCAGATGGGACTTCCTGAGTGAGAGCTTGAGAGATGGGTCTCCCCATCAGAGGGGCCTTCCGGAGGATAGAGGTCAGGTCTTCGCTCTCAGATTCGGATTTCCCGGAGGGAGGTGGCCGTGACTCCTCCATCAGCAAGGAGACTGCTGAGGAAAGGTCACACCTCCTTCCTCGGACAAGGGCCATGTCCTGTCCCTCACACAGGAACATTCCAGGGACCAGGAGCCACCCTCCCCCTCAGACAGGAGCCTGTCTCCTGCAGGACAAGACCATGCTCCTCCGTCTGACTAGAAACTCCCAGAGGGACAATCCCCATCTGTTATCCCCTCCACAGCTCCCCGTTACACTTCTGCTCAGTCTAAGACACAGAGAAGGGCTGCCTCCTGGGGCAGAACTGGGGCAGACTTGCCATATCATCCCTTGCACAAGGCCCCCTGCCAACTTCCCATTCATGCCCTCGGCTAAACAGAAGCTTCCTTGCCATCCTTAAGACAGCCATGTGTCTGAGCAGGGCCAGCGGCTGTCTGTCCAGGGCCATCAGCTTCTCAAGAGATAGTGGAGCCGAAACCAGTTTGACTCAATGGATAGAGCGTCGGCCTGCGGACTGAAAGGTCCCACGTTTGATTCCGGTCAAGGGCATGTACCTTGGTTGCAGGCACATCCCCAGTGGGGGGTGGGGGGTGTGTGCAGAGAGTAGCTGGTCGATGATTCTCTCTAATCGATGTTTCTAACTCTCTAACCCTCTCGCTTCCTCTCTGTAAAAAATCAATAAAATATATTTTGAGAGAGAGAGAGAGAGAGAGAGAGAGAGAGAGAGGAGTGAGCCACTGGAAGAACCCTGACCAAAAGAGGCTCAGGACAGGCTGCGGACCTCGCTCTAGCCTGGATGTGTCCAACTATGTAGGCTGAAGGCGTCTCTGCTCCCGGCTCTGCCACTAACTGGGCAAAACTCTTCCCGAGCCACTAACTTCCACTTCCCAGGCTCCCAACTCCGAACGCCCACTCCAGCGGAAGCGACGGGGGAGGAAAAGCACAGCCCTGCCCAGGTCCCACCTCGAGGACATCACTGGCCTCCCCAGGGGGCCAGCCCGGAGCCTGGTCTAAGCTGCCTCCACAATCTCCTTCCCTACACATGCGCCAGCTCCAGGGAGCTGCTATTAGTTAGCATCGATCCACAGAGTGCTCTGCCTGCACGTTTTATGAGCTCAGCCTCGGGGGCTGGGAGCAAGAGGTGGGAATGAGCGAGCCCAGGCCACTGGGCAGAGCAAGAGAACAGCGGAGCCCTAAGACTGAGGCACAGACAAGCCAGTCCTGAGGGAGGGTTAGCTGAATGAGCAGCGCTGGCCTCCTCCTTGTCCACCAACCTGTCTGAAGGGACAGCTGCGGAGCCAGCTCCACCTGCCCCAACCTAGACAGTATAGTTTAGGACGTAAGAGGTTCTCTAAAAGAGCAGCATTACAATGTAAAACATGTGCTCATTAAAAAAGAAAAAAAAGGAGCTCAAAGGGAGGGTGGGGATAAAAGGGAGAGATCAACCAAAGGACTTACGTGCACACATATGAGCCTAACCAGTGGTCAAGGACAATAGGGGGGTGGGGGCATGAGTGGGGGGTTTGGAGGATTGGAATGGGGGGCTGAGGACAAATATGTGATACCTTAATCAACAAAGAAATTTAAAATAATAATAATAAAGAAAAAAGAAAGAAAAGAAAAAGTGCTCATCAGTCAATTAAAAATCATGGTTATCCTCCCTTTGAAACGTTTAACTGAGTCGTTTTTTTATTAAAATTTAGAAAACAGCCGAGACCGGTTTGGCTCAATGGATAGAGCGTCGGCTTGGGGACTGAAGGGTCCCGGGTTCAATTCCGGTCAAGGGCATGTACCTTGGTTGCGGGCATATCCCCAGTAGGGGGTGTGCAAGAGGCAGCTGATCGATGACTCTCTCTCATCGATGTTTCTAACTCTCTCTCTCTCCCTTCCTCTCTGTACAAAATCAATAAAATATATTTTAAAAAAAATTTAGAAAACAAAAAGCCATTATTTTAAGATTTGTCATTCGTTTGCCATAGGCTAGGTACTTTATGACATGTTGAATACGGAGAAACACAGAAAACACAGGCTTTATTGTGCCTCCCAGCTGAGGGTGCCAATCTCCTGGACACCTCCTTCTGTCTGCACCCCCAGGCTGGGAGCTGCTCCAGGCAGGGACTGAGCCGGCCACAGAGAAGGTGCGTCATCAAGGAGGGAAGGGCCGGGGCCGGGGCCGGGGCCGGCCTGCTCCTCAGCTGTCTGCCTGGAGTGCTAGGTGAGGCCCTGGCACATGGGGCTCTGAAAGCGGCGAAAGTACGAACCGCCACCACAGCCACCACAGCCACCACAGCCACAGGCGGGCTGGGGGGCCGGGGGCAGGTCCCTGTCCACGTGGCCTGCGCTGGCTCCCCGGCTGTCTGGGGGGTCATGTTACCCCGCAGGGGCCTGGGCGGCGGAGAAGAGATAATGGGTCCGAGGAGTTCCCGGGAGGCCAGAGAGCTGGGCAGAGCCAGAGGTCTGCCATTAGGACGAGGCTGGATTGTCGAGCATTTTTAGGAAACGCATTCCCATTACTTCCAAGAACACACAGGCCTGCCGACGAAGTGGTCACATCGGAGCCAGCCAGCAGCGGCTGAACGTGAGGCCGCGAGCAGGGAGGAGCGTTCCGGGGCACCGCCAAACCTCTCCCAGACAGCACCCGGGACTTAGCAATGAACACCCCCAGACCCACCCCAAACCCTGCACCTGCCCCTCACACCGGCGCCCTCTCGTTTTCCTGGGAGGCTGCAAAAAACCTGCCAGGGGCGGGTCATGCTGGCCTCCTCCTTGTCCACCAACCTGTGTGAAGTGACAGCCTCGGAACCAGCTCCCCGGGCCCCGGCCTAGGTGCTCATCTCCCCCTGAGCCCCACGGAGGCCACACAAATGGTGACAGACTTGGGAAGAACAAATTTTGGAACGGGGTCTGGACCCCCATCCTGGCACCTGGCGGCCCTTCGCCTCACCCGGAGAGTGGGGTAACACAGCCTGCCTCGGGGTGTTGAGGGGAACGAACAAGCGGATGCCTGCCTAGGCCAGGCACACAGTCCGAGTTGGATAGGCGGTAGGATTCGCGCACCGAGAGGCACCGGCAGCGCCAGGGTGAGCAGGCCTCTCCGGGGCCCCACCTTCCTGTGGCTTACGGTCCAGCGGGGAAAAGAGTTTACGCCGTCACATGCAGGATCACACGCCGTCTCCCAGCATGCACTTGGCTCTGTCTGTGCGTTCCGTGGGCCACAGGCACGGGGACAGGGGCCTCCTGGGAGTGTTTGAGTGTGCTGGATGAGATAGTGAAACACGTTCCTTAAGGCCCGGAACCCCCTCCAACCCCCCCCCCCCCCAGCTTTCACCCTCCTCAGGAAACCTGACAGCCAGCATCCCCCCCTCGATGGACTGGTGACCTACAGGCGGTCCTGGCATGGGCGTGAGCATTCACTCACTGAGAGGGAGGGAAGGCCTTGTGCCTGGGCCTCTTCTGTGTCAGTCATGGGACCCGCTCAATTCTAAGGGCTACACTGCCATGAGGGACCTTGCCCAGGTCAGACCCCGGGGGGCCAGCTCCCCCTGTGCCTTCACCGCCCTGCTCTGTCCTGCAGTGAGCTCACTGCAGTGGGCGTGAGAAGCAGAGGGGTCTGTGGGGAATGCAGTGCCCACATACGGTGGATGTGCTGGATGCACCCACCAAGCATCCTGCACAAGACACCACCCGAGGGAGTTAAAAGAGAGGGACGGTAACTTGGGGGGGGGGGGGGAGGAAGGGGACAGGGAGGGCTCAGTTCTTCCCAGATGAGCAGGGGCTGGCTGCGGAGGAAGGTACAGGGAGCAGGGGACATCGG
Source organism: Pipistrellus kuhlii (assembly GCF_014108245.1). Lineage (NCBI taxonomy): Eukaryota > Metazoa > Chordata > Mammalia > Chiroptera > Vespertilionidae > Pipistrellus > Pipistrellus kuhlii. The sequence continues at coordinate 34,460,813 of NW_023425595.1, forward strand.
AGCCGAGACGTGAAGGTTGCTTAAGAGCTGGCCAGGTTGTCAAGGTGTGGAAGAGAGAACGTTAAAGTGACACGCCCATGCACAGAATTACACAGCCTTGTACAGCAGAATGCGCGCTTCGAAATCATTGTCTCACTTCCTCCTCTCAGATCCCACAATGGAGTTGTCACCTGCCTCTGCCCCCTTCATGAGAAAAGTGAGGTGCAGTTCAGGCAGATGAGGAGCCCGGGGGGCCAACAGGCACTGACTTCTGAGCAGAGGGAGGGGTGCGGGCGGACGCTGGCCGAGACGGCCCCCTCCTCACAAAGGGTGCTGGGTATTTCTGCCGAGGGCTTTTTTACCCATTTAATTGTTTTGTATCATTTTCTCCACCTCTTTAATCCCTTCTCTGCCCCCTTCAATCTCCACCCACCACCCATCCACCATCACCACTGTTGTCCATGTCCCTGAGTTTTCTCTCTTTTTCTTTTCTTTTTTTTGGCTCAGTCCGAGGGGTTGCTTTTTGAGGGCCGCTGAGGGCATCCTAGGGGCAGGGCTCAGTTCTGCTGCTCCCCAGCAATCCCTCACTTCCGGCCCCTGCTGCTCTCTGACTCCCTCCTCCCATCCCAGCACACACACATACTCCTCCGGTCCAGGGCCTCTCGGAAGGGGTGGCTGGCAGAGGGACAGAGAGCGTGGCCAGGGCCAGGCACAGGAGGCAGAGAAAGAGCTGACCATTGTTGAGGGCCTGGCTCGGAGGCCCGGCCCCACCCTCTCCCTCTCATCCTGAGCCCGATAACCTCGACCTCTCCCCCTGTAAATCTCCTCTCTCCGGGCCTGTCCTCCCTCCTCCTCTCACAGAGGCTGCTGCCAGCCTCTCCCTCTCCTCCCTCCGCCCCCCGGCCCTCCCCAGGGATCGGTGAGCTCAGCCTTTCCCATCAGCCATCCCTGGGAATGATGGGAAATGCTCCGCAGGCCAGGAACTGAGAGGAGGTCTGTCCTGGTGAGAGAGGAGGGCGTGGGGGGGAGGGGGGATAAGGGGGAGGGCTCTTTCCCCCCCATTTAATTGTTTTATGTTATTTTTTCCATCCCTTTAATCCCCTCTCTGCCCTCTTCAATCGCCACCGACTACCCATCCACCATCACCACTGTGGTCCATGTCTCTTGAGTTTTCTCTCTCTTTTTCTTTTCTTTTTGGCTCGGTCCGAGGAGATGCTTTCTGAGGGCCGCTGGGGGCATGCTAGGGGCAGGACTCAGTTCTGCTGCTCCCCAGGATCCCCAGCGGGGCCAAGGGTACCGAGCGCTCTAAACAAGGTGAGATCCCACTGCAGACAATGGGCAGGACCTCATGCTGTGAACGGGGGGACGGGCCCAGAGAAAGGAGGACAAGAAAGGGTGTTGAGGGACTGAGGGCCACACCCCAGGCACTGTTGGGGCCTTTCACATGCCTTGTCCCATTTACTCCTCACCACTACCCTGCAAGGCTGAACAGTGAACATGCCTGCCTATGTCCTAATCCCCCGAATTGTGAATGTCTCCTCCCACATTGAAAGGGGCTTCACAGACGAAACCGGTTTGGCTCAGTGGAAACAGCGTCGGTCTGCGGACTGAAGGGTCCCAGGTTCGATTCCGGTCAAGGGCATGTACCTTGGTTGCGGGCACATCCCCAGTAGGAGGTGTGCAAGAGGCAGCCGGTGATCAATGTTTCTCTCTCATCGATGTTTCTATCTCTCTATCTCTCTCCCTTCCTCTCTGTAAAAAATCAATAAAATATATTAAATAAGCAAATAAATAAATAACAAAAAATAAAATAAAAGGGGCTTTGCAGATGAGATTTGGTTGAGGGTCTGGAAATGGGGAGACTACCCTGCCTTATCTGGGTGGGCCCAGGGTGATCCTTATAAGAGAGAGGCAGGAGGGTCAGAGAGAGGGAAACATCAAGGTGGTGACAGAAGCTTTGAGATACTGGAAGGTGCTAAGCTGCGGCTTTACAATGGAGGATGGAGCCAGGAGCCAAGGAATGCAGGCCGCTTCTAGCCCCTACGCACGGCAAAGGAACGAGTCTCCCCCAGAGCTCTGTGAGGACCACAGCCGGGGTGACCCACGTCAGGATGTCTGACCTCTGGAACTGAAAAAGCATACCTGGGCGTTGTTTTAGGCCTCTAAACCGGGGGTCATTTGTTACGGACTGGAGGGGACTAATGTGGTGGGGACAGTTCCAATCTCATTGTGCAGATGAGGAAACGGAGGCTCGGGGAAGGCACGGGACTCCCTCAGGCCCTGCACCCTCCACGCCACACCACGCTGGCTAACTGGGAATCTCCGTGGCTCTTAAGGCCGGAGCCCCTGGGGCAGGGTTTCGGGGCTGAGGAGAATCCGAGGAGGAGGCAGGGGTCGGCCGGTACAGGGCTGAGGTTGCGGACAGGAAGGGATCCGGGGAAAGTCAAGCCACGCCTGCAAGGGGTTATAGTATGGCTGGACCCCTCTGGAACCAGTGACTGAGTCCCATCCTGCTCCAAATGGGGAACCAGGGAGGAAGGTGAGAAGGGTCCTGGCTACACAGCTGGGCTGGGTGGGTCAGTGTTTGCAGGATTAACGGGGATTCTACGAAATCCCTTCACGATCTCTCTTTAATCCTGATATAATCCCTGGGAGGAAGGCTCCTTAAACTTCCCACACTGCTGGTGACGAAAATAAGGTCTCGGGGTTAGTGACCGGCCCACGGTCCCACCGCTAGGAAGAGGTGGTTATCTGGGTAATCCTACATGACTAACTCCATGAAAAGCATCACAGCCATGACGAATGGCTATAAACCCTACGGTACCTGACACGGTCAGTCATTCCAGACGCAAACCTGATCCAGTCCCTCCTCTGCCTAAAAGCCCTTCCCTGCTCCCCGTGAACCCTTTTGCAATTTGGCGCCTGCCCTCCCTCTCAGCCTCCTCTCCCAAGTTCCCCCGCTCCTCCCCCTACACACCCTCCAGCTACACTGACCTTGGTCAGCTCCCCAGAGCCACGAACATCTTTGGAGTCTCCTGCAGGGCTCCAGCCCCACCACCTGGGCCACACGCACTTGTGGAGGAGAAACCATGGGCTCCGGCCACGCCCGCTCCTCCTCCTGGGTAAGGGAGAGGGAGCGGGGCCCGGGCCCAGCCCAGGGTGGCAGGAGGCCCCGGAGGCTGGGGCTGAGAGGGCCAGAGCAAGCTGGCCGTTTCCTGCACAGTGAAGGCTACGGCGGCCTGGATGCAGGACAGGCTGTGTGGTACCAACACCCGGGAGGCAGGCCCGCCTGGGACACTGGGGCTGAGGGCACCTCAGAGGACATCAGGCTCCACCCCGAGGCCCAGAGCCATACAGGACTTGCCCCCACCCCACAGTGTGAGGTGGTTTGGGGTCTGCCACTCACTAGCCGGGTGACCTTGGGCAAACAGGGGCTCCCTCTGATTCACCTCTAAGATGCGAGCAGTGCTAGCGCCTTTCTTGACGATCGCATGGGGAGTGCCTGGTGCGGTGAAGCCTGCGATACGTTAAAGCTGCTGCCACCGCTGAGAGCCAGGCCTGGACTGAGGACCCCAGACGGGGCAGCTCACCCCTCTCTGTCCTACAGCTGGTGGGGCTAACCCCAAGCTGGACCCCCACGGGGACAATGGCCACTTAGCTGTCGCCAAAGCCTCTGCTTCTGGGCCCCCAAGGCTGGTGAGTCCTTCATCTCATCGGATCACCTCTAGGAAAGGGATTATCAGCCTAATGATCAGCCTTAGAGTTAAAACAAACAGACAAACAAAAAAGGACACCCCTCCACCACCACCAAAGAAGCAAGCCTGGGCCAGAGGGGCTCCCCCTTCCACACGGATGAGGGTCAGAGCGGCAGAGCGGGGACGGGGCACCTGCTGTGGGCGGCGCTGTGAGGGGCTTCTGTGCAATCACCTCACTTCGACCTCACCACAGCCGACGGGAGGGGCTCTGAGGCCCATTTCGCTAAAGAGGAAGCAGAGGTTTCCGGAGGATTAATAACTCGCCTGCCTGAGGCACCAGCTGGCAAAGCCACAGTCCTGCCCGGTGGCCAGAGGCATCTGGGAGAGGGCCCACTCCTACGCCAGCTGCAGCCCACAGCCTTTCCGAAGGGAAGGCACCCAGGCCGGGCCGCGAGGCCCCGAGGCCAAGGCTGCCTCCGGCCTGCCTTCAGTCCCTCCAGGACCACTCCTCGCCCCTCAGCCTGACCCGCAGATGTGTTTATTATTCATCACCAGGAAAACAACACTTCAGAATGCCGCCGCTGCCGCCGCCCGCACAACCCTGTCCTCTCTGACCTGCCTTCACACCCACTTCGTTCCACTTCATTGCAGGCTCTCACTCATTCGGCACTTCCTCGGGGAGATCGTCAGCGACCCCCCCAACTAGGTCGGGGGCCCCCCGTTAGGCACTCTGAGAGCACTTCTCACAGTGTGCATCTCTGGCCGGCTATCTCCCCGCTCCAGGCCTGTAAGCCCCATTAAGCCATGGTTTCCCCAGAGGTGTACCCAGGGCTGGCACACCGCCCCAGGAAGCCACTCTCCAGTGCCCGGGCCAGGCACCATGCCAACTGCTGAGCGTAGGCACCATGTCTAATCCTCACAATTACCCTAGAACGTGGAAACTGTCACCCCGAGGAGATGAGGGCAGGAAGACTGAGAGAGAGAGAGAGAGAGAGAGAGAGAGAGAGAGAGAGAGAGAGAGAGACTTCCCCCAGGATACCCAGCGGACCCGCACCCAGGACAGATCACATGATTTGTGGGCCCAGGGCAACATGCAAAGGCAGGGCCCTTGTTGAGATTTTTCCCAATGGAGAGGGAAGGGCCTCAGACCCATTGGGAGGCCCTTCTGAGCTCAGGGCGCTGTGTGACTCCCAGGACCGTGAGGTCAGACCCCTGGGCGTCCATGTCTTCTGACTCCAGGCCCAGAGCTAGGCCCCTCCCCCTGAGATGCCCCTAGGCACCTGTCCACCAGGCAGCAGTTATTACACTTGAACCTGAATCCGAATCACTGGGGAGGCTTGTGAGAGCCCAGCCTCTGGGGGCCCACTAGAGGTCCCCATCCAGCAGGTGTAAGGCAGGCCTGGGAGTCTGCATTTCTAAAGGTGATGCTGCTGCTGCTGGGGCCCTGAGACACGGGGACCCACTGCCCTAGGAGAACGTACTGACCAGACCTGTGGTGGGCAAACTGCGGCTCGCGAGCCACACGCGGCTCTTCGGCCCCTTGAGTGTGGCTCTTCCACAAAATACCACGGCCTGGGCGAGTCTATTTTGAAGAAGTGGCGTTAGAAGAAGTTTACATTGAAAAAAATGTGGCTCTCCAAAGAAATTTCATTCGTTGTACTGTTGATATTTGGCTCTGTTGACTAATGAGTTTGCCGACCACTGGACCAGAGCATTGCCAATCCAGGGCCTTGCCGGGGGAGAGGTTTAGGGGTAGGCTGTCAGGGCTGAGGATGCCCGGAGTCCTTAAATTTCTCTCAGGCTTCTGTCTAAAGGGCCAGCCCTGCTAAGAGGGAGAGGAGTGTGAGGGAGGAAGGGGAAAAGGGGGAAGGATAAAGGAAAACGTTAAAGTTACCTTATTTCATTTATGTAACAATCTTGAGCGGTATCCTCTTATTATCTTTACTGTAGAAGAAACTGCAATATTCAGAAGTCAATAATCTGCCCAGGGTCACAGCCAGGAAACTATGGAGACCACACAGTTGAACCTGGGTCTATCTTACATGTTGTCAAAAAGCCTGCTTTAGCCAGCTGGCCTTAACAGGTTCTAATCTCACCCAGATACACAGTCCCCAAGCCCTGGCCAGGCCCCAGGGCCCGCCCCTGCACTACCCGCCTACCCTCCCAGCCCAGGCCTGCAACACAAAGCCCGGGACCCCACTGAAGGGACAAATAGCTGGCATCACTGCAGCGGGCCAAGGTGTCCACCCCCTGATCAGAGGTTCCTTCTGCATCCGCTCCCCCAGCACACCGAAGGCCCTGCTCACACACACACCTTGTACCAGCTGTCCCTTTTGCCTGAAATGCCCTTCCCATCTGCCTGTGGGTGCAACTCTCACCCACCTTTCAAAACCCCGGGGTCAGCGCTACCACTTCTGAGAAGCGCTCCCTCCACCCCGTACCCGCCCGCACCGCTCTCACACCACTCCCCACCGCCCCGGCTGCTCCTGCCACCCCGCTCCAGGCACAGGGGTCTAAGGCCCAGGCTGAAACCTGTCAGGCCCCCAGGGCATGGGTCTGCTTCACCCTAAGAGGGGGGTCAGAGAGGGACCCCAGCGGGGGATGGGACCTCAGCTGGGGGTGTGGAGGTGGGGGCAGGGGCGGGGAAAACGTAATGCCAAACCTACACTCGAAGCCACGGACGAGTAGTGGGGGCAGCTCCCCGATGCCCTCGTGCCGGGGGTGAAGATCCTTGGCAAAGGAGCACAAAACGACTGCCAAACGTGCGCTGTGCCAAGGGGCTGCGAGGGCCGTGGGCTCCCCCCGGAAACCGAGGCCCAGAGCGGGGGATCCCAGGGTCCCAGGCTGAGCAGGAGGCACTGGGAGCGGGTCTGTCGCCTCCTTTCCCAGGAGATGTGGGTTCAACAACGGAGGGAGGAGGAGGCGACGGGCCCCCACCCTGAGGGCCGCACCCCCACAGACCCCTCCTCTGGGGCAGAGGCATTCGCGGACACCCTGGAAAGCCACGGCCCACAGGAGCCCCGTGTGGGAGCGGACGGCGGCCGTCTGCCCGGGAGGGGAGAGGCTGGAGCAGAGCCAGGCTGACAGAGGAAACATCCTGAGAGGCAAGCCCGAGGAAGGGAGGAGGAACGAGAAAGGAGGAAAGAGCCAGACACGCAAACACCTCCGCCTCCTCTTTCCGACCAAAACAGAATCCCCAGCAGACTGAACTTGTGAGGAAGGAGACAGGGGGAGAAGCAGAGACCTTGTGTGGGGCGCTTGTCGGGGGAGGCGCTGGGGACTGGAGGCTCTGGAAGCCTCAGGGAGACCTGGCGGGAAAGTGAGAGGTGGGGAGGCCCCGTCAGTCACCAGCGCCTGCCCAGCTCTGTACCCACAGGGGCAAAGACTCAGGAAGAAGGGGATGTGACTCCACCTGGTCACTCCTGCTGCTCCTTCAAGACCCACTCAGATACCAACTCTTCCCAAAGCCCCCAGACCCGGCCTCTGGGCTGGGCTGGACTCCACACAGGAGATGGTGCAAACTCAGAAAATAATTAATTGTGGAGCAAAGTTCTCCTACGTAGCTGAGCAACGCCCTCGCTGCAATCTATTGAAAGTCAGAACCACAAGGGTCTGGAGAAAAATCAAACAAAATCGGCCTGATGGGGGAGTCCGGGCCCAGCCCTCAGAGAGCGCACAGTGCCGTGGGAAACCCTGGAATCCAGAGGAAGGAGTGTGAGCGCTGGCTCCAGCTGTGACTACGAGAGACCCTGAGCCAGAGCTGCCCAGCTGAGCAGAAACCAGAGACGAGAAGATGAATGCTGTTGTTTGGGGTTACTGTGCTGTTGGGTGATTGATTCTGTAGCAAAAGATAAATGGAACAACTCAGAGTGAGTGTTACCCGGAGGGGGCCTCCTCGCCCCCACAAGCAAGCTCACCTTATGAGCAAAGAAAGGCACCCAGGGATAAGGAGGAAGAAGGCGGCAGCCGAACCTGGGCTCTCTGCACCTTCCAGGGTCCCGCCCTCAGGAAGTGATTGGGTAGCTTCAAAGCTAATCATTCAGGCATGAGAAGAGCCAAAAACTGGAAATATTGTAAATGCCACATAAGGGGATGGTTCAATAAACTGCGGAGCGTTCACATGGGGGACTCTGGCGTGTCATTAACAAATACGGAAATTAGCCAAAACCGGTTTGGCTCAGTGGTAGAGCATGGGTCTGCGGACTGAAAGGTCCCGGGTTCCATTCCGGTCAAGGGCACGTACATTGGTTGGGGGCACATCCCCGGTAGGGGGTGTGCAAGAGGCGGCTGGTCAATGTTTCTCTCTCATCGACATTTTAGCTCTCTATCTCTCTCCCTTCCTCTCTGTAAAAAATCAATAAAATATTAACACACTCACACACACACACACACACACACACACAGAAATTAGATGCGTTAATGGCACAGGAAATGCTGGAGGAAAAGAAGCAGGAATCACATGCGACGTGGATTAAGCACAATTGTGCATGAATCTGCCAATGGGGGCGGCTACCCCCAAAGGGAGGCAGAAGCCCAGTCCCCGAAGGCTGACGCTCAGGCAGGATGCCCCGACCACCGCCCCCACCCCTATCCTGGCCTGCCAGCCCCAAAAGACTGTCCGCTCTTTATAAGTTAAATCTCAGCAGACGTGTCAGAACTTAGGCCTATCCCACGCATGGGCTAGCGCACTCGAGGGTTCAGAGGCCTGGGGGTCTGAAAACGCCCCAGAACTCAGCCAGCCTGGCCTCCCCAGTGACACAGAGGGAACGAAGGCCCAGGATTTTCAAACACCGTGAGAGAGGCCTGCCCAATCCCGCGGGAGGGAGTCGGCGCCCGGAGAAGCAGGAGGTGACGAACAATTCTCATTAACAGGTGAAGCCGCAGACGCAGCACGGGCGGGCGGTGCTGCGGGTGTGAGCCCTGCACCAGGATGTGGGGGAGCAGGCCCTGAGTCACGCTCACAGCTGCATCCCCAGAACGCAGCCCAGGGCCTGCCCCCGAGGGGGGCTCCGCAAATGGACAAACAAATAAAAATGTGAACGGGTGTTAATAACAGTGGATAACACGTACACAGTACTTACTTTGCGCCAAGCACTATTCTAAGCACTTCACAGAGATTACTGAACTCATTGAACCCTCAGAAAAAAACACGTTCAGGTTTCCACCATAAAAGATAAAGATTCCCATAATAAAAACGTCATTATGATCTTTTCAGAGGTGGGGAAACTGAAACAAAGAAGGGTTCAATAACCTGTTCAAGACCATGCAGCCAGGAACCCTGGCCATCTTCTTCTAAAACCCTTGGCGTGAACCAGCCTGCCAAGCTGCCTCCCCCTCGACACCCTGACCTTGGCACAGCTGGTCACTCCCCCGCCACCCTGTCCCCAGGAGCCCCAGGCCAACACCCAATCTCATCTCCAATGTCCCTTTCTGACAGATGTTTTTGCTTTTTCTTCATTAGCAAATTTTAAAAATAATTGACGGGGGTGAAATCCACATGACATAACATTTACCATTTTAAAGTGAATAGTGAGCGGCATTTAGTACATCACCGTGCTGTGCAAAACCACCACCTCATTCTAGTTCCAAAACATTCCTATCATCTACAGGAAAATCCCTTCTCCCCTCATGCTCCCGTTCCCCCAGTTCCTGGCAGCCACCAACGTTGGTTTTCTGTGCCAATGGACACACCTATCCTGGACATTTCATGCAAATGGAATCATACACTGTGTGGCCTTCGTGTCTGGCTTCTTTCACTTAGCACAATGTTTTCAAGGTTCACTGGTGTAGCGTGGATCCGTATTTCATTCTTTCTGATGACTGGATGTTATTCCCTGGCATGGATCCAACCCCGGATGGATTTGGGGGCCATCTGTTTCTACTTTTTGGCAACTGTGAAGAGTCACTGTTGCCTTTTAAAATATATATATATTTTTTTTTAATTGATTTCAGAGAGGAAGGGGAAGGGAAAGAGAGATGGAAACATCAATGGTGAGAGAGAATCATTGATTGGCTGCCTCCTGCAAGCCCCACACACTGGGGATTAATCCTGTCACCCAGGCAGGAATCCAACGGTGACCTCCTGGTTCGTAGGTCAACGCTCACCAATGAGCCACAGCAGCCAGGCAGCTGCACTGCTGCCTTTTGATCATCCCCGTGACCCTGTGAGTGAGGACTGCTATTCTGTGTTGTTTCCGAGAAGGCAGTACTGAGGTCCATGTGTGTAGCGATGGTGACCTGGACTGAAGCCCACCAGCCTCCTGGACTGGAGAGTCCTTCCCTCTGTCCTTGTCTCCAACCAGCCAGTCACTCACCCCCCGAGTCACACCTTTCCTGGGCATCAGTGACTGTTACATGCCAGGCTCTGGGCCAGGTGCTGGCGACACAGAGTGAATGGCTCGGCTGAGCCACAGTCTCTACCATGGCCTGAAGCCACAGGGACGGGCTCCAGGATCCGAGCACGCCATATCCCAACTGAGTACAGAGGCAGGCGTGCCCGGCTCCTCTTCCTCTCTGGGTCTCAGCTTTCTCCCTGCAAAGAGGGAAGAGGGCCCAGCAGAAGGCTCCAGAGGTCTGCACAGACTGCACACAGAGCGGAGCAGGAACTGCTAGGCTCCAAGGGCCTTCAGGAAGCACGTAACTCTCGACCCTGGAGGGGAGAGGGCACATGGGATCAGAACAGCCAGTGACAGTTTCCTCTCTCAGACGTAAAGGCACTAGGAAAAAACCCTTGCCAGCAATTCCCACTACGCCTTCCTGCTGTGTCATCTGGAGCCAAACTTTTCCTGAGCCGTCTCTGCCCAGAGGCAGGGGCTCAAGGACTGAGAATTCCAGATTCCAGGCTGGGAGGAACAGGCCGGCCTCCGAGGGAGGGCCCTTCCTGTTGAAGGTACTCCCCAGCCCTCTCTCTGCGTAGGAGGGCATGACTGTGACACTAGCGACGCACAGAGGCCACCCCCTTCCTAGGCCTCCAAGAACCTGCCTTCTGCCTCACATGAACCTGCTTCTGGGACCATCCTAAGGGAGTATCTGGCAAAGAATATCAGCCACCACTGCCTCTTCGGCTCCCTCCACACATGACAGGGCCCAACAAATATGTGATGGATAAATAAATGCATGAACAAACTGTGGTAGGCAGTTAGACAGTCAGGAACAGAGTGAGGACAGTGGGCCAGGTACAGAAGGTCAGCAGGGTAGGAAGTCCAGATGCCTATTAAAGGACAATTGCAGGGTGGGATCTTGCCCCCAGGGCGACCTTTCCTTCCCTAGCATATCACTGTTCACACAGTCTTTTTTTTTTTTTTTTTTACATATATTTTTACTAGAGGCCCGGAGCACGTAGTTTGTGCACTTAGGGGAGGGGGGGGTCCCTCAGCCTGGCCTGTGCACTCTTGCAGTCCAGGAGCCCTCGGGGGATGACATTCCTAGTGCTGCTGTGAAGCGGGAGAGGCTCCCACCACCACCACCACCACTACCGCTGTGCTTGCCAGCTGTGAGCCCAGCTTCTGGCTGAGCAGTGCTCCCCCTGTAGGAGTGCACTGACCACCAGGGGGCAGCTCATGCGTTGAGCATCTGCTGGTTAGTGTGTGTGTGTGTGGTAGCGACTGGTCGTTCTGCCATTCAGTCAATTTAAATATTATCCCTTTATTATATAGGATTGATTTCAGAGAGGAAGGGAGAGGTAGAGGTAGAGAGAGATAGAAATATCAATGATGAGAGAGCATCATTGATCAGCTACCTCCTACAGGCCCCCCACTGGGGACTGAGTCTACAACCCAGGCATGTAACCCAGACTGGAATCGAACCTGGGACCCTTCAGTCCACAGGCCAATGCTCTACCCACTGAGCAAACCAGCCAGGGCAGGGTCACACGGTTGGGAGCCCCTCCTCTTTCCTCCCTAGAGATAATATTTAGGCCTCCGCCATATTTCAGTTCCAGGCCCAGAAAAGGAGGAAACCAGACCAGCGACCCCATGGCTGACTGAAGGACCAGCTGCACTGAATAATGACCCCCTGCCCTGGTGCTGACCCATCAATCAGTGGAGACCGGACCATGAAAGGACACACCTGGAAAGCTGCTGAATGTGCTATTGAGATCTTCCCCTGGGAGCACCCCTAAAACCTCCACCCTAAACTTCTCAGGACAGAGGACGCAGCACCCTGTCCCTCCGGGAGCATGCCTGTGCTCTTCCTCCCCCTCTTCCTCCCCCGAGCGAGTTACCTTAGCTTCCTCACTCCCAAGCTACTTGAGCCCTTCCTTTACCTCTACAACTTGTTTTCTTTTTAAAAAAATATATTTTATTGATTTTTTTTACAGAGAGGAAGGGAGAAGGATAGAGAGCCAGAAACATCAATGAGAGAGAGACATCGACCAGCTGCTTCTTGCACACCCCCTACTGGGGTTGTGTCCACAACCAAGGTACATGCCCTTGACCGGAATCGAACTTGGGACCCTTCAGTCCACAAGCCAATGCTCTATCCACTGAGCCAAACCGGTTTCGGCTATAACTTGTTTTCTAAGCCCATTTTTTTGTTTCTATAAATTGCTCCTTCTATCTCTGTGCCTTTTCCAAATAATTGTCCTCTTATAGTTTGAGTCTTGGCCCTGAATTTTTTTCCTAGCCAGAACCCAAATACCGAGGTTGCTGAACCCAGGTCCGGCCTGACCCCACCAGTGGAACACCTGGTGTGCCCTGCCCACTGCCCACAGCAAAAAGAATGGATGAATGAACGATCCTTCGGCGATTTCCCAATTCCTATCTATCTCCTTTCCTCTGTGTTTCTACACAGCCACCATGGGAACCTTCAGTCCTGCATCTCCTGCCAGCTGTGTGGCCTGGAGCAAACTGTTTCATTTAGGCTGGTCCTTGATTTCCTCATCGGCAAACAGGACTACTTATGGGGCAATTAGGAAGGTTCAAAGAGAACACATATCCCGGCCCCTCCAGGGCTAAGGAGGAGTCCAGGAAACGCTTCCCCTCCACCCCATCCAACCCTCCCCAGCCTGAACCCTCAATCCCAGTCTGTTGCAAGGGCTGGAGGGCAGAGCCTCGCCCCTGGGCTGGCCCCTGGCTGGATGTAACTGTTTATGCCAAGCCCAGCCTCCCAGGGACAAGTTATTTGCTCTGCTTGTAATTAATTGCAGAAGGCCGGGCCGGGTAATAAACTCTGCTGGGGAAACATAAACAGTTTGCGCAGAGCTCCGAATCCATTGTGAGGGAGGCCCGCAGAGAGGGTCTGAGGAAAGGAATGTCCTCCCCAGCCTCCTCCCAGCCAGAGCACGGAGGTCACTGAAGGTCGGAACGGGAAGGACACCTCAGAGACAGACCACGGGGAAAATAGCAGCTGACGTGACCGGGCGCCTGCCTTGTTCCAGGCACAGCTGAGCGCTTGACTGCCTGGTACCACTATTTCCCTCATTTTAAAGAAGACACGGGAGCTGAAAGAGGCAGGGGGACTTGCTTGAACTAGAAAGTGGCTGGGCTGGACGGGACACCAGCTGACTTCAGAGAAGGAAAAGAAAAGGAAAAGACAGCCATTCGTTCAATAAAGACACGGGAGCTGAAAGAGGCAAGGGGACTTGCTTGAACTAGAAAGTGGCTGGGCTGGACGGGACACCAGCTGACTTCAGAGAAGGAAAAGAAAAGGAAAAGACAGCCATTCGTTCAATAAGAAATGTATACATGCCGAAACCGGTTTGGCTCAGTGCATAGAGCGTCGTCCTGCGGACTGAAAGGTCCCAGGTTCGATTCCGGTCAAGGGCATGTACCTTGGTTGCGGGCACATCCCCAGTAGGGGGTGTGCAGGAGGCAGCTGGTCGATGTTTCTCTCTCATCGATGTTTCTGGCTCTCTATCCTCCCTTCCGCTCTATAAAAAATCAATAATATAGATAGATAGATAGATAGATAGATAAATAGATTTTTTTTTAAAAAAATGGAAACATGCCTCCTGTGCCAGGCACTGGGACCTGGAAACACAGCTCCAGAGGCCCGGGCATCCCATTGGGGACAATGCCGACCAAATAATGATTCTCTCAGGGGTGCTCAGAAAAAAAGAAAACAGTCCCTTGTGCAGCAAGTCGCAAGTGGCCATTGAGTTCTGCAATGTGGAGACCACACAGTAGGCCTCAGCAGGAGCACATAATAGGTGCACAGTGAGTTTCTGTCTTTTCTTTGGGCCAGTGCAATTTCTCACCAACCAGTTCATAGTGTTTCAAAGGCACCGTGCCAGAGCTGGGGGCATAAGGATGGGAGAACAAGACAAAACCCCTGCCCCCAGGGACCCCACAGTCCAAATATGGGGTAAAGGGTAAGGTGACCAGGTGTCCCCGTTTGGGCGGGACAGTCCCGATTTTTAACAATTTGTCCCGCGTACCGGGGCGTTTTAAAAAAAAAAGTCCCGATTTTTGCCAAAAAATCAGGACTGCAAAAATCAGGACTTTAAAAAAAAAAAAAAAAATGCTGCAAAACACTGGACAAATTGTTAAAAATCAGGACTGTCCCGCCTAAAGTGGAATGTCTGGTCACCCTTAGTAAAAAGTGAAGTGCCAGACAGGTTGATGAGGGTCATGGGACAGAGAAAAAGGACAACCAACATCTGTTGAGCAACTTTTTGTGCCAGGCCCGGTGCTAAGCCCCACGTTATCTCCTTTAGCCCGTATTATAACCCTGCGGGAGAGAGAATGCCATCATCCCCATTCCAAAGACGAGAAAACTGAGTTTCAGAGAGGTTGCATAACTGTCTCATGTTCATCGGCGTAACAAGTTAGTGGGAGTGGGATTTGGAATTTGGCCTGACGCCAGAGCCCATTTCTTTCCCCGGAACCCCAGGCAGCCTCCTCCCTCCCCACCATGAAGGGGGCCCCGAGGTTGGCAGGGACAGGAGGCAGCCAGCCACCACTAAGTAACCCTCCCGGACACAGCAGTGGGAAGCAGAGAAGGTCAGCTCAGTCTCCCACTCACCCACCGTCCCCACCCCGTTCCCCGCTCTATCCACCCCTGGACTGTACTGACAGGTCAGGCTCCTCACTCACCCCCAATGCCCAACCCCAACCCCAACCCCGACCCCAACCCCAACCCAGGAGCAGGAAGGTCAATCCAGACTCCCATCCTGCCCTTCTCCCACAAAAGGGCCTGCCCCCTTCCCCGGAGCTGAACTTCGCAGCTTATAAACGCTTTACCCCCTTAGCGCCTCTTACCACCCCCAGTCGGTTCCCCAGCAGCCATCGTCATCGGACGCAGCATAGGTGGCTTCCCGGGAGGACGGGATCCATCCCCGGGGAAGGAGTGACCTCCTCTGAGCCATCTCCACCGAGCTTCCACCACTGACTGAGCTCCCCCGACGAGCCGGGACTCTCCCAGGCAGTGTTATCTCTGCTGCGCTATCTAAGCCTTCCCTCAGCCCTCTGGGTAGGAATATGTCCACTTAGCAGATGGTAAGATTGAGGGCAGAGAGGCCTTTTCGGGTGGGGCTTTCATTTGCATAACAAGCAGGAGCTGTGGGCTGGGCCTGGCCCAGGACTGGCTCAGCAGGGAGGGAGGGTGCCCTCCGATGACCAGGTCCGCTCGGTGGGATGAAACGTGGCACCGAGGTCCTGGCACCAAGCACCCCCCAGCCAGAGCAGGCACAGACCTAGACTTGAATGGGCCTGAAGCTCATAGAGTTTGGAAACCCCCTATTTTTCTCTTTTTATTTTTATTTTTTAATATTTTATTGATTTTTTTTACAGAGAGGAAGGGAGAGGGATAGAGAGCTAGAAACATCAATGAGAGAGAATCATCGACCAGCTGCCTCCTGCACACCCCCCACCGGGGATGCACCCGCAACCAAGGTACATGCCCTTGACCAGAATCGAACCTGGGACCTTTCAGTCTGCAGGACAATGCTCTATCCACTGAGCCAAACCGGTCTCGGCTGGAAGCCCCCTTTAAAAAAAAAAAAAAAATCTTCCTTTTGCACATTTCACAAAAACGCTGGGCATGCCAAAACCGGTGTGGCTCAGTGGATAGATCGTCGGTCTGCGGACTGAAAGGTCCCGGGTTCGATTCCGGTCAAGGGCATGTACCTTGGTTGCGGGCACATCCCCAGTAGGGGGTGTGCAAGAGGCAGCAGATGGATGATTCTCTCTCATGGATGTTTCTAACTCTCTATCCCTCTCTCTTCCTTTCTGTAAAAAATCAATAAAATATATATTTTTAAAAACCTGGGCATGCAGACACATTGCCAGGCCTTGGAAAGAGCCCTGGAGCGTGAAGGGCCTGAAGCCTCAGCCGCCCAGCCTCCTGGTGAAGCCGCCCGAGGAGCTCTGAGCGCAACCCGCCTGCACAGAGGCCCTGCCTCCAGCCCGGCAGACAGATGAGGCTCCCTGAGGACACTCCTTCTTCTGGTCCTAGAGGCTCAGAAAATGTGTACAGAAGGAAAAAAAGGGAGTGGGGGCGGGGGTGGGGGTATATGCCTTATGGAATCATCTCCAGGCTAGGCATCCCCAGCCCCTCATTGGAAATACAGCCATTCCCCTTCCACCGTGTCAGCTGTTCTCCTTCAGCACGGAGGCCAGGCGGGAAGTGAAAAGAGCGATAGAGCGCTTGCTTGCTTGCGTCTCCTTTGGGTCAGCAGCTCAGGGCCCCTTCCTCCGGGGATCTTCTGGGACTCACTGCCCCACCCAATTCGGGCCCCCACGGATCGGAGGCCCCTGTCGGTGGCCGGGGTCCAACAGGTGCCAAGCACACATCTGCCCTCTAGCACAGGAGGCTGGCATGTTAACAGCCAGCTCCAACGCCACACACACACCATCCCGGGGGCCTGCCAGGCGGTGGGGGAGCACGGAGGGGGGTGCCGGCAGGGTGCGAGGAGTGAAGGGGAGGCGTCGTGCCCAAGCACACAGCAGGTGCCCCGTACACCATGTTCACCTGAACCGTGTGGACGTAAAGAGCAACCTTCACATAGAAGGGAGGTTTCGTCAGTCCAAGCGGAAGGCATTCCAGACAGAGACTGGCTCAAACAAAGGCACGGACGTGCGGGAAGCACAGAGACTGTGGCGAACATCCAAAAAGTCAGCCAAAACCGGTTTGGCTCAGTGGATAGAGCGTCGGCCTGCGGACTCAAGGGTCCCAGGTTCGAATCTGGTCAAGGGCATGTACCTTGGTTGCAGGCATAACCCCCGGAGGGGGGGGGAGGGTGCAGGAGGCAGCTGATCGATGTTTCTCTCTCATCGATGTTTCTGGCTCTCTATCCCTCTCCCTTCCTCTCTGTAAAACAATCAATAAAATATGTATATTAAACAAAAAGTCAGTGTGGCCAGAGGGCTGGCACTGTGGCTGGAAGCGTCGGGGAAGGAGTGTGGGGAGGAGTGAGGCACAGACAGGAAGGGCCCCAGCGCCGCCTGAAGAATGTGGACGGTCCTACAGGACACGGGAACAGCTCATCGGGTTTTAAGCTGGGGAAGGACAGGGTCAGATGTGATTTTCAGGACAATAGGAGGGTTTAGAGGGTTCAGACTGAGCAGAGGGACAGCGGCCAGAATACGACTTGCGATGGTCCAGGCCAGAAGCGGGGCTGGGACTGAGCTGGTAGCAGTGGACTGGAGAGAAGAAAAACCCTTGTGTGATGGGGACATGTGTCCATCACCTCAGGGTGGGTACCCCAAGGGTTAGGATGAGGATTTCTCTTCTGCACAGAGCTCCCTATGCATGCACCCCCTCCCCTAGCTCCACACGCTACAGGAAGCTGAAGGTGGAGGGAGCCAGCTCAGTCCATGTCCAGGGTCAGGGCTGAGTTTGGGACTGGGTCATGGCTCTGTGTTTGCAAGTTCTTCCTATTAAAAACTACCACTTTTTTTTTTTTTTCCTTCTTTTTTCCTTATGCAAAATCGGCTCTGCAAAATGGTGAACATGAGATGGCTGGGTTGTTTCAAGTACCCATACTGAGCTGCTGTTGCTGAAGTCAGTTCTCTAAATAATATGAGAAATGAATATATGCCTATTAACTACTTGGTTGTGCCATGTGATCATCTCTGTCATTTTTTTGGATATTAAAATAAAACGATTGCAAAAAAATTTTATTCTTACTGAATTTTAAAATGCTTCCAGATTTCTTCCACTGCCCTGGGGCTAAATAGACCCATAATAAAATCAGCCTACTAATGTGCTGGGCGCTTTTATCAGCACAGACAGAACCGAGAAAGTATGGAAATTTATGCCCAGAGGCTGAAAAACTCACCACAGGCCCAGAGCTGCTAATAGAGGGGAAGGGGATGGGGGTGGGGTGGGGGGCGGAGAGAACCCATCTCTGCTTATCCGCACCGCCCTGGGCCCTCCGAGGGGCAGAGACGGCACGTGTGTCCCCACAGCCCCAAAGTCTGGAGCTGTGTCTCATAGTCATGGCTTCCCAATTATTTCGTGTCATTTCTCACCTGGGAACAGCCATCAAGCCCTCCGCAGGGTCTCCTGGGCCAGCGAGAAGCCTCGGCTCCCCTGCCCACCCCCAGGAGACCTGGACGGACCCAGGTTTCCAACGGTGAGTTTGCTGCCGGTGTCTCCTCACAAACCTGCCTGCCCCCAGTTCCTCTGTCCAGGTCCAAGCACTTCCGGGATGCCTTGTGGCAGAACTCTCACTTTCACCCTGGAGGTTGTGGCCTCCAGAAGTCTGTGGATCCAGGATACCGCCTAGGGACACCAGAGGAAGCAAGTGCCTGGCGCTGCCTGGCACATAGTAGGTGCTCACTTGGTGAAGTGAGCACCTACTATGTGCTCTCTGATAAAGCAAGTCAGTCCTGGCTGAACACACTGGCCACAAACCCCACCAAGGCCAGTGTCTGCGCTGGCTCACCTCCACAGCTGGCTCCCTCCCGTGGAGCCACCTCTGACCCTTACCCACTGGGCTTGCTCTGTCTGGTATCAACGGGTTCCCGTTGCCCCACTTCTTAGAGTATGCTGGGATGATCCAGTTCTTCTCCCCCACAAGACAGGAGCAGCCGAGCGCCAAGCCTTGTCAGTGTCCTCCTCCCACCTCAGGTACCCAACCCAGGGCCTGCAGGGTGGCGGGTACTCAGAAGTACCTGTCCACGGGCACATCCCTGGGAGGGCAGCCAGGGCTGAATAGACAGGGTATGAGCCAACCCTGAAACCCCTGGCCTGTAGGGAGGGGGTGCGGGTGTTCTTTGCTATGGTGTTCCCTGCCACCCCAGGACCCGGAGGGCCAAACCCCACCCCACGAGAAAGGGCATGGTCCTCAGTGGAGAGAGGAGCACGCTGCTCCTTCCGTCAGCTTCCCACTGAAAGGGAGGCATGCCACTGGGGTGGGCTGGGTGGCTTCCGGGACAGGCCTGGCACCCAGGGAACCCTGGGAAATATTTGTGAGCTTGAGTGGAACAAACGGAAAAATGCCGGCTGTTTGTTCCTCTGGATACAGAGAAGCGCCCCTCTGGGGGCACTCTGCGGGCAAATTATCTCAGGACTCGGCCTGTTTCCTCTCCCGGGGCTTCTCCCCTCTGCGGCCCTGCTCCCAGGAGTGCGGGAACCGGGGCAGGGCGTGAAGACAGTCCCCGTGGCCTGCACCAAGGGAGCGCACACAGCTTTCCTCCCGAAAAGGTATGGGCAGCACCTACCACCACCCCAAGCAGGGGGATGGTCACAGGGACCTCGCAGGCCCAGGAGTTCTGAGCAGAGCTGCACCTCCTCTGGGGAGAAATGAAAGAAGGAAGCTGGGAGTGGTGCTGAGTTATGTAACCGGCTTCCTCAGAGTCAGAGGCCCGGGCTGTCACAGCCCAGAGCTTTGCGGAGAGGATGGGGGAAGGGAAGGTGGCTTTCTTCCCTGCTTTTGCCTCTCCTCCTGACCCCCGCAGACCTGGGCAGACCCACACCTGGGCAGGCAGGCAGGCAGACGCGATGCTTTCCGAGCGCCCCAGCTCCAAGGAAGCACCTCCCGCCAGAGGCTGGGAATCAGGAAGGGTTGTAGTCCAACAGGGATCTGCTGGTTTCCCTGGCAGAAACCCAGGATCTGGGCTCCTCACTGGCACTAGCAGGGGTGGGGGGGGGGGCAGGACAGGAGCTAAAGCCTTGGGCCCTGCACAACGCCCACCCATGCTCCTAGCTTCCTGCACCCCAAGT
The DNA here is from genome assembly GCF_014108245.1 of Pipistrellus kuhlii. NCBI lineage: Eukaryota > Metazoa > Chordata > Mammalia > Chiroptera > Vespertilionidae > Pipistrellus > Pipistrellus kuhlii. The sequence continues at coordinate 34,480,594 of NW_023425595.1, forward strand.
TCTCCCCACTTCCTCCTAGAGAATCTGCTACGGGTGAGGGGCCGAAAGGGCGGCGTCCCAGGCTGCCCTAGCACCACTCTGCTCCACCCCTCCCACCCTGGGCAATCTCACTTCCCTTTCCTGTCAGTCATGTGAGCGGCTCCTCTGGCCCAGATCACACCCCCCTCCCCCTGTCTTCCCCCACACACCCAGCTATGTGCACAGTCCAGGACAGGCTGGAGAGAGGGGGCAGAGACAGGAAAGCTGAGGCCCACTCCAGGTCTTGAATAATAACAATGACTTTTGATCAAGTCCTTACCCTCTCTGCTCCCAGCCACCACTGCCTGATGCCCAGACATGTTAATACCTTCACCCAAGGTCATGGAGGTAGCGAGCAATATTGCTGGACAGCAAAGTCAAGTCTGTCTGGCTAAAATCCATACTCCAAACCTCCTGGCTCTCACTTCGGGGAGCCCCATCCCCACACACCTGGGGGTGCCCCTCGGGAAATGACTAGGCTGATGGAAAAGACACTGCAGGCTTACGTGGTCGCTCACTGAGAACACTAATTTGCTAGGACAATCATGAGGACAGGGCAGGGATAAGGGTGTGACAGCGGTCGAGGGCCTGCCTGCTGCCGCCACAGTCTTGCCTTCTGATGAACCTACAGCAGCTCAGCTTCAGGCTGGATCAGACCAATACACAGTCTGCTCCTTCCAGAGGACAGGAAGGCTAGAGCCTTCTCCCCTCCGAGCTCTGGAACCAAGAAGAAAAGTCCTGCCCGGCCGGCGTAGCTCAGTGGTTGAGTGTCGACCTATGAACAAGAGGTTATGGTTTGATTCCCTGTCAGGGCACAGGACCGAGTTGTGGGCTCGATCTCCAGGGTGGGGCGTGCAGGAGGCAGCCAATCAATGACTCTCTCTCATCATTGATGTTTCTGTTTCTCTCTCTCTCCCCTGCTCCCTCCCTCTCTGAAATCAATAAAAATATATTGTGTTGTGTTTTTTTTAAAAAAAAAAAAAAAAAAAAAGGAAAGTTCCTAGAGACCTCTGGGCCAATGTCTCCCCTACTTCCAGATTGGAACACGGGGAAACTGAGGCCCAAAGGAGAAAAGCATCTCTTCCGTGGTAACACAGGGACAGTGGAGAAATGGGGTCCTGTCTCCCAGGTCAGAACCCCTGCCCCTGAGTCATGTCACTTTGGCGATGTCTCTACAGGGTATCTTCTCCCAGCTGCCCATTCATCTCTCTCCTCGCTCCCCTACCCCCTTCCTGCTTCCCTTCCAGCTGTGCACCGCAGGCCCAGGGTCTGAACCCCCCTGGCATCGCGTCCCTCTCATTCTCACGTCTATTCTGAGCCTCACCGTCCCCCACCCCTTTCCCTTCCACTCCTCTGGCCAAGGAGCAATCCTTGGGTGGTTTAATTAGCTGATTATGATCTCAGCCCGCTGGATGCAGTGCCCAGAACTCGGTCCCCAGTAATGAGGTGGGTTCTGGGTACTTGCCCAGAGGAAGCCGATGGGAATTCCGCGCTCTCCAGCTGCACAAAGAGCTCCTTGATCAACAGCGGGTCATCGGAAGCCATGGTCCCCTCCTCATGCCAGGTCAAACCACACTGGATAGACCATAGCCAGATCCAGATGTCCATCCTAACGAGGAACTACCCACTCCCCCGTACCACTGCCCGGGCCCAGAGAAGGCTCGGTCATGTCTGATAGATCCTCCCTTTCTCCAGTTGATGGATAGACATAAACCCCACCTGCGGCCAGACATTCCTGAACTCTGAACCACCGATCAGCACCTGCCAAATGCCCTAAACCCCCATTCCTAAATCCCTAGGTCCCTAATCAATCAGCGTGTGCTGAGTGCCCTAAGCCCCGCCCTCTATCCTTAAAGGTGCTTGTAAGCCCCTTGCTCGCTCTCTTCCGCTCCTCTCCCTGGAAGCAGTCGGCAGGGGTACCCTTCCCTCCAATAAAGCCTGTTGTGTCCTGCCATCCTGGTCTCCGGTCTACCTTCTCTATTTAATCTATCAATGTCTGAGGATGGGGATGTTGTGGTGAATGCAGCCCGCCCTCTGAGGGCCAGGGAGGAGGGCTCCACGGAGAGGGCACTTATTCAGGAAGTAGGGTTTGGACAAGCAGAGGGAAGTGAGGACGAGGACGGCACTCCAGGTGGGAGGGGGAGCAGCAGGAACAAAGGCGCTGAGGCTAGAAGGAGCCTGCCATCCCCTTTCCGGGTCGCTCTGGCTTCCAGCAAACACCTTCTCCTAGCCAGGAATCCCTTCCTCTAGTGACCTCCACCCTTTGGGCCGCAAAGAATAACCTAGCGCCTTGGCTCGGGGCCACCTTTAGACATCTGAGTCATCAATGAGGTCCCATTGTTTTCACCAACAATATTAGCCCCCACCGCCCAGTATACCTTTTCCCAGTGAAACACCTCCATTCAGCCTCCTCCGTTCGCTAAACAAATATTTATGGAGCTCCGTGCCATGCCAGGTCTGCACAGGTGCTGGGGACAACAGACGCAGGCGGGGTGCCCTTGGCCTCCGTGAGAGGACATCCACAAGTGTGCACACACCCAAGGCCCACACCGAGAGGGTGGGCCAGTGCCAGAAAAGGGGGGGGGGCGGCAAAAAATGTGATTTAACTCATTTAACCCTCTGAGCAGCCTACTGCGCAGGCACTATCACGACCCCGTTTCCCAGGCCGGGAAGCTGCAGCAGAGAAAGAGTTAAGTCATCAGTTGGTAAGTGGCAAGGGCTGGCATTTGAAACCAGGAAATCTGGTTTTCTTGCTAGAGCCTACCCAGTATTCTAATCAGCCTCTAATCTATGCTAATCAGATCACAGAGGAGCCTGCGGACACCCAGAGGAGGGTGTCCATGGGGAGCAGACAGCCTGGGCAGAGGGAAGGCAGGTACTGTGAGAGGCAGGTGGCTGCCCAGGTGAGGACGTGGAGAAAGCACCACTCAGGGCACCTGGGCCCAGCCGCCTGGCAGGCTCAGCCCCCTGGCCTGTGACAGAGGCCTGAGCTGCCAGTCCCCCACTCCTGGTCCTCCAGAAAAGAGGTCACCCCCAAACACACCAACAGAGCACAGGACAGGGCAGCTCGGCCAGGAGGGCCTCACGCGTGCTGGCTGGTTGGATCTCCGTAGGGGCACCGAGACCCGAAGAAGGCAAATGCCGTGCCCAGTGTCACACGTGCCCAGTGTCACACCGCAATGAGTGAGCACAAGGGCGTTATGGGACCCTCCTGAGATGGTGCATCCCAGCTGTCCTCTCCCTCCCCTTCCCCACTGTCCTCTGCCATAGGATGCCCATTGATCGCACAGGCTAGGAGGGTGGGGGGGAGGGGGCTGCCAAAAGAAGCAGTATGCCCCTTCTCTCTCTGAGCACACCAGGAGGCTAAGGGCCAGAACGGGAGGGGCCTCCTGCCTCATCCAGTTTCCGGGCCTCTGGGTGCTGCCCCCAGAGAGAGAAGCTACACCCTGCATGGCCGCTGAGCAGCTCAGGCCTCGAGTGCAGAGTCCCGCCTCCTGCTGGCCTGTTATCAGCCACAGCCTCCCGCCTTGCTCCACATTCTTTTTTTTTTTTTTAATATATTTTTTATTGATTTTTTTACAGAGAGGAAGAGAGAGGGATAGAGAGTTAGAAACATCGATGAGAGAGAATCATCGATCAGCTGCCTCTTGCACACCCCCTACTGAGGATGTGCCGGCAACCAAGGTACATGCCCTTGACCGGAACCGAACCTGGGACCTTTCAGTCCGCAGGCTGACGCTCTATCCATTGAGCCAAACCGGTCTCGGCATGGCCTTGCTCCACATTCTTGAGACCCACAGGCAGGTCCCTCTCCAGGTACAGCGGCCACCCCTTGACTGGTTGTGCTTTCAGCCAGGCCCAGCCCAGACTGAGGCCGAGGGGAAGCTGCTCGGTAGCTGTGATGACTTCAGTCCTAGAGAACTCCAGGGGCCGATCCGGTCCAGGCCCTGGGCCTCGGCCTCCTGGGAGCCTTGTCTGGCACCGGGTCTCCTGGGAGGGAACAAGCAGTTCCTCTGGAGCGGGCCTAAAGGCCAGCCCCGGGAAGGAGGAGGCCTGTCTCCAGAGAGATGACCCTGCCAGCGCTCCTTGGGGGATGCGGAGGGGGCGGGGACAACAGAGTCCTTTGTTCCCCTCTCAAAGGCAGCCACCCTGTCCTGCCCCGCCCCCTGCTCTACATACCCTACTAGGACACAGGCCACCCCTGGGGCAGGACCTCTCTGGCACATGGGAGGGAGGGAGGATGCCTGGGATTGTGCTGGAGACATGGCCCACCCTCAGGAGCCCCCATTCTGATGGAGGAGACATGGCTCCCACCTGCAGAAGTCTGCCTTGTGGGGGAGAAACAGGCTTCACTCACAGTAACCCAATTCTTTTTTATTTTTTAATCACTTTCCTTTATATATATATATATATATATATATATATATATATATATATATATATATTTTTTATTGGTTTTCTACAGAGAGGAAGGGAGAGGGATAGAGAGCTAGAAACATCGATGAGAGAGAAACACCAATCAGCTGCCTTCTGCACCTCCCCCTCCCCCTACTGGGTATGTGCCCGCAACCAAGGTACATGCCCTTGACGGGAATCAAACTTGGGACCCTTGGGTCTGCAGGCCCTCGTTCTATCCTCTGAGGCAAACTGGTCAGGGCAGGAACCCCATTCTAATAGGAGTGATACATCCCCTCCCCTCCCAGACTTCCAATCTGATGGAGGAGACCCCCAGCATCCAGTCTAATGGGGAAAGCATGGCTCCCATCCTTAGCATTCCCCAGTGGGAAAGACCTAGTTTCAGCAATTAGAGTCCCTAGGCTGATAGCAGAGGCAAGGAGGGAGGAAGGAGTGCAGTCCAGTCAATAAATCCCTGCTAGACATCTATGGCCCAGACCCAGCGGTGAATATTGACCAGCAAACAGGAAACAGAAACAATACTGAGCCACAAGGAGCTTCCCCCGTGGGGAACACAGCCACCTGGGTATAAACAAATGAGTGAGAAAGCGCCCTGAAACCCACCACCCCAGCACCCAAGGCCCTCCAGCCAGGGCTGCCATCTCCATCGGCAGCCTCAACCCTCACACTCGAGTACCTGCACCTTGATATTGGCCCTTCATCTGTCTAAAATGCCTAAGCCTTGCCCTAACCGGTTTGGCTCAGTGGATAGATGGTCGGACTGCGGACTGAAAGGTTCCAGGTTTAATTCCGGTCAGGGGCATGTACCTTGGTTGCAGGCACATCCCCAGTGGGGAGTGTGCAAGAGGCAGCTTATCGATGTTTCTCTCTCATCAATGTTTCTAACTATCTCTCTCCCTTCCTCTCTGTAAAATAAATAAATAAATAAATAAATAAAATATACATATTTTAAAAATATTAAAATACCTAAGCCTTCCTCATGCCCCAGGACCCGGTTCGGAGGGCACCTCCTCCAAGAAGCCTTCCTCACGACTCCTAGATGCCGTTCTCTCAGGAGTCAGCTCAGACATGCCTCCCCGGGGACCAGCTCACACTCCCAAAATGTCGCTCCCAGCCCTCGGCTGAGCCTCACCCCCCAGGTCTGCAAACCCTCTGGGCTCTCCCCACCACCCAGCGCCTCACGCTTCCTCCAGAGGCTCAGCCCAGCTGCGGGCACGAACAACAGGGTCTTCCCTCTCTCCTCTGCACCTGGCTTTGTCCTCACCATTCCACCCAGACCCCCTCCCCAAGTCCACAGTCAGTGCCCTCTGGCTAAATCCAGGGCGTCTTTCCCCACCTCGTCCTCCGTTGGTTTTTCCCTATTTCTTTGGCCTCCAGGACACAGCTGCCCTGTGTCCTCCCTCCGCTCTCCACCCTCAGCCATGGCCATGGTGCTATCCAAGTGCCCACTGTCCCTGACTATCCTCTCTTCATAAGCCACCCCTTCTCCCCATGCCAGGATACACCCTCTCCAAGTCAACTACCTCTCTACACAGTAGACTTTCAAATTCCCACCTCCCACGTCCATCCCTCCCCTCCCCCAGACCCAGGTCCTGACCCTTCTACGTAAAGTAAGTATTCCTACATCTTCCTCACCCTGCAGTCTGGCTCCTTGCCAAGCTGCAGCCCCTCTTTCTCCCTCCCCGCTCCCCCCTTTCCGCCCCCCACGCAGGCCTCATTAGATGGTCAATATGGTCATGCTGGCAGCAGTTCCAGGAAGCCACCCAGGGCAACCTGACCCCGGCCTGGTGTTCTTCCATTGCCACCGCGCCGAGGTGTGGCCAGCCCACGACTCAGGATCCATGCTTCAGTCCCGGCCAAGGAGGCCACGCTTGGAAGGAAGACAGCCATGGAGAAGGCTGGAGCCCGGAGGATCGCAGACGTTGTGTGAGGCTCAACACTTCTGTTCGCAGCAGCCCCAGGGTGACCCTGGCCAAAGCCACAGGATTTCCCTATGTCCTAGCCAAGATGGGTCACACCGAGCTTAACCGCCAAGAGAGACCACAGGCAAGGCAGACAGCGGCCAAGGCTCACAGACAGCTGGTGACTGTGCGTCCCCATCACACCCACCCCTCCGCCCCCAGCAAACGAGAAACGTCCGTAAACATCTGTAGGAAAGGAAAATCCATTCCGTCCCACTGCTCCCTGGGAAGTCCCTCCTGTTGTCTAACTCCGATCCCTCTTGTTGCCAACTGAATGAGCAGGAACAGCAAGGACCAGAAGGGAGGCACAACGTGAGGCTGGGGGTCACCAGGGCGGTGGGCGAGGCCCATCGTGAGCCAGACAAGTCCCCTCCCTCGGGATGAGAGCACAGAGCAGCAGAGGGATTGGTGGGCAGACAGGCCTGCGTTCAGAAACTTGTCGGCTAAACGGCATTGGACAAATTCCTTAATCTCTCCCGGTCTGTTTTCTCATCTGTGACGTGGGAACAGCAGTCCCTGCATGAATAGGATCGGATCACTGGGAGCACCAAACGAGATCATACATGTAACCGCTGACACACACCAGACACCCAACCCCTCCGCTACATGGCTCCACCTCCTTATTCATGTTTCTCAGTTCCATCCTCTCCACAGACTTCCTCCAGAGCTCACCTTCTCTCAGGCTCCTCCTCCTCCTCCTCCTCCACCTCCTCACCGGTCTCCTTGCTTCCAGGCCTGCTCTTCCCACCCACTGTCCTGGCCACGGCCAGAGGCCCCCCTCCGAAATGAAAATACGCCCCCATCGCGCCCCTCCTCACACTCCTCCCCGAGTCACTTTCCACGCGGGAGAAACGCCTCGCTCCTCAGCGTGGCATTCCAGGCCGCTGATGACGGGCCTGTGTTTACCTCTTAAGGCTCACCCAGCGTCCCCTGCCCAGCCCGCCGGCCACATGTTGCTTCACGCCTCCCAGCCTTTGCACACTCTGCACCCTCGGCCAGGAGTGACGTCCCCAATCCCACCCACTTGGCCTCCTCGTCCTTCCAGATGAAACTCGCTGGCCCCGATGCCACCTCCTTCCCGGGAAAGCTTTCCTTAGGAGCCATGTCGCCTGCCCGGACTGCTGGGGACCCCTCCTCCGCCTCTCACGGCACACGCCCCCCTGCGTGTGATCACCTCCTCCGCCCTACGTCTTCTGGGGACAGGGTGGAGCCATGCACCCTGGACCCCCAGCCCTGGCATTCGGTCAGCGAGTGTGGAATGGATCTATCATTGCTCCCAGCGCACCTGGTTAGCGCAGTCAGCACACTACCTGCCTGCCATGAGTCCTATCCGGGTACCTGTTTTTCCCCCTGGACCCCAAAGTTCCCAAAGGGGCGTGGCAGTTTCTGATGAATTCCCATGGTCACTTTCCTATGTGGGGGACGCAACTCCAGGCACAGGGGTGAATGCGATGACTCCTGCTCCCTAGAGTACCAGAGATTTGCCATTTCCTCCTCTGAGTCCGAGATAAAGCAGAGTGTCCCACTGCTTAGGGAACAGGGCAAGGTACGGCCCATTATTGATTTGACCCTTTTCTTCCAAATGATGTGGAAACCTGCCTCGAAGGAAGAGGGAGGCCAACTGGGGCTACAGGAGAGACTGACAGGGGAGCCGGGCTGTGGTTGGGTGGAGTGTAGCCAGGCAACCCTGCCCACCCCGCCCTGTGGATTCAGTAAACACGAGGAGAGTGCTGAACACCTTAAAGTGGGGGTGTCAAACTCAATCAGAGAAGGGGCCAAAATCTAAAATCCAGCCTAAGTCGCCGAATGGTTTACTGAACAGTCAAAAACTGTCATTGTGATGGAAACGCAGCGGAGTGCAGTGATGACAGCGCGGTGCGGGCCACATTGCAAGGCCTGGCGGGACGGATTTGGCCCGCGGGCCTTGTGTTTGACACACGTGCCTTAAAGAATTCATAGCTCCCATTGACAGGTGGGAAAACTGAGGTCCTGGGAGGTGAAGACAATTGCCCAGCGTCTCCAAGGCCCCCCAGGGAGTTGGATGCGAGCAGGGGGAGTCAGGGAAGAGGTCCCGCCCCCAAGCATAGGGTCTCCAGTGGATCTCTGGCCACTCCTGGTGTCCTCACCCTGCCGACAACCCATGGCCGCAGGGGACCGAGTCCCAGGGCGGCAGGCTGAGGGGCTGAGTCACCCTGATGGCGAAGCAGCGCAGGAGGAACAAAGGGGAGGAGGCTCCTGGCTCCCCGCAGGGAGAAACGCCTCACCTCCACGGTCAGGGTGACCTGGACGTGGAAAAGAGAGCCACTTCCTCCTGCTGAGGACGGAGACCTGGGCCGCAGGGGATGAGCCATGAAGGTGCATGCAGACACCTCAGAGTCTTCTGAAGCCTCCAGCACCAGCCTGGGCCTTCACACACTGCACAGGGCAACCCCCGACCTCACCCCCACCCCACCCCGGCCTCACCCCCAGGACCCTCAGGGGCATGGCAGTGCCCAAGAGCCAGCCACAGGACACGGGACCACGTGGGCTCCAGTCTAGGCTCTGCCTCTGACCCCTGCTTAAGCAAGACAGGTAACCTCTCTTGCTCTGGTTCCTCTTCAAGAAAACAGGAAGAGGAGAACTAATCCCCTTGAAGAGCTGTCAGGAGGATGGCTAGGACGACGCAGTTTCTAAATCTTGGGAGCACCAGTGACCACTGAGCCTCAGTGGCTTCCTCTGGGAAATGTCCGTGATCGCTGGAAGCCCTCTCTCATGCTGCTGAGAGCGTGTGTCAGGCGGCTGTGGGTGTGAAGCTGCTTTGTCCGTGGTCCCAAACATGATGACCACGGCGGGTTATTGCTCCCCAGTCTATGAGCTCCTGCAGCACACCTCTCCAATCCCCACACCATACCTGGCACCACAGCAAGGGCTCAGTAAATCATTATTGGAAGCAAGGAGAGAGAGGGGTAGGGTGGAGAGAGGGAAGAGAAGAGGAAGGAGTGGGGCACAAGGATAGGAGAGAGGAAAGAAAAAGCGCAAGAGGGGTTGCAGAAGAGGTAAGAGGAGGAGATAAGGGAGACGCTTCTATCAGAACTTAAGGAAGTGGGTAGATGGAGAGGGCAGAAGTAGGGTGCAAAGCTGAGCCCCTGACCAGGGCTGTGCCCAGGGGCCACCCTGCCCCAGCTGCAGCCCCTTCCCCCTTTTCTGTCCCCGTTTTCCACTTCAGAGGCCTATCCTCTCCCTCTCTGAGTCCGGGCAGGCTCCTCCGATAGCAGCCCCTGTCCCACCTCCAGCTCCAAGCAGATCCAGGCCGGCCAGCCAGGCCTCAGGGAGGTCAGAGGGAAAGGAAACAGAGCAGATAGGATGCGCTTTTCCCAGGCTCCCGGGGGGCCTCCCACTGTGTGATGTGTGTGTTTCCACTTCTCTCCGTGTGGGGGGACTGCAGCGAGTGTGTCAGCAGCCCAGGGTCTCCGAGCCTGTGACCACGGGGCACTGTGCGGTCAGCAGTCTGGTGTGTGTCTGCTGGGGTCAGCGTTGGTGGGGTCTTGCAAACACCGTGCTAGCGAGACAGGTGCCAGCATACGCAGTCATGTCAGTCAGGGTGACAACCTGTGTATGCCAGGAAGAGTGTTTGTTGTTACAGTGACGGAACGTGACAGCGTGTGTGTGTCCAGTGTAGGCCAACACGTATGCCAGCACAAAGGTATGTTAGAGTTGATGTGTGCTGGAGTGTGGCAGTGTATGCCCACATGACTGTCAGCAAGAATGTGTTGGCAAGGGGTATCAGTGTGTGACAGTGAATGTGTGTGTGTGGTGTGTGTGTGTGACAGCATGAGCATGCCCATGGATGAGTGTGTACGTCCGTGTGTCCACATAAGCGTGTGTGCCATTGTGTGTCAGCCTGCCCCGTGCGTGGGTCCCTGTGTCTGCTGGCCAGTGCTGGTGTCAGCGAGCGAGGGTGTCTGCGGAGCCATGAGCCAGATGGGGCAGCCGGCTCCTCTGGGTGCCCCCGCCCAGGACCCTGCCAGCGACTGACTCCCCGGGAAACCTCAGGGAGGGAGAGCCCAGTACTGCTGAGCCGGAGCCTGGCGCTCCTGCATGACGGCGATCGCAGAGCCAGGGCGGGCGCCGACTGGAACCCCCGCCCGCGTCCAGGCCCAGGTCAGCCCCACGCGCCCCGGCCGCCACCCCCCGCACTCACCGTGTCCCTTTGTCACCCATGGTCCGCGGCGGCTGCAGGCAGGTCCCCGGCGTCCGCGCCCCGGCTGGGCTGGAAAATCCCCGGCCGCCGGCAGGAAGAGCGCGGGCAGCCGGCTCCCGGTTCCCTGCTCCGCCTCCTCCGCCCTCCGGCCTCCGCCGCCGCCGCCGCCCCCGCCCCCGCCCGATCGCCGCCGCCGAACCGCCCGCCCGCGGGGCCGCTCAGCACCCAGGCCGCGGCCAGGGCGGGAGCCGTGCGGGGAGCGCGCGTGGGGCTGTGTGTGTGCGCGCGCGCGCGCCGCCCAGCCAGCCGCCAGGGCAGGGCAGCTGCAGGCGTCTGGGCCCGCAGGGCCTGGGGGTTCACACGCGTGCGTGTCCAGATGCGTGTGTGTGTGGGCTTTAATGGGTGTGTACGTGAGGGCTTACACTGGTATAGATGTCTGTGCGCGTGTGTGCACGCAAGAATGTGCTGGTGCGGGGCCGTGTGCACGCCGTGTGCGCGGGCCGATGAGGAGTGTGTGTGTGCAGATGGGGCGGTGTGCACGCCTTTGTGCAGCTGTGCCTGTGTGCAGGCGCGCTCCCCCACGCACACGGAGGGCAGGCAGCCTTTGTGTGGGTGCGGGAAGGTGAAAGCTGAGGGTCTGCCCACCCCAAGGCTGAGTTCCTGGCCGTGTCTCTGGTGGGGTGGTAATGGGGGTTGGAGGGGGACTCTGGGTGCCTGGCAAGGCAGTCGACCTCTGCTCCACCCTCCCCTCAACCCAACTCCCCACCCTTCTGGAGAGATAACACCCAACAACCCAATAGAGACAGGAAGCAGGGGTGGAGGGGGCAGGAGAAGACAGCAGCGACAAAGCTGGGGCACTGGAGGGAGCAGGGCCAGCGGTAGTGGCTGCCTGAAAAGAGGAAGCCCTGAGAAGAGGAGATAAGGAAGAGGGCATAGAGCTGGCCTGCTCCGCCCACCCGTCCGTCCGGGAGTCTGGCCTGGTGAGGTAGCATGATGCAAAGTTCCCTAGCCCAGCTCCACAGGCTGCTGTGGGTGACCTACAACTTCAGCTCTCTCAGAACCAGTCTCCAAACGTGTAAAGTGGGAAGCTAATACCAGCCTGCAGAATGGGTCATAGGTGTTTGCTGATCTCCCCTGACACACCATAGGTGCCAAGGAGATGTTAACCCATCCCCCTGCAGGCCTCAGGAGATGTCCTTTGAAATCCTGGCTTAAACCGGCTTTGTCTGAGGTTACTCCTGCTTTGCTGGCAGATGAGAGAAGTGTGAGGTCTTTCGCTGCTGGGATTTGGCTCATTGGCCCTGATAGGCCCCTAATATTGGCATATTCGTGGGAGGAAATGAAGCTATCATTTACTCTGATGTGATTGTGAGTCTGTAAACATCTCCTGTAATTATGCTCAGCAACAGATACCTATGCTGATTGTATAGTCGGGTAAGGATATCCCAATGGAATTGCCGTAATTACGTCCAGATGGCAAGTGATGGGGGGTTTGAGGGTCCGACAGGCAGGCAGGGTGGTCCAGGGTCTGGACAATGTTCGGAGCTGGGAGAGGGTGGATGATGGTTTAGAACTCTCCTCCCGGCCTTAGTCTCTGGGCGTCACCCTCACTCCCACAGAGGAAGGAGAGAAGGCACCTGCTGTTTCTACGAACGGCAGAGATCTGGAGAGGAATGTACCAGAGTCTTGTCTAATGAGAGGAGGCTCCCAGAGTGAGCCAGAGAGGATCCTTACTGAGATGGAGAGGCCAGTTTCCCCACCTGGAAAACAGAAGCTCAACCAAAGCACGTGATCTCCATTCAGATACCCTCTGCCAGCACACAGCTCTTCCCCGCCCAGTTTGGCAAGCACGGCCCTGACCTTCTTGGGACGCTGAACAGACGGGCGGCCTGTGGAGTCAGCATACAGGATCTCACGTACATCCCTGCCAGCCCATAAACTTCACTAGGGGTGTGTGGTGTGCCTGGCACGGCTCGATGCTCACTATTCTGTGAGATAAATGTTCTTTTCCCTTTTTTTAAAAAGAGCAAACTGATACTCAGAGAAGAAGCCAAGTAGTTTGCCGAAAGCCGTAGGTTCCTGTGGACCTTGTCCTCTGACTTTCCCTCTCAGGCCCTCCCCAAAGGGAAGCTAACATGTAGTAGAGCTAGAACGTGGCTCGTGATTTACTCCTCACTCAATAACTGTTTTGTTCAACATGCCACATGTGGCCCTAGGTCCTTACAAACAGTCATCAATGGGACAGAAGGAGCTGTCATTCCAGAGGGATGTAGGAGTGGGGAAGGGGTGAGGGGTATTTTGACTTTACCTGTCAGGAATACAACCTGTTATGTATTCCTGGTGTGATCAGAATCAATAAAAATGTAAAAGTAGTCATCTTGAGGCGACCTCTAGAAATACAAACAATCTAGTTTCAGGCAGCAGTAAGTGTTTTAAAGGACATAACACGATGATTAAAGCATACTGGCGGCAAGCATTCTTAGGAAAAAGCTCTTCAAGGACATGACCTCTGGGCTGAGACCTGCAGATGAGGAGCCAGAGCTGTGTGGGGAGAGCCAGGGGCAGAGGGAGCAGCAGGTATAGAAGCTGTGCCGTTTGGAAGCCCAGGACCAGGGGGCCTGGGTTTGGGTGACGGGAAGAAATGGTGAGATCGTGCAGGGCCTGTGGCTGGAACTAAGGAGTTTGGGGAGCCAGTGGAGGACTGGGCAGATGAGTAACAGTGACTACACTTTTAAAGGTCACTCTAGCTGTTGGAAAGAGTTATCTTGGAGCAAGACAAAAACAGAAGCAGTCACTCCATTATTGCAGCAGGCAAGAGAGAGTGGATATGGCTTGGACTCAGGTGGTGGCAGCAGAAATGGGAAGAAATAAAGAGATTCATTTATATTTGGAGGTAGAGCCAACAGCACCTGCTGAGGGACCAGCTGTGGACAGGGGAGGATCCTGGCTTACTCTAAGGGCCCCGTCAGGCCTATTTGTTCCACCCTCAATGCAGGCCACCTCCCCCTGCATTTCTCCAGGGACACTGATGGTTGAGCAGCTCAGAGGCTCTTTCTTTCCTGCCTCAACCCATTTGTAACACATCTTCCTCCTGAAAACCAGAGCAATTTTTCTAAAAGGCAAGTAGATTCTACTACTGAGGAGATTCTCCATCTTGTAGGAGATGTTATCTCCAGCCAAGTCCCAATCTGAGCCAATCACATGCTTGAATATTTATCACTCACAATAATAATTCCTTATCCAAAGGTAGATAGAAATAAAGTATTATCCCTGCTTTATCGATGAGGAAAGAAAGGCTCTATGAGGGAATGTGCCTAAGCCAAGGGCATAGCAAATAAAAGGTACAGCTGCAGCTCAAACCCAAAGCTTCTGCTTAGCTGGTCAGATAGTTGAATGTCAGATTGAAATGTGAGTGGGTAGGTGGGTGGGTGGGTGAGTTTTCAGCTCACTGCTTAACCAAGGATGTGAGGCTGACTGGTGCATATGTTGGAGATGTTAAAGGTTAATAAACTAAGGAGCTTCTATCCAAACCGGATATCTGGTTGTAATCATTGACTCTTCCTTTAATCCTCTCAATCCTTATCAAGCCAGTCTCTATCTCCTATGTGTTCCCCTACCTAGGGGATCATGTTAAGGATTTGATCTTTATCCAAAGATCACTAAAGAAGCTTTAAAAGATTATTTTTTAAATATTTTTATTGATTTCAGAGAGAGGAAGGGAGGAGAGAGAGATAGAAACATCAATGATGAGAATCGTTGATCGGTTGCCTCCTGCATGCCCCCCTTCTGGGAATCGAGCCTGCAACCCGGGAGTGTGCCCTTGACTGGAATCGTACCTGGGACCCATCAGTCTATAGGCCGATGTTCTGTCCATTGAGCCAAACCAGCTAGGGTGATGCTTTAAAAGATTTTAAGCAGAGCAGTGACACACTCAGACATGTGTTTTGCAAAGATGGCTCTGGCTGACGCGTGAAGAATGAATTGGGCATGGGCCAGAGGGGACGCGGAGGGGAGACCAATTAGGAGGCCGAGTGCACAGTTTAGGGAGGAATGGTAACTGCATTCCAGGGAGAGAACATTCAACAGCTGCAAAGCCAGGGAGGAGGAAAAGGGCAAGATATTTTGGAGGAATTCAGATGGATCTGTGGCCAGAGGACAGAGAGGGAAAGGGAGGAGCTGAAAAGAAGGAGGGGCCATATCCTGAGGAAGCAGCTCACAGATAGGTCAGCTTCCAATATTTTTTACATCTATCTATCAAAATTTCTTGCCCTAACTGGCTTGGCTCAGTGGATAGAGTGTCAGCCTGTGGACTGAAGGATCCCGGGTTTGATTCAAGTCAAGGTTGTGGGCTTGATCCCCAGTGGGGGTGTGCAGGAGGCAGCCAATCAATGATTCTCATCATTGATATTTCTATCTTTCTCTCTCCCTCTTCCTTCTTCTCTAAAATCAATATATATATATATATATATATATATATATATATATATATATATATATATATATAATGATTTCTTCAGGATGGGATTACGGTGTTTAACCATCACTAAGTGGACAATTCAAGGTTCTCATCTGTAACCAACAAAACCAATTCTGGCTGGCTTTAATATACAAAGATAACTTATTGGCAGGCTGTCCAGGTAGCTGCTACTGGTGAATCAAGAACACCACAACTCAGACCCCTCTATAGCCAGCACTAAGCCTACCCCTAGAAACCGCATGTGGCCACTGCACCAGAAAGAATTCCTTGCTGGGTCTCATCTTTGAGTCAAAGTTGCCCATGCCTTTGATTGGCTGTACCTAGTCATGTGCCCTTGTCCTAGGTCATGTGGCCCTGTCCTTGTTGCAAGGACCCAGAAACTGTGTTGTTGTCACTTGTGATTTCCATATCGGGAGGCAGGCTTTAACTGACTCCAAGAATCATAGGATGAAGGATTCCCCAAACACGAGAAGAGGGTTTAGAGGCTGAGTAGCCAAAAAAAGTATAAATATCCATTTTACTGCAAAATGCAGCCAAGCGAGCTACAGTAAGAACTCAAAAATAGATCCAATACCCAGGAGATGACAGAAAAGGACAGATACCCTTGTTAACAGAAAGGCCTTTGTCATGTTGTTTTAGTATCGCTAGCTTCCTAAAACAAACAAACAAACAAAAAACAGAGACAATGGTTCAGATTCTAGTTATGGTAAAGTACCTTGTATCAGAAACCCTCCTGCAGATAACAGTTCAAACTTTAACAAAATGGGCATCACACTGGGTGAGATCTAATTTTATATGCATTTCCCCAGGGGGACTTCCCTGTTCTGGGCAGCTTAGGGAAGCTAGAATTTAAACAGAAGCCTTAAGGGAGCAGAAGGCTGCTTGGGTACTAGAGGAAGGAATGTGGGGTTGCTAGAAAGGCTAGAAATTTAAGAGGAGGATCCTGGAAATGAGGAGCCACAGCAGGGTTAAGACTCTAAGTCTGCATGTAGACTGATTTCAGGTCCTTGGTTGACTCCTAACTGTACATATGTGGTGATGGCTCTCGGTGGAAAGTAGTAGCAAGAAAGCTGGAAGAACTGAGCAGAGATTTTAGATGTTCCCCACCGTGGAGGGAGATAAGTTTGAGTCTCCCCAAGTTATTGCAATTTGGTAAACACCTCAGGCTTTCCACTGAACCCTCAGAAGTACTATGCCTTAACAATAAAGACAATGTCCCAAAACTAGGGTTTGGGCCCAAGATTAAAGGCAAAATAAAATAGATCCAATAGCTGAAACAGGTTTGGCTCAACGGTAGAGCATCCGTTTGCGGACTGAAAGCTCCTGGGTTCGATTCCAGTCAAGGGCGTGTACATTGGTTGCGGGCACATCTCCGGTAGGGGGTGTGCAAGAGGCAGCTGGTCGATGTTTCTCTCTCATCGACGTTTCTAGTTCTCTATTCCTCTCCCTTCCTCTCTGTAAGAAAGATTAATAAAATATATTTTTAAAAATAAAAATAAAAATAAATAAATAAAATAGATCCAATAGCCCGGCCCCGGTGGTTCAGTGGTTGAGTGTCGACGCAGTCAGGGTACATGACCCGGTTTCGGGCTCGGTCCCCAGTGAGGAGCATGCAGGAGCATCCAATCGCTGTTTCTCTCTCATTAATGTTTTTATCTCTCTCTCTCGCTCCCTTCCTCTCTGAGATGAATAAAAAATATATATTTTTTAAATAGATCCAATAGCCAACAATTGGAAACAATCTAAATGTCTACCAATATGGGAAGACCAAATGCAGTATATCCATATAAAGGAATACTATTCAGCAATTAAAATAGAATACAAATATGTGCTATGACATGGATAATCTTCAAAAACATTACACTTTGTGAAAAAAGCTAACTACAAAAGACCATTGTTGTATAATTTCATTGATATGAAATGCCCAGAAAAGACAAATATATAGAGATAGAAAGTAGATAAATAGCTGCCTGGGGCAATGGGGATTGACAGTAAATGGCCGAAGGACTTTACTAGGATGAAGTAAATGCTATAAAAACTTGATACATTTACTAAAAAGAATCATCAAATTGTTAACTTGAAATTATTATGTGACATGCTTATATATAAAAATGCCTCAATAAGATTATATTTTTTAAAAATCAGTGATAAAATTAACAGAAATTATTTAAACATTAAGCCATGAACTGTAACAATTTTATCTCAGATCATCCCCAAAAGGTCAGTTAATTAAGAGGAAGAGATAAATTCAAAATAGAAATGATGAATATTTCTTAGTTTCTGACAATTTATTTATTTTTTAAAATATACTTTATTGATTTTTTTTTTTTTACAGAAAGGAAGGGAGATGGATAGAGAGTTAGAAACTTCAATGAGAGAGAAACATGGATAAGCTGCCTCCTGCACACCTCCCACTGGGGATGTGCCCACAACCAAGATACGTGCCATTGATCGGAATCGAACCTGAGACACTTGAGTCTGCAGGCCGACACTCTATCCACTGAGCCAAACTGGTTAGGGCAGGTTACTGACAATTTAATTAATAAATAGGAGTTATTCAATTCTTACTAATAAATAGGAGGGATTCAACAAATGAATAGTTTTAATTATCAAACTAACACATTAAAAATTGTTTAGCCAAAACCGGTTTGGCTCAGTGGTAGAGCGTGGGTCCCAGGTTTGATTCTGGTCAAGGGCATGTACATTGGTTACGGGCACATCCCCGGTGGGGGGTGTGCAAGAAGCAGCTGGTCGATGTTTCTCTCTCATCAATGTTTCTAGCTCTCTAGCTCTCTCCCTTCCTCTCTGTAAAATATCAATAAAATATATATATATTTTTTAAATTGTTTAATGTTTTCCAGATTTGACATAAAATATTGACATTGAAAAAGATAACATAGCCCTGGCCTGTTTGGTTCAGTGGATAGAGTGTCAGCCTATGGACTGCAGGGTAAGGGCATATATATGGGTTGTGAACTGGATCCCCAGTAGGGGGCATGCAGGTGGCAGCCAATCAATGCTTCTCTCTCATCATTGATGTTCTATCTTTCTGTACCTATTCCTTCCTCTCTGAAATCAATAAAATAAAAAATTTTAAAGAATAAAAGATAACATAAAACTGATAACAGGACACTACATGGAGGTTCTCAATGACAAACAAGTTAAAGAATAAAAACACATTTCAGATTAGTTACTGTATACAAAAAATAATAAGAAGGCCTTAAAGTTCATACATAAAAAAAAACACACATTAGTTTTGTACCAAATTAGACAACAACCTTAAAATTTCGTGGCATTATTAATAATAGTTAAGCTAAAAGAAACTTTTCTAAATCACACATACACACACACACACACACACACACACAAATGAAATGGATCTGCCTTAATAAAGCATACAATTGAGCTTCCACAGGTAAGGGTGATCAGCCAGTAATTTAACTGCTTACTAGATCAAAAGTCAACACTCTCCATAGGAAGATGACCAAAATCTTCAGGCGTCTTCAAACTACGGCCCGCGGGCCACATGCGGCCCGCAGAGGAGTCTGATCCAGCCCGCCAGGTTTTTTGGGCAGTGAGCGCAGCCGAGGTGTTACAGTAGGAATTAGTAGTTCATATAGTCCGGCCCTCCAGCTCTCTGAGGGACCGTGATCTGGCCCCCACTTTAAAAAGTTTGAGGACCCCTGATAGAGTCTCCATAGCATATCACCTAAAATGTTCAGTACAAAAATAAAAATTACTAAACATGTGAAAAATAAACAAACAAAAAACCTGGAAAATGAAACCCATAGTCAAGCAAAAAAGCAGTCAATAGAAACAGACTATTGGAATGACCAGACAAGAATTTTAAGTCAGCTGTTGTGGAGGAGCACATGAGGCTTGGTTGGAAGGTTTGCAAGGAAGATATTCTGATAAAAGAAAAGCAAGTGGAAGGCTGCCTGCCTGTTTATCAGAATTATGACTTAGGGGAGACATATGGACGGGTGGAAGGCGGTACCCCTAATTATTTCTTGACCTTCCCAAACATGTCTTTGCATGTGTAGATCCCCGAGTGCTTACTGGAATCCTTATGCTTAATTCCTGGATGCCCTTGAATAGAGGACAGTGTAAACACATGAGTCCTCCCAAGGTTACTCATCCTACTGATTGTATCTAAAGATAAAAATTCCAACAAAAGCCTAACAAGGCAGGCAATCTAGGCTGCCTGGTCACTTCGGCCAGGCTGTCCCTTAGCCCTCTCCCCCACAGTGAAACTGTGTTGGAGTTATCTGTTCATCCGTCAATCGAGGGCTGCTGGTCAGCCCCAGCAAGCTATTATAAATATGTTCAAGAAGTTAAAGGAAAATAGGTTCATCATGAGTAAAAACAAACGGGCAAATTTCAGCACAGAAATGGAAAAACTTAAAAAAAAAAAAAAAAAAAAAAAAAAAAAGAACCAAATGGGAATTTTAGAGTTCAAAATACAGTATTTGAAATGAAAAAAACTCACTAGTTTGGGCTTACTATCAATTGGTGGCAGCAGAAGAATGAATGACCTTGAAGATAGATCTAAATTGCCTAACTTGAAGAATAAAGAAAAAGAATCGCCTCACTGACTTATAGACAAAATCGTGTAATTTCAGTCCCAGAAAGTGACACCTCTTGCTGTGCAAAAGCTTTTTATTTTGATGTAGTTCCATTTGTTTATTTTCTCAGCAAAAGAAACCATCAACAAAACAACAAGAAGGCCTACTGCATGGGAGAACATATTTGCCAATGGTAACACCAATAAGATTTAATCTCCAACATCTACAGGGAACTCATACAACTTAACAAAAAGAAGATAAACAACCCAATCAAAACATGGGCTACGAACCTAAATAGACACTTTTGAAAAGAAGACATAAGGAAGGCCAAGAGACATATGAAAACATGCTCAAAGTCACTAATTATCCAAAAGATGCAAATCAAAATGGCAATGCGCTACCATCTCACACCTGCCAGAATGGCTATTATCAACAAATCAACAAACAACAAATGCTGACGAGGATGCAGAGAAAAAGGAACACTTGTGCCCTGTTGGTGGGAATGCAGACTGATGCGGCCACTGTGAGAACAGTACGGAGTTACCTCAAAAACTAAAAATGGAACTCCCATTTGACCTACTGATCCCATTTCTAGGAATATATCTCAAGAAACTAGAAACACCAATCAGAAAGGATATATGCACCCCTGTGTTCATAGCGGCACAATTTACCATAGCTAAGATTTGGAAACAGCCGAAGTGCCCATCAGCAGATGAGTGGATTAAAAATGGAATACTACGCTGCTATAAAATAGAAGGAACTTTTACCATTTGCAACAGCATGGATGGAACTGGAGAGCATTATACTAAGTGAAATAAAACAGTCAGAGAAAGATAAATATCACATGATCTCACTTATTTATGGAAAATAACGAACAACATAAACTGATGAACAAAAACAGGTCCAGAGTCAGAGAAGCATCTTTCAGACCGTCAAAGCTCAGAGGGAAGGAAGGGGAGGGTGGGGGTAAGGGAGAGAGATCAAACAAAGGACTTGTATGCCTGCATATGAGCCTAATCAATGGACACAGACAGGGAAGGGGGGGCATGAGTGGTGTGGTGGGGGAGGTTGGGGGGCAATGGGAAGATAAGGACACATATATAATATGATACCTTAGTCAATAAAATAAAATTTTAAAAAAAGAAGTGACACATCACCAAAGAAGATATTCAGATGGCAAATAAGCTTATGAAGATGCTCCACATCATACGTCATCAGGGAAACACAAATTAAATCAACAATGAGGTACTACTAGACACCTATTAGAATGGATAAAATCTAAAACACTGACTACACTAGCTGCTGGCAAGGATGTGGAGAAAAAGGAACTCCCATTCAAGGCTGGTAGGAATGCAAAATGGTACAGCCACTTTGGAAGACAGTTCTATGGTTCCTCACAAAATTAAACATATTCTTACCATATCACCTAGCAATCATGCTTCTTGGTATTTTCCCAGGTACATCGAAAACTCACGTTCACACAAGAATCGACATGTAGATGTTTATAGCAGCTTTACTCATAATTGTCAAAACTTGGAAGCAACCAAAATGCCTTTCAGTAGGTAAATGAATACACTGAGATGCATGCAAACAATGGGATGTTTATTATTCAGTGCTAAAAACACATGAGCTATCAAGTCAGGAATCTTTTCTTTTTTTAAGTGCCCTGACCAGGAATTCAACCAGTGACCTCTTGGTTCCTGGGTCAAGGCTCAACCACTGAGTCACACCAGCCAGCAGATATGGAGGAATCTCAAATGTTTCTTAACTGTGTGAACAAAAGCTGATCTGAAAGGCTACATACTGTGTGTGATTCCAACTACATTACATGGCATTCTGGAAAAGGAAAAACTATGAAGACAGTAAAAAAAAGAAAGATCAGTGGTTGCCAGTCATTGAAGGGAAGGGGAGAGAAGAAGAGGTGATCACAGATGATTTTTAGGACAGTGAAAATACTCTGTATGATACTATAATAGTGGGTACATATTATAAACTAGAAGCTGTTAACGAAAAACAACCATCGAAACCTGTGAAGAATTTTTGTGAGTTTATTTGAGCCAAACTGTTGACATATGCCGGGAAGCAGAACCTCAACGGATTGATTGAAATAATGCTCTGGAGAATGGCGGGTTACGTTTCTATATTTATACATTGCAATCAAAGGAAAGGGACGTAGGTGAGTTACATGAAATCCATTGGTGATAGATTAGGGAGGTGGGACAGAGCGAAGCGGGGAAACCTCTGGGATAGGGTCAAAGGTTAAATGATGGACATGAGCTTCTCTTACAGAGATGGATACAGGATACTCTAACATACAGTAATTAACAGTTGACAATTAACTTGATAACAATAACAATGAGAGAATGTCTCAAGGCTATTTGTTGTGCCCTGAGGGGTCTGGGGTAAAAAGGAAGTTACAAGTTACCCAGACATCTCACAGATATGTTATCTTAGATACAGGAAAGCAGATGGGGCTCAGTAAAGTAGATCAAAGTTGATCTTTGTCACCGAAACAGGTTTGGCTCAGCGGTAGAGCATGGGTCTGCAGACTGAAAGGCCCCGGGTTCAATTTCGGTCAAGGGCATGTACATTGGTTGCGGGCACATCCCCGGTGGGGAGTGTGCAAGAGGCAGCTGGTCGATGTTTCTCTCTCATCGACATTTCTAGCTCTCTATCTCTCTCCCTTCCTCTCTGTAAAAAATTAATAAAATGTATTAAAAAAAAGAAAAGTTGATCTTTGTCAGGTGAAATATCTGGAACATGACTACCTACTATAACCTGTTAGATATTTAATTTTCAAACTATCTTTTGTGGTTATCTTATGTCTTTGGGTTTGCAAGACTGCCACGCAGGCCTTCCCTGAGCTTGTCAGGTCAGCATGTGGCTCTTTTCTTTCACAAAGCCCAGTGCACGACATTCGTGCACTCCAGGGGGTCCCTAAACCCAGCCTGTGCCCTCTCGAAGTCCAGGAGCCCTGGGGGGATGTCCAACTCCCACTATGCTCGCCAGCCTTGAGCCTAGCTCAGGGCTTCTGGCTGAAAAGTGCTCCCCATGTGGGAGCACATTGACTACCAGGGGGCAGCTCCTGCATTGAGCACCTGCCCCCTGGTGGTCAGTGTGCATCATAATGACTGGTTGTTCCACCATTTGGTTAATTTGCATATTAGCCTTTTATTATATAGGATTTGTCCAAACCCATAGCATGTACAACATCCAGAATGAGCATTAATGTAAACTATGGACTTCAGGTGATTGTGCTGTATCAATGTATGTTCATCAGTTGTCACAAATGTACTGCTCTGTGGAGGGTGTTAATAGTGGGGGAGGCTGTCCTTGTGTGAAGGCAGAAGGATTTTGGGAGATCTCTAATCCTTTCTGAATGCTTTCTCTTTAAGATAAAGAACAAGGCAGCCGAAACCGGTTTGGCTCAGTGGATAGAGCGTCAGCCTGCGGACCGGAAGGTCCCAGGTTCAATTCCAGTTTAGGGCATGTACCTTGGTTGCCGGCACATCCCCATGTACCTTGGTTGCCGGCACATCCATGAGAGAGAATCATCGATCAGATCGATGATTCTCTCTCATGGATGTTTCTAACTCTCTATCCCTCTCTCTTTCTCTCTGTGGAAAATCAATAAAATATATTAAAAATATATATATATCACTCAAGATTATTTAAAAAAAAAAAAAAAAAAGAACAAGGCAAAGATCTCAGTTCTCATTGCACTTCTATTTAACTTGCTATGAGAGATCCTAGCCATTGTAATAAAGAAATAAGAGGCACAAAGATGGGAAAGAAAAAGAGCTATTTGTAGGTGACATGCTTGTTAACAAAGAAAATACTAAGGAATGTACAGACAACTGCTAGAATTAATAAACTAAATCAGTATATAAAAACCAATTGTGTTTCTATGTACCAGCAGGAAGGAATTGAAAATAAAATTTAATATTCTATTTACAAGAGCACTGAAAACATAAAATACTTAGAAATAAACTTAACAAAAGATATTCAATTAATAATTTATATTTCCACACCGAATATTATAAAACACTGTTGAGAAAAATCAAAAGAGACCTAAATACATAAAGAAGTATGCCAAGTAAGTTCCTGGCTTGGAAGACAATATTAGGCTGTTATTTTCCCCAAATGAATCTGTACATTCAACACAACCCCAATCAAAATCCCAATAAACTTTTTTTTTAAGTAAAAATTTATATAGAAATAGCTAAATCGATTTGGGGTTGGGATGGAGAAGGACAAAGTTGGAGGACCCATACTACATGATTTTTTAAAAATTTTTATCTTTGGCAGCTCCGGCTGCAGCACGCAGGCACCAAACTCTGTGCCCCGTGCCCCATGCTCAATGCCCCGTGCTCCCTGCCCCGTGCTCCGTGCCCTGTGCTCAGTGCCCCGTGCTCCCTGCCCCGTGCCCCGTGCTCCGTGCCCTGTGCTCAGTGCCCCGTGCTCCCTGCCCCGTGCTCCATGCCCTGTGCTCCCTGCCCCGTGCTCCCTGCCCCGTGCCCCGTGCTCCGTGCCCTGTGCTCAGTGCCCCGTGCTCCCTGCCCCGTGCCCCGTGCTCCGTGCCCTGTGCTCCGTGCCCCGTGCTCAGTGCCCCGTGCTCAGTGTCCCATGCTTTGTGCCCCGTGCTCCGTGCCCTGTGCCCCGTGCTCCGTGCCCCATGCTCAGTGCCCCGTGCTCCCTGCCCCGTGCTCCGTGCCCTGTGCCCCGTGCTCCATGCCCCGTGCTCCCTGCCCCGTGCTCCGTGCCCTGTGCCCTGTGCTCCGTGCCCCGTGCTCAGTGCCCCGTGCCCTGTGCTCCGTGCCCCGTGCTCCGTGCCCCGTGCTCAGTGTCCCATGCTTCGTGCCCCGTGCTCCGTGCCCCGTGCTCAGTGCCTCGTGCTCCTGCTCAGGCAGCTCTGCCGGCTCCTTCCAGCGTTATCATGATCATCGACAGAGACCTCATCAGCCATGATGAGATGTTCTCCCGTATCTACAGGATGCGGGCGATCGCTGACGTGCTGGGCCTGGAGGCAGAGGGGAAGATGGTCAGTAGGGACAGAGGGTAACATTGATGACTCGCTGATGGGTGGCAATGCCTCCGCTGAAGGCCCTGAGGGTGCAGGGACCAGAGCACAGTCATCACTGGTGTTGACATTGTCCTGAGCCGTCACTTGCAGGAAACCAGCTTCCCGGAAGAAGCCTACAAGAAGCGCATCAGAGATGACATGAAATCAATCCAGGGGAAGCGTGAAGCACAGAGACCAGAAAGACTGAGCCTTTTATGGCAGCGGCTACAGAACAAATCCAGCACATCCTTGCCGATTCCAAAAACTACCAGGTCTTTATTGGTGAGAATAGGAGTCCAGAGGGCATGGTGGCTTTCTCTGCTGGACTCCATATATTATTTTCTTTAAGGGGGGCTTAGAAAGGGAAACAGGTTAACGAATTGGGCAGTTTGCCTCTATCTCCTGTCATCGTAACTGGCTGCTGATTTTCACCCATACACCAAGCCTAAGACAAAAGGGGCTGATGTTATCTTGAGCTCTTTGTTTGGAGCGGAGGCATTGTTTTTAAGGGGCGGGGGGGGGGGGGGGGGGGGCGGTATATATATCATGTAGGTTGTCTAAAAACATAATGCACTTAAACTAAAAAAAAAAATAATTGTTTTTATCGTTGAAAGTATATCAGATGTCCCTTTTCCTTGCCCTTGTCCCTCTCCCCCACTGCTCCCAGTCCCCAATGCTACATAATTTCAAAACTTAATATCAAGCTACAACCATGAAGACAGAATGGTACCGGTGTAAGGACAAATGGATTTTAAAAATACATAGACTCACAGGTCAGTGGCCAATGAGCATCCCCTTCTGGTCTGTAAACTCTCTATTGTCTGCCTGAATCTGGTTCCTTGCAGCATTTCCAGAGCCTAAAACAGGGCTCAATGGACCAATTATTGTAATGCAACTTAGTGATCAGAGCATAGTACGTAGAATCTCAATATGTATGAAATACTTGCATTGTAAGGAGTGGGGTGGGTATACCAGTCTGGCCTCCTCCCAGAGTCAAAGTGTATGCCCCCAGACATGCAATTTTGAAGGCAAAGAAACGGTAACCAGACAACCAAAGGGTTCCCCTGCCTGTCACTACTTGAGCCAATTAAGCAGAGACAGGGTTGAATCATACGAGCATTTATTCCAATAATGCCAGCAGGATGGAGAGAAGCACGTCATCCAGCTGCTTATTTTGGGTAGAAGGACAGAGATTACAGGAGAACGGAGGAATTACAGGCATCGGAAAGTATGCACGTATTCATTACAGGTTACAAGTCACGCAGGCTCGGTGGGGAGGGTCACCGAGGGCTGGTGCCTCCGGGACTAGATGGTGTCAGCCACCAGGCTGTAAATCTTTCCATAAGGGTAGGCAGTTCTCAGAACAGAAGGACGGGCTGCATTCCGATGGTAGCGTCCATGTCCCAGGGTGGACACCTCCCAGCCAGGTTAGAACGTGCTTCCTTTCATCTGAATAAGACAGTCCTGGTTAACAGAGCATGACTGATATTTCTTATCATTGTAGCTAGTCCCCAATATTCTATTTCTACCCCTAACAAAACCACTCTACCTTAAGGGATCCCACCCCATTTCTCCTAGTTCCATTCCTTAGAGCAGTGTTTTTCAACCTTTTTTGGGCAAAGGCACACTTGTTTCATGAAAAAAATCACGAGGCACACCACCATTAGAAAATGTTAAAAAATTTAACTCTGTGCCTATATTGACTATATATAAAGTAATTCTCTTGAATAGGAATCAAATAAACACAAAGAAAGTATTTTATAATTACTTTATTATGAAATATTAAGTAAACAAAATAGTGAAAAATTATAAAATTCTTGTCTTGTCTGCACCTACGGCACACCAGGCAACATCTCGCCGCACACTAGTGTGCCGCGGAACAGCGGTTGAAAAACGCTGCCTTAGAGTCCTCTCTTCCCTTCACCTCAGCCATCCAGAAATCAGCATTGTCAGCTCCCTGGTCTGCTACCTGCCTATCCTAGGACTCCAGAACACCCCCCTGCTCCCTACCCCCAACACACACCAAATCCAGAAAGCAGAGTGTGTCATCAACTAGAGATTATACAAGCGTGGATTCCTTGGTCTCCTCCAGCAGAACAAAGACTGAGAAGAGGTGAGAGGCAGGGCTAGCACTGCCTCCTGGGCCAGGGCGATCAAGTGCCCACGTTTGCCCAGGACAGAGGGGTTTCCTGAGAGGAAGGGCTTTTAGTTTTAAAACCGGGACAGTTGTGGGCAATCCGGGAGGGGTGGTCACCATAACTCCCAGAATTCCCCTCCCTCTCCCCCAGCCTCCTTCATCCTGGAAGGAAAGTGCACGTGGGCTGTGTACCATTCCCCAGGTGGGGGCCCAGGTCCAGGGTGAGCAGTCTTTTATAACACCCGGTTTGAATGTCCAGAGCAAAGGTAGCTCCACGGCCTCTGCCCAAAACAGGGTCTGAAACTCAGCCAGAACCAGGTGGATTGTTGAATGAACGGACATGCTGGAGGAGCAGAGGAAAAGGGAGCCCTTTGTCTGGGAACCCCCAATACAAAGTGAACTGTTTACTGCAGCCACAATCCTGTGCACACTGCACCTCGTCCGGCCCGGCGTGTCCCTCCCCACCTGCCATTCTGTTAGGCACCAGCATGATGCTGCATTCAACAGTTACACATATTGAAATTGTTTTTATGAAATATTATTTTTATCAAACTAATACCTGTTTGTTTGTTTTTTAAATGCTTCATTACAGAATATTACTAAGTAAAAACTCAGTCTTGCCAAAACCAGTTTGGCTCAGTGGATAGAGCGTAGGCCTGCAGACTGAAAGGTCCCAGGTTTGATTCTGGTGAAGGGCATGTACCTTGGTTGCAGGCACATCCCCAGTAAAGGGTGTGCAGTAGGCAGCTGATCGATGTTTCTCTCTCATCGATGTTTATAACTCTCTATCCCTCTCCCTTTCTCTCTGTAAAAATCAATAAAATATATTTTTTTAAAAATTAAAAATAAAAAACCCTCAGTCTTGCTCTATCCTGTCTGGCCCTGCTCTAGGTTGCCTCTCTAAAGGAAACCCATCATCTTTTCTGCTTTGAGAGGTGGTGGCTTTCACCACAAATCTGATTAATATGAATGTACCTCTATTTCTTTATTAACTGAATTCACATTTATTATGAATTATTATATCCACTCATGAAAAAGGAAGACATCTACTCACACTACTGCTCATCCTCCAATTCCTTCCACGTTGTGTTAGTTACAATGTTGGTTTATTCTTCTAGTGATCATTTCTTCCATCTCAATAATTATTTAAAATCTTTATGTTCAGTCCCATCTGCTTTAGCTGGATCTCATGATTTCTATGTAAAATGAAATCAGCACCCATACTCTTTTCTCCCCTGTCCTCCACCCCAACCTCCAGACCCTGACTTTTACGTTGCCAAGAATAATCCTATTTACACATGTTGTAACTATAATTAAGTCTTTGGTACTTTATCTAAAGAGTGATTCTTATCATTTAAATCCAATAAGCGGCACTTACAACATGATGATCAGAAGTAAATTCTAATTTCGGGATGATATTGAGTCCATAAGACAAGAAAGGACTGCTGATAAAAAGAATCCATCAGAAAACAGGAAGATGTTCTGGGAAGTGAAAAATATGATTGCCAAAATAAAAGATAGATAGATAGATAGATAGATATGGATATAGATATAGATATAGATATAGATATAGATATAGATATAGATACAGATATAGATATATAAAATTTGACTAGAAGCTAGAAACTAGTGCCAGAAAGCAAGGCAATGCTTAAATAAATCTGGATGGGATGTGTCAAAGGGACACAGACACCAACCTGAAAGAGCTCTCAATAGCCACGCTGGGACCATTTGAGAAACAAAATAAATAGTCTAGTATTGGAGTATAACCCAAAGTCCAAAATAAATGTGAGTCCAAGCCGATCTAAACAGATGATAGAATAAATAAACACATGGGGGAGGGGACAACTCTTCCTTTAAGCGATTCCAAGTAACATATGCAGCTCTTCTCCCCTCCAGATGGGGCTCAATCGGCTGTCCCGGCAGGAATCCGTGCTAGATTTAGTGACTCGCTCACAGAGAACAGAGTAGGGGAAGGGAAAAAATAGTAGCTTTCCGTGGATGAACCTGACAAACTGCTTTCGTCAAGTAGCCAGGGGGCTGGTTACCAGCTGATGTCCCATGACGAGCAGGGCCTGTCACCGTTTGGGCATTCTCCCACAAAATCCCCCGCCCCAGTCCAACCAGGAGGGGGAATCCAAGTTAAGGGATGTTCTACCAAACACCTGACTCCTCAAAACTGTCTAAGTGATAAAAATAAATAAATAAATAAATAAAAAATAAAAAAAGAAGACACAAAATAAGGAAAGACTGAGAAATGGTTACATTATATACTCAGAAGTCATGATGCCCCCCATTTCAAGAGGGTCAAAATCCAGAGTCTCCGTAGGACCATGCTGAACCTAGTGTACCTAGTCTCCTGCAAAGAATACTTCCTTGCTTAGCTTTCTTCCCCTGCTCTATTCAGGTGACAGTGACTGAGAGAGTGATCCCACTTTCATCAGAATCCTTATTTCAGGCTCCTTCTGGGAGCCTGGCCTAAGACACATAATTGAACAGAACCCCCAGCCTGGTAATTGTTTTTGATTTAAATGCACGTATTTGATTTAAATGCGAACAGAAAGCAGAAGGCTCTCGTTAACAGTGTCTTAAAAATGCCTTCAGAAATGAAATGGCCCAGGCTGGGTAGCTCTTGGTTAGAGCATCATCCCAATATGCCAAGGTGGTGAGTTTGAGGGTACTAGAACATAAAGGAGCAACCAATGAATGCATAAATGAGTGAGCAATGCCCTGACCTGTGTGGCTCCGTTGGTTGGGCATCATCTCATACACCGAAAGGTTGTTGGTTCAGTTCCCAGTCCAGGCATATATATGCCCGGGTTGCAGGCTCGATCCCTGGTAGGGGACGTACAGGAGGCAGCCAATATTTCACTCTCACATCCAAGTTTCTCTCTCTTCCTCTCCCTCTCTCTAAAAGTCAATTTTTAAAAATCTTTTTTAAAAAAATAAGTGGAACAACAAATCAATATTTCTCTCTCTCATCAGAAAGAAAGAAAGAAAGAAAGATGTGAATTCCAGTCAATAGATAGTATGATTAAGACGCTAGAAGATCTTAGTCATATGATTAAAAAATATATATATATATATATATATATATATATATATATATATATATATATGTTTCTCCTTTCAGAAACTAATGAGAAAGGTGCCGAGAAACTCCAGGAAAAACATAAAACTATACCAGAAAATTGTGATTCAGATATGAAGTAAACAAAAATGTGGCATGAAGCTAAGCAATTGATGACATGTAAGGAAAGAGAAGTATTTGATCTTAACATTTAAAGGATTCCTTTGGGGGGGGGCTTATTTTATTTTACTTTTATTATGGAAAAATAATAAAAGTAAAAAGAATAGCAAAACGAACCTCAAGTACCCGTCACTCAGCTTCACTGGTGATCAAGATCTCAATCTCAAATAGCTTGTCAGTTTCCAAATTCCCCTAAATATCTCACATTTTTACGGTTTGTTTTCATGCAGTTGCTACATCTCCTAAATCTCTCCCAGGCTACAGGGGGTCATCCCACTTAGACAGCACCAGTTCAAAAGCTTGAAATGACATTTCTTTCTCTCCTTATCCAGTCCCCATCTCCAATCTGCCAGGGTAGTTTTGCTCTTGTTTTAAAGCCAAACCCTTTGTCTTTAATCACTATCATCTCCAGAAATAACCATGGGGTAGTCTTTTTCGTTCAGGCTGCTTCAAGCTCTCTCAAACCTTCAGTTTCTTTAGCGTCAGAAGAATCTCCAGTTGCTCTCGGTCTTGAACGACCTTTCCTCTCTGGCCCTGTCCATACAGAAATTTGGGATCCCCCCGAACCCCGAACCCGAACCCCCTCAGTCCAGTATAAACACTAAGGCAGGTATCCAAGGTCTGGGAATCTTCTGGACCTTTCTGTGTACTGAAGTTTAGTAAGAGCGCCCCTGGCTACAGAGGCTGTAGATGCTTGAGTGCCAGATGTCATGAGAGAGAACGAAACAACGCTCAGATCCAAAAAATTCAGGTCAGGAGCCAAAACATGTTTGGAGCTGCGGCAGCAAAAGACCCGCAGGGGTGATCGGCCGCACCCTGAGGGCGAGGGAGCGGGCCTGCTCCGAGGCACGCAGATTGCCATCGAGGTGCCTGGTGCTAAGGCCTGACTCACAGGTCCTGGACTTTACCCCTCCGCTCCTCTTTATCGTGGCGTCTGCTGCTGGGAGGGGCGGAGAGGACAGCCGGTGCCTGGAACACAGGATGAAAGGAGCTTTGACCTTACTTGCTCAAGACCTCGTCAGTTACTGAGTTGGCAAGCCAGGATTTGAACCCGGGTCGGTCTGGCCCCAATCCCCCCAGCCCTCTCCTTCCTCCCCACTCTGGTGAAAACGGGGAGCCAATGGCAGAGGGCTCCTTCAACCTGGAGCTCCCGGAGCGGCCCCGAGGGGAACACCTGGGATCAGAGTGACCACGTTTCCTACGGTTACACAACTGACTCAGACGAGTATCCACAGACACGCCCAGCAACATGAAACCAAAAGTGAGGACGGGCGACCAGCAAAGCAGCCCCTGTGACAGGTGAGGGGAAGATCAGAGAATTACTCACGTCATCCTCTTCACCATTGCTCTAGCGCAGTGTTCGGCAAGCTCATTAGTCAACAGCCAAATAGCAACAGCACAGCGATTGACATTTCTTTGGAGAGCCACATGTTTTAAACGTAAACCCCTTCTAACGCCACTTCTTCAAAATAGACTCGCCCCGGGCCGTGGTATTTTGTGGAAGAGCCACACTCTAGGGGCCAAAGAGCCGCATGTGGCTCACGAGCTGCAGTCTGCTGACCATGGCTCCAGAAGCCTGGAGGACTCAAACATCAACCGGCTCATTTAAAATAATAATAATAATAATAATAATAATAATAACAATAATAATAATAATTTGTTTATTTAATGTATTTTTTTTTTTATTTCAGAGAGAAAGAGAGAGATAGAAACATCCATGGAGAGAATCATTGATTGGCTGACTCTTGCAAACCCCCTACTGGGGATCGAGCCTGCAACCCAAACATGTGCCCGGACAGGGAATCAAACCGTGACCTCCTGGTTCACAGGTCCATGCTCAGCCACAGAGCCTCATGGGCCAGGCTCAACCAGGCTCATTTCTGAGGGAGGTTGGGGGTGAGGTGACTACTGAGTCCGGGCCTCAAGGAGCCTTCCTGAGTACTCTGTTCCTGTGAACAGTGAGCCCCTGATGAAGGGGTAATTTTCATCATGTTCTCATCATCTGTTCTCACTGCCAGCACAGGGCCAGGCACGCAATAAACCCTCACTCCATGAACGAATTTCTGTTTTGAAAATCAGCTCAGTCTCTCTGCAAATTTTTTAGAAAGAGAAAACTACCTAGAAAAACTAATTGCACTTGACAAAAAGCTGTTCCTAAAGTGTTAACTAAAACTTTTATTGGTAGTTCATCTCAGGATAAAATCTCACAACAAGAAATGAACCTAAAGCAGTCATATTATAGTGCAAAAAATTAAAATTTAAAGGCTATCAAGACTACATTATAAAATTTTCAAAAGCTTCCTAATATTTAAATCAAAAAAGGGGGAAAGTAGAAAAACATCGTGTAAGGAAAAATATCCTGAAAGTAAATTACATCTAGAAAATTTGTACTTTAGAAAATTAATTGTAATGCTATCAGCAAGACACCCATGAAAAACATATGGTGCCAAAACAAGCCAGAGGAAAATCATTTGGGCAAAAAAGGAAAAAGGATCCCAAGTCAAATTTATAGAAAATATTCCTTTATTAACTTTTGGTTGAGAATATGTTTGTATATTTTCAGAAAACAACTCTGAGACCATGTGGATTCTGGCAACAGAGAGGAATTGATAGGACTACTCCAACCATGAAGACAGAAGAGAAGCAGTCCAGAGATGGAAGTCACTGATGACGCCTTACCATAATAGAAGTCAGCAGCTGTATATCACTGCAGGTTGCCCAGGACCAAACCAGAGAGGGTTGGACCTGCATTTTCACCATTTGCCCACCATCCAGAACTGAAATATCATTGCTGACATGTACACATAAGGAACTATTTGAAATTGGGTCTCAAAAGAACTGGTGGGCTGGGACCAGTTTGGCTCAATGGATAGAGCGTCAGCTTGGGGACTGAAGGGCCCCGGGTTCAATTCCGGTCAAGGGCATGTACCTTGGTTGCGGGCATATCCCCAGTAGGGGATGTGCAAGAGGCAGCTGATCAATGACTCTCTCTCACTGATGTTTCTAAATCTCTATCTCTCTCCCTTCCTCTCTGTACAAAAATCAATAAAATATATTAAAAAAAAAAAAAAAAAAAGAACTGGTGGCCCAGAAAGAAGCTCACTACAGACTGATTCATATGCCTTTGAGCATAACGATTATTGCTTGTCTCATTTTTGATTCTTATAAGTATGTTTCCAGTAGGACATGCTCTCACTCATCTGGGGGAAATGGTGAACAACATAGACTGATGAACAAGAATAGACCCAGAGATAAGGAGCCATGGGTCAGACTGTTGGACCTCAAAGGGAGGGTGGGGATAAAAGGGAGAGATCAACCAAAGGACTTACGTGCACACATATGAGCCTAACCAGTGGTCAAGGACAATAGGGGGACGGGGGCATGAGTGGGGAGGGGTGGGGGATTGGAATGGGGATTGAGGACAAATATGTGATACCTTAATCAATAAAAATTTTAATTAAAAAAAAGAGAGAGAAAACTGTAGTGAGGGAAGGGAACTGAGAGGTGAAATGAGGCATGCCACTGAGTAGACACATTCTTCAACACCTTCCTGGCAAAGGAAGGGAAGCGGAGGGAGAGAACAGCCAGCCCTGGGCAGCACCCCTGTAGACAAAAGCTTTCGGCTCCTGGAGGGGTTGTGGGATGGGCAGGGGTGTGTGCTGGGTTCGGGAGTCTCTCAGGACCCCGAGCCCTGAGGTTGCAGAGGAGGCAGGCTGCAGTGACCCCTAGCAGCATATCTTCAGGCCTCCAGGGATGGGTTCATTCATTTCACATGTTATTTACTGACACCTACTGTGTGCCAAGCTGTGTTTGAAGCACTGGGGGTGCAGCAGTGGATACAATTTCTAAAAAGTCCAGGAGCTCACATTCTAGCAAGGAGATCAGGGAAAACCTTAATAAGACAAAATTACAAATGCATTTACCCTTGACCCAGCAATGCCACGTCTGGGACTTTAGGCAAGAGCTTCGTCTGCACAGTAAAATGATGTAGGCGTAAGGTTACCGATTGCAGGGCTGTCTGTAATAACAAAAGACTGGGCACAACTTTCAATCTCCAACATATCCATTCAAATCAAAACAAACAAGGAATTTAATGTAGCCTGGCTGGTGTGGCTCAGTTGAGCGTCAACCTATGAACCAGGAGGTCACGGTTTGATTCCCGGTCAGGGCACATGCCTGGGTTGCAGGCTCAATCCCCAGGGTGGGGCGTGCAGGAGGCAGCCGATCAATGATTCTCTCTCACCACGAGTGTTTCTCTTTCTCTCTCCCTCTCCCTTCCTTTCTGAAATCAATAAAAATATATTTAAAAATATGTAATGTAGATTTTATTCGATGATGATAAAAGTATTTTGGAGAAACACGAGGAAGGGAACTAGGTAATGCTGGGAGAGGGTTTTGACTTTTCTTTTAAGAATGAGAATTCCCTGGCCGGTTTTGCTCAGTGGGTAGAGCATCAGCCTGCAGACTCAAGTGTCCTGGGTTCGATTCCGATCGAGGGCATGTACATTGGTTGCAGACACATCCCCAGTGGGGAGTGTGCAGGAGGCAGCTGATTGATGTTTCTCTCTCATCAATGTTTCTGGGTATCTCCCTCTCCCTTCCTCTCTGTAAAAACTCAATAAAATATATATATTTAAAAAAAAAAAAAAGAATAAGAATGAACTGTATTGGCAAGAGTCAAAATCAATAGCATGACACCCTTGAGATGCTATCCCGGAGGCTTTGGTTGTTGCTGTTTTAAAGGGATTGCCAGGGAAGGCCTAATGGAGAAGATCACATCTGAGTAACGACCTGAGGAGATGGGTTTGTATTAGGAAAGCGTCCCAGGCAGTGGTAACAGCAGGTGGAAAGGCCCTGAGGTAGGAGCCTGTCTGGCATGTCCACGGACCAGCTGGGTTGGAGCAGAGTGGGGGAAAGAGGGGGGAACACGGCAGGAGATTTGCTAGCGTGGCCACCCCGGGCCCTCGGAGTCTCCAGGGCTGCAGCTTTGGAGCAGCTCATGGCCCTGGGAAGCTTCCTTCTCATAACGGCCTCCCCGGTGCATTCGAATATTTCCCCCGAGGACGCCAGATGCTCCTCTTCATATTCTCTGCATCTTTGTCTTAAAGCGCAATGCCCAGAACTGTGCCGGCTGGTGCCCTCACTGCGACCGCCATGGCCAGCTCGCCTGCCTCTCAGCGGTGCTGGCTGCTGTCGACGGCTCCCTCCTGGGAGCTCTTCCCCCTGACCTCCCGACATCCACCCTCTGACCCTGACCGTCTCCTCTGAGTCTCCCCCGCTGCCCTAAACACCAGGCTCTCAGACTCTGTCCTCACCCTCTTTTCCTCTGGTACCTGCCCTCTCCCCATCCTCCCCAGAACCTGTGCCCCACACGTCTCCCCCTAGCCCAGACCCCAGTTCTTCTGCCCCAGAGGCCTCTGGCACCTTGGACTCCGCATATGTCCAGAGCCTGCTGATCACCCCTCTGTCCCGCAGATGGGACATACGGGTCCTCTGGACGCCCTCTCCTGGAGGGCCCTGTTGCTCCCGGCCTGCACCTTCCATACCCGCCCACCTGAGCAAGGGTCAGCTCCCCTTGGTGGACAAACACCTAGCAGAGGGCCGGACACGAAGTGAGCACTCCATAAACTTGATCAAATGGCAGGGTTGCCTCCTGCACTGTTCCAGCTTCTGAATCCAATCCCCTCTCTCAGGGACCCTCACCAGGCCCAGGGGTCCACCCCCAGAGCGCCTGCCTCCCCCAAACCTGAGTGGAGAAGCCCCCGGAGCCTGCCTTTCAAAACCCTCCCAGACTCTGAGGTGTGTGCTCCCAGGGAGACTGGGGCCCAGAAGGGTGACCCCCGAAGGGAGGTTTCAGTGACTTCTGCCTGTAGGGGACAGACTATGAATAGATCCCTGGGGGAGAGCAGTTGGAGTAGGAGAAGGGGGCAGAAGCAGAACCCCGAGGTGAAGGGCCCCACCAGCCAGGCACCTGCAGAACCTCAGTGGCAGCGCCCAGCACAACACCCGCTGTGCTTGCTTCCAGGACAAGACCGGCAGCCCCAGACTGCAAGCCCCATGGAGAGGGTGCCTGTGTAGTTCATGCCCCGTGGCCCGGGCTGTCTCTCCACCCCATCTCTAGGTTACTATTGATAGATAAAATTCAGGCGGCCTGGGTAAGTTTGAGTTTCAGATAAATAAGTAAATTTTCAGGATAAGTATGTCCCCCTTCCCAGTATTTTCTTTGAGGTGTACTTGCCTAAAAAAAAATTATTTGTTTATCTGAAATCCCAATTCAAATTTAACTGGATTTCCTCTTTATTTTTTATTTATTTATTTTTTTAGCTAAATCTGGCAGCCCTACCCCCAAGGGACTTTTAGCAATGTCTGCAGATATTTCTGGTTGTCATGTTGTCACGATGTGGGGGTGAAGGGAGGTGCTACCGGCATTTCATGGGTAAAGGCTAGGGATGCTGTTAAACACCCTACAGTGCACAGGACAGCTCCACACCCAAGCATAATCCAGACCAAAATGTCAAAAGTGCCCAGGTTGAGAAACTCTCCTGAGGGCATCCAGAGCACGCAGAGCTCCCCGCCCCACCCACCACGTATCTGCCTGCCTTCCCTCAGGCCACGGGGAGACAGGGAGAGAGTCACGGGCCTGTCCCAGACATTAACCAAGGCTGTTATGAAGCTAATGGAGAAGATCGAATATGAAATTGTGTGCCTTCCCCACACTGCACTGGGGTAAACAATGCATAAAAAAAATGCAGGGGAGGGAAAAAGACTAAAATGTCCAGGCAATGGAAAAGGTTTGTCCTCTCTAGCTTTTTCCTTGTCCCACACATTTCCTGAGAACCGTGTTTGTAAAATATTTTTGAATGCTTAAACTTGTAATTATATAAGCAATGCAGGAATACGTTCTCATTACATTAAAAAAAAAAAAAAAAAAATGGAGACAGGGCATCAAGGCCAGTCTCCTTTGGCCAGTCTGGCCCCAGGCCCCACAGAGACAGTGCTTTGAATGGATACTGAAATGTGGGATCACACTGTCATAAGGTAGGCATATTTTCTAAAAATATTTTTTTGTATTGATTTCAGAGAGGAAGAGAGAGGGAGAGAGAGATTAAAAACATCAGTGATGACAGAGAATCACGGATAGGCTGCCTCCTGCACGCCCCACACTAGAGATTGAGCCCCCAACCCGGGCATGTGCCCTGACCAAGAATCAAACCATGCCAAAGCCGGTTTGGCTCAATGGATAGAGCGTCGGCCTGTGGACTGAAGGGTCCCGGGTTCGATTTCGGTCAAGGGCATGTGCCTTGGCTGCGGGCACATCCCCAATAAGGGGTGTGCAAGAGGCAGCTGGTCGATGTTTCTCTCTCATCGATGTTTCTAGCTCTCTGTCCCTTTTCCTTCCTCTCTGTAAAAATCAATAAAATATATTTTAAGAAATAAATTTAAAAAGGAAAGAAAGAAAGAAGCATGGAGATGTAAAGTAAAGCATAGGGGATGTAGTCAATAATATTGTAATAACTATGTATGATGTGAGATGAGTACTAGACTTATTAAAAAAAAAAAAAAAAAAAAAAAAAATAAAACAATGACTTTTTGGTTCATAGGTTGATGCTCAACAGCATTGAGCCACGCCAGCCAGGCTTGCTTGTTCTTCTCAGATTCCTGCATGGGGGTGCAGCTATCTCTAGGCTATCTTTTGTTTTCATTTCCTTTGGATATATACCCAGAAGTGGAATTGCTGGATCGTCTGGTAGTCCTATTTTTAATTTTTTGAGGAAGCTCCATATTATTTTCCATTGTAGCTGCACCGGTCTGCATTCCCACCAACAGTGCAAAAGGGTTCCGTTTTCTCCACATCCTCAATAACACGTATTATCTCTTGTCTCTTTGGTGATAGTCATCCTAACTGATGTGAGATGCCATCTCATCGCAGTGTGATCTGTGTTTCCCTGATGATTAGGGATGTCTTTTCATGTATCTTTTCATGTATCTGTTAGCCATTTGGACACCGTCTTTGGAAAAAAATGTTATGACTAAGGCTGAATAAATTCAGTATTCTTTTTCATTTAAAATTAATTAAAAAATTTACTCAAGCCCTGGCTGGTTTGGCTCAGTGGATAGAGCATCAGCCTCAGGATAGATCGGTCCCGGGTTCAATTCTGGTCAAGGGAACATGCCTGGGTTGTGGGCTGGATCCCCATTAGGGAAGGCGCAAGAGGCAGCCAATCAATGATTCTCTCTCATCATTGATGTTTCTATCTCTCTTTCCCTCTCCCTTCCTCTCTGAAATCAATAAAGATATATTTTTTAAAACAAACAAACAAACAAATAAATAAATATCAATATACATGCACACCCTTCAGCATTCAGAAAAGATAGTCAGTGAAAAGCCAGCTGTTTTCCCATGTCTGAAGTGCAGCTCAGCCACACCCCTCCCCCACAATCCTCCTCTGAAAGCAGCTGCTGGCGTCTCCCTCCAGAGATATTCAGTGAACACATACGTCCTCACATAGATAGCCTTTCTCTTTAGCGTTTACACAAATCAGAATATTTCCACACTGGTCTGTACTTTGCTCTTTTTTTAAATCTGGAAAGTGGTTCATCTCACTGTACATAGAGCCATGCTATTCTTGCTCATGACGTCATAGCATCCCATCTGATGTGATGGGTTTATTTAAATTTGTTTTAAACAGTTCTGCGGTATTGGACATTTTGGCGGCTCTCATGCTACAATGATTTTTTTAAATATATTTTATTGACTTTTTACAGAGAGGAAGAGAGAGGGATAGAGAGTTAGAAACATCGATGAGAGAGAATCATCGATCAGCTGCCTCTTGCACATCCCCCACTGGGGATGTGTCCGCAACTAAGATACATGCCCTTGATCAGAGTCAAACCCGGGACCTTTCAGTCCGCAGGCCAATGCTCTATCCACTGAGCCAAACCGGTTTCAGCTACAATGAATTTTTTTACACATAGATCATTTCTCACGTAGGGGAATATGTTTATAGGTAATCCCCTAAAAGTGGAATTGCTGGGTGAAAGGGCAAGTATATTTAAAGAGTTTCAGATTGGCCGAAACTGGTTTGGCTCAGTGGAGAGGGTGTCGGCCTGCAGACTGGAAAGTCCCAGGTTCGATTCCAGTCAAGGGCATGTACCTTGGTTGCTGGCACATCCCCAGTGGGGGGTGTGCAAGAGACAGCTGATCGATGATTCTCTCTCATCGATATTTCTAACTCTCTATCTCTCTCTCTTCCTCTCTGTAAAAAAAAATAAAATATATATATATATTTTTAAAAATAAATAAAGAGTTTCAGATTGTACCCAAATTGCTTTCCACATCAATTCACTGATTAATTCATTGCACAATTGTAAAGAAATTATTTTTAATTCAGAGAAACTATGCTTATAAAGGACCTACTTCGTGTCAGGAACTTTATACATATATTGCCAAAAACACATGGCATCCTTGAGGCACGGGGAATTAAGCCTTGTATGTAAGGAGCCCACAAAGCAGGCGGCAGAGCTAGAAACCAAGCCATGGCCTGCCAGGCTCCCTCCCCAAGGCCTGGGAATGGGACTCGTCACCGGGCAGGAAGCTGACAGCGTGGTATGAGGAACCAGATTCCAGCATATCTCAGGGCGATGTCACATGACAGGTGACAAGAGGCCTGAGCCAGGGGCCTGGGAACACGGGCCCAAAGCTGAAGATGGGAAGGAGTGGGGTTGGATGGAGGCAAGGGCTTTACAGAGGTGAGAGCTTTGAAGGTGAGGCCCAGGGTTGAAGGAATAGATTTTGCTGGTGAAAAATAGAAAAGGGTGGCCCACGCCCAGACACAGGAGCCAGACTGTCTAGCATTGAATCTTTCTTCTGCCACTGCCAAGATGTGTGATCCGTCTCGTCTAAAAATTACAGAATCTAATTCATAAAGCTGTTATGGAAATTAAATGTGTCAAAGCATAGTTTTAAAAAGAAAAAGGCACCTGTCACCTTGCAAGCATTCACTAGCATTAGCCATTTGCTAGAGAATAACTAAATTGATTTCAATTGGTAATCTTTTTTAAAAATTATTTTTTTCATAGAAGAAAGGAGAAGGAGAGATAGGTAGAAATATCAACAATGAGAGAGAATCATCAATCTCTAAATGGTTAGGGGGTGATCATGCTCGCAGACAGAAGCAGTTTGAGGCAATCAGGAAAGCAGGCAGGCGAGCAGTTGGGAGCCAGCAGTCCTGGATTGTGAGAGGGATGTCCGGCTGCCTGTTTAGGCCCAATCCTTTGGCGATCAGGCCTAAACAGGCAGTCAGACATCCCTTGAGGGATCCCAGATTGGAGAGGGTGCAGGCTGGACTGAGGGACACACCCCCTACCCCCAGCCCCTTGCACAAACTTAGTGCACCGGGCCTCTAGTGGGGTAAATTAAAAAAAATGATTAAAATGAACTCCACCTGTTGTGAGTTTTTTTCTTTCATAAGTGGCTACTGGAACACTTAAACTTACGTATGTGGCTCACGTTTTATATTTCTGTTAGACAGCTTGGATCCATAATCTTCCTACGGGTACCTGCCTCCCTTCCTCGCAAGGTGAAGCTGCAGCCCACGGTGAAGGCTGGTGAGACAGATGGGCTCTCTGCCTGCTTTTTCCTGAGGGCTCAGTGGACCACCTGACCAAGGCTGTGTTTCCCATGATCAGTCTGGGCCCGCTGTGCTCTGCCGCCCTCTAGCGGCCTCTCTTCCAAGCTGCCCTGCTCTTCAGAGACATCCCATCTTCCTGATGAGAAGGGCCTGGACTTGGTATCCTGAAACACTTCGTGGACCCCCAACCATTTAACCCACTCACTGTCTTGCCTTGATGTTAGTTCATTCAAATTCTCTTTGCAGAAAGAATTTAAGAAATGTCCTGGTCCCTAGTTACCGTCGTCTCACCAGGTCTCAATACAATTAAGATGGAGGCATCTTACAGTTGTCTTCACTTCTCCAGCGGTGGCATCTTGTTGGTGGAACATTATCAGTAACATCCGGAAAACAATATTATCTTACCCTTTACATTCATGGATGTTAATAAGTAATTATACATAAGAGGCCAGACTTTCGGTCTTAGAAGACAGTTTCCTTTTGTTGGTAAAACAAGTTAAGAGTGTGGTACATGGGTTAAACTGTGTTGTGGTTCAGACCCCTGTTGATGAGTAAACACGGGGTAATGGAAAGAAATTAAATCTCAACGGGTCACTGACCAGGGAAAACACCCAGCTGGTTCAGGATCTTCCTGGAAAACCAGCCAGCTAAACCAAACCCGCGTTACCTCAGCCAACCAGGGCAAGGAGGGTGGACAGGGATGAGGTCGTGGGGTTCTCGGGATCATCCAGAAGGCATGAAGACATTCCCCAGCTTGTGCGGAATGGGAATATATAAGCTCAAGGAGAAAATGAAACGATGTAAAATGTGCAACTGTTCAAGAAAAAAACCTTGTTTTTGTATTTTTTTAAATGGATAATTGTGGGTATCAAGTCACTGTGGCATTTATATTCTTACGGAGAAGACATTTATCAGAGTGACTAACCGCTTTATTCTACAGTGTTGACATTGCGATAATGCTGGAAAACAGAGTCTTTGCAAGTTTATTTACACATGGTGAAAAGTACCTACCGATGTTAATGTTCTATAGAATTCAGACTGCACAAAGGGGAGCCACACCCTGCTGGTTCTTGTAAGGAGAATGTGAGCACAA
The DNA here is from genome assembly GCF_014108245.1 of Pipistrellus kuhlii. Taxonomy (NCBI): domain Eukaryota; kingdom Metazoa; phylum Chordata; class Mammalia; order Chiroptera; family Vespertilionidae; genus Pipistrellus; species Pipistrellus kuhlii. The sequence goes on from NW_023425595.1 coordinate 34,522,384, forward strand.
AACGTTGAAGACCAGGCCCTGGGCTGTATACCCGAGAGTGGAATTGCTGGGTTTGGGAAAACACACAATCAACATTCCTCAAGGACAGCAAACCTTCCCAAGCCTCTCTGCTAATTTACATTTTCCCCAGCAGTGGGGCTGTGTTTCATTGCTCTGAATCCTCCCCCAGAGCTCAGTGATGGTGGGGACCTACATCATCCATGAGGCAGACATCCCTGCTGTCTCTCTGCAGAAGCACAAGGCTATACGCAGAGGTTACTTAGAGCCTGTGGGATCCAGGGCAAGTCTGGCCAGTCTCTCCCAATCCAGATTGGCCAGACCCCAGCAGCAAGCTAACTGGTGGGGGCATCTGCCCCCCTGGTGGTCAGTGCACATCATAGCAACTGGTTGAACTGTTGAATGGAAGAACTAGTTAGATGGTTCTAATGGCTTCTCTCTACAAAAGCCCGAAGCACTCATCTCTAAGAAAGAGCCCTCCCTGCTCAGTACCCCAGGCCTGGACCCTGCCCGTTGGGCAGTGGTGGCTGCATGCCAGCCCTGGCTCTTACCCATTCCTTTTGTCTCCAAGCTAACCAGCTGCCTGTTTACATGGCCTTGCTCTGGGCAGGAAGCTGGGCAGTTGGTAGCACTGGCTTGTTACTATTTTATTCGGGAGGCCCCCTCAGTAGAATGACAGTAAATTCAGTCCTTCCTGTGTGGGTTTCCCTGGTCCAGTCCTGGGAAGCTGGCCTCCCACCTCTTGCCTCGTGTTTCTATGTGGGACACCCCTCTCCCCAGCCATGTCTGTCCCACATTCTCAGTGTCTGGAATGGAGTCACCAAAGATGCCCACATGGCTAGCTGACCCATTGAAGGAGCAGGGAGTGCTGGCTGGGGAGAGCCGCAGTCCCACCCCTTTCTGAGAAAGAGGAGGATCAGGCCTGTAGTTGCCACCAGAGAGGGAAGCATGCCCTGTTTGGGGAGAGCCAGTTTAGGAAAGGAGGAATTTCCGCGTTCTAAAATTAAACTAGACAAACTTACTGTCTGGGTACTGCACTGGGTTTCCACCCTCCCTCCAGATGGGCTCAGCGGCAGACACCCCAGGAATGATCCAGCTGGCGTTTCTCACCTGCACCCTCCCACACAGACTCAGCTCTCCCTGCCTAATCCTCACTAGCCCTGGGCCGGGCCTTGTTCCAGTTCTGGGCCCCGTCTCTTCAAATCAGACCCCGATCCCACACTCCTGGGGGATGCCTGATGGTTTGGGACTTCCTAGGCCTTTTTCTCTCCCTTGGCACATCTTTCTGCTTCAGCAGCCAGATCTCTGGCCCAATTATTCCCACATCATTCCTTTAAGGAAGCTTTCTCTGCCCAATACATCTTATAGTAGTACTAGAGGCCCAGTGCACGGTCCCCCAATGGGGTTCCTCGGCCTGGCCTGCAGGATTGGGCTGAAACCGGCTCTCTGACATTCTGAGGGGTCCTGGATTGCGAGAGGGCACAGGTCAGGCCAAGGGACCACAGGAGGGATCCAGAGCAAGTCCGGCCAGTCTCACCCAGTCCGGATTGGCCAGACCCCAGCAGCAAGCTAACTGGTGGGAGCATCTGCCCTCTGGTGGTCAGTGCACATCATAGCAACTGTTTGAACTGTTGAATGGTTAGACACTTAGCATATTAGGCTTGTTATATAGGATGGTTCTTTTGCTTGTAGTCAAATTGTGCTCTGTGTGTGTGTGTGTGTGTGTGTGTGTCCATTTGTAAAGAGCAGAGGTAAGAGCCCAGGTATTAGTGTTGGGTAGTTCTTGGTGAGGTGACTCACCCTAACCCAAAACACTGAAGATTAATATAAACCTAAATTCCAGGATGTTTATTTGCACTAAAGAGCAATGATTATCTGACCCATTTTACTAATACTTTCCCTGAGCTGGGTGCTTTAAAGATAACATTTATTGATTTTTTACAGAAAGGAAGGGAGAAGAATAGAGAGTTAAAAACATTGACCAGCTGCCTCCTGCACACCCCCCACTGGGGATGTGCCCGAAACCAAAATACATGCCTTTGACCGGAATTGAACATGGGAGCTTTCAGTCCGCAAGCCGACGCTCTATCCACTGAGCCAAACCGGTTTCGGCTAAAGATAACATTTAATCAAACAATCCTATGAAGTTGTCAACAAAAGAAATGTCCAACCCTGTAGAGGATTTTTATAAGACTTTATTTAAGTCAAAATTGATAATTGCCAGGGAGCAGGATCTAAAATGCTCCATGTCGAAACCGGTTTGGCTCAGTGAATAGAGCGTCAGCCTGCAGACTGAAAGGTCCCAGGTTCGATTCCGGTTAAGGTCATGTACCTTGGTTGCCGGCATATCCCCAGTAGGGGGTGTGCAGGAGGTAGATGTTTCTCTCTCATCTATGTTTCTAACTCTCTATCTCTCTCCCTTCTCTGTAAAAAATCAATAAAATATATTTTAAAAAAATAATAAATAAATAAAATGCTCCAGAAGATAAGTTTGCAGTTCATTTTATGCATTTGTAATTAAGGAGGAAATTTAAGGAAGATCACATGAAGGAGGGGGGGAAGCAAGGCAGGACTGGATAACAGGGCCATTAACAAGTTTATGCGTTCTCTTATAAGTGGTGCTTTCCAGGGCTATTATTTCTGACATTTCGATGGTGTGTTATCCTTGGTGCACAAGATCAAGAACAGGGCTGGGGGGAGAGGGGGGCAATGGTAAGATATGTACACATATACAGTACTATCTTGATAAAAAATGAAAAAATAAAGAAAAGAAACACAGGGCTGGATTAAAACCTTTCACTGAATAAGTTATAGGCCTGGGTATGCCGACCCACCATGCCTTGCCCAGTTAGAGATTTATGATTTATTATAACACTTATTTTGAGTTAATAATTTCTCCACGTCCCAGATGAAGAATCTGAGGCTCAGAAGGTTAAGTGACTTGCCTGAGATCACAAAACTTGTCAGTGGCCGCACTGGGATAGGAGACAAACTGAGCTGGCTCCCCATTTCCCCACTGCCCCACCCCCGGCCAAGCTGTCTGCTCCTTTGGCACCTCCTGGTGTGGCCCCAGCACCCTCCGGGGCACTTCTGCATTGTGGGGACCCCCTTTGTGTGACACTGCAGGTGCACGCTCATTCATCAAGGGTTTCTTGCTGCCTAAAGAGAGAACTGGAAACATGTGGCCCAATATATCTACTTGCTTATTTGTCCTTTTCAATATTTCTTATTAATGTACTTTATTTTTTAATATATTTTATATTTTTAATTTTTAATCTTATTTTTAGATTATGGAGAGTGGGCTTCTTCCTAAAGTGTTCAGCCCATTCATTCTGCCTGATGAGTCCGTTGGTCTGGCAAACACTTAAATCTCTTCTGAGGCCCAACTCAAGGACCGGAGCTCTGTGACACCTTTTCCAAAACCCTGCCCTCCCCAGGCTCTCTTTTCCCTATCACAACATGACCCTTACCACACTTATTCACTTATCTGTATTCCCGATCCTCGCCCTCAGATCTGAGCTGATCTGATCAGATCAGATCTGAGGTCAGGAGCTGAATCAGATTAATCTGTGTACCCAGGGCCTGGCATAGCCAGTGGGCCCAAGCAATACAGTGAATGCTGCCCTGGCCAGGTAACAGGAAGCTCAATTGGTTAGGGTGTGGTGCTGCTACACCAAAGTGGCAGGTTGGATCCCTGATCAGGGCATATACAAGGAACCAATGAATGCATAAATGAGTGAAACAACAAATCAATGTCTCTCTCTCTCCCCCTCCCCCCTTCCTATTTTTCTCTAAATATCAATTATAAAAAACATGGCAGTTGATTGTTGTTTCTTTCTCTCTTTAAAATCAATAAAACATATCCTTGGGTGAGGATGATATATATATATAAAATCTTGAATGCTAATTGAACATTTGCTATGTTCCAGATGCTTTACTATGTGCTAAGCACTCTGCCTGCATTAATTCATTTACTAGTAATCTTGTTACTGGTGAGTTTTTATTCTTGTCTCCTGATATAAAAGAATTTAAACCAGGGACACTGGCAAAAGCAAAGACAGATTTGTTGAGGCTCCGCAGAGGGCAAGAACACCAAGATAGCCAAAACCGGTTTGGCTCAGTAGATAGAGCATCAGCGTTCGGACTGAAAGGTCCCAGGTTCGATTCTGGTCAAGGGCATGTACCTTGGTTGCGGGCACATCCCCAGTAAGGAGTGCGCAAGAGGCAGCTAATCGATGATTCTCTCTCATCAATGTTTCTAACTCTATCACTCTCTCTTCCTCTCTGTAAAATAAATAAATAAATAAATAAATAAATAAATAAATAAATATTAAAAAGAACACTGAGATAAGTCCCAGGTTCTGCATGCCAGACGTGGGTCTTAGGTGTTTTATTGCTTGGGAACACAGGTTGCTGCGGTTAACCAATCAGGGTGTAGGTTAACAGGCTCTTTGCTTTTTTGGAACACTGATGTCTAGGTGTACATCAGTGAAGTGAAGCTTTCTGGGATTGTGCAGCACTTATTATGGGATACAGGAAGGGACTTTCCCAGGTATTAAGTTTGTCTCTATGGTTTGTGGCTTTAGATCTGGAAAACAAACTTGTCAGGTTAGTTCCTGGACCATTGTTTTTGTGTTTATTTATTTTATTTTTTTTTTGGTTGTTGTTGTTTTTGTTGTTCGGATGAGCAAATAGAATTTTTTTTTATATGCAGTGTGGTAATTTTATTTTCAAAACAGAGAAATCAGATTTTTGCAGTAAAAACGCACACAAATATTTCTATTATTATGTACTATACAGCAATCATTTTTTTTATAAATTTGATTCATCTTAAATCTCATCCACTTACATTGATGTACCTGTTTACTGAGTATAGTCTGCTTAATACGTGTTGTGCTATATGCTCAGAATGTAAAAATATATACAATGCTTAGGGTATATGAATTTTGGGGCACAAACCTGGACCATTGTTTTATAGCTACCTGCTGATAACTGCCCAGTTCTGGCAGGGCTTGACTCAATGGATCAATTTTGGGGAACATTTTATTCCACCTGTTTCAATCTCACAGCCATCCCATGGGGTGGGTTGATTCATATTGACATCCCATTGTACAAATTAGAAAATTCTTGCAGCAATAACCCAAAAAGGTCACATGGCCAGTAGACAACCCGACCAGGCTGTCTGGCTCAAGTCTGCGACCTTTTTTCATTCAGCAAAACTTTCCCAACCATTGTTCAGTGTAGGAAAGTTTTGCTGAATGAAAAAACCTGGAGTTTCTTAAAATCACCTTTCTTTTTAAAAATATATTTTATTGATTTTTTATAGATTTTTTTTTTTTTTTTTTTTTTTTTTTTTTTTTTACAGAGAGGAAGGGAGAGGGATAGAGAGCCAGAAACATCAATGAGAGAGACACATTGATCAACTGCCTCCTGCACACTCCCCACAGGCAAGCCCTTGACCGGAATCAAACCTGGAACCCTTGAGTCCGCCGGCCGACACTCTAGCCACTGAGCCAAACCAGTTAGGGCTTGAAAGCACCTTTGACTGGCCCCAAAGGCCAGGTTTTAAGTCCATACATCAGTCCATTGTGTTGCCACCCAGGCTGTTTGTTCAGAAAAACCCAAACAAGGTTAAATGGTTGCTCTCACCGAGTTCACCTCTACTCGCCGCTGGACCACATGGGCCTCAGTTTACAAAGAAGGAAGGGCCTGTGTATGTGGAAGAGGAGGCTGTGGCGGTCTCACTGGCCTGGCTCCAGGGCTCCAGAAAGAATTCTGAGTCCGCACACTAGTTTTCCTTCACCCAGGACTAGGAGCTGACTCAGGAACTCAGTTTTGCAATTTCCAGGGTTCCAGGCAGACAGGGAACAAGACTGGTCCCACTCCTCTTAAACTTTCTTTTGTTCAATAATATGCCTTTAAACAGTAACTCAGTGCCCTCTGTCTGCCAAATCTCATGGAAACAAAGAGAGGTAAAGCACCTTTGACTTCTGGGTGGGAAATGACAGTAGCACTGCCCAACAGAAAGATAAGCTACATATGAAATTCTCAATTTTCCGGTTGCCACATGGGGAAAAAAAAAAAAAAAATATATATATATATATATATATATATATATATATATATATATATATATATATCCCTAGCCATTTTTGCTCAGTGAATAGAACATTAGCCTGTAGACTGAAGGGTCCCGGGTTCAATTCTGGTCAAGGGCATCTACCGTGGTTGCAGGCTCCTCCCTAGCCTTAGTCTGGGCTCATGCAGCAGGCAACCAATCTCACATTGATGTTTCTCTGTCTTTCCCTCTCTCTTCCACTTTCCATAAAAATCAACGGGAAAATATCCTTGGGTGAGGATTAAGAAAAGGAAAAAAATTTCAAAGAAAAAGAATTAGGTGAACATAATATAATACTATATTTTATTTAACTCATTTTATATCTAAAATGCTATTGTTTTAACATGTAATCAATACAAAAATTATTGAGATATTCCTTTTTTTCACTTTGAAATCTGGTTTGTTTACACATAGAACAATTCCCCCCTTAGACTAGCCACCTTTCAGGTATTCAGTAGCCCTGTGAAACCAGTGGCTTCCTTATCAGATGGAGATTTATAGTCTGGTTAAGAAAATAACTTTTCTTTATCCTGAGCTTTCAAAAGAAAGGATTAAGGGATTTGGTGTTAGAGGTTGAGCCAATTCACATTGTTTCACAAGTGGTCACATGATCAGAAATGAGGTCCTTGCTTTTTTTTTTTTTTTAACTAATTTTCAGTTTTACAAAGAATGTATGAATTTTTTTTATTATAAAAAAAAAATGTTGAGCCCTGACGAGTTTAGCTCAGTGGATAGACCCATGGACTGAGGGTCCCAGGTTCACTTCAGTCAAGGGCAAGTATCTTAGTTGCAGGCTGATCCCCAGTAGGGGGCGTGCAGGAGGCAGCTGATTGGTGTTTCTCCCTCATGGGAGTTTCTAACTCTATCCCTTTCCCTTCCTCTCTGATAAAAATCAATAAAAATGTATTTTTCTTTTAAGTTGAGCAATAAAACAGATTACCCCTGAATCTTCCTCCAAACTACTCCACTCCCAGAAGTAAGTTTGGTTAGCTCTCAGTTGGCTATTTATCCTTATATGCATTTATACGGATATGTTTTATTTTCTTTATTTTCTTGTACATCAATATTATACAGTTTATATTGTTCTGAAACGAGGTTTTGTCACATAGTAATATTTCTTTATTTTTTAAAAAAATATATATTTTTTATTGATTTCAGAGAGAAAGGGTGAAGGAGAGAGAGACAGAAACATCAGTGATCAGAGAGAATCATTGATTGGCTGCCTCTTGCATGCCCCCGCGGAGGCCCCCCCCCCCCCCCCCCCCCCCCCCCCCGCACACACACACACTGGGGAATCAAGCCTGCAACTCAAGCATGTACCCTAACCGTGAATTAAACCGTGACCTCCTCGTTCATAGGTTGATGGTCAACCACTGAGCCACGCTGGTCAGGCCATAATGATATTTTTCTTTCTTTCTTTCTTTCTTTCTTTCTTTCTTTCTTTCTTTCTTTCTCTCTTTTCTTTTAAAAAATAATTGAGACAAAAGCTTGAAAGTCTTTTTTAAAAGTATATATATATATATATATTATTGATTTCAATATATATATATTATTGATTTCAAAGAAGAAGGGAGAGGGAGACAGAAACATCAATGATGAGAGAGAATCATTGATTGGCTGCCTCCTGCATGCCCCCTACTGGGGATGGAGCCTGCAACCCAGGCATGTGCCTTTGACTGGAATCAAACCCAGGACCCTTCAGTCCACAAGCCGATGCTCTACCCACTGAGCCAAGCCAGCTAGGGCCATCGTGATATTTCTTGATGCTCTTTTCATGTGTGTACATACAGTCACATCATTCTTTTTTAATCACTACACAATATTCCATAACCACTTCTCTGCTGAGGGACTGTGGAGCTGTTCTTCACTTATTTTTTCACTATTCCTAACAGTGCTATAACACGCATTCTTGCATTCAACTCTACATGTATTTGTGCAGGTGTTTTTCTGGAGTAGATAAAAACGAATGCATTTGCTGGGCCAAAGGGAATCTATCCTGTTTCTCTGAAAATAAGACAGTGTCTTATATTAATTTTTGCTCCCAAAGATGCGCTAGGTCTTATTTTCAGGGGATGTCTTATTTTTCCATGAAGAAGAATACGGTACACATTTATTGTTACATGAAAATAAAGGAAATGTATTACCTGTATACGGTACGGTAGTATGGTAGTTGTCAACACAAACCAGACAAACTGTGAATCCTACAGTATCAAGAATTTACTCATTTATTCAATGACAATCATGTCATCATCTTCTGGAACATCATCATAACAATCCAATTCCTGAATTTCCTTGTGAATTTCTTGTGACTCCATTTCTTTCAGAATCAGTGGACCAAATCTCTCATGTTTAGCCTAGGGGGGGCCTTATTTTCGGGGGATGCCTTATATTTCACTCAGAAGGAAACCTGTAAGTAGGTCTTATTTTCGGAGGATGTCTTATTTTCTGGGAAACACGATATATCTTAAGTTATGGTTACCATCAAGCTGCCCTCAAAAAAAAAAAAAAAAAATCCCAGTTCGCATTCACCTACAGTGTGAGGATGCTTGTTTACTCAGCCCCTAGGTCTTATTTTTATTGTAAGTAGGGATATTTGAAGTATGAGTCCTAAAACATTAATACAAAAGCAGTAGAAAGAAATTTTTAAAATTTTGTTCTACAACTAAGGGCGACGAGGAGACTCACAACCCTGCCCATAGTTAACATTAGGGATGGGGAAGAAAAGGGCCTGAATTTAAAATCAGGAGATTCTAAACTATTTTCGGTTACTCTTTGAAATCATATATGAATTGCTTAAGTGTTGCAATGAACATTTTTGCTATATCAAAATTTTTGCTATATCAAAATTGATGCCCAGGTTTCTGACTCCAGTGGTGGATGCTTGGTGACTCCTCACTGAGATGAGGAATCCAGAGACAGGTTTTTTTCTTCACCTGTCATCTTCCTCTGCTCTTTACTTTCTTCTTCAAGTGCTGTGGTCTGTTAATTCACTGGTACCAGGCTGCTAACATCTCAACCTTGATGACTCTGACGACCTGACTTTGCTATGCCCTCACTTGGGATGTGGGAGAGAATCCTGTAGTCAGAGTACTTCCTCATTCAGATATGCCCCTTGTCTTCCCACAGTGCTTACTATAATCTTTGTCGAATCAGAACCTCCTCCTCATCCTCGGCAGCCAACCTCCCTCCTAACTTATTGCCCCCAAAATAGATTGTACAGTTAAGAACTACCTCTCACCTATCCTGTAGCTGTCTGTTTCCTTGGCCAGCCTCCTCTTTTCCCCTCCCTGCTCAAGAAAGAGACCCTCTTTTTCCCCAAGGTAGGCCTCCCCTGTGTGTTTTAGTTCAAGTTTAGTTCTGTTCCTTAAGACCTTGTTTTAGCAATCAAGCTCTCCCTTTCAGGTGACACCCTCCTTTCTTGGCCCTTTCCTTCCCCATCCCTAATGTTAAATATGGGCAGGGTTGTGACTCTCCTCGCTGCCCTTAGTTGTAGAACAAAATTTTAAAAGTTGAAAGAATTTTGCAGTGCACAATCACATATGAATTACTTAAGTGTTGCAATGAACTCTGTTGCTTTGAGTTATAATTGTAATTTTCATCTCTGAGCCTCATGTTGTTTATTTTTAAATTACAATAAGCTCCCCTGCAATTCCCAAGTTCTGATTCATCTGCGCTCTTTCCTGTTTCCTCCTGTAGCTGTCACCATTCTTCTGGACGCCTTCCTTAACATAAAAACTACATTTCCCAGGAGCGCCCACGGGCGTCAACGTCGCGCAGCACTTCGTCGTAGTTCCGCGCTCTTTATACCCACTTCCGCCGGTGAGCTACTTCCTTTCTCTGCGGCAACGCACGGCGGCAAGATGGCGGTGCAAATTTCCAAGAAGAGGAAGGTGAGATTCTGGGCTTTGGGCCCTGGGGATTGCAGCGTCGTGGGGGTCAGGGTCTTTTCGAGGTGCCGTGGTGGGACCCGCAGCTCGTGCCTTGCCCCGGGAAGCGGCTTGGGCCGCGAGACATCCCCGCGGGCCGCGGATGGCGGTGGATTGAGTGCGGGGCCCGAGCCAGGCGAGCGCAGTGTGGCGGGGAAAGGGGGACGATTTCTGCCGGTTCCGGGCGGAGAGGAGAGATGAGCACTGGGCTGCTCTCCTCTCCCGGGAAAGGCGCTTGTGAGCCTTTCTTGGTCCACAAATGAAACTTAGCGAACGTGTGGAATTTTGTGAGAGTGGGAGCCGAGCCAGTCGCTTCAGATCTTCACACCGTGGCTTTGGGAAGGGGTGTCTTGCCTTCTTACTAGTCGTGTCTGGGTGCAGCCTTCTGACCCTAAAAACTTCAGCTGGACAGGCTGCTGGCAGTTTGCAGTGTTTCCCAAAGTGTGGTACGCGTACCCCCGGGGGTACGGGAAGAGTTTGGTGGGGGTACGCGTTGCACCGGAGTTTGGTGGGGATATGCACTGCACCGTGCTTAGCTGCGCCTAATTCTACGTTCTCATGAGTACGAGGGGTACTCAGCGTTACGAAAATTATAGAAGGGGTACACTTATGTCAAAAGTTTGGGAAACTGCAAGTAAAAGCAGTGGGCTAAGGGAGGGAGGGAACCTCGGAGGAACTATATATGTATGTTTGTATGTATGTGTATATACATATATCTCCACGTTAAAACGAAATCCACACGCTATTTTGAATTGCAAACGTGGCTGGGTTGCCTCTGACGGTACAAGCTGTCCCTGCAGTGCCCTGGGCGCTCAATCCCTCACTTGCGTGGGGTCCCAGGTGTGCTGAATGAATGAGTTGTAAACGTGCCATTTAGAGCAGTTTTTTGTTGGGCTTATGTCCGTGTAAAGGACGGTCTTGAAAACCCTTCTATGAAGAGACGATGACGAGTCTGACTGGAGGTGTTGTTGTCCAGGGGCCCCTACTCCATGCCGCGTTCTGCGGCGCAGTGTTAAGGGCCTGGGGTCAAAGGCACCACCGGGAGATGACCAAGAGGCATTTGTCTGAGAAGGGTTGTTGGGACAAGGCTCATACGATTGATGAGGGGGCCATTGGTTGGACGGGTTGAGTTTGGGCGAGGGTTGCATGGGCTGAAAGACCAGGCGGGGAAAGTGAACCTGTGCCCATGTCCTAACTTTGAATTTTACTTTTGAATTTTAGTTTGTTGCTGATGGCATCTTCAAAGCCGAACTAAACGAGTTTCTGACCCGGGAGCTGGCTGAAGATGGCTACTCCGGGGTTGAGGTCCGAGTTACACCAAACAGGACAGAAATTATTATTCTGGCCACCAGGTAAAAAACTCATTTATGTTGCATAGATTAAGATGGTTTGGTCTGGAAGCTTAAGGGGATAACCAGTAAGTTTGGCCTTAGGGAATGCAATCATTGGTTTTTGTGAACTGCGATTTTAAATCTAACTAGTTCCTGTCACCCACACTTTATACTTGCTTATGTCTGATGAATGAGGTTTTACTACTACAGTAGATTGCAAGATTTGAGGTTGCATGTGGAATTTTATGAGCCATGAATTGTCGCTTTTTGCGTTTCCCCAGGACACAGAATGTTCTTGGTGAGAAGGGCCGGCGCATCCGGGAATTGACTGCTGTGGTTCAGAAGAGGTTCGGCTTCCCTGAGGGCAGTGTAGAGGTGAGTGATCTGGCTTATTCCGTGGTTACTGTGGCTCTGGAAATGGCTCTTAGGGTGGTACTTCTAAAAACCCTTATCTCACTGAAGACTTGGTTTATTCATGATCACTGAATATTACAGATGGGTTGGTATTTTGTTGAAGTTCTCATAATAAGTAGTAAGCTTAATTTTGTAGGCCTGTTCTGCTCAATTCTGGTGGTTAAGGAATTTACATCCACCTTGATTGGTAATGATGCATATGATGGGTTGGGTGCCCCATCTGTCTCCTTGGTATGGCTGTAGGAAGAGCTAGGGATGAGAGGACAATGAGGAATGGTTTAGTTCCTGTCACTGAGCGTGTGCTAGGTGTGGGGAGTGGAAGTACTTTGGTACTAAGGGATGCTGTAGTGATATATATTGTTTGTTTCTTTCTTAAAGCTTTATGCTGAAAAGGTGGCCACAAGAGGTCTGTGTGCCATTGCCCAAGCGGAGTCTCTGCGTTACAAACTCCTGGGGGGCCTTGCTGTGCGGAGGTGAGTTTCCCCCTTTTATGGATCAGAATATGGTTTGTTTGCCATTTTGTTAATTCAGCAAATGAATTCTCTCATGGCAGGATATTTCTAATCCATGTCCTTGTTTTGTGTTTTTTGTTTTTTATATATATTTTTTATTGATCTGCTGCCTCCTGCATGCCTCCTGCTGGGGATCAAGCCTGAAACCCAGACATGGGCCCTTGACCAGAATAACTTGGAGTCCGAAGGCTGTCTGAGCCAAACCATCTAGGGCCCAATGTCCTTGTTGAACTGGCAGTATGGCAGGAAAGACTAATAAAGAAGCAAGTCTTTTTGTTTGTTTTTTAAATATATTTTTAAATTGATTTTAGAGAGGGGGAGAGGGAGATAGAAACATCAATGACGAGAGAGAATAATTGATTGCCATGCACACCACCCACTAGGCATCAGTCCAAAATCTAGGCAATATGCCATGACCAGGAATTGAATCGTGACCTCTGGTTCATGGGTTGATGTTCAACCACTGAGCCATGCTGGCTGGGCAATAAGTAGATTTTTAAAGGAGTGATGAGTGATACGGAGAACTGTTCTGAATGCCTGGAGAGTAAAACAAAAATAGAACTTGGAGGGAAGGTTAGGCTTCCTGTTGAAGTCATTCAGTTCCAGCATGAGTTAATTCTTCTGGGGTCCAGGAGATAAGACTGCAGATGGAGGAGAGCTTACAACCTAGTCATTTGTCTTTGTGAGCTGTACATGGATAGTACTGTGATGGACTGTAAAGGGCATGAGGTGATTGGGCTGGCCCTGCAGCCGAGCCCCAGGAAGTTTTCCAGCAGAGGAAGGACACAGGGTCTACGCTGCCTGCAGGTTGATGTTGGGATGGGTAGGAAAGGCTATAGGCAAGGACATGTAGAAGACCTCCCACCTGGTTTGAATGCCAGATCTACCACTTAAAAAGGGATTCTCAAAAGTTGGTCCCTGGGTCATCATCTGAGTACTCGTTTGAAAGAGTTCTGTCTCCACCTAGACCCACTGACTTGGGAAGTGGGAGTGTAGCCCAGCTATGCTGTCTTAACAAGCCTTCCAGGTGACTTTTGCATGCATTGAAGTTTGACTGGGAAGTGCTGAGACCAGAGCAACTTATTGAACTTCTCAGACCCTTGGGTCTTCTGTCTAAATGGGTATCATTGTACCACCACTTTTTTTGTGAAGATTAAATAAGATCATATGAAAGGGTCTGGGCCATGGTGGTTGGTCTTGCTCTTTACTACCTCCAATTATTATCTTCCCGGATGTAAACTAATAAGGTGGTGGGAGGGGGGCCTGCATGGTATTTTTTTAATACCATTCGCTGTCAATTATATAGACTTACATATGCTTTTCCAGTGTGCTGATAGTCAAGGCAGCTAGGATGCTAAACTGATAGGGTTTAGCATCCTATCAGTTCTGAATTCTGGAGGTTGAGGAATGTTTCAGTAAACCATTGGGGGGTCACTTAGTGATTGGGTACTTCTGGTTTCTTACTGATTGCTTGCCTTAGTTGGCAGAGATGGACTGGACTGGAAAGGTTTGCTTCAGAATGATGGAGGTGGTGGGTGTCAACTTGATAATCATGATATTGAGTGTGGGCCTCAATTTTTTATTTATTTTTTTAATCTTGTGGGTCTCAACTTTGGTTGTGTACATAGGATCACCTGGGGTTTCTTTTATTTATTTTTAAAGTAGAGGCCTGGTGCACGAAATTTGTGCATGGGCAGTGTCCCTAGGTTTGGCTCACGATCAGGGCCAATCAGGTTCCCCACCGCCTCCTTCCCTCGCTTCCTCAGCACCCGGCCATGTTCCATGCTGCCCCCTGGTGGTCAGCACACATCATCATAGGGGTGGTAGAACTCCCAAGGGGACACTTTGCATATTAGCCTTTTATATACATAGATACTTGTTACTGAACTTTACCACTCCCAGCTCCCCCAGATTGCCAGCTTAATTAACCTGGTATAGGGCCTAGGTGCAGGGTGGGGTGTGGGGCGGGGGTGGAGGGGTGTTCCTTTAAAGGGATATTGACAATGGGGAAGACTAGTAAGTCCTACATGTTTTTTAAACATGGGTTGGGATTGAGTGATTCTGTCTTGGGTGATAACACAAATGAATATCTGTCTCTCGTTTCCCCATAGGGCCTGCTATGGTGTGCTTCGGTTCATCATGGAGAGTGGCGCCAAAGGCTGTGAGGTTGTGGTGTCTGGGAAACTCCGAGGACAGAGGGCTAAATCCATGAAGTTTGTTGATGGTCTGATGATCCACAGTGGGGACCCTGTTAACTACTATGTTGACACTGCGGTGCGCCATGTGCTGCTCAGGCAAGGTGAGCCGTTGGTACCTCTTAGGACAAAGGGTCTTAGTGGATAGGTGTGGTTTTCCACGCACACCTCAGCGTGTTAGTACTCCTTGGGCTTATTGATTAGCTGCACTGAATTGGAAGAAGTGAAGTGTTGATATCAGATCCAAGAGTTGGTTTGTCCTTGTGTCAGCCACCTGTGTACCCTTCAGTGATGACACGATGACGAGTCAGAAAGGTCACATCCTGCTCTTGGTCCTTGTCGGTGCCATGTTCTGTGGCACTGCATGGGTTCCTTTTGCAAACGTGTCCTATTCATTGGTTGATTAGAGGCATTTGTCTGAGAAGGGACCAGGACCGGGGATGCTGAGTAACTTACTGTTCTCTGCCTCTGCCCTGTCCTGTTGTGTGTGGGGGACGGTAATACCACAGGCAGGTCCTAACCGTGGTCCTAACTATCCTTCAGGTGTGCTGGGCATCAAAGTGAAGATCATGCTTCCTTGGGACCCAAGTGGTAAGATAGGTCCTAAGAAGCCCCTGCCTGACCATGTGAGCATTGTGGAACCCAAAGATGAGATACTGCCCACCACCCCCATCTCGGAACAGAAGGGTGGGAAGCCAGAGCCGCCCGCCATGCCCCAGCCAGTACCCACAGCATAACAGGTATGTCTCTAGCAGCCTCTTGGGCGGAATAGGACCCTGTTCCTCTGTCTCCCTTCTCCTTGTTTTGCACCCTGTGGTAAGCATTTGGTGAATAATAATTGGAGTGCACTTAATTTACATGGAAGAATGCTGGTTAAATCCAGAGGCCTTTTAATTTTAACCCAGGATTCTTTTGGGAGGGTTTGAAGTTGGTCTCTTAAATTCCTGATTACTACAGGAATTTCCCTCTAATGCCCTTATTTACTCAAAAATTTCAAGGCACTCTTGCTAGTCATTAGCTATTATCCTTCAGCAATCCCCTTAAAAAGAACCCCTGGTGTTTTTTTCCCCTAAAAGTTCTGTGTGTTTATTAGTCTTCATGCAAACCCTAAGTGGGAGTGTATACCCATTGGTAAATGAAAGAACCCGATACTCAGCTGAAATTTCTGTTCTTACTGTTGTGCTTTATTTGGTTTTAGGGTCTCCTTGGCAGCTGGATCTGGAGTCTGGATGTTCTATAAAGATCTTTAATAAAATCTTTTTAAAAGATGCATGGCCTGACAGACTGTACATCCAGTATTCAGACTGAGGATCATGTCACCTCATCAAAGCATTACTTGGTTGGTTTTTAGAGCTGCTTGGCTCACGATTCTCCTGTGCTTTCACTGAAGAAATCCTTTTGGTTTTGCCTGTACTGTGAGACAAGGGCCAGAAAAGGAGGACTCAAGCAGAGCTAACCAGAGCTATTATATATCCTGTTGGGGGAAGTGACACAGGTCTGACAGCACCTTGGTTAACTCATCTGTTAGGGTTAGGTTTAGAAGAGGGGTAATATTTAAGACTGTTTTTTTCCTAGTGCATAAAGAAATCTACATTGCATATAGAAAATAAATATATTGGTCATTATATTTGGGGTTATACTAGGCTCTGGGTGCTGTGCTTAACATACTTTTTAATTTAATCCTCAACATCTCTAAAGTGTAACTGGTTTTGGCAGGGCCTGAATTCTTAATCGATACCTCTAGATTTCTTTGGTATCTTAAAAGATGACAACCAATACTTAGGGCAATGTAATAAGGAAACTGAAAGATGATGTAATAGTGATTTATTTCATTGCATCTTTTAGGCAGTACCATCATTTCCTTTTTTTTTTTTTTTTACCATCTTAGTCTTGTTTGACATAGTTGGGAATAATTGATGAGTAATATAATTTCTATTATGAAATACTTTCTCAAGATACAGAAAAACTAAGTTCACCAAGATCTCATAATGTATTTTAGATTTATGCAAGAATCCAACTATTTCATATGATTGTAAGAAAGAATGAATTTATCCTAGTTTTAAAAAAAGTAAATTTCTCCATTGTGCCTTGGAAGCCCACTAAAAAAGAGCAGTCATAAAATACTAATCCTTAAAAATAATTAGAACTGCTTGGGAAGAAAACTAAAAACTGAATTTGGCTCCAGTGGCTTCTGATGGTGTACCAGAGATAAGTCTTTGTTCTGGCACATTGCATGGCCCGGGGGCCAAGCTCAGGGCTCATGCTCTGATCTTGTCTGGCTGCAGGGGGTAGTGGGGATGGGGAAGCAGTAGATTGGGAGCCAGGGAGACATTCCACAGAAGGACCAGTTAGACTGAGACCAAAATATTAGGTGTAACTAGTATTCCTAAGAAATTCGGGTATATGGGGTGCCACCTTTTGCTTGTGTTCCTGTGAGCTTCGCTCACTAGGGACATGAATAATGTCTCCATTCAAGGAGGTCCCTAAGGACAGGAACAAAATTCTGTCAGATGGGATTTTCCTCAGTGGACATACTACTTGATTTTTTATAGAGAATGCAGAATTATATATATATATATATATATATATATATATATATATATATGTATGTATGTATATTTAATATTTATTTTTTTTATTGATTGTTTACAGAGGAAGAGAGATAGAAACATCGATGAGAGAGAATCATGGATCAGCTGCCTCTTGCACACCCCCTACTGTGCCCGCAACCAAGGTACATGCCCTTGACAGTCCGCAGGCCGACAGTCTATTCACGGAGCCAAACCGCTTTCGGCTGTATCTCCTACTTCTAAACAACTGTTTTGCTTCATTTGTATGTGCAACACCCGTATTCTCAGATTAGCAGAGGTTGGATGTGGCTGCATGGAGAGAGCAGGTTTTGAAGATAGCTGGATGCAGGCTGGAATCTTGGCTCTGCCACCACTTTTCAGCTCAGTGACTTTAGTAAGCAAGTCACTTACAACTGAGTCTGTTTCCTCATTTGTAAACATGGGGTAGGCACTAGTACCAACTCATAGGCATGCGAGGTAGAAAATAACAAATCCTTAGATTTACTGTAGTCAATGGGAGAACCTTGTTCTGGGCACCGGGGGACACAGATGGAGCTGACGCCTTTCCTGCCTCAAAGGGCATCCCTTGGGTGTGTCGGGAGGCAGAGACCTGGCCATACGTCAGGCGGCAGAACTGGGACAGATAAGGGACAGGAGTGGTAAACGGGGTGGAGGGTATCAGGTCTGCCCGAGCGGACAGCAGGAAGGAGCAGCACATCATGAAAGGGCATAGGGAACGCGCACGGTCGTTGTGGGGAGAGTGGTGCAGTCTGCTTGACACACTGGAAGTGACCAGCCCAGGTGAGGGAGAGCGTGCCCAGGATTTGCCCCTGTCATTTCCACTTGGGCATTTGACGGGGCAGGCAAATAATACAGTGCTTTCTTTGTCCTGGATGTTGCCCGTGGGGTGGGGGCAGGCGGGCTCTGAGGAACTGGGCCTCCCTTATTCCCCCTTCCCCTCTGCCATTATCAGCCTGTCCAGATGGTCCCAGGCTCCCTAATCACGGATAATCAGAAGGTAGGAGCTCAGCTGTGACCTGGGCCTTTGTGCTGGGCTGTAAAGGGCCAGCCCCAGCTGGAAAGATCTCCCAGACAGGGCCCTGGGGCTTTGGAAGGTGGGAGGGGCGTGGGGCTGGTCCTGTGCTAAAGGACTTGCAGAAGCCGTGATAGATTTTTAAAAGGCAATCTGGGTGCAAATGAGGGGAGCCCAGATGGGGTCTGTCTAGGTCCTCCGTCCTCTGGGCCTTAGAAACAGGCACAGGACCTGCACCACGAGGCCTCGGCCTCACGATTCCCTTTCTGGCATCATTCATTCCCTCATCACCCCTTCCTATCCAGCAGTTCTGTGTTGCTTTTTCTAGAGCCCCAGGCTGACCCAGGGGCTCGGGCACACCAGAGGTTTGTGCCCCTTTTAATGCTTGGGATGTTTGAGGTCCAGGTGCAGCCTGGCTGGGGTCTCAAAGGCCTGTGGCTCTGCCACCCATCACGCAGCTGCAAGCCTCGGACCCCAAGGCCATTTGGGTTTCTGTTTCTGTTCCAGTTTCTTTGATGGGTGGACCATCTCGGCCCTGGCTTCCAGCAGTGAGCCTGGATTG
Organism: Pipistrellus kuhlii; assembly: GCF_014108245.1. Lineage (NCBI taxonomy): Eukaryota > Metazoa > Chordata > Mammalia > Chiroptera > Vespertilionidae > Pipistrellus > Pipistrellus kuhlii. Next base: position 34,541,042 of record NW_023425595.1, read on the forward strand.
GAATTCTGTTTTTAAGGCCTTTATCCCACAGAGCCTGAGCCCCAGAGCTTCTGCCTTCCTTGGGATTTTACAGTTCTGTTGTTTCTGATCCTTGGACATGTTTGCTTACTTATACACCCATGTCTTTGTCTATTTAGTTGTCTGGGCCCTAATTCTGTCTCTCTCTGCGAGGTGTTTGAATTTGAAGGGGTTGTTTAGAAAGGGGGGGGGGGGGCCTATCCTGACCAGAAAGTCTCATTGGTTCTGAAGCTTCATGAAATACAGATATTAACAATTAGTTCACTAAAAGTTAAGTGTGTTGATAATCTCAAGTAGAAGGACAGTGATTACCTCAGAGGGCCATGGGAAGGGAATGGGTTTGGGAATAGACACCAGAGCCTACAAAGGCATTTTTAACATTCTATCTCTTTCTTTGTTTTTATATAGACTAAAAAAAAAAAAAATTGAATCTGCCACCTTTGGTGTATGGGACAACATTGCAACCAACTGAGCCACGTGAGCCGGGGCGTAACAGCTATTTCTTAAGCTGGGTGGTAGGAAGGAAGAAGTAGTATTATTAAACAGCACAAAAAGATATATTCTTTTATGCATGGAATATTTTATATTTTAAATTATGTCCACACTGCTATTATGAAAGTAAATGAAGTAATATATGTAGGTGCTTTGTAAAGAGTTAAAACAAGGAGCAGATACTTCTCCAGGCAAAGCAGGCATGAGCTGGAACACAGACCCAGCCTTTGGATGACATTTTATTTCTACAAGAAGGGGGGCAATAAATTAAGGGTCTATTTACATGGAGGTTCCATGAGGAAAGCAGCGCGGTGAGCCTGAGTTCTCCCTTCTCTCTCTGCCTCGTGGCTCAGGTTGTCCAGGTCGGAGTCACCTGCCCAGGCTCTGGACAATGGTGACGCAGCCGTGGGAGCTGGTGCAGCGCTGCAGGGGCGGCCGGGCCTCCACCTGCCCACTGCTGGGGTCAAAGGTGAAGACCCTGTCGGTGCTTTCCCCGTGGTCATCCCGCCCACCAGTGATGTGGACCTTCCCATCGCACACAGCCACGCCACAGCTCTCCTGGGTGTGCAAACAGAAAGACAGTCAGCTCTGGGATCTGGTCTGGGGCACACTTTGTCCCTAGCTGGCCAGACCGGACAGCAAAACCTTGACCCACAGAATGAGCAAGCATTGTGGATGTTAGACCAGAAACTGGATGGAAGGCAGAAAGCTCTGGCTTGACCCTTACTGAAGGAATACTGGACAAGTCACTTAACCTCTCTGGGCCTCAGTTTCCTTCTCTGCAAAGTCAGAAGAACAATCTTCACTGGTTTCCCTTAACAGTTAATGGGGTTAAGCATGTAAAGTATTTTACATAGTGCTTGAGGCACAGTAAGCACTCCAGTGACAATAACACCATCACCATCTTTGGATCTCACACTTAGAGAAGCCAGAAGTCTCTGGCTCTTAGGATCACAAAGGTCATACTGGCAGGGACTACCAGAGTAACCACACCCCTATGTAGTCTCTGGAGTTTCAGGAGGTGACGAAAGGTGGCAGAGGCGAGGTATACAGGGGCCAGAGCATCCATCCAGGGCCTGGGCCTCCCTTCGCTGATATCCCTGGGGCAGGGGAACTTAGCAAGTTCCTTCTCCAGGCTCTCCCCTCCCATCTCTTCAGTAGCCTACCAGCTAGTGGCCTTTAGTACAGGAGAGAGTGCAAGGTCATTTAGGCCAACTTTCCCATCCAAGGCACTTGGGACTGGGGCTCCAGGCTCATTTTCGAAATGCAAGGCTGATTCTCATTGTGAGGGCAAAGCCCGAGAACCATCTAGCATGGAATCAGACACAAGACTCACTGTCTCTAAGATCCAGGCCCTTAGACATGGGTCTTCCCTCTCAATGGAACCAGAGTCAGGGCCATGCCTAGGACTCTCCACTTACCACGGGGCTGGGGAGGGCAGCTGCCTCCCCCCAGACATCTGTACCAGGGTGGTAGGCGAAGATTTTGCTCATGAGGCCCCCCACCACATAGATGGTGTCCTCGAGGGAGACAGCCTCGAGACATCGCTGTGAGAAGGGTGCTGGTGACCGCAGGCTCCACCTGTCCTCCTTGGGGTCAAAGCACTGCACCTGAAAGGCAGGAGGAGGTTCAGCAGTGGTGAAGCTTCACCCCCAACTGCCGGGCTGCCCGTGCACTCCCACTTCTCTCCGCCAGGGGGACTCCTTCAGCACAGTATCTTCCTCCGCTAGTTATCCCTGCCCTCAAGTCTAGTCCCACCTTCTTTCTCCTACCCCTGGACTCCCTCCCTGTATTGAAAACGTCATCTTTCAAGGCCCAAGGAGAGGTCTCCATTCCAGGACACGGAGGTGCCATCTGCATTAGCGCTATAGGAGTCCTCAGAGCAGGTCCCCCATGGAGATGTGTTCATGGCTGCATACATTGTCAGTCCTGGTGCTATGAGGTCATGACAGAATTCCCGCTGGGGTGTCCTGTAGCTCATTACCACAGCTGTGCACGTGCCTCCCAGTCCTGCAGGTGCTCTGAGACACCTCTCACAGTTTCCGAGGCTCGTACTTGTACCTGCCTGCTCACCTTTACTTGTTTCAGTTGTTTCTTTGGAGACCCCCAGAATGGCCTAAAACAGTGCTGCATGAGAGGGTACCGAGTACTAAATGGGCAGTTCAGCCAGTCCCAGGAAGGTGTGCTGGGGAAATGGGGTCAGGGGATGAGGAAAGACAAGTGACCCTAGTTTGGGGAATTTCAAATCCCAGACCACAAGCCTGTGAGGCCATCTGGGGAAGGAGAGAGCTGCCATTATGAAGATCAATTTTTATTCACAAAAAACTAAATCAGTTTAGTAGACTAGCTCACCCACCAGTGGCCTATTATTGCAGTTACTGAAGTGATGGCTTAGATGAGTTGCTAAGCATGTGGACAGTGCATTCTGCTTTTTATTATTACCTGAAGAATAAAAAGCAGAGTGTGAAATTTTACTAACAGTAAGAACGCACCAGCCAGTGTGGCTTAGTGGTTGAGCATTGATTCATAAACCAAGAGGTCACCAGTTTAGTTCCTAGTTGTGGTACATGCCAGGGTTGCAGGCTCGATTCCCAGTCAGGAGCATGTAAGAGATAGCCAATTGATAATTCTCTCATCAATGTTTCTATCTATCCCTCTCCCTCCCTGTCTAAAGTCAGTGATTAAAAAACAACAAAACAACAACAAAAACACCAACAGTAAGAAGGCAAAACTAAGACAAAATCAAAAGTCAATTTAGAGGAAGCCTGGAGGCCATGCACCTTAATGTTAATAGTAATTACTATCCATAGGTGGGGGAATTATGGGTGATTTTTTTTTCCTGTTTCCGGTTTTCTAAATTTTCAATAATGAGTGTATTATATTTTTGAGAATGGCACAAAAACTTTTTTAAAAAATATGTTTTTATTGGTTTCAGAGAGAGGGAGAGGGAGATAGAAACATCAATGATGAGAGAGAACCATCAATTTGCTGCCTCCTGCATGCTCCCCCCCTTGGGATCCAGCCCACAATCCAGACATGTGCCCTGATTGGGAATCGAACTGTGACCTCCTGGCTCTTATGTTGATGCTCAGCCATAAAGCCACATCAGATAAGCTGGCAGAAAAACATTTTAATTAATCCCACTCTCACCCTCACTTAATTTTTTAAAATCTTCACCCGAGGATATGTTTGTTTATTTTAGCAAGATAGGGAGATAGAAATTTGATCTTGTTCCTTCTGTATGTGCCCAGACCAGGAACCGAACCTGCTACCTTTTTGGTGTGTGGAAGGACCCTCCAACTAACTGAGACACCTCACTGAGCACCCTCACTTAATTTTTTAATCTATAAAATCATATGGCACTGCCGAAACCGGTTTGACTCGGTGGATAGAGTGTCAGCCTGTGGACTGAAGGGTCCCACATTCAATTCTGGTCAAGGACAAGTATCTTGGTTGCAGGCACATCCCCACTAGGGGGTGTGCAGATGGCAGCTGATCGATGTTCCTCTCTCATCGATGTTTCTAGCTCTTCCTCTCCCTTCCTTTCTGTAAAAAATCAATAAAATATATTTAAAAAACAACAACAACATATGGCACCAAGCAGCCCAAACATTCAGGCCTAGCTGTGCTGCTGACCCAGTGTGTGAACTCTAACAAAACTTACTCCTCAGGGCAGTTGATGGGATTAAGTGAGAAAATGGATGAGGGCCAGAAAGTGCCACCTCAACACCAATACATAGCAGGCCTCCAGTATCCTATCCGCGCCCACCTTGTCTGTGCTGATGTTGTCTTGCCTGGCACCCCCAATCACGTAGAGCCGGCCAGCACAGGGCACCACGGCTGCTGAGCTCACGGCCTCCGGGAGCGGCTCTGCAGACTCCCATGTGTTGGAGAAGGGGTCGTAGCGCTCCACACTGCGCAGGCGCTGCAGTCCATCAAAGCCACCCACCGCGAACAGCTGTGTGTGAGGACAAGGCGGTCAGGGCTGGCTCTGGCTATGTGCCAGAAGCCATCCCACCCGAGCAAAAGGGCCAGGACGAATCCCCGGTGACGGAACCGCGCGTAGCAGGTTTCCTCTCACTGGCTGGGGATAATGAGATCCATCTCTGGAGTGGGTGTTAAGTGTAGAATTGATCTGTAAAATACTTGACCCCAAGCTAATGCTTAAATAATAGCTGGTAAGCAAGGGTTTACTGCCTTCAGTGATTCTAAGAAGCACATTTATTTGCATTTCTGAGTTGGAGATGTAGCTTACAAAGGTAGCTGGCAGTGTGTGTGTGTGTGTGTGTGTGTGTGTGTGTTGGTCTTAAGTGGTAGAGTCAAGATTAAAAACTAGGCTATTGGCCCCAGAGCCCACATCCTTGATCCTAGGCTATATTATTACAGTAATTACTGTTAGCATTTTGATGTAACTTTCGGCAAATCCCTTTATTATTTGAGACTTCAGAGCCCTTACACAGAGAGAGGGTCTCAGAGAGGGCCTTCTTTAAGGACATCTATAGATCTCCTAGAGGCCTGGTGCATGAAAATTCATGCAATGGAGGGGGAGTGTCCCTCAGCCTGGCCAGCCCCTCTCACAGTCTGGGAGCCCTCAGGGGTGGGAGGTGACCTGGTGATCAGGGGAAGACGACGCCCCCATCACACCTCTGCTGCTGCTGCTGGCAACACAAGCCTTGGGCGGCCCTGGGGGGTTGGAGGACAGGGGTTTGGGGGACTCCACAGGCAGATGTGTGGAGCGGCTAGACCCACCTGGGGGTGGGCCTGGCCGTGCTGACCACCTGCCACCCCGGCAGGGCTGAGGGCACTGGGCACCACCATCTTGTGGCTATGGGCGCTGCCATCTTTGAGGGCGTGGTGGTCAATTAGCATATTCCCTCATTGGTTGTGGGTGCCTCCGTCTTTGTGAGGGTGTGACGGTCAATTAGCATATCCCCTCTTTATTAGATAGGATACCCTGGGCCCCAGGAACAGCAGCTGCTGCATGTCCCTACCTGTCCAAGCAAGGCCACCATCTTGTGCCTCCACCTGCCCTCGTGCAATGAGGCCACCTTGATCCAGGTGTGCAGATGGGAGCTAAACATCCACACATCATGGCTGTTGATGTGGCCTCCTGGGGAGAGAGAAGCAACTATTGCCCCCAGATCCACAGGAAGAGTTAAGGGTAGATGTCAAGGACAACTTTGTCTTGAGCTGGTGGGATCCCGTGTGCTTTGAGTGGTGGCAAAGTCCGAGTTAGGACAACAGGCATAGACTTTTGAGGGGGGAGGCCTGAGAGATTCAGGGAGAAGGAACATTGTGGTGTGTGCCAGGCTCTGTGCTCAGGGAAGCAAAGGGGTCACTGTAGAGCTCTCCTGAAGGAAAGAGCACAAAAGGTACCCAAGGCAAGAACCAGGAAAACACTGGGGCAGAGAGAGCAGAGCCACCTACACTGGGAAGGGGAGGGGTAGAGGGTGACTCAGGGTTTCTGTCTCACTTCTGCCTTCACCTGCCTGACTTCATGTCTGCTTCATCCCTCCATGGCGTTGGGATCACGGTACCCAGTTTACAGACAGGAAATCAGATTATGCGTAAGAGGCCAGGAATGACTTGCTGAAAATCACAGGCCTGTCACTGCCAGAGCACTGATCCAATGCAGAGCTTCCAGCTCCCACGCCTAACATTTGGTATTAGTGAACGACAGCACCCTCCATGGGGCCAGGCCCTGAGGGTGCAGGCTGTGGACCTTTCCTCCCTGGCTGGCATGGGGTTCCTGACCAGGGACTCACCTCTTAGGAGCAGCTTCCCCAGGGACAATTCTGACGGCACCCCCTCAGCCTGAGCTGCACCTCTGTTTTGTAGGCCTCGCCTCTGTGTTTCCAGTGGCCTCAGGTAAGCTGTCCAGGGATAACGTGTGGCCTAGCTGGTGTCTGAGGCCTTCGCCTCATTCTTCTGCTCCTTATCCTTCCCAGCCACCCAGAGCTCCTGCAACATCAAGCGCAGTCTACCTAGGCCTGGTTCCAAAGTCTCCCTGATCTGACTCCAGGCTCCCATTCCTCCCTCTCCTACATTGGCTTCCTCTCCTCTCCCAGAGACACTCGGCCTGCACGTCAGAGCCCTCAGCACTGGGGGTTCCTCTCTGCACGCTCCTGCCTTCATGACTTTGCCTGTGCTGTTCCCTCCAAGTCGGGCCAGGTTCCCTGAGTAGGATTCCAACTCATTTGGGGTCTCTTAAGAGTTCCCATCAAATTCAGCCTGGTCATGCCCAAACCGGTTTGGCTCAGTGGATAGAGCGTCGGCCTGCAGACTGAAAGGTCCCAGGTTCCATTCCGGTCAAGGGCATGTACCTTGGTTGTGGGCACATCCCCAGTAGGGTGTGTGCAGGAGGCAGCTGATCGATGTTTCTCTCTCATCAATATTTTAACTCTCTATCCCCTCTCCCTCCCTCTCTGTAAAAAAATCAATAAAATATATATTTTTAAAAATTCAGCCTGGTCATAAAGGGAAGTCCATTTTCCCTCTCCAGGGCACATCAGGGTAGCAGGACTGTGTTTTATTCTTTGAGACTCTAAGGCCTGAATCTCAGGAAAGGCAATCTGTTGGTATCAAAGCTCCTAGCTTTGTCAATGTTGTGACAACAAGGAAATTCTTAACCTTTCTCAGCCTGTTTTCTCATCTGTGAAGTGGGACTGTAGAGAGAATGAATGTAAGCCTCTTAACATGAGCACATAGTTACTAATAAAAGAAGTGATTAATAGGAGTTGAAGCTAACTTGACTGAATAAAGGGTGGAGTCACACCTGGGATTGGCTGTGCAGGACCACATGTCATTTCAGCCAATAACTAGGTTATTGGGAAAAATCCCACCCCAATCCCCTGGTTGGTGGGAAAAACCGAGGGGGCAGTGCTCAGGAGCCAGGAGCCAATCCTGTGGGGCTCCCGGTGCGGCCCTGCTCTCACCTGAGACATAGATGTCATTGCGGAGAGTGCAGGCGGCGAACTCGGAGCGCATGTAGCCAGGCAGGCTGGGCAGCGGGGTCCAGCGCTGGCTCTCCGGGTGGTAGGCGTCGGTGAAGGGCAACCTCGTAAGTCCCTTGCGGCCACAACCACCAATGACCACAATCATTTCAGCTAGGTCCATGAATCTGGCATGGGGATAAGCTCAATCTTCACTGATCCGAGCCCAAGTTTCAGCCCCCTCACCCTCTCACTGACCACACTGCAGAGTCCTCCTGCCCATCTTTGTCCTTCTGTCCCTCTCCTAATCCCTCTCCCAATCCTCTGTCATGTTCAACCTTCCCTCTGACTATGGATGGGACAAGGGTCACTAATCCTTATTCTACTGACTCTCAGTTACAGAAAAGGAATCTTTACAAAGCCTTTAACCTTACTCAGAAAAATCTCCTGGTTTAGTCTTTATGATACAATAGTTCTACCCTGTTTCCCCGAAAATAAGACAGTGTCTTATATTAATTTTTTCTCCCAAAGTTGCGCTAGGTCTTATTTTCAGGGGATGTCTTATCTTTCCATGCACTAGGTCTTACTTTCGGAGGATGTCTTATTTTCAGGGAAACACGGTAGTAGGCAGGGATTATTACTCCTTTTACAGAGGTGGAAACTGGCTAAAACAATTAGGCTTGCCCAAAGTCATGCAAGCCAGTAAGCAAAAGAGCTGGGATTCAAGCTCAGTCTGTCTGATGCTAACCCATCTGCTTACCCTTTTTGGCCTCGGTTCCCTAATTCTGCTGCCTCCCTCCTATCACAGCTCCTAAACCCACACCTTAATTCCACTGAGCCAGGCTACATACCCTTTCAGCAAAGCGTTTTCCCCTCCCACTGACCCCTCAGACTCTGGACCCCCCAGAAACCCCAAACTCTTTAGCCATTGGTTTCCTACCCAATTTCTATGACCAATATGGAGCATCTCTGGACCAGGCCCTGTGCTTAGTGTTGGAAATGCCTGGTACGGTGGTAAGAGAGGGGACTTCCCTGTCTTCTATTTTGGACTACTCCACCCTTCTCCTGGCCTGGTGTTCCAGGCCCTGCCTATTTATATCCCTTACTAGTCTGAGCTCCCAGAGGGTTTAGGGTGTTTTCACTCTTGAGTCCCAGGGACCCAGCACAAAACTTGCACAAAGGGAGCACTCCACATTATAGAGAGATGGGCAAGAGAAAACGTACATTGGGTGTGAGACCCCTGCATCTCCCCATTGGCTGTCAACTCTTCAAGAGCAGAATCCCCTACACAGCCCCATGGAACATTTGTTGAATGAATGAGTGAATTTCATGTAAGAGGCATGATCGAGGATGAATTACAGAATGATGGAGGAATGAGCCAGTGATTGAATGTGGTGGTGGAGGGGCGGAGAGGAGTGGTACCTCCGCGGCCGCGTGCGCAGCCCGCCGGCCTCTCGGCCCAGGATGAAGCAGGCGCGGGCCTCGAGCAGCAGCGGGCGGCACTCGCGGGAGGCGCGCAGCAGCTCGTCCGCCTCCACCTTCTGCAGGAAGTAGGCGGGCGGCAGCAGCGGCAGGCGCACGTGCTCCAGCAGGCGCCGCAGGTGCGCGCGGCGGGCCGGCGCGTCGTGGCGCACCCAGCGCAGCGCCGCCTCGAACACGGCCTCCTCGCGCGCCACGCCCAGCGCCGGGTCCGCCAGCAGCGCTGCCACCTCCCCGGGCGCCAGCTCCAGGAAGCCGGCGTGGCGGGCCGCTTCGGCGAAGTCCAGGGCCAGGGAGGGGGGCGAGGAGGCGGCCACGGGGCGCAGCGCGGGGCTGCGGGCGCGGAGGCGGCCCCGGAGGAAGCGCGCGCAGGCCTCGCGCAGGTCCTCTGCGCCCAGCCGCTCGGCCAGCTCCTTCTCCTCTTCCTCCTCCTCCTCCTCCTCCTCCTCCTCCTCCTCCTCCTCCTCCTCCTCCTCCTCCTCCTCCTCCTCCTCCTCCTCGGCGCGCAGCTGCACGCCAGAACTGATCAAAGGGTCCGTCCTGGTGCGCCCTGCGCCCGACATCTCGGGCACCACGGCCTGACCCCGCTCTGGCCGCCCGGCCGCTGCCAGGCCGCTGAGGCGGGCACTGCCCGCGCCGAACGCAGCTCGCTGGCAGGGGAAGCCGTGGCCGCCAGCACGCGGCACCGTGTCGGTGATGGTGCGGCTCCGAAGGGAGGCCTGGAGGGTCTGCAGGACGCGCTGCGCCTGGCAAGACCCTGGGCAGGGCGCCTCAGCAGCCCCAGGCTCCGACTCCTCCAGTAAGCCGCCCGCTAGCATCCTGCTGGGAAGGGAACAACACAGATAGCGTCGGAACATCCACCTGGCTGGGGAGAAATAGGTGGCAGGAGGCCCCTCATCGCAGGTAGGCATGAAAGTAAGTAGTGTGCGTTCATTCTTTCATTCATTCAACTGCTCTCCCTTCCACTCTCCCATCCAGACTCCTAATGGCTGGCTGCAAGGATCTGGTAGTCTCTGCCTACTTGAGGGGCTCCCTCCTGCCTTAGCTGTGGCACCTTCACCTTCTCTTGCTCATTGAAGCCCAGTGGCCCTTCCTGCGCTCCAGATTCACCAAGCTGTTTTCTGTTAGTATTGATAGAACACAGCTGGCACGCTTTCATACGGGGTATCTTGCAGAAGGGTCTGATAAAGGAATGATTTCAAACGTGCAGAACGTCTTCAGAGACTCTACCACAAAGGATGCAGCAGGGCCACGTCGCTCCCACTCCAGAGAGTTTTCCCCTCCCCCAAGGTTTGGAGGGCTGGGAACCTGTACAGAGTATCTGTATCAGGAAGGGCCCCTTACAGGAACCGTAGCCTTTGGTCAAGGAATTCAGGCTACCCTCCAGAGACGCAGTGTGTGTGGAGGGGTATACCTCTACCGCCCTCTCCTCACCCCATCTTGTCTCCTGCCCATCTCCTGTAGGTGCCCCTTCCCCAGCACCATAGGATCGGGCCCAGAGCGGGTGCTCAGTACCTGTTCAAGGTCGAGTGAATGTATTAAGTATGTGTGGAGAAGCTTTTCTCTGCCAGGCAGTGAGCAAGGCAGTCATGGCTCCTGCACTCGAGCTCATAGCTTGGTGGTGGTGGTGGTGGTGGTGATGGTGGTGGTGGTGGTGGTGATGGAGGTGGTGGTGGTGGTGGGGTGGGGTTCCCATGGGAAGTACAGAACATTAGGAGAGCTCTGCGAAGGAGCACTGAACACAGTGGAGGGGAGAGTCAGGGAAGGTAACCCTGAGGAGACTTAGATTCTGCCAGGTGAAAAGAGGGGAGTGGAGGGAGAATGTCTCCAGCTGAGCAAACAGCTGTGCAAAGTCCCCAGGGGAGGAGATAGAAGGGAAAGCCCCGCCCGAGGGAAGCTCTCTGCGGCTGCCGAGGAAGCGCTGTGGAGAAGTAGGAACGGGTTGGCTCTAAGGACTGATCTGGGTTCTAATCCTGCCTCTGACACTGCCTCTGCATTCCCTTCGGTCTCCTCATGTGAAATGAGGTCATGAATGCCCGCCTCACAGGGTGGTTGTGACTTTATGACTCTTAACTAGAACGTATGGAACGTGCTAGGTGCATAGTACAGACCCAATGGTGTTTGCATTGCTTTTGCTTTTTATTTTTTAATTAATTAATTAATTAATTAATTAATTTTTAACCTAAGAGGAAGGGAGCACACTTGGTTGTGCCTTTTGGTCTATAATTTCATTTGATCCTCCCAACCCTGGAAAGTTTGTCTGGAGCCCCACTCTCTGGACAGTTGTCATGTGGAGGCAAGTACACGGGAACATGCCTTTCAGAGGCTGCCGTGAGGATCAGAGGAGGGTGATTGTGAAGGCATCCGCAGACTGAAGGGCTGAATTGTGCCCGTCATGATCTGGCCATTGGGAACGTACTGCCTCTGCACACCTCCAGGGACAGGGAGCTCCCTCCTTTATGCAGTAACTTACCCTAGAGGAGCACAGCTCTGGGCATGCCCTTGCCTCCCCCTTAATTTTTCTGATCCCGATCCCAAGTGCTCTCCCTCCTCTGAGACCACTCTGCCCTGGCGATCAGATTTGCCCAGTGCCAGCCTGGCTTTCACGGCTCCTGCCCAGGTCACACGAGGCGGTGGGTCGCCTGCCTCAGAATCATGGTAAAGGAGCTCCCTGGTGGGCAGGGTTCTGGGAAGCTAACTTTGCCCACGTAGAGGGCCCGGGCCCTGCACCTGGCCCCAGACTCTGTGCCCAGCAGCTCAGCCACAGGTGCTAGAGTGAGGGCGTGTCCCAAGGAGCAGCCCAGGAGCAGCTGAGGGCGGCGAGAGGCTGAGAGCATGCTGCCCCCATTCTGTTCTCTCTGAAATGAGAAAGCAGCCACACTTGGAGCTGAGATGCAAGTGAGCAGGTCTCAGCCTGAGGAGGCGCTTATCCCTGCAGAGATGTCCTAGGGCAGTGGTCTGCAAACCTCGGCTCGGCTTGCGAACCGTGCTTTGCTGCTCTGTTGACTAATGAATTTGCCGACCACTGTCCTATACTCCCCTTTACCTCTTTGCACAAAATATGCCACAATTGCCTAGTCCTCACGGCTTCCAATACACAGTAACATTTAGTCGCCGTGGTTTGCTGACCGCTGTCCTAGCAATAGGGGTTTGGGGGAAGGTTTCCCTCTCCTGGGTAGTGCGCCAGTACTTGCTCATTCTACAGCTCATCTGCTCTGGGCACTGTGGGCACATGGCACCTCAGACACAGTTTCCACCCTGGGGATTCCCACTCTGGGGGCTGAAGGGCACCCAGTGGGAACATTCTTCTATCCTTCCAAGAGTCTAGGTATCTCAGGCTCTAGGTCCTGATGCAGCCTGAGGCACCCAGCCCTTAAGAGTTGGTACGCCACCCTGTCTCTTTTTCACACCCACACCCACTCATAAAACATGCTTAGACTTGTGGACTCCACACAGTCAGGACAGCCCTGGTCCTAAGCACTTACCTGGCCATGTCCTCTCCCGGGGGCCCCGAAGCTGCTGCTCTTGCACCGGCCACTCCCGTGTGTCCTGCCGCCTGAAACCCCTGCCGCCCGAACCCCCCGCCGCCCGGGCTCCAATGTCTCTGCTGCTCTGTCTGGACTGCCACTCGGGCTCAGCTGCAGGAGGACAAAGGGGCTGGGCGCCAGGGGGAGGGGGAAGGAGGGTGGAGGGAAAGAGGGGACGCTGGGCTTTTGTTCCACTCACTCTTGGACGAGCCCTGGAGGAGAGGGAAAGGGGGAGGAGGGAGGGCTGGGCATGGGATTGACTGTGTGCCCGGTTTGGAGTGACTTGGCACGGACTCTGCGCCGGAATGATGCACGGGTGTGAGGGCGGGGCCTCTCCCGGGAGATGGTTACAGCCCGGTGACAGTGAGCTCCCAGGGGCTCCCAGGCACTTGTATGAGACTGGGGCTCAGCGGCTGCGTGGCACTGGGGAGAGCGTCACCTGGTAGCTGCAGGCGTGGCTAAGCATGTGACTGCATGGCGTGAAGGTCTAGCTTTCCTTCCTGCCGGTGTGACTGTGCCACGTCTGTATTCCTGCTGAGAGCAGACGTCACTGTGGGACCGTGCATCTGGTTATATGCCTGGTGTGTGTCCCTGTGATTGTTCATTTGTGTGTGTGGCGGGTGTATCTCTGTGGGCAGTGGATGCATGACAGGGGTCTCTGTCTGTGGACCGTGTCATGCGTGTGAACATCCTATGGTCCTCTGTGATGCGGTATGAGTTGAGGTTTTCGCTCAAGAATGTACCTCCCTGGGAGGGGACAGCAGGACTGGCGTGGGGGTTTTGGACAGACCTGGTGGGGGTGGAGAGGAGGAGGCAGCTGTGGGCTGGGTCGGCCTCCGGGAGCCAGAGGGAAGCGACTGCGTAGACTGGTGCCAAGTCACTTGCTGCCTCTACAAAGGGCCCCAGGGCCTGGTGTCCGTGGGGTGGACGGACAGAGTTCGCTTCACGGAAAAGGACAGCAGTTTGGAAGGAGGTTGCTTTGACTAGAGCACCTGTGGGCCTGGGGCACCTATGTCTGTCCTGGCGGATGCCTTGACATGTCCCCAAGCCCCAGCCCAGCCCCGCCTTCGGCCCTGGTCTTTCATCGTGGCAGGAGGGGTCCTCCGGATTCCAGCTCTGTGCACAGGAAGCCTGTGCCCTGAGGAGTCCCTCAGGCCAGGCTGAGGCGGCCGGTCTGATGGGGGGGCCTGTGGCTGTGGCCCGGTGTGTGTCCCGCAGGCCCTGCTCCAGGGAATGGTGTAGCCCCAAAGGGAGGGTGGCGTGGGTTACTCTTCGTTGAAGGATGTGAGAGATCCAAGCACTTGTTAAGAACGTTATTTATTCTTTATTCCCATCCTCCTCCACCCCCTCCCCATTGGCAACCATCAGCTTGTTCTCTATATCTGTGGGTCTACTTTTGTTTTGCTTATTTATTTATTTATTTATTTTTTAAGATTCTACCTGTAAGGGAAATTATACAGTTTTTGTATTTCTCTCTCTGACTTATTTCACTTAACATCATCCATCCATGTTGTCGCAAATGGCAAACTTTATTATTTTTTTATTGCTGCAAAATATTCCATTGCATATATGTACCACATTTTCTTTATCCATCAATTGATGGACACTTAGGTTGCTTCCATATCTTGGCTTTTACTACTAATGCTGCAGTGAACATAGGGGTGAATATATATCTTTTTGAGTTAGCATTCTTTTTGTTTTCTTCCAATAAATACCTAGAAATGGATTTGCTGGGTTGTATGGAAGTTCTATTTTTAATTTTTTGAGGCCACTCCACACTGTTTCCCATAGTGGCTGCACTAATTTAAAATCTCACCAGCAGTGAATAAGGGTTTCCTTTTCTCCACATCCTTGCTAACTCTTAATGTTTGTTATTTATTGGTGATAGCCATTCTGACAGGTGCGAAGTGATATCTCATTTTAAATGTGCATTTCCCTGATGATCAGTGACCTTGAGCATCTTTCCATATGACGGTTGGTCATCTGTATGTCCTCTTTGAAGAAATATCTATTCAGGTTCTCTGCCCATTTTTAAATCAGTTTGATTTTTTTTTGTGTGTGTGTGTATGTGTGTTTTTGTGTTGTATGAATTTCTTATATATTTTGGATATTAACTACTTATCAAAAGTGTCATTTGGGAAGATCTACCATTAAGTGGGGGTGTCTTTTTGTTTTGTTGTGCAAAAACTTTTAAGTTTGATGTAGCCCCATTACTTTTTTCTTTTGTTGCCCTTACCCAAGGAGACATATCCAAAAAGATATTGCTAAGGGTAATGCCAAAGAGTTTACTGCCCATTATGTTTTCTTCTAGGAGTTTTGTGGTTTTAGGTCTTACATGTAGACTTTAATCCATTTTGAGTTAATTTTTGTATATGGTGTAACAAGGCGGTCTAATTTCTTTTTGCATGTGTCTGTCCAGTTAACCCCACACCATTTGTTTTTATCCTATTGTATATTCTTGCCTCCTTGTCATAGATTACTGATCATGTAGGTGTGCTTTTATTTCTGGACTCTCTATTCCATTTCATTGATCTTTGTGTCTGTTTATATTCCAGTATCATGCTGTTTTGATTAGTATAGTCTTGTAATATAATTTGATATCAAGTAGCATGATACCTCCAACTTTGTTCTTCTTTCTCAAGATTTCTTCAGCTCTCCAGGGTCTTTTGTGGTTCCTTACAAATTTTAGGGTTATTTGTTTAGTTCTGTGTAAAATGCCATTAGTATTTTGATAGTGGTTGCATTGAATCTATAGATTACTTTACATAGTATGGACATTTTAACAATGCCAATCTTCCTATCCATGACATGAGCAAGGTGTATCCTTTCATTTATTTGTGTATTCTTCAATTTCTTTCTTCAGTGTCTTATAGTTCTCAGAAATAATTCCTTTATCTTTTTTATTTTATTTTATTACATTTATTCCTAGGTATTTTTTTATTCAATTGAAAGTAGCATTTTTTTTCTTTTTAATAGTTCATTATTGGTGTATAAAAGTACAACCCATTTCTGAATCTTAATTTTGTATCCTGCTACTTTACTGAATTCATTTATTAGTTTAATAGGTGTCTTTTGTAGAATCTTTAGAGTTCTTTTTATATAGTATTAATGCCATGTGCAGCTAATGACAGTTTTACTTCTTCCTTTTCAATTTGGACGCCTTTATTTCTTTCTCTTGTCTGATTACTGAGGCTAGGACTTCCCATACTATGTTGAATAAAACTGGTGGAAGTGGACAACCTTGACTTGTCCTGATTTTAAAGAAGAAGCTTTCAGTTTTATGATATTGAGTATGATTTTAGTTGTGGGGTTGTCATAGATGACCTTTATTATGTTGAGGTAGGTTCCCTCTATCCCTGCTTTGCTGGGAATTTATATTAAAAATGGATGATGGACTTTGTAAGATGCTTTTTTTTTTTTTTTTTTTTTTTTTTTTTTTTTTTTTTTGCATTTATTGATGTTATCATGTGATTTTTCTCTTCCAGTTTGTTTATGTGGTGTATCAAATTAATTGATTTGCAGATAACGCTCTGGCTTTGTATCCTGGGACTAAATCCCACTTGACCAGGATGTGTGATCTTTTTAATGTATTGCTGAAATTTGTTTGCTAATATTTTGCTGAGGATTTTTGCATCTATGTTCATCAGGGATATTGGCCAAGACTTTTCTTTCTTTGTACTGTCTTTTTCTACTACTGGTATCAGTAATGCTGGCCTCATAAAATGAATTTTGGAGCCTTCCCTCCTCTTCAAATTTTTGGAGTTATTTGAAAAGGATAGATATTAATTCTTTGAATGTTTGGTAAAATTTACCTGTGAAACCATCTGGTCTAGGACTTTTGTTTGTTGGGAGGTATTTTTGTTTGTTTGTTTATTTGTTTTAAATATATTTTATTGACATTAGAGAGGAAGGGAGATAGAGACAGAAACATCAGTGAGAGAGAATCATTGATTGGCTGCCTCCTGCGTGCTGCCCAGGCATGTGCCCTTGGCCAAAATCAAGCCCCAGTCCGGAAGCCAATGCTCTATTCATTGAGCCAAACTAGCCAGGGAGAAAGTTTTTATTTATTTATTACAGATTCTATTTCATTAATAGTTTGTCTGTTTAGATTTTATGTTTCTTCATCATTCTGTCTTGGAAGAGTGTGTGTTCCTAGGAATTTATTCATTTCTTCTAGGTTCTCTAATTTGTTGGCATATGATATAGTATTTTCTTTCAATTCTTAGTATTTCTATGGTTCAGTTGTCACTGCTCTCTCATTTCTGAATTTATTTATTTGGGCCCCCCCTTTTTTTTTCTTTGAGTCTGGCTAGAGGTTTATCAATTTTGGCTATCTTATCAAAGAGCCAGCTCTTAGTTTCATTGATATTTTTTATTCTAATTTTAGACTCTATTTTGTTTATTTCCATTCTGACCTCTTTTTTAAAAATACGTTTTTATTTCAGAGAGGAATGGAGAGGGAGAGATAGAAACATTGATGATGAGAGAGAATCATTGATGAACTGCCTCTTGCACGCCCCCTACTGGGGAATCAAGCCTGCAGCCTGGGCATGTGCCCTTGACCGGAATTGAACCTGGGACCCTTCAAGTTCATGGGCCAATGATCTATCCACTGAGTCAAACCAGCTAAGGCTCCATTCTGATCTTTATTATTTCCTTTCTTATACTCACTTTGGGCTTTGCTTGTTTCCCCTCCCCCTAATTCCTTTAGGTTTAAGGTTATATTGTGTATTTGAGATTTTTCTTATTTCTTGATGTAGGCCTTTATTGCTATGAACTTCCCTCTTATGACTGTTTTAGTTGTGACCCATATATGTTGGGTCATTGTATTTTCTTCTAGCTCAAAGTATCTTTTTATTTAACCCTTGATCTCATTGTTAACCCATTCATTGTTTAGTATGTTACTTAGCCTCCACATATTTGTTTTTCAATTTTCTTCATATAATTGATTTTCAGTTTCATACCATTGGGGTCAGAGAAGGTGTTTCATATTATTTTAATCTTAAATTTATTGGGACTTGTTTTGTGGCCTGACATGTGGTCTTTCCTGGAAAATGTTCTCATATTTTCTTATGTGCATTTGAAAAAAAATGTGTATTCTGCTGCTTTTGGATGAAATGTTAAAAAAAATACTATCAATAAGTTCATCTGACCTAATTGTCATGTAATTCCTTATTGATTTTAGTTTGAGTCTGAATGTGTTTTGATTTGAAGTGAGTTTCTTGTAAGCAGCATATAGTTGGGGCATGTTTTTAATCCATTCGGTATCTTATGTCTTTTTATTGGAGCATGTAGTTCATTTACCTCTAAAGTAGTTGATATGTATGTACTTATTGCCACTTTGTTAATGGTTGGTTTTGTTTTGTGTGGGGTTGTTGTTTTTTTTTTTTTTTTTTTTTGGTTGTTTTTATAGTCCTTTAGTCTTTCTTTTTTTAATGCTTTCCTGTAGTTTGCTGTTTATTTTTATTTATTTATTTATTTATTTTAGTATTTTGTGTGGATTTCTTATTATTATTTTTAAAATATTTTATAGGTTTTTGGTTTGTGACTACAACCTATCTTACGGCATTTAAATTTAAGTATATTTTCAAGGGTTAGATTTTTTACCATCCCCTCCATGGTTTATGGTGTGTGTGTGTGTGTGTTTAGAGAAGGAGAGGGAGAAAGAGGGAGAAATAAAAACATCAATGAGAGAGCATCATTGACCGGCTGCCTCCTGCACGCCCCACACTGGGGATGGAGCCCGCAACCCAGGCATGTGCCCTGACCGGGAATGGAACTGGGGCCTCCTGGTTCATAAGTCACAGGCTGGTAGGAGCCAAGCAGGTGCCTAAGATACACGGGGCCCTGGCCTACCAGCCCCGGGCAGCTCCAGGTGGGAGGCAGGATCCACTGTCCGCGGCTTGGGCTTGCTCCCTGTGTTTGGAATCAGAGGGGCTCAGGTGACGTGTTTGGGAACTCACTGCGGCAGCCGGCAGGTGGGCCCGGTTACCGTGCTGCGGAGGCGGAGGGGGTGGAAGTAGTTCCACTTGGCCCTCTAGCCCCAGACTCCTCCCGAGGCTCCTGGAGCCCCCGCGGCCTCCCAGCCTTCTCTGTGTGGCCTCTTTCTCACACTCAGAAGCTGTCCGCCCAGCCCCCCGTTGTTTGGGGTGATTGCTCTCTCTGTGTGTGTGTGTGTGTACTTGGTTGGGTTCAGCGTCCTCCTAGGCCAGTGCCATCTTGGACCTCTAGGTTGAGCACCTTGATGTCTGGACTTGGGAAGGAGGACCTGGAGGAAGTAGAGAGTAGGCTCAACCTTGAGGAGGCCTCACCCACTGAGGTCCAGGAAGGAAGGATGGAGTGAGTCTACTGGGGCCGGCAGGGAAGGCCTCTTGGAGTGGGCAGGCTGGCAGGCTGGCATCTGCAGACACGGGGAGGACATCAGGCACTTGGTAACTCCTCAGGTCAAGGCACAGGGGCCAGGGTTGGCCATGGGCTGTGGGCTCAAGTAAGGGTGGAGGCAAGCCCAGCCATCTGCCCCCGGAGAGGCTGGCTTCCATCCTCTCTTCATTGCTTGGGGTGAGAGGAGGCAGCTGGACCGTCTGCATTGGGGGTGCGAGGCGGTGGGGGGCAGGGAGGGTATGGTGTAGGGCTCTGGTGAGAGGGGGACTCTGGCTCTTCCGTGGAGAATGAGTCTGCTCTACCGTCTCCTGGGAACTCCAGAATCTCAAGTTGCCCAGGTCTGGCCAGGGGCACTGCCTGGACAGGGAGGAGCTGGCAGGAAAGGTCAAGTCCACTTTCCTGTTGGGCCGGCCGGCGGTTGGAGAGCAGGTTACTGGGCGTTTTGGGTAGGACAGTGACCCCCTCCTGACCCAGCAGGTCCAGGTTTCACTCGTGCTCCCTGTGCCCAAGGAGAGGCGGGAGCTGACTTCTGCTCCGGGAAGGGAAGCACTTGGCAGATGCTCCGTGGGGGAGAGAAGGGGTGAGCACAGTTCCTGAGAGGCAGTCTTAGAAGTTAATGTGGGGGGCGGGGGAGGGCCCAGCCTGGGTTCCAACATTTGGGAGGGGTTTCCCTCCTTTCCTCCAGAAAGGTGGCAGAATTACTCCAACCCCAAGAATTGTGCCCAGAAGACCCCTGTCTGGAGAAGAGACACATCCCGCGGCTTCTGGAAAGCACCATGTTTATTGAATGCAGGCTGGTGCTAGAGTTCAGCTTCTCCCTTTCCCCCTTAGGACACACCCGAGATCACACAGACGCTTAGGACAAGGATGGGAGCTACAGCCCTGCCCCGACTCCTCTGCTGACTCCTTCACGGAGGACGGAGGCCCGAGGACCGAGTGACAGAAAGGGACATCTGGGGACGATATCGGGGCTGTCAGCCCAGGCACCCCAATGTGCCAGGGGCGAGGTGGGCTGGCTCTGGTCAGGCCCAAATCCTAGAGAAGTCCAAGCCGAACTTCTGCCACAGTGGAGAGGCGTCTGCCGGCTGCAGGTCTCACTCCACAGGTTGGGGAGCTCAGAACGCCTCCCCGGGGACCTCCTGGTCCCTCTGCTCACCCTCACATCGGGCCCAGGAGCCCTCCCCTCCTCCGGGCTGTCCCTGGCTGGTTACAGAGGCATGAGTGCCTGGGCGGGATCCTGGTGCCACTTGTTCTGCGGGGCCTGGACCGTCACTTATCTCTCCAAGATTGGCCCCAGCCCTGGGCTGTGACGGAACCTGCCAGCCTGCCGCCCTCCCGCTCGTTTCTGAGAATGGCTCCTCCTCACATCGTGGGGCCAAGACTGAACCCCGAACTCGGTCCCCATCCTCCCACCGACAGTTCAGAAATGACGTGTCCACACGGCAGCTTTAACCACTTGGCCGAGGCCCCTCAGGCCCCTTCCTCTGTAGGCCTCCGTGCCCACCTGCCCACCCCTGGCCATGCCCAGAGAACCCTCTTCCCAGGCGCCCTGCCCTGAGGTCACTGAGGTGGCGCCGGCCTCGCTCTCCTGCGCCTCCCGGTCACTCTGCCCTGGAGGCCGGTTGCACACGCGGGCAGGGGGCCGAGCGGCCCTGAGCCTGCTCTTCTGGCCACTTCCAGCTGCTCCTACAGACACGGCTTGGGCCCTCCCCTGGGGCAGGGCCGGTGGCGGGGGGTGGGGGGGAAGGGGGGTCGCGGGGAGGCTGGTCGGAGGAGTATCTCCACCCCTGGCTGCAGGCTTTCCTGCTGAGCGAGCCTCCTTGTGCTTTGAGATGGATGTGAAGAGCAGAGCAGCTGGGGGAGAGAGCCAGCCCCAGGTCCTCGAGGCAGGAGCGACAGAGAAGTCGGCTGCTTCACAGCCCAAACAGGAGGGTGGTCCCACATCCTCCAGGGGATAGGGCATGGCCCAGTGGCCCATCCAAGCGTCCAGGATTCAAGGGAGGGTTTCAGGGGAGGACCAGGCCCCGCACTTTCCAGAAGAAGGACCCTGCAGGCCTGCAGGGGCATCGGAGAGGCTGGAGTCCCGGCCCAGCTGGGCCTGAGGGGAGAGGGGAGCCCCTAACCCCTGAGAGAGGCCATGGCGGACCAGGGGCTGGACCTGGCGAGGCGGCCTTGGCGCCAGCTCCCAGAGCGCCCCCGGTCCACACAGGCTTCTGCCTGCTCTTCTGGGCTCCCTGGGCTCCGTCCGGTGCGGCCTGGGAGTCGGGGCTCCAGCTAACGCCCACTCCGGTCGGTGAGCGGCTTGGCATGGCTGCCCGTCCCTCGGGGCTCCCCTGGGGGGGTGGCGCTGTTGGCATATGCGTCGTAGCTGTTGTCGGAGCACACGGAGAGCTCATCGGAGACCTCCATGCCATCGCTGATCTCTGCTGGGCCAGAGGGGGCAAGAGAGGGGTCAGGGAGGATGGCGAGGAGATCGCGGGGGGAGGGTGGCCTGCAGCGACCCCTGGCCAGGCACTCAGGTGCTGATGCGACCACTGGGTTCAGGTTTGGTGTTTAGATTGTTAGTCAAGGCCCCCTGGGAACTCTTCTAGCCACTGAAAACCAGCCCCATCCCCCTGGGCTTGGCATCATCTGCTGCTCTCCTCAGGGCCTTTGCGCAAACGGCCCCCTCTCCTGGGAGTGACTTCCCCATCAACACCTTTTTAAAAAGTCTGGCTCATTCCTCTCACCTGTGTTATTGCAACTTCCCTGACTCCCTTCTTCTGGTAGGGATGGGACCTGCTATAGCCACCCCCCCCCCGCTGACCCCTCCCCCCGCTAACCTCCCCCCCATCACAGCCTGAACTGCCACTGCCTGTGGCCCCACCAGCTGGAGCACTTCAGGGACAGGGGTTCTGTCTGGGCCTCTTGTCCCCAGCGCCTGGCACAGAGCTGGATACAGCAGAGGCCCAGGGGAAGGTCTGCGGAGTGGAGCTGAGCCCCGCTGAGGGGACTCGGGGTTCCTGGGTGGAGTTGGGGGTCTCTGGAGACGACCTCTCAGCCTGGAGTGAGCACTGTGGGCGACTCCCCTCAGAGCCTGCCGCAGAGGTGCTCAGTGAACGGCCTTTGGCACCATGGGGGGTGGGGGTGGGGGTCTGGGCAGAGCCTGCCAGGCCTAGGGCTAGGGGAGGGCTTCCTGCCTTCCGTTCATGCTTCTCACCCCTCTGACTGGAGGCCAGGCACAGTGCGGGGGCCTGGGGGTCCCAGGTGCCCCAGACTGGCCCCTTCCTCCGAGAGGGAGCTCTCCAGTGAGGCCAGAGGGCTGGGGGACGCCAGGGGGCCCCTCGGAGATTTTTTGAGCAAAGGTAAGCAAGGATCTGTGTACCCAAAACAGTGCCTGGCATTCGTCTGTTAGAGAAAGGAATAGTCAAGGAGGGAATCGTGAGATGGTCACATGATCCTTGATCCTCGGAGCCAGCCAACCACACCACCCCCATGGCTCTCGCTCATTCATGCGCGTTTACCGAGTGCCCCTGTGGACCAGCGTGTCCGTCACCCTCACACGTAACCTTTGGGGGTCACTAGCCTATTCCACAGACAAGCAGTCTGATGCCGAGGGAGGTTAGACCCGAGGTCGGCAAACTGCGGCTCGCGAGCCACCTACGGCTCTTCGGCCCCTTGAGTGTGGCTCTTCCACAAAATGCCACGGCCTGGGTGAGTCTATTTTGAAGAAGTGGCGTTAGAAGAAGTTTAAGAAATGGGGCTCTCCAAAGAAATTTCAATCGTCGCACTGCTGATGTTTGGCTCCGTTGACAAATGAGTTTGCCAACCACTGGGTTAGACAGTGTGCTCCGGTGCACACAGCTAGCTGGGGACAGAGTTGGGATTTGGATCCAGATCCACCAGGCTCCTAAATACTCTATAGATTTCTCCTTTTCTTTCTGTTCCCATACCCATCTCTCTCCTGAGTTACCAAGGTGCACGCCGGGAGGATGCCATGCGAACAGGAGGATGACCATCTACAAGCCACGGGGGGAGGGCTGGACCAGACCCTTCCCTCGCAGCCCTGCCGACACCTGGGCTTTGGACTCCTCGGCTCCAGGATTGAGAGACAATAAATGTCTGTTGTTTAAGCCTCCCACGTCTCGGTGCTTTGTCACAGCTCTGCTGCAAAAACGGCCAAATTCAAACCTTCCCACAACCCTCCTCTGCCTCCAGAACGAGGCCCAAGCTCCTGACCATGCCACCTGGGCTGAGCCAGCCAGCGGCCCCTCCGCGCCAGCCGTGTGGAGCCGTGTTTGGTTGCCAGTGCCCTGGAAGCAGTGCTCCCTCACTCCCTCTGAGCGCTGCTCCAGCCTGTCCTTTCTGCCCTCTGCGCCTCCCCGCTGAGCTGAGCGCAAACCCATCTCCCCGCCACCCGCCCCCCATCCATCCTTCCGGTTCAGCTATGTCACTTCCTTGCGACGTGGGTTCCAGACCGTCCTCACCCCCCAGGGAGCTCTGACCACTCTCCTCTGTACCCCACTTGGGATCAGCGCCCTCATCTGTCAGAGCTCCAGTGCCACCCAGTTTCCCATGTTCTTGCTTAGATAGCTGCCTCCTCCATCAGACTGGAGTGTCAGCCGGCTGGCAGCAGCAGGGATGAAGACAGGTTTTTTTTTTTTTGGGGGGGGGGCGGTCCCTGTATGAACCAGGCAAAGGGGGATAGGCCTTCAAAGCAGACCCTTCCCCTCCACCCCACTCCTGCACGTCACTTGCCCACCATCCATGATGCTGACGTGGCTGTATGTGGAGGCGTGTGTCTATGTGTGTGTGCCTCTGGATGCGTGTCCCTGTCTGTCTGTGCTGTGTGACGTGTGGGGTGGGGAACGGGCCCGGCGCCTGCCTCGGGGCCGCCCACCTGAGAAGATGAGCTTCTCCTTCATGATGCTGACGTCCCGGCTGGTCCGGTGCACCGCCGCGTTCAGCATGATCTGCTCGGGGTTGTAGCTGCGGATGCCCCCCAGGCGCCACCTGCAGAGACGACCCTGTGGGTCAGGCCCTTCCCCGCCCGTCCCGGAGCAGGGGGCTGCCCTCTCCCAGCGCCTCCGTGGATTGGGCCTGAGAGACCAGATGGGGCCCAGCGAGGGCCCATCGGAGTCCCCGGACTCCCAGCCAGGCCCCTCCTGCCGTCCTCTCACTCCAGACCCAGCTCAGCCCCTGGGCCCAGGACGCTCTGGGTTGGTTCATTCTGTCTCAGGTGCCCCCAGCTGTTCACCTGGTTCCTTTGGACCTGATACAGTTGGGGTGGGGGAGGGCTTACCAGACATGACTCTGATGACCTACCCTGCGGTACACACTAATCTTGGGGAGTCCCAGCTGATGTCTCCTACAGCCCCCCTGTATGACTAAGCTGAGGGAAGCCAGAGGGAACCCCGGAGAGGAAAGCAGAGAGAGGAGGGGAGATGCAGGGGCTTTGCTCAGAACTGGTCTTCACAGGCTCCGAGCCAAGGACTTAGAGTGACTTGGGTTGGGGTCTGTGCTACTCTCTTTCCAACCGCCCTGGAAGAGGGGGGCACATAGTCCCCAATGGGGAGCCCGGCTGGAGCGCCCTCTGATGGCCGAGGCCAGGCTGCTCAGGGCACACAGGGGCCACGCAGAGCCAGGCATGGCTTTTCCTATTAGAGGCCCCAGCCACCCCCAAACCCTGGCCTCTGACCTTGAGACTCTGCAACCTGGACAGAAGGATTCACTGACCCCCCCAAGCCGGCCCCCCCCCACACTTCCACTCCCACCAAGAGAAGCGGGGGTCAGCTCGGAAACAACCAAACCCCCAGGGCACAGAGCCCCATGGGGTGGATGAAGGGAGCTCAGACTCCACAAGAAATGGGTTGTTTCCAGATGGGTCAGCACGGCTGAAATGGACAGGCAGGTGGACAGGCAGAGGGGTGGGTGAACAGAGCGGACACGAGGGCCAAGCAGGAAGCAGAGGGGAAGGCAGCCTGCGCCCTGGCTGGGTGAGCACCCTCTGTGTCCTTGAGGACAGCAGTTGGGTTGTATTTATCGCTGTGTCCCTGGCACCAACCTCAGTGCCTGCTGTGTGTGTGTGTGTGTGTGTGTGTGTGTGTGTGTGGTGGGGCCCTAAGTACGTGAGGGAATGAATGGGAGAATGAGGAAGTGGTCCTCCCCGGAGCCCCCACCTCCGTCAGGGTGGTGCCAGGAAGAGAGTGGCACTGCCTGGCTATATGTCGTTCAGGGCCAGCCTCTGAGGGATGCCGATCCCCACTGCAGGCCCAGCAGCGCCAGCCAGCACCTCTGTACGTCTGCTGACTGCGAGGAGGAGGAGGAAGGCCTGGGCGAAAGGACCTTGGCTGGCTCAGGACCCCCAGCCAGGGAGCAGTTC
This sequence comes from Pipistrellus kuhlii, assembly GCF_014108245.1. Taxonomy (NCBI): domain Eukaryota; kingdom Metazoa; phylum Chordata; class Mammalia; order Chiroptera; family Vespertilionidae; genus Pipistrellus; species Pipistrellus kuhlii. The sequence continues at coordinate 34,566,232 of NW_023425595.1, forward strand.
CTCCCAGAAGCTGCTCAGTGAAGCCGTCCGACCCAGGAGGCCTCCACGTGCTTGGCAAGGACTTGGGTCTCCGAGACCAAGTCTCCTCTTGGAAATTAACAGTAACCCCAGAGGGAGACCGCCAGGCCAGGGTTTCTCAGCCATGCACAGCTAAGACGGGAAGCTCACCCACGGTGGGGCCCTGACGGGGAAAGTGGGAGAGTGTATGGGGGAGCCAGAGAAGGAAAGTGAAAAAAAAAGAGGTGAGAGACACAGAGGAAGGTAAAGAGAGAATGAGTGATGGGAGAGGCAAACCCAGAGAGCGGAAAGGCGGCGGATGGGAAGGGAGAGACAGAACGTGGTGGGGTGTGCGCTGGGCAGCGGGCAGGCCCTGCGGGGACGCCAAGCAGGGGGGAGCAGGCAGAGCCCTCTGCAGAGGAAGATGCCAGGTCAGCAATCGATAAGGAAACCCTGACTCCCGGACGGCAGAAGCAGCGGGAGGGAAGAGCAGAGGGCACACACGGCGGGCAGGGCGGGAGAGAAAGGAGGATGTCAGGAGAGGAGGGTTCTGGGGCGGGAACCGGGCTATCGGTGAGGCAGCGACCCAGGCACAGCTCGGGCAGGTCCCAGAGGAACTGGAGAGAGGGGCGCGGTGAGGGGGGAGAAAGCGCCAGGAGGAGGAAGACCACACAGAATTACCTGATCAAGTGATAGCTGTGAGATGCCAGAGTGCAGCGGAGAGGGGAGGGTGGGAGAGAGGAGGGACATGCGCCGGGTCAGAGCAGAATGGGACAGAGAGAGAACGTCAGTCAAGAATAAAACCCTTCCCGTTGGTTCATGCCGAGCTGGGACCCCAGCCTGGCCCTCAGCCCTCCCCTGGCCACGCCCACCTCCCCACTGTCCCCACCGCCCCCACTGCCCCCAGCTGCTGTCAGAGGGCGGGAAGGTTGCCGGCATGGCACAGGTGTGCCCAGTGCTGGTGGGAACCAGGCCGTGTTCACCAGGTGGGGAGACAGGCTGGAGAGGAGCGGGAACCCGCAACCACCGGCAAATCCGCGCAGAGGTTGGCCCTGGGCTCCCAGCTGGGCGGGGGGCTCGTTCCAGAAGCTGCCTGCTCTGGCGGAGGGGGGCAGGCCGGGGGCCACGGGGAGTCTTCTCCCAGCATGGGCTGTCTGGTCAGTCAGGCCTTCTCCTGGCCCAGAGCTCAGGAGGAGGGGCGCCTGGCTGGGGGGAGCCGGGTCTGCCTTGTGGGGGGCGGGGCGGGGAAGGCCGAGGCAGGGGTCGGAGCCCACTCACTTCTGCAGCACGAAGATGCCCACGATGAGGGTGAAGGAGATCAGGTCCGCGGTGACCCACAGGAGGCAGTACTCGTCCGGGGGCTGTGGACAGACGGCCCGCGGGCGGCCTCCGGTCACAGCCGGGCCACCTCAGGCTCCGGACTGAGGGCGCGTGGGCAGGGGAGGGCCTGGAGGCACGAGCTCTGGGCCCTGTGAGGAGGGGAGGGTGTGTGTGTGTGTGTGTGTGTGTGTGCGCGCGCGTGCACAGGATAAAATGCCTGTGTGGTGTTCCGAGTAAAGATGGTTAGTGTCAAGCCTGGAGGGACTGGGTGCTTGAGGAGGCTCAAAGCCAGAGGCCCATACTGAACGGCAGACAGAGGAGCGTGGGGGTCCCACGTGACCTGCAGGGGTGCGTGTGCAGCATCCGTGAGGGCGTAAGAGGGCACGTGTCACCATAGGGAGTGGAGTGCGGGGCTTCCCCCAGGGACAGTGGAGGGACCAGGAGGGCAAATCCCAGGACCTCAGGTGGCTGAGGAGGAGGAGGGGTGGGGGCAACGCCTGTGACCCCAGCGGCGAGAGTGCCGCCCCCAGTGCTGCCACAGCGTTATTTCATCCCATTCGGCTGAGCCTCCGCACATCTTAAAGGACCGAGGGCAGGTGGATGGAAGGAAGGACTGAACCCGCCGGGACCTAGATCCGAGCGCTGACCTTGGCACCGTCTGGGCCATAACAGACCCTCCACCCGCCGTTCACCTCCTCAGAGAGATGGCAGTGGGAGCGCGGGGGGAGATCGAGGGCTCCCACCCCCCCGTGACAGAGCGGGGACGGGAATTCAGGCCTGTCCGCAGGTGCTCGGCCAACCAGTTGCAAACCGGTTTGATCCGCTGTAATCTCTGAGCAGATTTTTCTGCTCCCTAGTCTTGGCCTGCTACCCTCTTTCCATAACGCCTACCCTTCCTTCAACATAAAACACCATACACACCACCCCAAACCAGAAAACCCAAGTCGTCGTCCGCTAGCTCTCCAGGGCCCGTAAGTGATGGTTCCGCCCGTGGGTCAGGCCCCAGCCCCGCCCCGCTCCCAGCACCTCCTCCTCCTGCCTCACGCCTGTACCCTCCCCGGGCTGCCCCCAACCTGAGACTCCACCCGAGACACAGGTGTGGAGTCCGCACCCGCCTGGGTGCCATCGGCAGCTCTCCACTGCCCCCACGTGCCCTCTGCCCCCAGCAGCCCCCCAACTCACCATGATCCAGAGGGGGGAAGGCACCTGGGACAGGGTGTGGGCGTTGTCGGAGGTGACGGAGGGCACCCCCATGCACCACAGCAGGGAGAAGAGCCACGGCGTGTTGACCGTGTAGAGGTTCACGCTCAGGTTCCAGGAGGCGTAGTCCCTGTGGGTGAGGGACGGGCGGTCAGCCTGGGGTCCGGGCCTCTGGGATCCTGTGAGGGGGGTGCCAGCCCTCACTTGTCCCAGAGAAGGACGCTTCCTCCCAGAGGGCCCGACTCGGAGCCAACCCATGTCTGCCTGACGCTCTTGACGTCTCTTCCTTGGACCAGAAGTCCCTGTGCTTAACCCTCTGCCCAGACGTGTGTGTGTATGTGTGTGTGCATGTGTGTGTGTGTGTGTGTGTGTGTGTGTGTGCGTGCGTGCGTGCGTGCGTGTGAGAGAAGGAGAGGAAGAGGCAGCAGACGGTGTGGAGGAACCGAGCCTTGCCCTCCTCTGGCTGAGCGGGGTGGGCGGGGCGGGCACCTGAGCTCCTGGCGGGACACCTGAGTGTAGCGCAGGTTCAGCCACTGGATGTGGCCTCGGTGCAGGCTGGAGGCTTCCTCCTTGGAGCCCGACGTCTGCTGGAAGCCAGGAGCCACCCTCCGCACGAAGGACCTCTGCCTGTTCGGCAGCCACATGACCTGCGGGCAGAGAAGGGGCGGGCGGCCTCAGATCTCCCATCTGCAACATGGGCGGAGTCTACCCCTCCGGACGCACCTAGAAGGCTTAAAAGAGACTGGACAGACGGGCCTGACACGGGGTAAAAGCTTACATATAATCACCATAATCCGGGGATGACCTGGTGCCAGCCACGGCTGTGAATGGCGTTGGCAATAACCTAGGGACTTGCCCTCTAGCCTAGGGGTGTCGAACTCAATCAGAGAAGGGGCCAAAATCTAAAATCCAGCCTAAATCGCGGGCCGAATGGTTTACTGAACAGTCATAAACTGTCATTGTGATGGAAACGCAGCGGAGTGCAGTGATGACAGCGCGGTGCGGGCCGCATTGCAAGGCCTGGCAGGACGGATTTGGCCCGAGGGCCTTGTGTTTGATACATGTGCTCTAGCCCCTGGTCACAAGGACGGATCATCGAAATGTCAGTTATTCCGCAGGCGGCCACCGCCATCTAGTGTGCGTCACACGTTGGTGTGAGATTCCTCGGATCTCCAAATGCTACCCCACGAGAATGTGGGCAGTGCTTCCCGGCCGTAAGTATGTGGGAGAACCTGGACTGGGTCATTTTACTTTATTTATTTTAATATATTTTATTGACTTTTTACAGAGAGGAAGAGAAAGGGATAGAGTTAGAAACATCGATGAGAGAGAAACATCGATCAGCTGCCTCCTGCACACCCCCTACTGGGGATGTGCTTGCAAGCAAAGTACATGCCCTTGTCTGGAATCGAACCCGGGACATTTCAGTCCGCAGGCCGATGCTCTATCTACTGAGCCAAGCCGGTTTAGGCTGGATTCGGTCATTTTAAAGGACTCATTGGTACCCTCTTGTCCTCACAATGACCCTGTCGTGGAGGCGAGGGGCACGGTACCCCCATTTTACAAAGGTGGAAGCCGAGGTCTGCAGGGGGGACCGGTGAACCAGCGCCGAGTCCCCCCTCCTCTTCCCACCAGGCTCACCGGGTGCTGGGGGAAGCCGCTCACCTGGTGCTGGGGGAAGCCGGAGCGCAGCAGGGCCTCCAGCGTGATGTTGAGGAAGCTGGCCCGGTGGGGGTGCTCCCGGGGAGGGTCGCGCAGGTTGAGCAGCAGCGTGGCGTTGCCCTTGGCCAGCGCCAGCAGCTCGGCGAGGCTGCAGATGGACTGGTTCTGGGCCTCCCTGTGGTCCGAGGGGGACAGGGAGCTGGCCGTCCAGAAGGGGTCCGTCTGGCAGAGACAAGGACACACGTGGCTGGCTGCCTCCCCAGCACTGGGGCCTTCCGGGCTCCGGAGCACGGAGGCCCCTCCGCGGCCAGCGTGGTGTCAGGTGGGGTGACGGCTGTGACCCCGTGGGGGCTCTAGGAGACCCCCCCACGCCCTGCTCACCAAAAGGACTGCTTGCTTGGACTGTCCCAGAACCCAGCGCGTTTCCCCGGGGTGACATTTCAGACCAGGGAACCACTTCCCTCTATGGAGCTCTACCGCGGTGACGGTTTTAACCCGTCACCACCAGCTTTCCCGGAGAGAGGGACAGACCGGCACACGCAGTGACCGCCATGGCCTCGGGGCCGCAGAGGCAAGACCCCCCGGGGGCCGCTCAGGAGCCGGCCGTGGGGGCCGCTGGGGAGTGGGGCCCCCGAGCTGATGGCCGCCCCGCTCCCCCTGCGCGCTCCCCCTGCGCGCTCCCACCCACGCTCCCCCCTCGGGGCGGGCGGGCGGGCGCAGCCAGACCTCCAGGAACCACTGGCCGGCGTTGAGCCTCTGCAGGACGGTCCAGTTGAGCATGGCGGCGGGCCGGCGGGCCAGCTCGGGCAGCGCCGCCTCCACGTTGGTGGTGCGTCGCAGCGTGGCGTCGTGCAGCAGGAAGGGCACGCCGTCCAGGCTGCACGGGCGGGCCCGGGTCAGTGCCCACCCAGGCCCTCACACTCACACCCACACACCACACACCGCACACACACTCTCACACACACCACACACACACACGCACACTCACACACACACACACACACGCACACACCACACACACTCACATACACACACACACTCACACACACACACTCACACACACACACGCACACACCACACACACACTCACACACACACACTCACACACACCCAACACTCTCACACACACACACCCAACACACACACATACACACCCCCCCCAACACTCACACACACCACACACACACACATACACACACACACACACACCCAACACACACACACACCCCCAACACACACGCACACCCAACACACACACACACCACACACACACACCACACACATACACACACCACATACACCAACCCGCCAGGGGGCCCTGCAGGCCCTGCCCCTCTCTGGGCCTCAGGCTCCGGCTGCACAGGGAGGGCAGTGGGCTGGTGGGCAACTCCCACGTTCTTTATGAGGGTCAGAGGGGGGTGGGGACTGCCGAGGAGGGACGGCTGGGCCTCGTCTCTTAGCAGCTTTGGGAGGTAGGTGCCACCTCATCTGATAAAGGGGAAACTGAGGCTGGGAGAGGGAAATACCTAACTCAAGACCCACAGCCAGTGAGTGGTGGAAAATGGCCCAGAGCCCAGTCCATGCGATGCCATGATGAGAACAGTGCAAATGCAGACCCTTTCGACAAACTTGACCCCACCATCCGGGCCTGCCCCACTGCTGGGGCCTGGACCGATGTGGTGTCTTCGTGGGAAACAGTAAAAGGCACCATGCACCTTCCCCAGGCGCTGTGCCACCGTGAAAGTTTGGATCCATATACACCGAGCGGCCAGATTTTTATGATCTCTGAACGCATAATAATCTGGCCACTCGTGTGTGTGTGTGTGTGTGTGTGTGTGTGTGTGATTAGAGGCCCGGTGCATGAATTCTGTATGGGTGGGGGTTGGCCAGGGGGAGGGAACATGGGTGGTTGGCTGGCCTGCCTGCTGGTTGAACTCCTGGTTGAGGGGACAATTTGCATATTATATAGGATATACACTGAGTGGCCAGATTATTATGTGTTCAGAGATCATGATAATCTGGCCACTCAGTGAATAATTCCAGGATACCCACACTGGAGAAGTGTTCGCATGGACGTGGTGCCCTTAGTACATGCCCTGTGCAGCCGAAATGGTCTGCTATGAGACAGGTGTGGGTCCTTCCTGCCCTTTATACTAATATACACGTGTGTCTACGTGCAGAAGATGTGTAAGTCATTTTAGGGTTTTTTGTTTGTTTTTAGTTGTTAATCCTTACCCAAGGGTATTTTTCCCATTACTTTCTACAGATAGTGGAAGGGAGGGAGAGAGAAGCATTGATGTGAGAGACACACAATCCATTGGTTGCTTCCCACACGCGCCCCCACCGGGGTCTGGGATTGAACCTGCAACTCAGGTGCATGTCCTTGACTGGGAATTGAATCCGAGACCCTTCTGTGCACAGGCCACTGCTCTAACCAACCAGCAACACTGGCCAGGACTGTGTAAGTCATCTTAATGTGGTCTTTTAAAATATAAGTGATGGCGAAACCGGTTTGGCTCAGTGGATAGAGCGTTGGCCTGCGGACTGTAGGGTCCCAGGTTCCATTCCAGTCAAGGGCATGTACCTTGGTTGCGGGCACATCCCCAGTAGGGGGTGTGTGCAGGAGGCAGCTGATCGATGTTTCTCTCTCTCTCATCGATGTTTCTAACTCTCTATCCCTCTCTCTGCCTCTCTGTAAAAAAATCAATAAATATATATTAAAAAAAAATAAAAGTAAAATATAAGTGACACCACAGGGAGTGTGTACTCTGCAATGTGCACATGTCACTTATCAGAGTGGCTCCATCTGTCGGAGCCCTAGTCCTTCACAGAGATTGAGTCTGTCCTTCAAGCAGCTCCGTGGCAGGACTGCAGCTCCCAACCCCCAGCCCTGCTTCAACCAAGAGCCTCTGTTTTCCCTCTATTTTTATTATTATTATTATTGTTTTTAATATATTTTATTGATTTTGTACAGAGAGGAAGGGAGAGAGAGAGTTAAAAACATCGATGAGAGAGAGTCATCGATCAGCTGTCTCTTGCACACCTCCTACTGGGGATGTGCCCGCAACCAACGTACATGCCCTTGACCGGAATCGAACCTGGGACCCTTCAGTCCCCAAGCCGATGCTCTATCCATTGAGCCAAACCGGTTTCAGCTGTTCTTCCCCCTCTATTTTATATCCTGGAATTTGGCACAAGATTTAAGGTCGCGAACAAGGTGGGCAACCCAAGCCTCTGCCCTCCCCTCTCCGAGGCCCTGGACCCGCGGTGTCCCCAGGGGAGACCGGGGGTGGACGCAGTGGGGGCGGGAGGGGTGCCGTCCTCACGACCCAGCGCCCACCTGATGGTGACGTCAGCTTGCACTCCGTACAGCTTGTGCTCCAGGGCCTTCCGGAAGGACATCAGCGTGTGCTCCGGGGCCAGCTGCCGGGAGAGGGGGCCGTGAGGGGAGAGCTGGGGTTTAGCTCACGCGCCCCGCCCCAGCCGAGGGCAGACCCTCCCTGCTGGGCCTGGCTCTGGCCCCAGCTCCTCAGGCCATACTGTCTGGCGGGGCTCAGCCTCCTCATCTGTTCAATCACTCCTGCCCCGCAGGGTTTCTGGGCGGGAGTGGGAGGCAGGGGTGGTTAGTGTTGATGGACATAAATGTGGGGGGACAGGCCTCTGCCTATGGCAGTCTTGGGCTGGGGGTGAACGCCACGTTTCCCCTTGTTATACCCCGAGTCCAGGTAGAGGTCCCGGAGCGAGGGGAGAGGGTAGGTAGGCAGCAGTTTCAGAGGGCGACTCCTCTTCTCATCTGTACAGAAGGTGACGAGAGCGTCTCCGAGACTGTCACACGGGTTGAGTCCCAGCACGTTGGCTGATACTCAGTAAGTAACGACAACCGCTGACCTTGCTGCATCCACATCAGAAGAGCCTGGGTCTGGCTCTGACTCTACCGCCAACCAGCTTTGTGGCCTTGTGTGGTGCATCTGTTTCCCTCATAGACGCAGGTTACCCACATACCCCCTGAGAGAGCACATTCCCTCTTCTTTAAGGGTCTTCCTACTTGGGAGAGGAGAGGTTTTAAGTTTCGCTAGTTCTAGCTGATTTGGTCACTGTCATACCCATTGCTGCCACTGGGGGTCAGCACCATACCAAGGGTTGGGCTAGGAGGAGGCACACCACAGGAAGACTGGGAGGAGGACTCCTGGCTAAGAAGGGATGGGGTGAAAAGGGTCCCCATGGCCGATCTCATTCCCGCCAAGACAAGGTGGTTCCCCTCCTCTCTCCCTCTGGCCCTGCGGTTCCCCACCATGTGACACACGGAAAGGACGTGGGAGTTGAGAAGGAGCAATACCATTTCCCAGTCCTGGGCCGTCACTTCCCCTTTGGGAGCCTCAGTTTCTTTAGCTATAAAACGGGCTAATGTTATCAAGCTCGTGGGTGGTATAGCAGACATCAGTGGGCTCTATAATTCGAGTTTCTTTCTCCCCCTTTCCATGGGACATATGTAATATTTTCAACAATAAAGATTTTTTTTAAGATTAAACATAAATAAAATATCACAGCAGAAAAAAGAAAAAGGAGGGAAAGATGGAACAAGAATGACAAAGCAGGGAGGGATGTTGAAGGTGGTACTGGATTCATGACTCTTATTTATTCTCCATTATATTACTCTTTCCATGTCTGTGATTGTTTGAAAAATTTCTACTGAAATAATAATCCAGGCTGGGCCTCCTTGCTCCTTCCCGGCCCCTCCCCTCCCTCAGCACCCACTGCCTGGGAAGGCTGTGTCTCTCTCTCACCATAGACAGGGCACGAGGTGGCCCCGGACACACAGGCAGCACATGGCAAAAACAGACCCCAAACCAGATCCCTCCGACCCCAAAGCCATGTCCTTCCCAGCTCGTTGCTTCCGGGAGGTACCGTGACCAGAGCCGGGTTCGTGGGAGGGCCTCTGGGCTCCCCTGAAACTCAACACCATGGGACTCCCAGTCGCTGTGACAGCGAAGAAAAAGCTCTCAGAAGTCCCCCTGAGGGTGGGAGGGGCACTGCCTCTGGAGAACCAGGTTCAAGGTGAGGAAACCCTGGCCCGAGAAGGGGGAGGGCTGCCCAGGGTAACAGGGGTGTCTCCCAGGCTCACAGCTGGGCTCCTCGCCGTGCTGTGTCCTGCCTCGCAGGCTCTCTCGGAACCTCAGGGCACAGATGCGGAAACTGACCCAGAGAAGATGGAGCCAGTCAGGCTCCCGAGCCGCCAAGAGGTGGGGGAAGCTGGCTCTGGAGGGTGCCCACTCGAGGGGAGGCCCCTGCAGGTTATGGGGCATCAGCAGAGGGCCTGCCGCTGCCTTTGACCCCTTCCTCTCTCCATTTCTCCCCCGTTCCCCGGGAGCATCTTCCCTGTGGCAGTGAGCCCTGAGCTGCGCCCGCCTCGCCTGCCCCACGGCCTGGTCTCAGCCTGCAGGCCGCCCTGCTCCCACCCCACCCGGCTGCTCCCTCCCGGGCCTTCCTCCCCCACCAGCTCCCCAGCCTTCCGTGAACCTTCCCACTCATCCCCCCCGAAGGCTAACAGTTGCTGTATTTCATCCCGGGTATCACGTTCACTTCCCTGAAAGTCCCTCCCTACAAGATCATCTCCCCTGGAATGGCAGCTCTACTCACCATGGGGGCCCCGCGGTGGCCGATGAGGGCGGGCTTGGGGCCCAGGTCCTTTCTCTCCATGATGCAGGGCGAGGAGATGGTGAGCGGGGTCAGGTAGAGGGTGAACACCACGGCGGAGAAGATGCAGAGGATGGCCATCTGGGAGGCTGGGCACAGGCGAGAGCACCACCCGGTGAGCGCCCGCTCCCGTCAGGCCCGGCCGTGAGCCCTGCGGAGGAGGTGGGGGACCCCTCTCCCCTCCAGAGTCCGGACACACATGCTCTGAAGAGGCTGCACTAGGGGCAGCCCCCATTGTAGCCAGAGAGAGGTGACCTGCCTCTGGCCCACACGCCATGCGGACACAGATGCAGACGCAGACTCGGATGAGGAAGCGGGCACTGCTGACGGAAGCTGCAGCCCCCATAGTACCCATGGCCCCGCAGGGCACATCCAGGGCATGGCGGGCCTGGGGGGCAGGGAGGGCAGGGCCGGGGGCAGGTCCTGCCCAGTCACACTCACAGGACCGCTCTGCCCGGGCGAACTGTCCCGCCACGATCCAGGAGAGCACAGTGACGGCGGCCAGGGCCCCCATGTGCAGGAACGGAGCTGTGCCCTGTGTGCGGGGAGAGGGGACAAGAGGCCCCACTGAGTCCCAGCTGTGCCAGACCCTCTGTCACCAACATCCTAATGGCCCATTGCTATCCACGGGGCAGGCACCCCCGAGACACTGGGCGTCATGGACCCTGGGCGGTCACCCCCCCCTCCTCTGACCTGCTGTGACCTGGGCCCCTCCTCCCGCTCAGGGTCTTGATCAGAGAAGCAATGGGATAGAGACACATGCTGCCTTCTTCTGCGTGTTTGAGGGTGGGAGGGGCACTGCCTCTCCTCTCCGAGTGCCCACCACCATGCTCACCACCGTGCTCAGCCCCTCCCCACCCCCCTCACCTGCAGGGAGATGAGCAGCACCTCCCACTCGTCCTCCCACAGCTGGGCCATGGCCGACATGGCCACCACCGTGGACACCAGGATGACCACCAGCCCCATCTGGAAGGGAAGAGCAGGTGTGGCTGGACAGGCCAGGGGCCTCCAGCGTGTCTGAGAGGGGGAGGCAGGGACCGAGGGGAAGAGAGGAGAGCACAGGAGAGGCGGACAAAGCCGGGGAGGGGGAGCAGGAGATGGCACAGGCTGAAAGGAGCTGAGACAAAGAGGACAGTGAGAGACAGGGATGACACTGAGGGGCAGGACAGCGAGAGGCAGGGATGACGGCGAGAGGCAGGGATGAGAGTGAGACGGAGGCAGGAGGAGGACGCAGACCCAGGGAAGAAGAGCCAAGGACCAAGAGAAACAGAAGGGGATGGGAGGGGGCAGGGAGCTGGAGCAGGTGGAGGTGAAGCCCAGGCTCAGCCCCACGCAGGGTGTGAGGCGGGAAGACACCCAGGCTCTCCTGCGCCCAGCAGGGCCCACCCAAGGCCTCCCCCAGCCCTACCAGCACCCTTTGGAGTGAAGGGTGAGTTGCCTGGACCACAGGGGCAGGAGGCTGAGGAGCCAGGTCCCCGGGGGAGCCTGATGCCCAGGCCAGCCGTGTCCCCTGCCAGCCAGGCCCACAGGCCCTGCAGGCTGAGCAAGCAGAGGGGAGGGAGGGTGCAGCCCCAGCCCCAGCCCAGGCAGAGCCTGCCCTCAGCCCCAGCCTCCGAGCCCCCAGCCTCTGTCATGTCACCGGGGCCGCCTCCCAGCCGCTCCTGAAGAAGCAAGGCCCGCTGTGATGGGAGACCAGAGGGAACCTTCACAGGACGGGGCTCTGGGCACGGAGGGGATCTGACCATCTCACACACGCCAGATGCTCCCCAAACTAAGTGAAGCCTGGTGTCTGGCTAGTCTCCAGAGACACCCACCCTCCCCCCGCCAACACACACCTCTTGAGCCTGGCACTCACCCTACACACCTCCCGGCAGGCCGGGTAGTGCCCAGGTGACCCCTCTGCCCCACAGCCCTACCCACTCCTCTAAGGGGCCGGGCAGCCAGGCCCGTACTCCCTGCCCCTCCGTACTCAGGCTGAGGCAGGTGTCCCCTCTCCCTTCCTTAGGGCCTGTCCTAGCCCCTCTCAGAGGAACTCTGACCGCCCTCCAGCTGGAACAAGCTCTGAATGGGATTCCAGATGGGGAGGGCAGAGGGGGCAGCTCCATCTCCTTCCTGCCTGGGTGAAGTTTTCCTTTGTGGGTTTGTCATGCCCACCCATCAGGCGGGAAACAAGTGTTCCAATGAGAAGCAGTAATAAGACTGGGCCGGGGCGGGGTCTTCAGTGACTGGCCTGCCTGCCTGGGAGCATGGGATGGGGAAGCAGGCCTGGGAGGCGTGTGCTGGGTGTGTGTGCTGGGTATGTGCGCCGGGTCTGTGTGTAGGGTGCGTGTGCCGTGTGTGTGTGTGCCGGGTGCATGTGCTGGGTGTGTGTGCCAGGTGCATGTGCCGGGTGTGTGTGCCAGGTGCGTGTGCTGGGTCTGTGTGCCGGGTCTGTGCGCTGGGTTTGTGCACTGGGTCTGTGTGCCGGGTCTGTGTGCTGGGTGCGTGTGCTGGGTGTGTGCGCCGGGTATGTGCGCTGGGTCTGTGTGCTGGGTGCGTGTGCTGTGTGTGTGTGCCAGGTGCGTGTGCCGGGTCTGTGTGCCGGGTCTGTGTGCTGGGTCTGTGCGCCGGGTCTGTGTGCCGGGTCTGTGTGCCGGGTGCGTGCGCTGGGTGTGTGCGCTGGGTGTGTGTGCCGGGTGCGTGTGCTGGGTGATGTGCCAGGTGTGTGTGCCGGGTCTGTGTGCCGGGTGCGTGTGCTGGGTGATGTGCCGGGTGAGTGTGCCAGGTGCGTGTGCCGGGTGTGTGTGTGCTGGGTCTGTGGGAGGCACTTTCGTTTTCCTTGTGTTTATTCTCCTCCCCTCCCGGGGGAGGCACGATCTTCATTTTACACACAGAAACTGGGCTCAGAGACCACTGGATTTGCTTGGCCGTGTAGCGTTGAGGGGGTATTTCTGGACCCAAACTCCACTCTGCCTGGGTCAGAGGCCATGCCGCAGTGCGGGAGGCCCAGCGCCCTAACCACCCCCGAGAGTGCCCCTCATATGCACAGGCGCCCGCCCCCTGGCAGGCGCTGGGCTCGCCAGGCGTCTCTGCAGGGCCATTTCTGGGAGCATCTCTGGCAGTATTTAATTGCTAGTGGAAATTAAACAAATCCCCCACAACCCTCAGGCAATTAAAACTTTGCTGATGAGTTCTGCAGTTGCTGCGGTGGCACCATTATGCTCAGCAGCAGCAGATGCAATGTTCGCTGTCTGAGGGATTCCCCCACACGTGGCTTCAGCCCCCAAAACAGCCCGAATCCCCGCAGAGAGCCGCCATCCCTCCCACCCGCCTTCCCTCCCACCCAGACGCCCGGAGGCAGCCCTGTCCCCTGAGAGCCGCCTTTGGGTTCCGTGCTGGTGAGGCTGGTGTGTGAGGACAGTGGGAAGGACAGGGACATGGGGCTGCACCCATTCGTTCAGGAGCGGTGCTGGGTGCTGGTGACGTCAGCTTGCACTCCGTACAGCTTGTGCTCAGGAGTGGGAGCCCATCCTGCAAAGGTGCCACAGGTTGGCCTTCTGGGCGGGGAGTGGGGATGGGGTGCTGGAGCGTGGGTTCGGCAGCCGCTGGTTGGCCGGGGCTCAGGGACACGCGTGATACACCCACCGGCACATCCCAGCTCTGTGCCTGACGGGGGAGGTGGGCCCTCGGAGCACGGCTCCTGGGCTGTGACATGGGGGGGGGGGGGGACGGTGCCCACCCCACAGGTCCTGGGGAAGATAAAAGAGAAAGTACAAGGGCTGTGCTGAGCACGGTGGTGGGCACTAAATTGGTAAATGCTAGTAATTTTTATTTTTTATATATTTATTTTTTAAAAATATATATTTTATTGATTTTTTTACAGAGAGGAAGAGAGAGGGATAGAAACATCGATGAGAGAGAATCATCGATCAGCTGCCTCTTGCACACCCCTTACTGGGGATGTGCCCGCAACCAAGGTACATGCCCTTGACCGGAATCAAACCTGGAACCTTTCAGTCCGCAGGCCGAAACCGGTTTTGGCCAGTGTTGTAATTTTTAAGAGTGGGCTGAACATCAGGCGAACAGGATTGTTACGAGGAGTGAATGGAATGCTGTGTGGCACATGCGGACACACAGAGTGAGTGCCCAATCAGTGAGGTCGTGGCTCTTACGCCGAGAACGGTGCATGGCCCGTCCTGGCACCTGCCCCCAGCCCTCCCCTGCTCAGGACTCAGGGGAACCAGGGACTCCCAAAGTAAAGGTCTTGATTAAACACAGTATGAAGCTGTAGTATTTATGTAAAGCATTTGGATGCTGATATGAGAGCAGAGAGATAAACGGAAGTAAATAAAAAGCTCAAAAACAGATCTAAATAGATTTTAAAAATCAGCATATGCCCTAGCTCGTTTGGCTCAGTGGAGAGAGCGTTGGCCTGCAGACTGAAGGATTCAATTCTGGTCAAGGGCACGTACCTCAGTTGCAGGCTCTATCCCCAGCTCTGGGGCTGCATGCGGGAGGCAACCAGGCGATGTGTCTCACATCGATGCTCCTCTTCCTCTGTCTCTCTCCCTTCCTTCCACTCTCTCTAAAAATCAATGGAACAATATCCTTGGGTGAGGATTATTTTTTTTTTAAATCAGCATATGATAAAAGTGGCATCTCCAATTAGAAGGGAAAGGGTAGCCCTAACTGGTTTGGCTCAGTGGATAGAGCGTCGGCCTGGGGACTGAAAGGTTCCAGGTTCGATTCCAGTCAAGGACATGTACCTTGGTTGTGGGCACATCCACAGTGGGTTGTGCAGGAGGCAGCTGATTGGTGTTTCTTTCTCATCACTGTTTCTAACACTCTATCCCTCTTCCTTCCTCTCTGTGAAAATCAATAGAAGATATTTTTTTAAAAAAGGGTAAGAGTAGATTTCTCAATAGATAGTCAGGAACAGTGGGAAACCATCCAAGAAGAACAAAGTAAGACCATACCACACCTGAAAGTAACTTCCAGAATGTTAAAATTTTAAATGTTACAAAAAGCAGAAACATGTAATTATCAAATAATACCATAGAAGAACATTTTTATAATCTGCAGTGGGAAAGACTCTAACACAAAAGCCAGGAGCCATACAAAGAGAAGGCAGATTCACATCCTTAAGAACAAAAAAATTCCCATGGCAAAACCACAACAAGCAAGGCCAAAGGCGGAGTGACACACTCGGAAGAGTTGTTTGCAGTTCATCAGCCAAAGGGCTGATTTTCAGAACCTATAAAGCACTCCTGCAAGTTAATAAGCAAAAAGCAAATCCTGTGGCAAAAAGGCAAAAGATAAGCAGAGACAGTTTATGGAAAAGAAAATGCAGATGACTCAAGCACATGAAAGATGCCAAATCTAATGCATTATCTGGGAAATGCAAAGCAAAATGACACAGAGGGGCTAGGTTCATCCATTAATGGGCTCAGGTCGAGACATCTATGGGCAAGGGTGGTTTGATAAGCATAACCACAGCTTGCCGAGGGAGCATGGGCTGGCGGCACTCGGCAAGGAGGCGATTTGACAAGAACTATCACAATTACAAAAGCATCCTCTAGAATTCCCACCCAGATCACATGGTCCTGGCAATGAATTAAAAGCAACTGGGGCCTGGCCAGCATGGTTCAGTGGCTGAGCATTGACCTCTGAACTAGGAGGTCATGGTTCCATTCTAGGTCAGGACACATGCCCTGTTGCGGGCTCAATCCCCAGGAGGGGGTGTACAGGAGGCAACTGATTGATGGTTCTCTCTCATTATTGATGTTTTTATATCTCTCTCCCTTTCCCTTCCTCTCTGAAATATATATATGTATGTATGTATAAGTATCCTATCTAAGAAAGACAGAATATGCAAATTGACTATAACTCTGTGATAAAAGTGGCCATGCCCACAGCCAATAAGGAGGGAATATGCAAATTGACACCACAAGCGAGAGGTGGAAGGTGGCTCCAGGCCAGAGCAAAGGCTGTGCTGGCAGCCAGGGAAAGGAAGACCTATTCTTACACAAATCTTTGTGGATTGGGCCTCTAGTATATATATATTTAAAAAGCATCTGGGATGTCATCAGGACCATCAACGGGATACCTGGGGACCCAGGGTGAGATGTGGGGATGGGAGCAGGGGCTGAATGACAATGGACACTCTCAATGCTCTGTGGGGAAGGAGCTCCAAGAGTTTTGTTAACGTGTGAAATGGAGGTATAGTAGGCTTGTGTGTAAAGAAAAGGGAAAAGGAAGTGTATATGAATATTTGGATATGCTTAAAATACGTTGGAGAGATAGTAGGGAGGCCTACATTGTATACTTTTTTGCACCTTTCTAATTTTGAACCCAAATGTCAATGTAGCAGATGTCCAAAAATTGGTTAAAACAAAACAAAACAAAACAAAACAAAACAAAAGGACAAAGATTCCTTAGAATCTTCTACCTCAATGATGGAACGTTGGGAACAGAACAGGAGCGTGTCCAGCCCCTACTTGAAAGCTCTGAGCCCCAGGGAGCTGCCTCCCTCCTGGAGCAGTGGGTCCAGCCATGCATCTGCTCCGGCTGGGCCTTCCTCATGCTGAGATCTCGTGGCAGGGGGCAGCGGGGACGGGAAGTCAGGGCTGGCACCGGAGCTGGCACCGTGCAGATGAAGGGATCCGATCCCCCTCCCAGGAGAGGAATCCATGCAGTGACCTGCACCCCTGCCGGCTCGGCGCCTCTGGAGGCCTCTCCACCAGGATCCGGCAGGTGTGACCTGCTGAGAGCCAGGTGTGACCCAGAGGAGGCGACCACGGTGGGAGCCAGCCCCACCCAGGTGCCATCTGGTGCGGTCCTTTCAAGCATAAGCTTTGTAGCCGGGAGATAAAAGTGCCTCACGGAGGGGACTTCACATGCCCAGGGAGGCCTCCGGATAGAGTGACAAGCAGGCGGAGGTGGGACACCGGGGTTGCTGGCTGCTCTTCACCCCTCCGAGACCCCAGTCACCCAGTCTGGGCCTCCAGCTACTGATCTCCACAGTCACCCTGGATGTCCTCGGGCACCTCCCACTGCACAGCCCAATTCGAACTCACTATGTCCTTCTTCCAGCTCCTGCTCCACGTCCCTCTGCTAGCTGGAAGCAAGCCCTTCCCCTCAGAGTCACCCTGGACCCATCTCATGGGCTCATGGCTATTTCTAGACATGCCTGCCCCTTCCTGACCAGCATGGCCACTCTGAGCCAGGCTCTGGGAATAAAGAGCCAGCCGAGCCCTCCCTCCCAGGCCCAGGTGCTCCTGCGAGGAAAGGCTCTCTCTCTCGGTCAGTTCTGTGCCACCCCTGCGACTGCTGGGGCCTCAAGAAGAGCAGGCAGAGCCACTCAGCACCAAGCACAGCAAGAGGGCCGAGGCTCTGATTCTCGGAAGCCTCCCTGTTGGGCCCAGCACCCAGGGAGGCACTAGGGCCAGCGATGGGCAAAGCCAGTCCTGGTTGCAAGAAGCTCCTTGAGCCCTGACTAGTTTGGCTCAGTGGATACAGCGTCAGCCTGTGGACTGAAGGGTCCCAGGTTCGATTCCAGTCAAGGGCATGTACCTTGGTTGCGGGCACATCCCCAGTAAGGGGTGTGCAGGAGGCAGCTGACTGATGTTTCTCTCTCATTGATGTTTCTAACCCTATCCCTCTCCCTTCCTCTCTGTAAAAAAAAAAAAAAAAAAAAAAAAAATCAATACAAAATATTAAAAAAAAAAAAAGAAAAAAAAAAAGAAGCTCCCAGCATGGGGAGGGCTGGGGTCAGGGAGCCAGAGGGAGCCGGACCACATGGACGCTCAGGCTGTGGTGGCGGGCTCTGCGGGAGCCGGGGAGTCCAAGCATCCTGGGCAGGCGGTGGAGAACCAAGGAGGGGCTGGAGGGAGACAGAGGGAGGCGAGAGCGAGGAGGCAAAGTAGAGAAGAGGCAGCCGTGATGGCGGGGCCCGAGACGTCTCATCCACAGCCGGGGGTGACGGACCCAGGACAGCGGTTGGGAGACGTGAACAGGGCCATGTCATGAGGGGCCGCCATGATGGGTGGGGGGTGGGGGGCCTCCTGGGAGCAATGGGAGTGGTGGGAAGGCCTCTGGCGGGGAAGAACACGACTGGGTCAGTTTCAGAACGAGCTCGCTGCGGAATGAAGAGAGGGTGTGACCCGTGCTGGTTGTCTGCCCTGCTACGGGGTTAGGACCCTGGATCCTCCACTGACGGAGTGGGAGACCCTGGGCAAATGACTTAACCTCTTTGTACCTCAGCTTTTCCAGTTACAAAGTAGGATCACAGTACCTGCTACATAGGGCTCCTGTGAGAGCTCAATGCGTTAACACCGGCCAGGCTGGGAGGACAGGGCTGGGCACAGCATGAGAACGGAGTGTGAGCGACTAGAACAATTGTGGCCATGACCCAGAGGAGGGGCGATGGGCCCCCTCTGCTCCCTCTGACCTCGCGGGGGCAGCCCTTACCTTGTGCAGCCAGTGCAGGTTCATCTGCTGCCCCACGGCGATGTGGCAGAGCGCCAGGACCTGAGGAGGGGCCACAGGGCAGCGGTCAGGCACCACGTGCCACTCAAAGCTCCCGCCCACTCCCCAGACACCCTGTCCTCACTCAGCTCTGGGTCTGGCTCAGAAAAGCCAGCAAACCCTCCCCGGAGGTGGAGGCGGTGGGAATGCCCGGCCCGGCCCACGCCTGGCCTCCTCCCAAACTCTCCCAGGCCTCCCGCTCCTCCTCCTCCTCGAGGATTTCTCCCTCGGCCGGCTGCCCTAGGGCTGCTCAGTTCACGTTGTAGGAGTTCCAGGCCCCTGGAGGCGGAGGTACCTGTGAGCCTGGTTCCCAAGGAGCCCCCTATCCAACAGAGGGAGTGACGGGAGTCTGAGGGAATAGAGGTCTGGGCGCAGGAGCCAAAGCAGAAGCTCCTGGAAGAGGCTCCTAGGAGCAGACGCCTCCCCCCAGGTCGGGGGAAACACTGCAGGATGAGGTAGAAGGAAGGCGATTGCCCACCTTGAAGGAACCAAGCCCCTGAGGTGCAGCAGCCCGAGAGAAGGGGAAAGCCGGCTCCCTCATCATCCCGGGGCAGGCCCCTCCAGCCGCCCTGCCCAGGCCACACCTCCCTTCCCCGGAGCAGGGCCAGCCCTCAGCGTACCAGGAGGCCCGCGATGTAGGTGAAGGCGGTGGCTGCCGTCAGGAGGATGGGCACGGACCAGTCACTCCAGAAGCCCAGGCGGTTGTAGAGGTACCTGCAGGAGGACAGGGGGCCGGGGTCAGACCTCCCCCAGGAGCTCAGGGGCCAGGCCCCGCCCACTCCGTAATGATGCTCTTGTGTCTCCATCATCAGCCAGGCCCGTGGTGGAGCCTGGGCATGCCAAGAGCATAAAGGAGAGGTCAACAATCTCCGTCGCTCTACCGCCCAGAAACAAGCATTTCCCAAACCGGGCTGACGTTCCTCCCAGCGGCTTCCCCGCCTGTGCTTATAGATCTGTATCCGCAGCAAAGCCAGACCCGCTGGAAGAGCACAGTGGTCAGGGTTTGGCTTTGGAGGGAAGTACACTCGGATTCAAATGCCCACTCAGCCTCTTACTGGCTTGTGGGTCCCTGCGGAGGGGACAGGCTTTACGGATCCTAAAATGCCATCAGTTGTGACACCCATTTCTATTTCAAAGCTAGGATGTGAAAAACAGGGGGTCTTAGAATGGATCAAATGCCCTTCAAAGGATTTCCTGAGGATGAACTGGGAGGTTGCAGGGGCGGGGGAGGGCATGTGATCAGTAATCAATTCTCTTCTGATTCACACGGGCATTTACTGAGGTCAGAACAAACCCGAGGAGATGTGATTTTCAGCAGCCACGTAGTCTTCTGCTGAATCAGTGCACCATATGTGGCCAACCTCCCACTAATGGCAATTAATCATTCCCAATTATTCGCTATTATAAATGAACACAGAAAACTGTGAACATATCTTTGTGTTCTAGTAATTACTTACTTAGGACAGACTCCTACACACAGAGTCACAGGCTGAAGGGAATAAGCTTTTTAGGCACCTGTTTCCTGCTCTTCCCTGGCCCGCGCCCTCTGGCTCCAGAGGAAACCTGCCACCTGGGAGGTCACGGAGGGCGCTCTTCTACCGTACAGAAGGGGAAGCCAAGGCCCAGAGAGGGGCGGGACCACTCCTGCTGACAGCTTCTGCCAAGAGCCCTGGCTCCACGTGTCTCTCCCTCGCCAGAGAGCCCTCCTGAGCAGCAGCAGCCCCGAAGCCCCTCCCTGGCTCTTATCATCCAGCCCTGACCGCCTGGGTCTCACTCACAACGTCTCCAGAGACCACAGGCCCAGGCCAGACCCCCAGCCCAGAATCCCAGCCCAGACTTTAAGAAACTGAGGTGGCAGGCGGGTGTTCAGGCCACCCCTAAGCCCAGGCAGGGCCTGACGGGCAGGCACCCATCCTCTGCCTGAGCCACCCAGCGGCAGGGAGCTCACTCTCTGGGAAGAGGGGTGGCTCTGCAGACGGCATGAGACAGCCAGCCAGGCTCTTGTCACTGTCCTAGAGCTGTCTGCACTTCACTGTGTGACTTCGGGAAGGCCACTTAACCTCTCTGAGCCTCAGTCTCCTCAGACTCTCCTTGGGATGACTTTTTGGATTTCCTAAGGATGAATTTTGGGGGGTTGCGTGGCCACAGGTGAGTCCTGCCCCTTTCTGGGCCTTAGGTTCCCCATCTGAACATAATGACTTTCCAGGGAGCCAGCCTCCCTCTCAGCAGAGCTGTCCAAGGTCTGCAGCGAGGGCCGGCCGGGTGCGCCTGCACGCCCAGCACAGTGCCTGTGGTGCGAAGCCTACAAGGATGAGTAGCTGATTTATGGCGTTTAATAAAGGCCAGAGGCCACCCCGGGGACTCGGCTGGGGCTGAGGCTCACCTTGCCAGGCTGGGGGGACATGGGGGACAGCAGCACACCCTTTATTGTGCTCGTTAATAATGGAGGCGCAGCCTAGGGCCACGCAGAGGGGAAGGGATGCCCAACTCCATGAACAGAATCTTAGGATCATCATGGAACCCCAGAACCATCAGAAGTCCCCAATCCTAACATCATGGCGCCTTCCAGCTAGAGAACGGGCCTCCCAGGAAATGACCCTCAGGGTGAAGTAGGGCATTGAGCCCTCTCAAGTCCATCATCTCATTTCACCTCAGAAAGACCTGATGAGGTCAGAGTTACCCCATTTTACAGAAGAGGACACAGAGGCTCAGAGTGGACCAGAGACTTGCTGGTCTCAGTTCCCCTGGGCTTTGTCTTTCCAGAGACCCTGCCCTAAAACCACACAGAGTTGGTGGCAGAGCTCTGAGGGCCAGCCTGAGAAAGAGGCTCAAACTCCACCACCATTACCACCACCACCACCACCACCACCACCACCACCACCACCATCACCCCCCCTCCCAATCTCAGCCTCTGCATGCCCGGCCCATCCCCACTCACCAGTTGAATTCATCGTAGTCATTGTGGACCTCCCACCAGAAGTAGAGCCAGGTGAGGGTGAGGCCGAAGGTGACGGTGAGAAGCAGGAACCAGAGGCGTTCCCACTGGAGGAGCAGGACAGGAAAGGGATCAAGTGGGGTCACGGGTTGGCCCAGCAGGCCACCTGCCTGAATGTGCCCTCCTTCTCCTCTCTGCAGCCAACCTGCCAGGCAGGGATTGGTCCCTCTTCACAGTGGTAGGGAGGCTCAGGGGGGGGAAGTGTCCTGTGCATAGACTGGTGGGGAGCTGGGAGCTGGGTGGGGCTCCACCCCCGAGCTGGGCCCTGTGGCCGCAGCCTGAGGCCTTGCAGCGGGCACCAGTCTCTGGCAGTGGCCCCAGGAGCAAAGGCCACATCTGCCCGGAGCCCTCCCACTGGCACAGTGACCTGCAGCCTGTGAACAGGTCACAGTCTTCATCTCCTTCCCTCCTCACACAGGCCTGCAAAGCAGGTCTTCTTCCTGCCTCCGCCCTGGACTCCTGAGTAAACGCTGAAGCCCAGAGGCAAAGCGGTTGCCTAAGTCAGTAGTCAGCAAACTGCGGTTCGCAAGCCACATGTGGCTCTTTGGCCCCTTGAGTGTGGCTCTTCCACAAAACACCACGTGCAGGCACGCACGTGGCCCATGCGCAGAAGTCGGTTTTCGGCTCTCCAAAGAAATTTCAGTCGCTGTACTGCTGATATTTGGCTCTGTTGACTTTATCCAAACATCGGCCTAAGTCCCACAGCCAGTTATCAGAGGATTAAAGTCTCCCCCTCCCCAATCTGGACTTGAGGAAATGCGGGGTTCTGCAGCCTCCCAACCAGGCACTGGCCGCTCAAGCCTGGGCAGGCCCCCCTGCCTCCTGTAGGACTGGGGATGGGGAGGGTGGGGGCTGCCGACCCACCACAGCTGCTTCCTAGTCTGCAGCCGCTTCCGCTGGTCCCGGTTTAATCCTTGCTTTCATCCGTCCCCTTATCTCAGAGGCACAGCGAGCTCGGACATCCTGCTGTCTGGGAAGCCGCTGAGGTCCTCAGAACACGTCAGCGGCCCTCGAGGGGAAGTCAATGCAGGAGAGAACCAAGACCACCTCTGGCTAGGCTGGAGGGGTGGCAGCAGCCGGGCAATCTCTGGCCGGGCGCTGTTAGGAGGCCCTTTGCCAGGCTCCTTGCAGCTCATCTCACCTCAGCCATCCCTGGAACCTACAGTTCTGACCCCAATGTATTTTCTTTAAAAAAAAAAAAAAAAAAAAAAAAAAAAATATATATATATATATATATATATAGTTGATTTTTTACAGAGAGGAAGAGAGAGGGATAGAGAGTTAGAAACATCGATGAGAGAGAATCATCGATCAGCTGCCCCCTGCACACCTCCTACTGGGGATGTGCTCGCAACCAAGGTACATGCCTTTGACTGGAATCGAACCTGGGACCTTTCAGTCTGCAGGCCCATGCTCTATCTACTGAGCCAAACCGGTTTTGGCCCAATGCACTTTCTTAATGGCTCCCTATTGCTTAGCCAAGCAGGGGCTCCCTCGGGGGAGAGGGGTGCTCCCCACCCTCCCCTCTCCTGCTTCCTACCCCCTACCAGTTCCCTCCCTCTGGGTATGGCCATCTGACATTGCCTTTTACCTTTCAGCTCAAATGTCACCTCCTCTGGGAAGCCTGCCTGGTCTCTGCCCCTGCCAGCACCCTCCCTCCTCAGGGCTCCCTCAGCATCAGGGAACCTCTCCAAACTCGCCGTCTGTGCACTGCGATCTGACCGTGGGACTGCGTCTCCCCAAGGACGGCTCTGTGTCGCCCTGGGCTCTGCGAGGATGGGGCCTGAGCCTGCCGCCACTCCCGTGTGTGTGACTGGGGGGAGAAGAGGAGGGAGGGTGCTGCCCTCGCTGCCCAGGATACCACCACCTCACACGGCCAAGACACAGCGCAGTGGGGCCAGATCCCCTGTCCACCCCTCACTCGCTGTCTAACCTGGGGCATTGCAAGCCGATGCAACCCGTGCCTCAGTCTCCCCTGTGACATGAGGACAATAATACTTATCCATGGGGTTGATGCGAGAATTGAATGAGATAATACAAGTCAGGCCGAAACCGGTTTGGCTCAGTGGTAGAGCGTCGGTCTGCGGACTGAAAGGTCCCAGGTTCGATTCCGGTCAAGGGCATGTACCTGGGTTGTGGGCACATCCTCGGTAGGGGGTGTGCAAGAGGCAACTGGTCAATGTTTCTCTCTCATCAACGTTTCTAGCTCTCTCTCTCTCTCTCTCTCTCTCTCTCTCTCTCTCTCTCTCTCTCTTTCTCTCTCCCTTCCTCTCTGTAAAAAAACAAACAAAACAAAACAACAAGTCAGGTGCTCAGCACATCTGTAAGGATGTCTGCCTCTCCCCGGCACCCGCGAGGGGAAGGCCCGCAAAGCCGGGCGCGTCGTGACTGTGAACACTTTCTGGGCAGGAGGGCCCGGCGTGGTGACACAGCAGCCTCCTCCACGTGGCACATAACTGGAGCCGTGACGGTGACCACACGCTGGAGGAGGTGGAGGCGGGGGGGCTTCTCAGAGAGGAGGCCAGCCCCACCCGGACAGAACGGCGGGAGCCCCTGTTCCAGGCCCAGCGAGGCCCGGCCTTGTCCAGGAAGGGGGAAACCCTGGAAGGGTCAGCAAGGCACAGGCCTTTATGGAGCAATGGGACCCTGGCAGCCGCTGGCCAGAGACCGGCTGGGACTGTCTCGGGGAGCAGAGAAGGGCCCGATTTTGGTCCTGCTGTGTGCGTCTGGGCCCTGGCTCCAGAGGCGCTGGCCACCATACCGGCACAACTGGGCCAGCACCCCACCTGGCGGGCCCAGCCTCCTCCCCCGCCAAGTCCTTCTGAGAATCCCTCTTGCTACCTCCACTTCTTACTTGCTCACAGATAAAAATTCCTTTGCGTCCATTTCCTGCAGAGGGCAGCGGTCGGTCCCGGGCCAACTTAAACAGCTGGGTCTCCTAAGACTGGTCCGCCTTGGTGATGTCCTGCTCCAGCTCAAGAGTCCCACGGGCCTGAGCCCCCCGGCTCCCCTCTGCCCGACACGTGCACTTTACGCGCCACGCACTGAATCACCCACCGTTCCTCACGGGCTCTCTCCAGCCCCTGCCTTTCCAGGAGCCACGCCCTCCATGGAGAAGGCAACCTAGTCCCCGGGGAGACCCCGCTCCTCAGCGTTCCCGTCACCCTTGCACCCGTGTCAGTTCCGACACACGCCCTGCAGGCCTGTGACTGACTCTGTGTGTGGGTCTCCCTGCTGTACTGCGAGAGCCTGGAACGTCCGGATGGTCTTCATTTTCCCAGGGTGAGTGGGGACTTAAGAAAGATTTGGTAATGAAACAGAAGGCGAGAAAACCGCCTTTCTCCCATCCCCAGTGAGTACGCCCTCCCAGGAGAGATGTCCCTGCCCCCCCCCCCCCCCCAGCGGAGCCTTAGACGCCTGCGGACCCCGAGCTGGCGGTGCAGAGTGGCCACCTGTCCAGAGATGGCGCTGCCTCAGTAGGACGAGGCCGCCGCGCCTCTGAGCAGGGGATGAGGGTCTCAGAGGGGCCTGGGGCAGCGGAGCCTCGCTTATGCTGGGTCCTGTCCCAGGCACGCAGGCTGGGGGACCACAGCTGGCGGGACCAGGGGGGCTGGCTGCAGGGACAGGGGAGTGTCACGGTGTGGAGAGATGTCTGAGAAGAGCTATGATGTAGGCCCGGGGACGATGCTGGCGGGCGGCCAGGAAGACCACAGGAGTCGGGAGGGTCTGCTGTCTGCGTGTGGGCCCTGGCTCCAGAGGCGCTGGCCACCACACCGGCACAACTGGGCCAGCACCCCACCTGGCGGGCCCAGCCTCCTCCCCCGCCAAGTCCTTCTGAGAATCCCTCTTGCTACCTCCACTTCTTACTTGCTCACAGATAAAAATTCATTTGCACGCATTTCCTGCAGAGGGCAGCGGTCTGTCCCGGGCCAACTTAAACAGCTGGAGGCAGGGGTCTGGCACACTCAGGGTCCCTGCCCTCACAGGGCCAGATCCTGAGAGTGGGCAGGGAGGACAGGGCAGGAAGGAGGGGCTGCCCTGCCCTGCCCCTGAGAACCAGCCAGGGTGGCAGGTGTGTGAGGCACCCAGGGCGTGGCAGGGAGGGAAGCAGGGCCATCAGGCATGAGCTAGGGTGGGGGCGCCTAGGGAAACTGATCCTAGGAACTGGGAGCCAGAGGCCCCGTGGCCACAGGGAGCCTGTAGCTGGGGATAAAGAGGCACCGACACAGGGGGCGGGCGGCGGGGGGAGGGGGCACAGACAGGGTCATTCTCAGAACAATCAGAGGAAAAAACTGAATGGATGGTGGGGGCTGGAAGGAGAGGGAGGAGGAGGCAGGGAACTGGCAGGAGGAAGTGGGGGGTGGGGAGCAGCTCCACTGACAAAGAGGCTCCAAATGGCACTGATGGTCCTTGTCAGGGTGGCAGGGAGGCCAGGGTGCTGCCTGCATTGACAAGCCAGCCCAGCCCCGCTCCGGGCTGAGCAGCCAGAGGAGCCCGCGGATCTGCCTCCTCCGTCACCTCTCACGGTCTGTGCGGTGCTGGGGTGTGTGTTTATGGGCGTTTATCCCAGCAGAGAGCAAACGCAGACACGGAACCTCAGAGGAGGGCCAGCCTGTGTGGCTGAGCCAGCTGTGGACCCCAGCACTGGAAAGGGCCCCGGCATCGTGGTTCCCGGCGATGGGCACATTGGCCATGACAGTGTCCCAGCGGCTGCCGCTCAGGAGTCTGGGGAAGGGGCGCCTTTTGCTGATTGGCATAGATTTGGATGAGAGGAGGCGACTCAGAGGTGGAGCCATGTACCCAGGGGGTTGGGGACGGGGGACTGAACCCAGGTGTCCTGACCGGAGGCTCCCCGGGTGCCCCGAGCATCTCTCCCCAAAACCACCCTCTGGGACCCGTGTGGCCACCTCAGGGGTGTGGATAGCTTTCTGGATTCCTCTCTCTCCTCTCTCTGCCTCCCCGCTTCCCCCCTCCCCCCCACACACCTCTTTCTCCTTGGGGAGGCCCTCCCACTGCCCAGCCTCTGAAGACCTCCCTTCCCTGACCCCTTCTGCAGAGATTCTTGGGGCCCGCCCACGTGACCCCCAGCCACACTCTGAATTGGGGCGAGGCAGAGAGGCCAGGCTCGAGAGGCAGAAGGCAGGCCTGGCCCTGCCACTTGGGCGACCTATTCAGCTTCTCGGAGTCCTGGTTTTCTCTCCTCATAGCCCCTGCCTCGGGGGTTGGTGTTAAACGAGGTGATGAAAGCCAGGGGCACACGCAGCCTCAGCCTTGTAGGGGTGTGTCTGCAGGGCTGCGGCTCCTTCGGGGCAGGGTGGCTGAGACGCCTCTGTGCCCCGGCCCGCATGCCGTGGGGCTCAGGGAGCGCTCAGATCGGTATGAGGAACAGAGGATGTGTGCTGGGAGCCGGCATGCACGGTGGCTTCAGGGCGCCGGCGGACAAGACCAGACACCGTCTCAGGCTGAGCCTGGCGGCCCCACGCCACCGAGGGAAGGCGCCCCTGGGACACGCCAGCCCCTTTCTCTGCAGGACAGAGGTCAGGCAGTTCCGGCGCTGACAGGTGCAGCCGCAGGAGGAGGAGGAGGAGGAGGAAGAAGAGGAGGAGGAGGAGGAGGCTGAGAGCTGCCAGGGAAGGGATGGGCCCTGGCTGTGCACTGCTCACTCTCCCAGCCGAGGCTGCGACAGCATCCCCGAGGCCACAGCATTCAGCCCACACCCCCAGCCTCCTCTCCTCCCACTCTTGTCTCCCCCCCCCCCACCCTGGGGCAGATGAGACCCTCCATCCTTGCTGAGCCACCAGTGTGCCAATTTCCCCAAACACCCGGCTCCTTCTCTTCTCACTGCCTCATGCTGATTGTCATGTCTTCTCCTCTCCCTCTTCCTCCGTTCCCGCCCACCCCAGAACCTTCCGCTTTCAGAGAAAAATGGTGGCAAGAGCTTATTAGCAGCCGGGGCTCACACAGTCACAGATGCGGAGCTGGGCTGGAGCCCCAAACCCCCGCCCCGCACAGGAAGTGCAGCTGCTGCTCCCTGCGCCCCGGACCGCGACCTCAGGCCAGGATGCGCACAGACACCGCTCCCTCCCACTGCTGGGGACCCTGCGGGTTTGGAGCACCTTCCCGCCTGGGGTCCCCAAATAGAGCCTGGCCCTGAACGCCATGTCAGGACAGCACCTGGCAGGAGCCACCCCCCTGACCTTGGCACCATCATGGACTTCGGGTCCATAGTGGGCTCCTGTGCCCTGCCTGCCACCCGGGACAGAGCGGCCTCTTAGCCTCCAGGACAGGAGCCCCGCCTGCCTCTCCTCCCACGGCTCCGGGGATGGGCGGGCTCCCTCGGATGCTGCCTGGTGGTCCTCGGGCCCGAATGTTCCTCCTCCTAAGAGGGGCTGGATAGGGGGACAGGCTGCGTCTGGGGGCCCAGGAACACTGGGTTTGAACCCCAGATCGGCTACCGACTGAATGTGTGACCTCAGAGAAGACGTTTGTTCATCATCTCCGCGCGCCCGGGTCCCGCTCTGTCGATGGGACGGCAGGGCTGGCAGTCCAGGCCCAGGAGCACCTGCGAGGTGCCCGGTGACGGAAGGGCCCTTGGAGTCATTTCTCTTCTTCTCTCCATCTGTCCCTGAGACGCAGCTGAACCCGTCTCCCTGACTGCCCCCCGCAGCTGGCTCTCTGATACCACACAGAATAAGCCCCCAAAAGGGCAAGAAACATTGGGGTCAAATGACCAGGGGAAATGTAATCAAGAGCGAGCTGGCCCGTCTCCTTCACCAGCCCGGTGCCTGCGGGCCAGCCCATCGGGACACCGAGCTTCCGCTCCGCCGGCCCACAGGGGTGACATCACCTCTGTGTCACGGGAGGGCTGCCAGCCCGAACAAGATTACAGATGTAAGCTGTACATCGCCAAATCCAGGGTCGTGCCTGTAATTATCCTCTCGCGCCTGACAGCCCTTTCATTACGTGAAGACAGTGATCGAGTCTCCCCTCCGCCCCCTGCTCGGCACCAGAAATTTCCGGCTGCTGAGGGGAGCCAACAGCTGGCTCAGAGGTCAGGTCTGGCCCTGCGGGCTGCAGCCCTCGGAGCCACAGGGATGGAGGAAGGGGACCCCGGCCCAGCAACTGCCCCATCTTGTCTCGGCCCCACATCCCTGGGGACAGAGGACAGAGCCTGGTGTGAGCTCTTCTCAGAGTAGGCAGATGCTCGGGGGTTGGGTAGGGGGGAGCCCTAGGAGCTCTCTACTTGTCCCCATCTCATCTCATCCTCGCCAAGTTCTGCAACGCAGGCGGGATTGTCAGAGGAAGCCAGGCCTCAGAGACGGGAAGTGCTTTGTCCCACATCACAATGGGCCAACGTAATGGTGGAACTAGAACCCACACCCAGGTCTGGCTGCCCCCAGTCCCAGCTGCCTCAGAGCAGCCTGGAGCAGGGCGTGTAATTATCCTCGTCTGACAGAGGAGACAGACTCGGGAGGCAGGGCCTGGCCCCCGGGCACACGGCAGGTCACAGGCCATGGCAGGGCAGGGCTTAGGAATGATTTCAGAGGTCCTCTCACCCCGTCCTCTAAAGGTTCCATTCGGAAATGGAAAACCTGAGACCCCAACACGGGGGACATGGCCTGGGAGCATGGACTCAGGACATGTGACCAGGGTACATGGGTAGGGAAATGCTAGAGAATCCAACAGAAGGTGTTGGGACATCTGGACATTTATCAATATTTGGTAAAAAAAAAAAAAAAAAAAAAAATACAACCAGACCCCTACCTCACGGCCTAAACCAAACTGAATCCCAGCATCTCCCTCTAGGTCCTCGCCACCAGGAGTGCCACACACTGGTGCCGGCACTGGAATATAAATCAGGCCTGGACTCCACGCTGCTGACTGAGGGCCGACAGGCAGCTCCCGTCCTAGGAGTGAGTGTGGCGAGTAGGGTGACATGGGCTGCTGAGGGGCACACTGCCGGGTACGGAGGGCCTCCAAGGGGCTTCGCCTACGGCAAAGCTGGAGGAGGTGGGCTTGCTAGGAGGACAGAGCCAGGGAGCCTTGATTCAGGCAGGCTTTGTTTGGGGAAATGGTTTCTTTTCTTAGGGGCTTATGAAAGCTTCCTCTGTGTAAGAGTATTAACCTTCATATATGGTGTATTTTTTAATTCTGTCATTTGGCTTTAATTTTGTTATCAAAATTTTTTTAGATAAAAATTTAAACTTTTAGCCCTTGCCAGCGGACTGAAGGATCCTGGGTTTGATTCCAGTCAAGGGCATGTGCCTTTGTTGCAGGACATCCATGTGGGGGGGCGGGTGCAGGAGGCAGCTGACCAATGTTTCTCTCTCATCGATGTTTCTAATTTTCTATCCCTCTTCCTTCCTCTCTGTAAAAAAATCAATAAAATATATTTAAAAAATTTTAATTTTTAGGCAGTCAAATTTATCTCTTTCTTTTTATGGGTTTTGCCTTTGGTGTTTCATGTTTAAGGAAAGTGGCCCAAGATTATATATCTAATTCAAATTTAGCAGTGATCATTTCCTGGCCTCATTGTTTGCATTTGAATCTGTGTGTAACCCATCTCTCTGTAGCCACCTATCTACGGCTCCGTACGGATGTCTACGTATATGGAGAGAGGTTGGAAAGCCTTATCGCCAAAGCACGAAGGCTGGAATTTCTTTTACTTTACATCTCCCCAAGCTGTCTGAGTCTTTCTCAACCAATGCGCGCTTCCTCAAGAGAACAAAAATACATTTTAGTCCATCTGGGACTTATTTTGGTCTGAGGTAAGAGGCAGGGATCTCGTTTTACTTCCACCACACGGATGCTCCGGCTGTCCCGGTGCCATGTGCGATACGTGCCACAGCTCCCATGTTCTGTGAGCACTGCGGTGCGTGCTCGGATGCGTGTGGGCTGTTTCTGGGTTGTCTGGTCCATCCTGAAGCAGCCCCTGACCCCTGCGCTGACCCTGCCTGGTACAGTTTCCTCCATGTGGCGGGACTCTGGCCCCTGGGCCACCCCTGTGGTCCTGGCTCTGCTTTGAGGTCCCAGAGCCCAGCGAAGCCCTCAGCACCACAGAGCACCGCACTGGAGAGAGAGGTGGAGGGCTGCCACCCATCCGGTCTGCCCGCCTGGGGGCCAGATCTTGGACGCCCAGTTCGTCCAATCACCAGCCTGTCTCGCCCTCACCCACTTCCAAAGGGGGGGACTGATGCTCAGGAAAAAACCAGGAAATGTCAGCTGGGAAGGGTGCGAGGAGCTCCTGGAGGGAGAGGTGGGCAGGTCCTGGCAGGATTACTCTGGCCCGGACACAGGAGATTTGGGGGAGGGGCGGCCTGGGAGATTGGAGATGGATGACAGCAGGAGGGCCTCGCAGGCAAAGGGAAGAGCATCCTCGCCTCCAGCCAGCTCCTGACAGCCTAAGAGGCTGGATTTATTTTTCTAGGCTCCAGAGAGCAGGGCAATTAGGCCTTTGTCTGCCCTTCTGCTGCTGGGGGTGAAGATGGAGGGGGGGGAAGGTCCTCAGAGCTGCTCATTAGGCAGGAGATGGAACCAGGCCCAGCTGGAGCACTGTTCCTCCCGCCCATCCTGTGGGCTGCATCCGTCCAAGAGGAGACGCGAGCAGACGAGCTGGAAGTCTTAGGAGGGATTCTCCCAGAGCCCCTTCGAGGGCCCTGCCACGGGGTGGAGGGTGGTCGCACAGCCCGCTGCTCCCCATCCCCATGCAGTCCCGTCCACACCCCCTCAGCAGCCACTCAGGGCTGTCAGGAGTGTCGTGAACAAGGCGTGACTGCTTCCCCAAGAGCACGGCATTCAGAGAAGAGCTGGGTGGGTATTGGGGGGGGGTCCCCCCCAAAGGCCAGAGATGACGTGACTTTATTGCAGAGATAAATCCTCAGCTCCCGGTGCTGCCACACCCCCGGGCACTCTCAGCCCTTCCTCTCTCTCACAATGCAATGATACCATCTCCCCTTTTCTTTTCTTTTTCTTTTTTTTAAAAAAAAAATTTTATTGATTTTTTACAGAGAGGAAGAGAGAGGGATAGAGAGTTAGAAACATAGATGAGAGAGAATCATCGATCAGCTGCCTCTTGCACACCCCTACTGAGGATGTGCCTGCAACCCAAGGTATATGCCCCTGACCGGAATTGAACCCGGGACCAACGCTCAGGCCAACGCTCTATCCACTGAGCCAAACCGGTTTCAGTCCATCTCCCCTTTTCTTATCCTCCCTGCAACCCTGTAGGGTTCAGCAGGGGGGCGGGGGGGACCATTTCTCTGCCGAGGGCCACGTGGATATGTCATGTGTATAACGTCATTCACAGGCCGTACGAAACTATCAGCTTAAAAAATCAGCCTGCTGTGTTTGGTCCAACATTTCCTTAGCTCACCCCTGACGCCTTGGCGGGGCCAGAACAAATGATTTCGAGGGCCCGGTACAGCCTGAGGGCCAGACATTCCCCGCCCCCTCTGGAATGGGGGCTTATCGTCCCCATTTTAGAAATGGTAAAACGGAAGCTCAGTGGGTGTTCCTCTCACTTTCCCCCAAAGCCCCGAGGAAGGGAGCAGCCAGCCCTTCGCAAGTCTGTGGTAGGACACAGACCTGGTGGACCGGGGGTGTCTCTGGTAAAGGACGTGAGGCACATCGGTGTCCCTTATCTCCCCGGACCTTCGGGGCGTGAAGATGTATCTCCATCTAACCCACAAGCAAGCTGAGGCCAGAGAGGGTCTGCCCGTGCATCCGCTCACGCACTAAGTCCCTGGAGGGGGCAGGGAAGAGGGCAGGCTGCATGCTGCTCCCTGGGCCAGGAATGCCCACCAGGTGCTTCTGGCTGATGCCAATCGCATCCGGTCCCAGAGGCTGCTTCCTCCAGGGAGCCCTCCTTAATTCCCAAGTGGAATCCACTCTTCCTCGCCACACACCCATCCTGGTCATAGGCCCACGTGGTGGTAATAGAACAGGGAGGTGAGGCACCGGCTTGGAATCCTCCTGTCCACTGGCAGAGCCTGACCCCTACCCCAAGGGTAGCCTGAGAGGTCCCACAGCTGAGTCTGCACCCTTCCCTGCCAGCCTTGGCCAGGGGCAGGGCAAGGCAGCTCCCAGCTGCCCTCTCCTGACCACCCAGCGCCTGTGAGCTCACTGGGGTCCTGCCTCTCCACTCAGTCTCGGGGTGGGGGGTGGGGGGGGCGGGCAGCGCATTCCCCTGACAGGCTTCCTCGCTCCTTGTCCAGCTTGGGGCTCAGTCATCCCTCCAGTCCTTGCCCAGCCCTTCCTGAGCCAAGGCTTTCCTCAAAACACGCAGAGTCTAGTGGGAGACACAGAAAGTCACATTCTACATGTGGAAGACAGGAGAGAGACCTGACTCATTTTTGGTTGGGGAAGGGGGGAACTCTTATTACTAGTGTAATAAAAGGCTAATATGCAAATTGTCCCCACAGGCAGGAGTTTGGCCGACAGAGAGTTAAACATGCCCTGACCACCAGGGGGTGGCACAGAACACGGTGGGTGTCCACAGCACTGGCAGCAGACAGCGGAGGAGGTGCTGCCGGCCCCAGTGGGCTCTGACAAGAGTGAGACCACAGTGGGATGGTGGAGCAGCTGAGCGGGCAGTGTCAGGCCAAGGCGGGTGTGGAGGGAGTCCCTGGTTGATAACAGGCAGGCTGGGGAAGGGAGGCCCCAGTGGGCAGCCTCTAGGGACCCTACCTGTGCACAAATTTTATGCACTGGGCCTCTCGTTTGCAATGAGCCTTAAAAGGCAGAGACAGAGAGTTCAGGCAGAGCTGTGAAAGGGGGCGGTGATTTTGGGGTGACTGCAGGGGCTGAGTGTGTGAGGAGGGGTGCTGATAAAACCTCCCCCACAGCAGGTGCCTACGGCTCCCATCCTAGGAGGTAGGCAATTGGAGGGGAGGGGTGTTCTATTTCTGTGTCTCCCCCCATCCCGCTGCACCATTCCTGGACTCTACCGAGGCCACTGTCCCCTCTCCCTTTCTTCTGGGCACAGCATGGTGGCCTCCTGCCAGGCTGGAAATCAAGGGCCAACAGAGGCATCATCAGACTGCCAACCTCTTCCACCGCCAGCCTGCTGTCTGCACCTCCTAGGTGTCTCTAGATCCCGCCCTTCACACCCTCCCTGCATCCTTCTACCCCCAGGTTCTCACTGGGTTCCCTGCCCTCCTCACCTCCACGAAGCCCCCTCAGCACTCCTTCTCCGAGATTTAACCACCGTGGCCCTTGCACAGCCTGAGGCTGCCTGGGCTCCCGCTGCTCAGGCTCTCCAGCCCAGCCGCAGGCAGCGCCCTCCCCTCCTCACACCGGAGCCAAATGCTTTCGGTTCCCAAGTGCAGGACACGGTACCCTCAGCTCCCTGCCCGGCCCCCATCTGGCACCGGCTCAGGCCAGCGTTCCTGCCTGGGGTTTCCTGGCCTCGGCAGCCATCCCCTGGGTGGTCTGGGTGTGTCCGTTCTTGTCTGTCTGCTCCCCTGCCTGCCTGGGGGCCCTTCAGGGGAGGGGGGCCAGGTCTGACACACTTGTGACCTCCAGGCCCGGCGCAGGTATCATGATGGTTTGTTGATTGGACAAGTAACCAGTGCCTCCCAGACAAGACTGGTGTGGAAGTGGGGAGCGGACGCACGACTGGGGGTGCCAGCAGGGGCTGTACAGGGCGTGCCTGTACCTCCTCAGCTTGAATCAATCACTTAGTCTCCTTGGAGCCCCATCCTTAAGATGGACGGGTCAAACAGCCTCAGAACAGCCTTCAAAGGGCAGGCTGACTACAGAGGACAAGGGTAGACGGTCCCTGTCACCTTCGGTGTCTTGGGCTGGGATGTTCCTCCAGGCATCTGACCGGTGTCCCTCTTGCTACAGAGAAGCTGGTTCTGACACCGGGCTGCCTCCCACCCTGCACAGCCTTCAGGGGGCCCCGTGGGCGCGGCCTGGGAACGGTCCTCTGTCCACCGAGGCCCTCACTGGAGTACTGAGTCACAAACAACAACCAATTCATCGGCCCCGGGCATAAAAGGCTCTGCTTCCCCTTCTCAGCCCGCTGAGCTGAGGCAGGAGAGCAGCTCCCTGCACCTCTCTGGTCCTCAGTTTCCTGTTTCCTTATTTGTCAAGTGTGTGTCCTGCGGGGAGGGGACCACGTGAGCCGAGGCGTGGGGCCGGAAGGAAGGAGGCCAGCTTGGACAGTGGGGAGGGGGCTCCTACCCAAGCTCCCCCACCCCACACCCTCCCCGGGGCTCCACTCCCGTCCTGCAGGGCCAGGCCCCAGCCAGGGCAGCACAGAGGGTCCCTCACGAGGCAGGGAAGACGCTCCCCATCTTGTCCAAAAACGCTCCTGGTCCAGTGCGTTTTCTCCTGCACCAGGCAACTTCCCACGTCCGTCCTCTCCGCCCTCCCGTTCTTTTCCCTCTCCCAAGCTCTCGTGGAAAACGCACCTGGCCTCAGAACGCAGGATTCCTCCCCACAGCCGCCACGTTCCTGAGGCTCTGGCTGCAAATCTGTCCCGGACTCAGGAGTGACGCTGCGGGTGTGTCTGACCCATAAGTGGGGCATAACAACTAAACACCCCCCCACCCCTCCCCCCACACACACACAAGGGTGTTACAACAGCCAACAGGGCAGGGCGTGTAAGCCATGTGCTCCCCAATGCAGCAGGTGCTCGGTACCCGTTCACGGTCAGCCTCACACTCCACTCCGCAGCCGGGACCGCAGCGCCTCTGCCTCACCACCCGTCTGCCACCCTGTTTCACACAGATGAGGCCCGAGAAGTGGGTTTCACAGAAGAACTGGACCCCAGGCTTCTAGGTTGGGAGGTTCTGGGGGGGCTCCCCTAAGAGGACCCGAGGGGAGGGCGTGCCTGGGCCAGCCCCCAAAGGAGCGGGCGCGGTGGGGATGAGGAGAGGCAGAGGCCCAGAGTGGGACGCCGCCCCTTTGCGGAGGCCTCTCCCTCACCCCCAGCCCTAGCGGCTCTCCCCGCTCTGCCCAGCCTGTGCCCCAGAGCTCACTCAGACCCTCCATTGGTTCGGCAAAATGTCCAGAGCACCTTCTGGGCACCAGCCCGGGCTCTGAGACACCAGGTGGCTGTTCCCGTCACTGGGTCAGGCCGGGGAGCCAGCACCCGTCACACCCCTCACCCAGCTGTCTCTGAGGGACCGGGGGAGAACAGGGTGAGCAGGCCGAGCCCCGGAAGTGGGAGGGGAAGCAGGAGCAGAGTGAGTGACAGGGAAGCGGGTGGATGCTCCTCAGCCCGGAGTCTCAGGGTCGCCCCAGGGGAGCTCAGCCCTTCTGCAGAGGCTCTGCCACCCCGAGCTGCTGCAAAGCCCTCTGCCCTCTCCCAGCCGGCTGGCTCAGACCTCCTGCAGCCCTTCCTGCTCCTGCCCCACACCTGGCCCCAGCCTTTGGTGTTTGCAGAGCCTGCACCACGTAGGCTCCCAGTCAGCTCAAAACTGGCCTCAGCCCCACTTCCTCCACTCTGGGCCCAGTGCGGGCCACCACCAGGACCCACCACTTCCTGACTCCAGGGCCGGGGACCGGCTGGCCCGCGCCCCCCAAAGGGTGTGCTCTGGAGACACACCTTTCTCCGGGGTCTCCTGCGACCCCCAAGGAGCTGTCTGCGTGGAAGCTCAGCCATTCTCTCCTCTCCTTCGCCTCAGCTGTCTCCCCAGCCCTATCGAGAGCTTTCGACCTGCACTGCCTGGGGTCAGATCTGGGCTCTGCCCCTTACTGGCTGGTATGACCTGGGCCAAGGCACTGACAGCCTGGCTTCTGTTTCCCCCAGTGAAGTGATGGTTGTGGCCTGGGAGAGGGGGGGGGGGGGGGGGGGGGGGGGGGAGAGAGACAGCCAGCTAGGGCCAGCTGGGGTCAAGTTTTTCTGTGAAGCCCACTTCTCTGGCTTATCCCTGCCCCACCCCGTCTCCCCAGGGCTTGGCCATGTAAATGGGCAAATAGATGTTAACACCCACCTTACAACCAGGCACCCTGAGTCAAAAACCTCACCCCAAAGAGGATTCGAGTCACAGGTTGTCTAGTTATAGGCCAGGGGAATAGGCTGACTTTCAAACAAAAACTCAAAAAAAAAAAAAAAAAAAAAAAAAAAAGAAAGAAAAGAAAAGAAAAGAAAGAAAGAGAAAGAAAGGGTGGCCGTGACAGGCATGTTAGTGCTCAGCACAGCGCCTGGCACCAGACACACGGGTGAAGCGATTGCCGCCCTCCGTCTGCTTGTTCTGACTCGGGAGGCCCTGCTGCCGGCCCAGCCTGGGGGAAAATGGGGTCCAGAGCACGGCGGAGTGGCCTGGGGGTTCTAAAGTCTTCCCCCTCCCCCTCCTCCATGCAGAGTGGAGAGGCCGAGGCGGGCACTCAGCAATCTCTGCTCTGCCTGACCGGTCACCGCCAGCACCGAGCCTGTCACTTCACGTCGCTATCGCGTGCACCCGCCCCGCAGGCCCTGGAGCGGGGGCAGTGCTATTCGTAGGTGAGAAAGCTCACAGTCAAGTGCAGACTGTGGACAACAGAGGGGCACTGTCAGCCTAACCGGCAGTAACCTCGGGGTGATCTCATCGCACATTCCTCACCGGGCGGACCGGCGCAGTCACACCCGGCTCCCAACTCCTTCAGCAAAAGGTGCCTCTGCCTCCAGCGAGCCTGTGCATCTGGGTTAACGCGGGTTTGAAATGCCTGTTTCCGACCCCTGGGAAGTGGGAATAACCCTCAGGGAGCACAGGGTCTTGTTAACGGTCCTGCAGGCCAACGCCGGCCTCGCTTTCTCCCGCCCTCACGTAATCTCCCTCCTTACTTCTGAACGCACAGGAGAAACTTTCCAAGGCCGTCCCCATAGCACAGGAGACCCCGCTTCCCAGCGCTGCTGTCCGTTTGGCTCAAATAAAGTCCA
Source organism: Pipistrellus kuhlii (assembly GCF_014108245.1). Lineage (NCBI taxonomy): Eukaryota > Metazoa > Chordata > Mammalia > Chiroptera > Vespertilionidae > Pipistrellus > Pipistrellus kuhlii. The sequence goes on from NW_023425595.1 coordinate 34,603,473, forward strand.
TTACAATTCTCTCCAGGTTTGGACGTTTCTTACATCGGCAGGACAAGTGGAAGGGGCACAACTTGAACTTGAGGTCTGCCTGACTCCTGACCTCACAATCTGCACCGAAGACGGAAAGGCTGTCCCAAGCAGGGCTGCCCACCCCCCCAGGCCGTGTGGGCACCTGCTGTGTGACCTGGGCAGACCCTTTCCTCTCCTGTGCCTCCGTCTGCCATGCTGCCTCTCAGCTGGGAATGGGGCCATGACCATGAACCAGGCCAGGTACCCACCAGGTACCTGCTTCTCGCCACTTGGGGGCCATGAGCCCAGGCTCCTGACTCATGCAGCAATTCGTCCCTCACGGTCACAAGCAGAGAAGCAGACGAGACAGGGGGAAACTTGCGCAGCCCTCTCCCACTCCTGCCAATCCAGGTAGCCCTGAGATGCCAGCCCGACCTTGGCCGCCCGCCACCCCTACCCTTGGCCACTCCCGCCTGTGTGGGGGCTAGCTGGCTTTGGAAGCTGGCTTCTTTGTGCAAACAAGGAAGGAAGAAGAAAGCTGTTTTTTCAGGCAGCAGAGCTCTTAGATAAACACGAGTTATCTCCCCCTCTCTATGCCTTCTTAAAGGAATTGGGTTCCTTCAGAAAAGAAACTAGATTCACCGGCCGATAGCGCCCGGGATGAAGTGCAGCCGGAGCCGGCTGGGGAGCCAACACTGAAGGAGGCTTTCTTATCCGGCTGAGCACCTGCTGCCAGCCCTGGCAGGCCCGCGGCTCAGGTGACAGGGCCCCGGTGCCAGGCCGCAGCCTTGCTGGCTCCCAGGCTCCCGATGGCCTGGCCCACCTCCTCACCCTCCCCTCCGGCACCCCCACCTGCAGGCCCGCCCGCCTGGATCTGCCAGGAGGCTGAGAACTTGTGTTCACCTTGGGGTGACCCCTTCCTCCGGGAGCGCCCCCCTGCCCAGACCTCGGGAGCAGACCAGCCCCCCTGCTGTCCGAAGAGCGCTAACACCTGGGTATTCCCACGGCAGAACGGCCTTCCCCGCCTGCTCAGAGAGATGCAAGAATGGCCGTGGGCCCATTTTACAGGAGAAGTGAAACCCAGAAGGGGCACTGACCTGTCCAGAGCCACAGAGCAGAGTGACAGAGCTGACACCCCTCCCCCATTCCCTATCCCCCCATCCCCAACTCTGGGGCTCCCTGGGTCCTTTCGACCGGGCCCCAGTGTGGCTCACCGGTGTGGTGTCATCGTGGGAGCGCTGGTAGCGTTTCCAGCGGCAGCCGTAGATGCCCGTGAGGCAGGAGAGGCACAGCTGGGGCTCGTAGTACTGCAGGGGCTGGTGTCTTACCATGCTCGTGCCCGAGGCCCTGGTGCCCGGCCCTCAGGAGCCCATGGGGGGCCCAGGCTGGTTCTGTGGGAGAAAGCACAAGGCAGTGAGGCAGGGGAGGGGGGAGGCGGCGGCCCCAGACACAGCAAACGTCACTGCAGCTGAGGTCAGGGTGGGTGAGCTCTGCACAGACCCCTGCAGGGGGTCCCAGGCCCCCCTGGAGTCAGAGGCCCACCCTGCAGGTCTCCCAGGACGGTCCCCTGCCACCCTCCCCTGCTCTAGCCCATACCCCACCCCTCAGCCAACCTGCCTGCACACTGCTGCCGCCTCCTCTGCCTGGAGGCCTCTTCCCGTAGGACCCGCACGGCTCCCTCCTTCCCCTCCTCTCCTCAGCTCTGCGCTCAAACGTCTGTCTCCACCAGACGGCCCCAGGTCATCTTCCGTGAAACTGCAACCCCTTCCCCAACTGCTCAGCCACGTTTAGCTTTATTTTCTCGACCATAATTTACTTTCTTTGTTTCTCATCTGCCTATCCCACTATGATGTGTGTTTCACAAAGGCAAGGATTTTGTCTGCTTTGTTCTCTGTTCTATGCCCAGTAGCTAGAACAGAGCCTAGCACGCAGAATGTTCCAGATAAGTATTTTAAAATAAATTACCATAAAAAGTAAATGAAATAAAATGAACTATCATAAAAGCTGACATGTACAGAGCATGTAAAACCTCCCAGGCCCTGGCTGAACATTTTATAACCATCGTTCCATCTCACTGTCCCAGGTGGAAAGCACTGTGTGTCCCAACCCCGTCTGACAACTGAACAAACTGAGACTCTGCAATAAATAAAAATATATATATTTAAAATATATATATTTTTATTTATTGCAGAGAAGAAGGGAGAGGGAGAGAGCGATAGAAACATCAATGATGAGAATCACTGATCAGCTGCCTCCTGCATATCCTCCACTGGGGATCAAGCCCGAAACCCAGGCATGTGCCCTTGACCAGAATCGAACCTGGGACCCTTCAGGCCACAGGCTGATGCTCAATCCACTGAGCCAAATCGGCTAGGCTCATTGTCCCATGTTAAAGATGAGGAGTGTGAGACTCAGAGCAGCAAATGATTTAGCCAAGGAGCCGGGACTCAACCTCTGGTCTATGGATTCTAGACACCGAAGACATTTGCTTTGCACCAGACCCTGTCCAAGGCTCTGGAGACAATGTGGACAGGACAGACACGGTGACCCCTAAGGGCCCTCACAGGACCAGCGAGGGGACGAGCAGGCCCACACTAGGCTCCAGGCGCCATTCCAAGTGCTGTTCATATCCTAACTCTAACAGCAACCTACTGCGTGCGTGTTATCATTGTTTATTTATTTATTTTTTTTATTGAGATCTAATTCACACGCCATAAAAGTCACCCCTTTAAAGTGTACAATTTAGTATTGAGCATTTTCGGCTTTTAGGATAGTCACGGAGTTGTAACTAATTCTAAAGCATTGTCATCATCCCAGCAAAAACCCCATCCTCACCCCGTCCACCCCCTACCGACCCCATTACCACCCCCCCACGCCCTGGCAATCACTAATCTAATTTCTGTCTCTATTTATGTGCCAAGTCTGGACATTTCATATAAATGTAATCATACAATATGCGGCCATTGGTGACTCCTTCTTTCACTTAGTATAATGTTTGTAAGGATCATCCATGCTGTAGCATAAATCAGTGCACTCCTTTTTACAGCTGAAGAATATTCAATTGTGCAGATATACCATTTTACCCACACGCCAGCTGATAGACATTTGGGTTGTTACTGCTTTGTGGTTGTTACTGTGGACGGAAGGGGCCACATGCTGACCTGCATGGCCGTCTTGCAAACTCAGAGACTTAAAGTAGCCACAAAGGATGGTCTGAAATTAAACTTTAACTAAAAGCAGTTATGGTGGGTAGTTACGTCCTAGGACGGTATCTTCACTGACAAGGTCAACCTTTACCTTAACTGAGCTTATCTGCCTTTTTGCATATATGATAACATACCCTTGCCCTAACCGGTTTGGTTCAGTGGATGGATCATATGCCTGCAGACTGAAGGGTCCCAGGTTCGATTCCCGTCAAGGACATGTACCTTGGTTGCGGGCACAACCCCAGGAGGTGTGCAGGGGGCAGCTGATGTTTCTCTCTCATTGATGTTTCAAACTCTCTATCTCTCTCCCTTCCTCTCTGTAAAAAATCAATAAAATATGTATTTTAAAAAAACAACAACATACCCTTGGGTAACTTGTAACTTCCTTTTTTTCTGGACATCCTGGGGCACAACCAAATGTGCTGGGTGCCAGGACAGATACCACAAATTCCTTCATTATCGTCTTAATTGTTCCTGCACCCACCTAAGTATGTGTCCATCATTCCATCATTTTACTTTTTAATCTAATCCCAAGTGTCTCTCCACCCCACGCCCCCCACTTTTCTTTCTCCTGCCTCTCTAATCTATCACCAGTGGATTTCATGTAACCCACCTATGTCCCTTCCCTTCCTTTGGTTGCAATGTATAAATACAGATGTAACCTGCCATTCTCCGAAGCTTTATCTCAGTTCTGCTTCCCAGCAATTGTCGACAATTTGGCTCAAATAAACTCACAGAAATTCTTCACAGGTCTCAGTGCTGCTGCTTTTTACATTAACATTATGGACCACACTGCTGTGAGCAGGTTTCCATGTGTTTCCATTTCTCTCGAGTCAGTACTTTGGGCTGGAATTGCTGGGTCATATGGTTTAACCTTTTGAAGAACCGCCAAGAGCTGCTTCCCTCAGCGGCTGCCCCGTTTTACATCTCAGAGCACTATCATTACCATCTCCCTGGCACCCCTGAGGGGTCTGGAGCACAGAAGTGTTCAGCCGCTCGCCGCAGGTGACCCAGCAGAGCCAGGTAGTCTGGCTCCGGCCGCCTTGCTCTGACCGGGGGCCATATCCAGCTGGCCACCTATTTTTGAATCCCACCCAAGTGCTCACCGGGCCCGTCCCTGCTTAGCTCCCGAGGTCAGACGAGGTCGGGTGCATTCTACGTGCTAGCAGGCGTCTTCAAACTACGGCCCGCGGGCCACATGCGGCCCGCAGAGGAGTCTGATCCGGCCCGCCAGGTTTTTTGGGCAGTGAGTGCAGCCGAGGTGTTACAGTAGGAATTAGTAGTTCATATAGTCCGGCCCTCCAGCTCTCTGAGGGACCGTGATCTGGCCCCCACTTTAAAAAGTTTGAGGACCCCTGTAGCTATGGCCATACATAGCCAATGATTTCTTATAGCCCACGAGCTAAGAACGATTTTTACATTTTTAAAGGATTGAGAAGAGAAAAACCCAAACAAGAACACACTTGTGGCACATGAAAACGGGAGCCACATTTCAGTGGGTCCATAAACAGCGTTTCCTAGGAGGCAGCCAGGCTCATTCGTGAACGTATTGTTACGGCAGCTTTAACCGTCACTGCTGGGCGGAGGGGTTACGGCCGCGTCCATATGGCCCACCAAGCCCAAAGTGCTGCCTGGCTCCCGTACAGGGAGTGCTTGCTGCCCCTTAAGCACGGGCTGCCATGGCTGTTAAGTGCAGCGCATGGCGGAGAGAGTAAGAGGAGGCTCTGAGCACTTAACACGGGGCAGAGAGGGTCAGCCGCGCTTCCTGGAGGCGGCACTGAGCTGAGGCTATAACATGAGCTCCTAAGACGCCTTTCCCCCCCCCTCTACTCACCCCAAGATGCCTCTTTCTAAATGCCCATGGGCTGCACCCCAGGGGCACCCAGGGTTTCAGGCCACCCCCTTCTTCTACCTCTGGGCCTCCCACCCACTCCCTCAGCCCCCGTCCCCACTTAATGCTAACCTCAGCACAGGGCGTCCAGCCTCCAGCCTGAGGAGAGAGATGCATTAGGGGCTTGCTGGGAATATCGACTGATCCAGGGCCTCCTAATTGCTGGGAATGGTGTGGTGCGGTCTCCGTGCCCGTGGCTCCCCGAGGAGCTGGGGGAACACGGTGCAGCTGCTGGGATTTCTCTGAGTCGGGGCAGAGCCGTGGGTTTGGGGGACAGTAAGGGATAGGGATGCTATTGGGGTCGGCCTAGCTCCTGTGGGGTTGGGGAGGCCTGGGGAGCCCGGAGGGGATGCCCTCAGCTTTACGCAGCCAGATCTCATCCAGTGCACCCCCAGAGTAGTTCGACCACCACCTCTGCCCTCAGGAAGGGAGGGGGCAGCTGATGTTTAGGAAGAAGCCTGGATGCATCCTGAGTCAGCTGCTGCCTCGCACTGTGGCAGAGGCCTCTCAGCACTCTTCCCTGAGCCTCGCTTCCTGAATCTGTAAAGTGGGGGGACAGTCCTTGCCTGGGCTTCAGTAGGGACCAGAGTTAGCGGGGAGGGGGCCAGGAGGGCACGTGGCTGCAGTGACTGAGGCAGGCAGAAGCCCTCACCCAGGTGCCCTCACCTTCCTTCCCCAGGACCCCTCACGCTGGGGCTGGCTCCCGTGTGAACTCTGTTCCGCCCTTCCCTGCTCGCCCACCCCCACGGCTGAGCAATACAATCCCTCGGCATGGAAATTCCACTCAGGTCTGGAGAAGAGGGAAGCAGAACTATCTGCACCGGCCTCAGCCCAAGGCTCAGCTGACTGTGGCTCTCGGAACGGCCTCTCCCCAGGAAAACCTTCACACGATTCGTCACGCCGGGCACCCTGTGGGAGGCAAACCTCTTCTCTTTTCTTCCCGTGTTCTCTGGGGCCATCTCGTCCACTCCCACGGCTTTGGTTACCGGTACGGCCAAGGCCACCCAATCTCTGCTTCTCCATCAAGATAGAGGCTCCTGGCTGTCTCCGGGGGCGTCGCTCAGGCCCTGCACAGGCACTGACCCCCTCACCACCCCCAATCTGCTTCTCATATCCCTCAAAGCCCTTTTCCCACCATCCCATTGGCTACTGCCCTTGGGAAAGGAAGGCACTGGCCGTGAAACCAAGGTCCCCCTGAAAGATTTGTTTGTTTTTTGGTTAATCCTTACCTGAGGATATCTTTCCCATTGATTTCCAAAAGGTAAAAGATTTATGCCATCCGAAGATAAACCAGAGTATTTTCCATTGATTTTTAGAAAGAGTGGAAGGAAGAGGGAGAGACCGAGAGAGGAACATCTATGAGAGAGAGACACATCAATGGATTGCCTCCCACACGTGGCCCTGGTTGGGGCCGGGGATTGAGCCTGCAACCCACGAACATGCCCTTGACCAGAATGGAACCCGGGACTCTTCAGTCTGCAGGGCGACATTCTATCCACTGAGCCAAACCGGCCAGGGCTAGGGAAAGACTTTTAAAGGCACATGACCCGGCCCCTCCAGTCCCTCCAGCCTCACCACTGCACAGCCTGCTGTCCCTGCATCTGACTGAGACACCTCCTGACCCTTCCCACCTCAGCTCAGCTGTCACCTCCTCCAGGGGCCTTCCCTGAGCCCAGGTTTGGTGAGAGCCCTTCCTGGCCTCCCATGACCCTGAGCGTCCCTAATGCTTCCGGGGCACCCTGTGAGAGCTCTGTGGACATGTCCTTCTCCCCCACTGGATGGCCTGAGTTATTTCTACATCACCAGTGGCCAGCACTGGGCAGCAAGAGGGGGCGATACAGGGCTTCCTGGACTGCACGGCCAAGGAGGCCTGGAAGTTCTGCTAACAGAAAGTGCCGCTCAGACGCTGGCATCCGGACAAGCTCCCGGAGACCACACCCTGCCCCCCCCCCCCCCCTTCCCGCCAGGGCCACGGCATTACTTAGGATCGATTGATTTCTCCAAGCCACCTCCCCTTCCCGGAACCCCTCCTGGCTCTGGGACAAGAGGTAGCCCCCACCTCTGAGCCCCACCCCTCAGCACCAAGTCCCGATTTGTCTGAATTCTTGGTCCCTGCCCTGAACTCCTGTTTGCACAGGGAAGGGCCTTCCGGGAGTCCAGGCCTGAGAAGCATGGAGAGGAGCGTCTGCTACAGAGCTGCAGGGTCCTCTCCCTCCCTGATGTCCTGGGAAGGCACCCAACCCACTTTCCCATTCCTCTTCCCTCCCGTGACCCCAGGGCTCTGAGCCCTCATCGCCCCAGCCCACGCTCTTTCCCCAGAGAGGAGAGATGCTAGGCCAGGTGTCAGCGCCCGGTTCCAGCCTCGTCTATTGCGACTGACTCTTAATTTGGCTTATACAGGTCGCTAGCTCTCCCTGAGCCTCATCTCACTCATCTGAGGAATGGGAACGGGATGGAAACACAAACAAAAGGACCTGAGCTGCCGTAAAGAGGAACAAAACACGGAGCCGTGCAACACCAGACAGAATCCTGAAAACAGGACGCTGAGCGAAAGGAGCTGGTTCCAGAAGGAGGCGTGGTGGGCCTTGCCGGGCCCAGGCTGAGCGCCGTGCCTGTGTCCTCACCCGGCGACAGCCTGCCCAGTGCAGCTCCACAGGCTTCTGTTACAGACCAGAAACCCGGGCCCCCGGCGCAGGCAGGGAGGAACCCAGTGGTCCACCCAGAGAACGTAACATCACTCAGGGATAAAAAGAAACGTGCTACCGCGCCACGCAAAGGCAGGCAGGGACCCTGAAAGCATATTGCTATGCGACAGGAGCCGATCTGGAAAGGCTGGGTGCTGTTTGATTCACCTGCATGACATTCTGCAAACGGCAAAATGATAGAAGCAACAAAAGATCAGCGGTTGCCGGGGATGGATTGTTAAGACTGAAACTATTCTCCGTGATACTGTAATGGTGATCACATGTCCTTATACATTTATCAAACCGCTTAGTATATGGACCCTACAGCGAACCATGGACTTTAGTTAGTAATACTGTATCCACGTTGGCCCATCAGTTGTAACAAATGCACCACCCTAATGTAGGACGTTAATAGGGGGAACTGTGAAGTGGGGGAGGGAGAGCATGTAGGAACTCTCTGTGCTTTCTATTTTTAAAATATATTTTATTCATTTTTTACAGAGAGGGATAGAGAGTTAGAAACATCAATGGGAGAGAAACATCGATCAGCTGCCTCCTGCACACCCCCTACTGGGGATGTGCCCACAACCAAGGTACATGCCCTTGACCAGAATCGAACCCGGGACCCTTCAGTCCGCAGGCCGACGCTCTATCCACTGAGCCAAACCGGTTTTGGCTCTCTGTACTTTCAGATTTTTTTTTTTTTTTAATAAACCTAAAACTGTTTAAAAGAAAATAAAGTCTATTAATTGAGTATATATGCATTTAATTTATATATATATCGACTGACAGACAGATAGCCATACCCCAGGCCAAACAGCCAATGGGCACGGGAGAGGGATTTGAATCCAGGGCTGCTGCCGCTACAGCCCAGAGGAAGTGCCTGCCGACGTTTCTGCCATCCTTGTCCATGCCAGCCACAGCCTCTGTGTCACTGCAAGCTGCACCTCACAGGGCCAAGCTCAATATTTTGGTTGGCTCCGAGGGAGCAGGAGGACGGAGGAGGGCCAAGATCCCAGGGGAGAGAAGGGGAACCCCCACACGCCATGACAGGTGCAGGGCTGGGGCTGGCAGAGACCTGATCTTCCCCAGCAGCCTGCCTGGGGAAGGAGGCAATGCACAAACGCAGAGAAGGAATCGCTCCCCTCCTCCTTGGCCACGGCTGCCCTCCCTGGGGCCACCACCCCAGGCCCACCCCAGGGCTGCAGGCTGTGGCCGAGCGCAGCCACACGCAGGCAGGGCGATCTCCAGGAGCCTCTGGCCGTGGCTTTCCCTCTGCAGCCCGAGAGGGTCTCAGCACCACCAGAGGACCTCCAGAATCCTTCTGGGCTCGCATCTTCTAACACCCTCTCACCCCCGCTCTCTCCTCGTCCCCAGGAGAGAAGCAGAGATGGGACAGCTCGGGGAGGAGGGACGGGTGATCCCACAGTCCTTGTTCGGTCTGAGACGCAGACCCCCTCCACTCGCAGGGCTAACGGCTGGGAGTCCTGAGCCGGCCACTGACAGGAGGCATCACAACGAGGCCTGCGGCCAGAGGCTGGCCATGACCCTGCCCGTCAGATGGCTGGCATGGAGAGATCTGGGCTGCCCCCATTACATATGGCCTGGGGCAAGCCATTCCACTTCTCTGAGCCTCAGAGAAAGTCCTACATTTTAAAAAAATACATAGATATTTTATTGATTTTTTTACAGAGAGGAACGGAGAGGGATAGAGAGTTAGAAACATCGATGAGAGAGAAACATCGATCAGCTGCCTCCTGCACACCCCCCACTGGGGATGTGCCTGCAACCAAGGCACATGTCCTTGATTGGAATCGAACCCGGGACCCTTCAATCTGCAGGCCGACGCTCTATCCACTGAACCATCCTGGTTAGGGCCAAAGCCCTACATTTTAATGAAATTAACAGAGAAGGAACGCAGGGGCGGGGCAGGCAGGAAACCTGTCACTGAGGCAGCTGCCAGGGGAGAGCCCAGGAGAGGAGGTGCCAGGAGGAGGCCTCCTGGGTCACACGCGCCATTCTTGGGAAAAGTTACTCATGGGCCGAGGCTGGCGCTCTGCAGGAGCCCTCAGGTCAATCCTGCCATAAGGAGGGCCCTTATTAACCTTTTGCCATGGAGGAGGTGTCTGGGCCTCCTGCTCACACAACACTTCTGTCCCAAGAGACCTTGGAGGGCTCTTCCTTGTGGGCAGGCCGGGCTCACTGCATCCCAGGCGCGGGTCCTCCTGGTGGAAGTGCTCCCTGCTTGTCCCCGGGAGCTGTGGCCTCTGGTGCCGCCTGTCCCCTCTCCTAGGCTCTGTAGGTGACTCAGTAAATGTTCGAGAAGCCCCCACAACGTGCCAGGCACTCCTGGGAGCCAAGAAAGATTGACAGAGAATCGAACATGGACCTTCCTTTGAGGGGGGCACCTCTTTGCAGCAACCGCACAATTCTGACCACACGGCCCGTGCTTTGCTGTTAACAGTCTCCCTCGCGTCGTTTCAACGAAGCATCTCGCCTATACTCTGCAGGTGAGTACCAGATCCCCGTGTTACAGCAAGGAGGCAAGGTTGGAGCGGGTCAGGACAGGTCTGAGACGCACCCAAAGTTCAGGCCCTCGGGGGACAGAACCCCATGTTTGGGGCAGTTTGGGGCTTGGGCTCTCCTGGCACAGAATGGATCCTGCTTTCCCAAGTCAGGGGTATGGGCTCGGGCAGAGGGCGGAGCTGAGCATCTCAGACTCAAAAGCTCTAGCTGCAAACAAGAGTCTTAGCATCACCTCACCCAGGACTCACGCCGTTGTGGAACCCCGGTGCGATCCAACGGAACTACCCCTGGGTCTCAGATTATTAAAGCCATCGGAAGCCAGCACCAGGACAGACCTGCCGCCTCCCCATCCTGCCCCGCCCTCCGCACAGAAACCCCAGCAGAGGTCCTATGGTGGCTCCCAGCACAGCGGCCTGCATGGGCTGGCAGGCTCTGAGAAGGCCGCCCTCCCCGGAGGGTCAGTGGTTCACTCCTCAATCAGGCCTGGAGAGAGCCCTCCCGAGAGGAGCGGCCTGCCCCCTGTGACGCCCCCCCCCAAAAAACAAAAACAAAAACAAAAAAAAAAAAACCCGCACAGAAAAACCACCACCACTGGCACTGACAGGCTCTCCCTGGAGCGGGCAGAGAGAGCCAATGTCCCCGGGGCCTTCAGGCTGGGCCTCAGGGGCCAGACCAGGGGCCTGGTGAAGGGGGAGGCTTTCCCTCTCAGCCCCTCCCAGGAGCCCCGGGATTCTGCCACAGGGACCAGGCTGGCTTTTTCCAGCGCTGCCTCTCCTCGAGGCCCAGGGAAGGCGGGCACGTGAAAGAGAGGAGGAGGAGGAGGAAGCTGAGTCTGGCAGGAACTTGCACTGAGCAAACTTGTCCCGGACTAGTTCTTGCCCCCTGAGGGGACGGAGAGCGATGATTTATTTTATTTACTTATGTAAAATAGTGGGGTTATGGCACACACGGGCTTCCTCATCAGGCCCTGGGGTGGGAAGAGGAAAAACAAGCCCTGCCATTTCAGGAGTCTTTCCCTTGCTTCCTTCCACTCACACCTACCTGTCTGGTCTTCCCTCCCCTCTTCTTCCCGCCCCCTTCCACACTGCAGTGTTCCCAGCACACCACCCTGCCCACCTTCCCACAGCCCTGCCTTTGCTGGAGCTGGGCCTCTGCCAGGAAAGCCCTCCCCACCACCCAATACACATCCCATCCATCTTAACAAATGGATCCTGGGCAAAGCTCAGTCTGACACCCTCCACCCCCACCCCCGCCCAGCCCACTGCCTCCTCCCCTCCTGCTCCCGTCTGGCAGAGCTCCTGCGCAGTGATCACAGGCCTGTGTGCTCAGCAATTATCTGCTTCCGGGGCTGCCATGCCCACCAGGCTGAAAGCCTCCCCAGAGGCAGACTTCTGGTCCACTCGGCGAGCAAACCCAGGCCCCGTCCCTGCTGGAGGAGCCAGGCTGCAGGCGGCCGGTGCCCCTGCACTAGGCCAGCACCCAGAGGTGCCCGGGTGTCTGCCAGCCAGAAAAGCTGGTTAGGTGTTCGAAGGAAGGAGAGAAGGAACCAATCAGGGCCTCGTGCAGAGCCCTCTGAGCCTGATCCCTTTCCTTATTTACAGAAAAGTCAAGTTCCTTAGAAAAAGGTCTCAATGAAGTACCTCCCTGCCCCCCCCCAGCCCCCCGTCACACACACACACACACACACACACACACACACACACACACACACACTTTTTCCTTAAGCTGCTGTTATCTGCGTGCACACTTCTGTTCCCCATCTAGCATAAGGGGACCTCAGATTTAGCTCAGAATCCGGACTCCTCACGGTCACCCACATCTCTCTTCGTCACGGTGTCCTGTGAAGAGCAGCAGCCCCCCTACCTCCAGGCAAGGCTGAGGATCTAGGGTAGGGGTGTCGAACTCAATCAGAGAAGGGGCCAAAATCTAAAATCCAGCCTAAATCGCGGGCCGAATGGTTTACTGAACAGTCATAAACTGTCATTGTGATGGAAACGCAGCGGGGTGCAGTGATGACAGCGCGGTGCGGGCCACATTGCAAGGCCTGGCGGGACGGATTTGGCCCGCGGGCCTTGTGTTTGACACATGTGATCTAGGGCCTCAGCGTTCCCACCTCTCTTCCCAACGTCCAGGCTTCCCTCAGGGAACCAAGGAACGCCAGCCTTGCTCCGATGCCGAGGGAGACAGTCCCAGGAGCTGGTGGCCCGCACACCTTCGAGGCGCCTACCCGTTGTCCCAGGACTCAAGGCCTCCCGTGCCTCTATTTGCTCTCCATTCCTTTGGCGGGAGCATCCTTCTCCAGGATGCTCACCGAGAACACACATCTCCTGGGGAATGGGAGGGCGAGGTGAACTCGTGTAGGACGTGGCCGCCGAGAAGCAGGAGGCCACGGGGCTGGGGATGTGCACGGAGAGCCAGGCTGCCTGGGTTTGCAATGCAGCTCTGCCGCTTCCTAACGGAGCAGATTCCTTAATGCCTCCACACCCCGTCTCCTTAGCTACAGTAACCGCCAGCCGCCCGGCTGCGGTGGGGATTACAGGAGCTTACACGTGTAAGGTGCTTAGGTGAGTGCAGGTGCGCTGGAGTAAGCCGGAGTTCTTCCGTCTCTTGCTTGTAAAATGGGACTGTAATCCCACTCCCCCTGCCTGGTTTGTAAACTGTAAAGTGCCGCCCCCATGTGAGAGGCAGACACTGTTTTAGAGCCCATGGGGGCTGCTCCATGTAGCTTGTCTCTAACTCCTTTCTCCCTGCCTCCTTCCTTCTTTAAAAAAAAATGTATTTTTTATTGAGGAAGGGAGAGAAACATCAGTGATGAGCGAGAATCACTGACCAGCTGCCTCCTGCACCCCTCCCCCCCCTTCCTCTCCCCGGAGATCGAACTCGCAATCCAGGCATGTGCCCTTGACTGGAATTGAACCTGGGACCCTTCAGTCCGCAGGCCTACGCTCTATCCCCTGAGCCACACCGGCTAGGGCCTTTCTTTTTTCCTCACCTGGAAGAAGGTACCAGCGGCTGTGAGCTGGGCTCCCAAGGGTGTCCTGTCAGGAAGGCGGTGATGTCACTTCACTGGGAGAGCTGTGGGGACAAGGGGACAAACCCGGTCAGATCGCTGGTCAGTTCCCCTTGCCTTCTCCCCTCCCACCTGCCCCTTAGAGGGCCCTACCCTGTGCCCACCTTGGTGTTGGGTGCAGGGTCCAGGGATGGGCACACCTAGTCTCTGCCCGGAGAAGTCACCAAGCGGGTAGGTGAGCCGAGGAGACACACGTGATCCCGTTGTGGGCCATGAGACCCCTCCACACATGCTGACCACAAACCAGCAGGACCCCAAACCCAGTATAACCTGCTCCCTGGACCATTCTTCCCCCCCTTCCCCGGGATCTGCGGAAACATGATGCCAGGTCCAGCCGCCCTGGGACGAAACCTGGGGCTGTGCCCAGCTCCTGGCGGGCAGAGGTCCTTTTGTGCTGCCCAGGGACCTGGCTACCAGAGGTAGCCGCCACACCAGCTATTCTAAAGCAGCAGCAGAGGGAGGGCTGGAGGGCTGGAGGCGGGGTCTGGGGCACCGAAATTATGTGGCTTACTTCTGACTCATGCACCACCTCCCCCAACACCAGCTCTTACAGCCCACTGGGCAGCCCTCCTGCCCAGAAACGGGAGGAAAGATGGTGCCAACAGGCCACGAGGAGAGAGGGGGAGACGAGGAGAGGGGAAGGGACCCCGGTCAGACTGCAGGCTTCAGAGGATGCTGCCACCTTGCCCTTTAGGGGACACAGGCCGGCAGGGCCGGGGGCCTGCCTAGGCCACCCAGAGTGTCAGAGGCAGAGCCAGGGCTGGAGCCCAGGTTTCCTGGTACCCTGCGGACCCAGCGCCGTGAGAGCTCAGACCTGGTGCCCAGCAAAAGCTCATGCCAACATGAAAACTCTCTCTAACCCAGTCGGGACCTGGAGCCACATGCCAGCAATAAACACACAGCCAAGACACAGCCCTGGATGGGAAGGGGGCAGAGCTGGGCTCAGAGACCGTTTGGAAATGATATTCTGCGACTGAGGGGCAGATTCCTGGGGCACCCGCGGCCCTGTCCCCCCCACCTCCACAGTGCCCGGGGGCACTGCACTTACAGCTTACAAAACACACTTATTTCCTTCATCTACCGCAGGGATCCTCAGACCTCAGTGACAGAGCCTATCCACAGAGCAAGGCTTCTCGGACCTGAATGTGCTAGAAGTGACCTGGAGCTCTCGTTCAAACGCAGCCTGGCCAGGAGGTCTAGGCTGGGGTCTGCGGGTCCACGTCTCTGACAAGCTCCTGGGCGATGCTGAGGCTACAGGTACAGGGGCCTCAGTGTGAGTAGCAGGACCACAGGATGGGCTCCGGGGTCAAACGGCACAAGTTAGAATCTTGGCTCTTACTATGTGGACTTGGTAAGTGCTTCAATCTCCTTATGCAGAAAACAACGGCAATGCCTGCCCATGGAGCTGAGGCTTGAGGATTACGTTATGTAAAATGACTAAAGGGATTATTATTTCAGGTTTTTTACATGGCGCCTCTGAGAGGGAGGCACATGCAGCGAGGGAGCAGAGCCAGAATTCAAACCCAATTTCTCTCCCTCTTCCTTGTAATAAATAAATAAATAAATAAATAAAACGTTTTTATTGATTTTTTAGAGAGGAAGGGAGAGAGATGTAGAGATAGAAACATTGATCAGCTGCCTACTGCACACCTTCCACTGGGGACTTGGTCCGCAACCCGGGATGTGCCCTGACCGGGAATTGAACCGGCGACCTCTTGGTTCATGGGTTGATGTTCAATCACTGACCCACACCAGCCAGCCAAATCCAATTCTCTTCATGTAGATCCTACAACACCAAGCTGCCACAAAATGTCACAGCCAGCATTCCCCCTCCCCACAATCAGACAGACATGGCTACTGCGGCCCCAAGATGGGCAGAGAACAACAGGCCACCAAAAGTCAGCTTCAGAAGCCCAAGTCCATCCCTCCTGGCCCTAGTGCACCTTCTATCCCACATCACTGTCTTGCAAGGAAGAGAAAGTATCACAAATTCATCCTACGGGGTCCCCGCTCTGCTGTCAGCCCTCACCTGGGCAGCAGCTACCCTGGGAACCAGATGTGGGAATGGGTAGCTGGGTGTGGAGGCTGCCCCTCCGCCCACAGCAGCCTGAGTTCCCTGCTCTCTCAGAGCCCTGCCCACCACGCTGGGTGAGGAGAACAGTTTAGCATCCTCCTTCCACCGCCATCTCCTACCTCCATCTCCTACCTCCATCTCCTACCTCCAGTCTATGGCACCGCTCAGGCTCAGGGTCACCCAGCTGGGGTCGCAGGCAGAGGGTGGCTCGGCAGGGGCCTGCCTCCACCCCCTCCTTGGCTTCCCAGCACGAGCCTGTGAGTCACCTGAAGGAAGTGCTCAGCCCCAAACAGGAAGTGGCTCTTCAAACAGAAACCCCCTGTAGGATGTCCCCCGAGCCCTGTGGTGGGGGGCCTGGGTAGCAGAGCCTGAGGAAGGGAAGTTGATTGGACAGTCATATTTTACCTGAAACTCAAACACGGCACGCATCTTCCCGCCGTGAAACCTCACCAGGGAACTTCTCTGCTTAGTAGATACGTACATCGGCAGCCTTCCCTGAGCCTCACTTCCCTCATCGGTAGGAGCAGGGGGCTGTGCTACAAGACTATTCCGGCCTGGTGTTCTTTAATGAAATGAAGAATGCAAGAAGTGAATATGGGTTTTAAATAAATGAACAAATGCATAGATGAGTGAATGACGATATCTAGATTTAAACTACAGCTCTAGCCATCCTTGACTCTAAACTGGAGTAAGTGGGTTGGAAATTCATTACTTTCCTTTTTAAAAAAAATATATTTTATTGGATTTTTTTTTTTTTTTTTTTTTTTTTGAGGAAGGGAAAGGCATAGAGAGTTAGAAACATCGATGAGAGAGAAACATCAACCATCTGCCTCCCTCACACTCCCTTCTGGGTATGTGCCTGCAACCAAGGTACATGCCCTTGACCAGAATCCAACCTGGGACCCTTGAGTCCGCAGGCCGATGCTCTATCTACTGAGCCAAACTGGTTAGGGCTCATTATTTTACTTTTTATTCGTATTTCTTAAATGTATGTACAGCTCACATTCATTCCAATGTTAAATATGAGAAGTAATGTGGGTCCCTATTTCTAAGTTTGGTGATGGTTTTGTGACCAGAAATAGGCTGTAGGAAGTTAACCTTTTTTATAGCAACTAGCCTCTGCCCCAATTGGCTTCGATAGACGTTGTTTCACTTAAAGTGGCAGTTCCCACGAGCCTGTAAACAGCAGTGAGTGAACACTGTACCTCATCTGTTTCCCCGTAATGCTGAGCATCCTTTTACTGGGCGGGGGAGGGGGCTTTTTCTCCCTGTTCCAATTTGTGGTCCTAAAAGTCCTTGGGAATTGGTGTTGCTATTCACGGTTAATGTGCACGGTGGCTGAGGAACATTTTGTGGCCCAGTAATTCCCCCGCTCCCTTATCTGCGGTTTCCCTTCCCACAGTCTCAGTGATCGAGGTCAACCACGGTCCAAAATTATTAAATAGAAAATCCCTGAAATCAACAATTCATACGTCTTAAATTGCTCTCCATTCTGGGTTGCACGAGGAAGCGCCACATGGTCCCACTCCATCTGGCCCTGGACATCCATCACCCTTTGTGCATGCCTTGTGCACACTGTCTATGCTTCCTGCCCTTAGCCACTTAGCAGCCCTCTGGCCATTGGCTACTACAGTATCGCAGCGCTTGGGGTCAAGTCACCCATATTTCACCTAATAACGTGGAAGCACAGGGATGCTGGAAATGCAGATATGTCAGAGAGAAGCCAAAAGATGCTTCCTTTCAGTAAAGAGGTGAAAGTTCTCAACATAATAAGAAAAAAAAAAAAAGAATGCTTTATGCTAGTTTGCTGAGAGACCACATTCACATAACTTTTATGGCAACACGGTGTTATAATTGTTCTATTTTATTATTGGTTATTACTATGCGTCTCTTACTGTGCCTAATTTATAAGTTAAACTTTATCATGGGTATGTAAGAGTAAGAAAAAGTATAGTATATATAGGTGACCTTGAGCAACACAGGTTTTGAAAAAATCCCATAAATAAACATAGACCCACACAGCTCAAATCTGTGTTGTTCAAGAGTCAGCTATACTTTCAATCTGCAGCTGGGAATCTGCGTATGTGGAGGGCTGACTTAAATTATAGGTGGAGCCAAAACAGGTTTGGTTCAGTGGATAGAGCTTCGGCCTGCGGACTGAAAGGTCCCAGGTTCGATTCCGGTCAGGGGCATGTACCTTGGTTGCGGGCACATCCCCAATAGGGGATGTGCAAGAGGCAGCTGATCGATGATTCTCTCACATCGATGTTTCTAACTATCTCTCTTCCTCTCTGTAAAAAAAATCAATAAAATATATTTTAAAAAATTATAGGTGGATTTTTGATTGCGAAGGATCGGTGCCCCCAATCCTCAAGTTGTTCAGGGTCAGTTGTGCAGGGCTTGGGGCTATCTGTGGTTTCAGGCTTCCACTGGGGACTTGGAATGTATCCCCTGTGACTAAGGAGGACTGTGATATTTAACAACTCCTATTACTCAAGTCAACGTACCGTGAAGTGTGATACCAACTCTTTACGTTGGCAACTAGATGAACAGTAAACACTAAAACAACCTGATGGCCGGGCCTCCTGGCCTGGGAGCCAGAGGCTGCTGGGCCCTCCCACCAGGTCCCCTCACAGATAGGGCTGGAATGTAAGGGACCTTAAGAGGCACCAGGGCTGTGAGAAATGCCAGGCAAGTCCTGGTCACTGCCCTTGAGGGCATGTGAGTTGCCCTGGACTTTCTGAAAGGCAGCCTCTGGGGAAGGCAGGGCTGGCTGGCCACTGAGCTGATGGTGCTCAATGGGTGGCCTGCTCCCCACAAAAGTGAGAGCCAGGGGGCAGGCAGTGGACAGGCAGGCCTGGCCCAAACTGTGCAGAACCCAGAGCAAAAATATAAACATCTTTGTCATATTTTTGAAACTGTTGAATAAAATAGTTTAATCTCCCATTCTTGACAAATACTACGTCTGCATAAGGTAAATTGAAATGCACATGTAAAGTTATGGTTTTATATGACTGAAAGTGACAAAATACCAAGGAAGACTGAATTTAATTATTGTTACTCAGCTGGGTGTTTTGACGGTGGGCTGGTGATGTTCAGATGAGTAATAAGACATAGTTCATACATTATTTATTTCATGAAATGTACGTTATTGTCTTCATTTTAGCGAGATCACTATATTTACATTGTTATAATGATGATTTGCACATCATTTGATTTGCATTGATGGTAGTAATCTAAAGGGTCAAAAATAAAATGCAGCCCAAACCGGTTTGGCTCAGTGGATAGAGCATCGGTCTGTGGACTGAAAGGTTCCAGGTTCAACTCCGGTCAAGGGCATGTACCTTGGTTACGGGCACATCCCCAGTAGGAGGTGTGCAAGAGGCAGCTGATCGATGATTCTCTCTCGTCGATGTTTCTGACTCTCTATCTCTCTCTCTTCCTCTCTGTAAAAAATCAATAAAATATATTAAAAAATAAATAAAATGCAACTATATTTAAAGAGTACAGAATTTGATTTTTCCCCCATAAAAATGTAAATTAAATGTAAAGAAATTTTATTTAATTTTTTATAGCAAAGGTAGAAATTTATTGAAGAACAAGTACAGACTTGTACATGGGGAGAGGGAAAGAATCTCACAGCAGAGACTCCCACGTGAGGAGGGGGAAAGGGTCCCCGAAAATTTATATTTTAAAAAATTGTTTTTCTTGAAAGTATTATGGAGATTAAAAGCATACCCAACATAATGAACAAATAACAGTTTTAAAATAAAATTATTTAGAGATTAAACATTTAAATTTTAAAAGATTTTGTAGATATTGGGGGAAATCCAAATTCTGTACCCAGCCACCAGGCTAGGTGTGTGACCTCTAGGCTCCCACAGCGGTTTTTCTCCTCCTCTGCACCCCTACGCAGTCCCCCCCCTCCCCCCGCCCACCTCGTGCCCCCCTCACTCTGCAGGTCACAGTGACCCCCTTCATGCTAAAGCCCAGAAGGCACCCTTAGCCCCCTGACATCTGGGATGACAAATCTCCACTTCACCTGCCCACCACCCTGCTTTCCTGGCGTCTTTCACAAAGAGCTTCCCGTGGGCAGGAGCTGGATTCCGGAGGCGGCAGGGGTGTCGAGGAGAGAGCAGGAGGCGGAGAGCCAGGAGAGCTGGGCTCTCAGCCTCCTCCTTAGGCTCACAGTCCTCGTTTGTCAGACGGGGATTCTGCAACCGGCCCGGAGTGCCTCATGGGATGCCTGGAGGAAACCAGCAATGGGGACATGGCAGGGTTTTGTAAACTGTGCATGCAGAGCCATAAGATCAGGGCCTCACTCCGTCTCTCTTGTGTTTCCTCCTCAGCCTGGCACATGCAGAGCCCGTCCTCTATGCCCTGAGCACCACTGATGGAGGGCTGGCCACAGCCTCGCACAACGCCCAGATTCTGTCTGTCCTCTTGCGTACTCCTGTTGGCCTCCTATTGCAACACCTCTTACAGATGACAAAACGGGGGCTCAAGGGCACAGCTAAATAAGTGGCAGTGCCAGGACTCATACTCTGATTCCCAAACGAGTCTAGACTACATAAACCCAATCCTAAGCTCTCTGTGTGTGAGTCCCGTGGACAGACAGAGCTTCTGCTGAAGGTGACTAAGGTCTGTGTACAGGTGCTAGCTAAGGCGTGAACAAAGGAGGTGGGACGGGAGGCAGGAGCCAGGAGGGGCTCCGGAGGGCCTTGCTGTGGATCAAAGCCATCTTCCAGCCTTACTCAGCAGGGACCCACCACAGGCAGCAACAAATACCTGGGAGTGAGCAAACTTGTTTCCCCTGCACCGACCGCCCTGGCCAGCCACTCCCAGCCTGCTCTGGGGCCACCTCCGTCTGTCTCCCTCACCCTGGGTCTTCGGCTCTCCAGCTTCGGGTAGGGCACAGCCTTACATTAAGCCTGGAAAAAGCAGGACCCTACCCGTCTGAGCACAGAATCCCTTACATCTGTGGTCGGCAAACTCAGGCTTGTGAGCCACATGCGGCTCTTTGGCTCCTTGAGTGTGGCTCTTCCACAAAATACCACGGCCTGGGCGAGTGTATTTTAAAGAAGTGGCATTAGAAGTTTAAGTTTAAAAAAATGTGGCTCTCAAAAGAAATTTCAATCGTACTGCTGATATTTGGCTCTGTTGACTGATGAGTTTGCCGACCACTGCCTTACATAGTTGGTGCTTAATAAATGGCTGTCAGATGAGCTAATGACTAAGTAGCAGGGACTGACCACTGGGGCACCTGGTTCTGTTCACACGGCCCCTGGGAGGTTAGTTCAGGTTCTGGGTCAGATGCGGGCAGGGGGCCCGGAGCACATAGCAGGTAAGGTGCTCATGTAACCCGCGAGCAGACCCTGGCCCTGTCACCTTGCGATCACGGGCAGATCTCTTCACCGCTCTGGGGATCCGTCCGACGGGGTTAACGCGGTGCCGAAAGCATCGGAGTTAGGTGAGCGCAGACACAACTCTGGTCAGAAACATGGCGCATGGAGACTCAACGAGCGAAGGAGACGCGGCCAAAGTCAAACAGCAAGTGACAGAGTCTGGACTGGACCCCGGGCCTGTCATGCTCTGCAGAGCTACATCCCAGGGGCCTGAGCGGGAAGCCAGGCCATGGGTGACATTCCTGGTGACATCATGGGGCGGGGGGAGGCCAGAGAGGGGTTGGGTCAGACTCCATCAGGGCCAACCCAGGCTGACATCACCCGCTAAAGCCATCAGAGTCCTGGGAGCACAACTTCCATTTGTTCATTCCCGGACACAACTTCTAAAGTGATCCCTCAGCACCTTCTATTGGAAAAAAGCACAGGAGACACACTGGGCTGGGCTGGGCTGGGCAGAAGAGCCAAATTCAGTTGAGGTGGGGATGGGCCCCAGGGGCCTCCATGTCCTCCACAGGGCTCCGTGCCTCCATGGCCCTGACCTCTGCCCTTGGGCCCTGTGCCATCCATCCCCTGCTCTTCACCAACCCACCCCGGGCTGTGCATGCAGAGGTGAGGGAGGCCCGGAGGCAGACCTCCCTGGAGGGGCTATGGCAGGGCACCAGCTCAGCCTGGCAGAATTGGGGAGATGGCCCTCAGCCACGTTGTGGGAAGAACCTGGGGGCTGGGGCCTAGTCTGCCGGGCGGGGGAGTTGGGTGGGGATACGCCTCTGGAAGCTGAGGAACAGGGAGTCGCTGGGGCTCAGGGAGCAAAGGAGACACAGGGCAGCTCTCAGAGGGCCTGCCTCTCCCTGACCACACGGCCCCAGGACACCCGTTCCGCAGCCTCTTCCTGACAGGAGAGAAGCGCCGCGGCTGACAGATGCTTCCTCCATGTCAGGCTCTGCACCATCAGCGCCGTGTACGCTTTACCGCACATGATCCGCACACTAACCCTCAGGAGAGGCTCTGCTGTGCCTCACCCTCATCTCTTGGGACCTCTTACAGTTCTGGGGGACACTGGCTTGTGTGGTCCTGTCCAGCAGCCAACACCTGCACAGGTGAGTGTGTGCCTGCCCTCGGGCTCTTGGAATCCCCTTGCCTGCGGCCCAGCGATCCCCTAGGTCAGTGTTTCCCAAATTTTTGACATAAGTGTACCTCTTCTATAATTTTCATAATGCTGAGTACCCCTCGTACTCATGAGAACGTAGAATTAGGCGCAGCTAAGCACAGTGCAGTACATACCCCCACCAAACTCTGGTGCAACGCATACCCCTACCAAACTCTTCCCGTACCCCTGGGGGTACACGTACCACACTCTGGGAAACACTGCTCTAAGTGCCCCTTTACCAGTACCCGGTGGGTGGAGGTCTAAGTCCCACACCCTTGCCCTTGCCCTTGCCCCTGGCCCGGGCCTGGCTGCGTGTCCGGAGAGCTCTGGGCACTAAGCTAAGTTTCCCTCGAGGGGTTTGGCTTGAAATCACTTTCTTGTTTCTCCTCCTGGTTCTTTTTCCTATTCCCATAGCAATTTTCCCCCCCCCCTTTCCTGGAAAACTTCTGATATGAGTCATTCTGACATAAATCCTGGTCTCAGGGTCTATTTCTGTATCACCCAAACGATGAGGGAGGTGCCATTAATTTTCCCATTTCAGAGACGAGGAAAGCGAGGCTCAGAGACAGAGTTGTCCAAGATCCCCTGTGGCGAGACCTGAGCCGAGGTCAGCCCAGGGCAAAGCCTGAGGCCGGAGCCCTGCCCGCCAGCAGCATCTGAGCCTGTTTACATCCTCGAGTGCCTTCCATCCTGGCCATCTGAGCTCACTTACTTTCTTTCTTTTCTTCTTCTTCTTTTTTTTTTTTAATTGGAAGAAAAGCGAGGAGAACCAGCACATGGTCCAAGGGGGGATGACTAAGTCCTCGGATTCCTCTGTTGGCTCCCACACTGTTTTGGTCAACCCTTGTGAATCAGGGCGGGTCTGACATTCTGGGAATGCAGGGAGACTTCAAACCAGCTTCATGAAAACAAGTTGTAAAAACACTGGCCGCCACTTCAAGTGGCCGGCTGACGGGCTTGGCTCCGCGGAGCTGGGCTGAGCAAGTTCACCGGGAGGGAACGCGCAGCACGGGAGGCTGAGGCTAGACCCAGAGGAAGAGCTTCCCCATCGCTGGGAGCTGAGCCAGGGATGGGAGAAGCCATGGCCTCATTGGAATTGGACCAACCTTCCCAGGCCTTTCTCGTTTGAAGCTTTTATGAAGCCACCATGTTGGTGAGCACTGCAGGCCCAGCCAGCCCAGCCCTGAGCTTCCATCACTGAGCTGGAACCTAGTTTATGAGGATGCTCTGACTTGGTGCAGCGCCTGCCTCGTAGGACGTCAAAAGTCTCGACAGTGAGGGCCCTGGGTCCTCCCCACCCAGTAGACAGAAGCCCTGTGGAGCCTGTCGGAGCTCAGGGCGGGACTGAGAGCCACCGTGCCACCGCCTGTGCCCCTGCGTCCCATAACCATCCCTCCAGCAAGAGCTACCTCCTCTGGGAGCCCCCTTCATGCAGAGGACCATGGCGGATGCTCATAGATTCGGCTTCTCCCTTCACCCCTGCCTCCTGCATCTCCTCTCCCCTCTCCAGGCAGCACGAAACAGGCCTGAGTCTCACCCAGGTTTCCCCACTCCGCCCTTTCCAGCACTCCCTTCCCTTCCTTCCTTTTCATCCCAACTTCCCAAAGAGCTGTCTACCTTCATGTTTCCACGTCCTCCCTCCCACCTGCTGCAGAGCCAACCACTCTCTGTCCCCAAGTTCAATCATGACCTCCCTGTGAGTAAGCTCCACCACAGCTTCCAATCCTCCCTGACACTGTGGGCCTCGCTGTCCTTCCGTGGCTTCCAGGACACCAGTTGCTCGGGTTCCCCTATTCCCTCTTAGTCTCCCCCTCTCCCCCTCTCCTCCTCTCGAGATGGCTTCTCTCTCTGTCCAGGACCCATGCTGCTGCTCTTTATCCTGAGTGAGCTTTGCCCCTCCCTTGTCCTTCACATTCTCCTTGGGCGATATCACCCACCACTCGCTTCTGCCTGGACCAAGCTCAAGGCCAGTCAGTCTACCCCATGAACCTCAGGTCATCCTACCCTGGCCACCCCACAGGAGTCACACACCCACAGTGGCCAAATGGGAATCCATCACATCCCCCGAAACCTCTCCTCCCTTCCCCATCTTAAGCCACCTGGAGATGCCCGCCACTCCACCTGAGCTCCCTCCCAGCTACCCTCGACAGCCGGACTCCCTCCAGAGGAAGGTCGTGGCTGGGGACATGCTTTTAGGAAAGAAAAGCAGGGCTAGCAGCTGTGTGGCCCTGGGGAAGTCACCTCGTCTCTCTGAGCCATGGTTTTCTGTCTGTGAAAGGAGGAGGAGAACACAGCTCAGCAGGGCTGGCCGAGGATTAGTGACCTCACCGGCGCTGAGTTCTCTCTCTGATGCCGCTCACTCGGAAGGGACACTTGAGCTGTGACTGGGAGGCAAGGCAGGACGAGGGCTGGGAAAAGGAGGGATCTTGATCCTAAAAGCTCTGAGCTGTAGCTGGGCAGGTTCAGCCCTCCTCTTGCACATGCAAGGGGCCCGCGGGAAAGATGGGGTGGGGGAGGGGGTCTAACAGGGAGGCACCCTGCCCCTGACGAGCACCTGTCCCCACCTGCACTGGACGCAGCCCTCAGGGCCACTGCATCTGGCTGCAGCCACATGAAGGCCCGATACTGGCCCCTTTACTACGGGATTTGGAGCAATCCCTGAGCCTCAATTTGCCCGTCTGTGTGGTGAGGGGAGCTGGGAATTACAACCCATAGGATCTGTTCCATCTGGACCCTGCAGGACTGCAGAGTAGGGAGGAGTGTTGGAAGGGGAGACCATTAGGGGTGTGAGAGCTATTCTCCACCAGGGAGGGAGCAGAGGAGGCCCTGCCTGCTAACCCAGGGTTGGGTGTCAGGCTCCTCAACTGTCTTCGAGACAGTCATCCTCCAGCCCTTCTGCCTTCCCCTGCAGGAGCGCTGCTCTGAGCAGAGAAAAATCGCAAAGTGTCACACTGGAAATCAGGGAAAGCGCGCCAGGGTGGGTATGCATATCGCATGCAAAGCCGAGGCAAATGCCCCAGGCACACACCTGGGTCTGAGCCCCATCATGCCTGACCTCTCCCTATTCCCCTCTAAGTCCACTCCTTTTCCCCCACAAAAGCGGTCCAATACCTCCCCATCCCGCTGATGCTGCTTCAGAAGTGGCTCCTCAGAGCACTCCAGGCCTTCACATGGCTGCCTGAGAAAAAGCTAAGGACTGCCTGGGACCCTGTATGCAAAAAACTTTCCTTATCCTGCCTCAGTTCACCTTCCTGGCCTCCCCCAGCTCACCTCAGGGGGGGCTCCAGCCACCCGGAGCTAAGTTCTCCCTGCCCCCAAGAAAACTCAACTCAACAAATCTACCACCTTACACGGTGAGTTCAAGTTTGCTCTGCACGGAATACCTGCTCACTTGTCTCTGCTAGGTGAACTCCTATAGATCCCCCATACCCAATGGGAAAGGCTGCAGTTCAGTGAACAGGCTTCTGTAGTGGGAGTCAGGCCCTACAGTCAGCACATCACAGTAAATTACATAGGCTCAAAACCATCCTTATTTTTGGCCATATATACAACCACCTCTTACATACAATGCCCAGGCGCTGTTCTAGACAGTTCCGTGTTTTGACTCATCCAATTCTCAGGACTGTGGCAGATTGTACTCCCAGACACTTCTGCAGCCACATTTCCCTTCCCACTTGCTCTTCTTACAATAACCCTGACACTCTTTCCTCGGGAGAGCCAGGGTCTATGTCTCCCCGACTTGAATCTGGGGTTGGGGACTAGCGGCTGAAGCGACACTAAAGACTCCCAAGGCCAGGTCCTCAGAGGTGCTGCTGCTCCTGCCTCCTTCACCGGGACATTCCTGCTGGAGCCCTGAGCCATGGTGTGCGCAGTCTGACTGCTCTGCGGCTGCCATGCCGTGAGCAAGCCATGGCGGAGCTGCAGGACAGTGAGTGTCAGGGTGGTTTGTTAGGCAACAATAGCAACTAGAGCATCATTACCCCCAACTTAGAGAAGAACCAGAGGCATAGTGAGGTTAAGCAACTTGCCCCAGGTCACAGAGCTGGCCACTGGCAGAGCCAGGATTTGAACCCAGGGGATTTAGTGCCAGAATCCACACTATTCGCTATCGTGTCTTACTAATCGCCCCCACGGGTTGTCTCCAGGCCACAGCAAGCCCCAGGGAGAGGTTCAGAACAAATGACGGAGGGAAGGACTAGGCAAAGGAAAACGTAGTGAACAGGAGCCGAGGATGGCCTCCCAGGTGCAACGCAGGGAACTCAGACCTAGGCCTGCATAATGCAAATGAGTTTGACGCGAGCTCCTCGTACTGCATCCTGCGGCAGCTCCACTGTCCGTAGCCATGGGCTAAGGAGATGACCAGAGGTGCCTGGTGGATGCCACCTGCCTGTGCCCAGCAGAGATGAGCCCGAGATGCCCGCTACCCACAGCTCTCCATGCTGCAGAATTAGACACAGGCCCCTGGAGAGCCAGTCCCTCCTCAGTTTGAGACCTGTGGACCCTGGGGACTGCACCAGGAAGGTCCCAGGCTGTGAGGCTGGGGATGTGGGTTTAATCCTGGCATGGCCATTGACTGTGTGAATTCGGGCTAGTCCCTGCCCCTCTTTAGGCCTAGGTGCTCTTTAACTGCATTGTTCTAAGACTCCCTGGATGGGGTTGAGGTGAGCTTGGGTATGTGGGTCCAATAATCCACGGTTCTACAAACCCCAAAGGGATCTGACCCTAGAAGGAAAGTGGATGATGAGAATAAATCCTACCTACCACTCACTGGGAGCTTGCTACGTGCCAGGCATTTTCACATGCACAATATCAATCCTTGCCAGCAACCCCATTAGACACATTAGCAAGTGACGAAGGACTCAGACTCGAAACTCAAGTGATGCTGGAAGCCAGGATCCAACCCAGGCCCATTCAACTTCCAAACTCCCACCCCTGTCACAATAGCAAGAGGTGGAAGCCACCCGAGTGGCCAACAACAAACAAATGAATAAACAAAATCTGGTATAGGCACGCAATGGGGTATCATTCAACCACAACAAAAGAAGGACTTCTTGTCACAGGCTCTAAACGTGTAGCAACCATGGATGAACCTGGAGGACATCGTGCTAAGTGAAATGAGCCAGTGCACAAGGATTAATACTGCATGAGTGAGCCTATGGATAGGGGGTCTCCAAAGCAGTCAAAACACAGAAACAGAAAGTAGAACGGTGGTTGCCAGGGGATGGTGCAGGTGGAGGAAGACATTGTTGCTTAATGAGTGTAGAGTTTCAGTTTTGCAAGATGAAAAAATTCAGCGAACTTCTGTGAAACCACGTGAACACAGTTGACACTACTGAACTGCCCACACAAAGACGATGAAGATGGTACATTTTGTGTTATGTGCTTTTCACCACAGTTTAAAATTTTTTTTTCCCATTCTTGGGGTAGAAAGAGATTAGGAGGAATATTAGGGAGAGGAGTCCAAGCAGGCTTTACAGAAAAGGGGGCATCTGAGCTGAGCAGGATGTGGGTGAGCACGGATGAGTCTGGGGCCCCGGAGGCAGAGGTGCCAGCCTCTGGGTCCTGCCTCTCTCCCGGAACCCAGCTGACTCCACCTCCCAGCCCATCCCAGGCCCTCCAGGTCTCCGTACAAAAGCAGTGCCCCACAGGGGAGCAGGCATTGGCCCGGAGGAAGGGACTTCTTGAACACCTACTATGTGTTCCCAGGCCCGTTTACTGTGTGACCTTGGGCCAGTCCCTCTCCTTGTGGGGCCTCAGTCTTCCCATCTGGACTAACAGAAGGTGACTCAGAATTCCTTTCCATTCTCACATGGGGAATAATCTCTGAGGGGAGGGTGGGAGGGAGGCGCCAGAGGGGGGGACCAGGAGCCAGGAGCCACAGCCTCATGAACCTGCCTGGAGCACTTTCTTCCTACTTCACAGAGAAAATTTGGATCCATTCCAACTCAACAGACAGGTATCTGTACCTGCTACATGTTTGTGATAGGATCATCATTCCTCTTCCAACCCTGTGATGTTTCCCCTACTCCGGGCTGGCAAAAAGTGGAACAGACTCCAGCATAAGGCAAAGCATGATCTATTGCACAGAGCGACCACGTCCTCCATGCCCAGGGTTCTCTCTAAAAATTCTGACCCTCACCCCTTCCCCTGACTCAGGAATCCTTTGCCCCCAAAAGTAATGAGGCGGGACAGTCCTTGGTTCCCATACCAGGTCTGCCAAGGACTAACTGGGCCTCAGTGTCCTCAACTGCATCGTGGGAATAGGACACTGCCCACAGCACCCTAGCAAGTGTTAGCCGAGTCAAGGACGCCAAATGCTGTGCTCAGGTCTAGCATACAGTCGGTGCATAATAATTGGCTGCCAACATTGGCTTTCTCCTCAAAGACAAAGCCATTTCCACCAATCTGTTCCTCTCAGAAGCCAGTTTGTTTGTTCGAACTCTTCCCAGAGGAGATTTTCCCCCAGGAATGCTGGTGATGATCCCCAGCCGGCCCCAGGGAGAAGGGAGGAGCAATAAGTCTTACCAGATGGGAAAACAAAAATCACCATCACGTGGAGATGAGAGAGAAGTCCAGGGAAAGCCCTGCAGCACCTCAACCCCCCTTTCCCTCCTCCACCCAGGAGGGCCCACCACGGCCCCAGATCCTTCTTGATAAGCTACCTGGGGCCTGGCCGGGAGGCCGATATGATCAGGCTGCTGCTTAAGTCACACAAAGCCTTCTATTCTTAGCCGAGCAGGGGCCAGTCCTTCCCCGCAGCCCTCAGTGCTGCCAGCCCCAGCAGTGTGGGCCTGGGGGGCGATCACAGACGTAAGAAGGTGGTAGGCTTCCCTGTGACCGGACTGAAGCCTGAGGCCCACAGGAGGAGGCTGCAGAGTGAGCCCCTGATGCCAGGAATCCCTCCCTGGATTCCCGCGTGCCCAAAGCGGGTCAGCTGAGCACCACATGGTCTGGCAAGGGTTGACTCTGACATGTCAGGAACGTGCACAAGGGCACCTGTCAGGAATTCTCACTCAGAGGCGACTTCACCAGCTGTCCCGTGAAGGAAAGCAAATGAGGCCCCGCTCACTGTTCTCACGGAGAACCCGGGCCTGGCTTCCGGAGCCACCTGCCTGTACTCCAGGTCTCCCACTTGGACTCCATCAAGAACCTACTGTGTGTATCAGTTCCTTCCCCCCCACCCCCCACCCCAGTATTTTTCTTTTCTTACACATATTTTATTGATTTTTTACAGAGTGGATGAGAGAGGGATACATTGATGAGGGAGAAACATCGATCAGCTGCCTCTTGCACACCCCCTACTAAGAATGTGCCCGCAACCAGGGTACATGCCCTTGACCGGAATCAAACCCGGGACCCTTGAATCCGCAGGCCGACGCTCTATCCACTGAGCCAAACCGGTTTCGGCTGGAGTTTTTTTCTTTTCTTTTCTTCAATATATTATTATTATTGGTTTCAGAGACAAGGGGAGAGGGAGGGGGAGATCGAAACATCAACGATGAGAGAGAATCATTGATTGGCTGCCTTCTGTATGCCCTCCTCCAGCCCTCAACCCAGCATGTGCCCTGACTGGGATTCGAACCACAACCTCCTGGTTCATAGGTTAATGCTCAACCACTGAGCCATGCCAGCTGGGCTCCCCAGTAGAGTGTGTGTGTGTGTGTGTGTGTGTGTGTGTGTATAGATATTTTTTAATTGAATTTTTTACAGAGAGGAAGGGAGAGGGATAGAGAGTTAGAAACATTGATGAGAAAGTAACATCGATCAGCTGCCTCCTGCACATGCCCCACTGGGGATGTGCCCACAACCAAGGTACATGCCCTTGACTGGAATCGAACCTGGGACCTTTCAGTCCGTATGCCGATGCTCTATCCACTGAGCTAAACCAGTTAGGGCTCCCCAGTAGAGTTTCATAGATATTAATTTCTCATCTGAATCTCACGGAGCTGAGAGTTAGGTATCCTTTACCTCCCTTTTCAAGCACAGGGAGCTTAGGGACTTACCCTAGGTCAGAGGCAACCATGTAGAGTCAGGACTCACCCCCAGGGCTGCCTGGCTGCAGGGCTTCGCCTGGCCCCAGAGGGAGGTTCCCCACGCCCCAGTGAGGTGGAGGGTCCTCGTGGAGTCATAGCTTGAGAAATAGCTAAACTGTTCTGACCATTCAAGGAGCTCAGGCGCAATTTCCTCCTTCCTGCTTAGGGAGACCACAGGTGAGCTATCTAATAAACCAATTGCTTTGCTCTGAGCTGGAATGAGGTCCTCTCTGCAAATCAGTGGCCTACTGTGTGTCAGGCACCCTACTGGGTGTCCCACCCACTGAGCAGTTTGATTCAACCTCACACCAACCTTGCAAGGTTGGCCCAGGCCCGTCTGTGGTCGGCAAGTGGCAGCTCGCGAGCCACATGTGGCTCTTTGGCCCCTTGAATATGGCTCTTCCACAAAATACCACGGCCTGGGCGTTCGAAGAAGTTTAAGTTTAAAAAATGTGGCTCTCAAAAGAAATTTCAGTTATTGTACTGTTGATATTTGACTCTGTTGACTAATGAGTTTGCCGACCACTGGCCTAGGCTGAGCCTCATGGTGGCCATGTCAGAAATCCAAGGTTGCACAGGGGATCGGGGACAGGAACCCAGGTGTGCCAGGCCTTTGGAAGACGGTGAAGAATTGATGCTCACTGGACCCTTTTCTCAATAAACTGCTTAAGTTTACAGCGATCCTCCATTACACCCTTCTCTCTGCTTGCTCCCTGTCCCTTCTCCTCTGCCCCCTTATGAACCCAAGCAGAGGAAACATCTGTGATGCCTCCAGGTACCAGCGGAGCCCAGCTGTCTGCCCTCAACCCCAACACTGGTGGGTCTAGGACGCCATCTAGGAGCCACTCGGGAACAAGGGCATGAGAAGGACCCATGGATCTCTGGGGGAAAGGATGCTGGGCAGGGCCCAGCCCTGTACCCTTTCCCCCATCCTGGGCAGGGCAGCTTTGGCCAGGCACTGTATGTGAGGGTTTCCAGGCCCCCCAGAGCAGGGGCCCCAGGCCCTGTTGAAATAAAGTCACGTCCATGCCAGAAATCGGAGTCGCCCTGACTGACATTTCCCGGCACCAACGGGGAGGTGGAGAGGATGGAGAGGTGACCTCCTTGTTCTGCCCCTCAGGCCCAGGGTCCCCCTCCCCCGAACCCCCAGGTATGAGGGACACAGGCCACGGTCCCCTGCGTGTGGACAAACCCTGTTGGACCCCAGCAGTACAGATGAGGAGGAGGAGGAGGATTTCCTGCCATGGGCTCCCCACACTTCCCCAGAGGCCAAGCCTAATGCTCCTCAGGCCTTCGGGATGTGGTGGGGGGAGGGGGTGGTATCTGTCCCAGGACCCAGCAGGCTGGTTCCCTTGCTGTTTAAATGCTCACGGACACAGGCATGCAAAGCACACCCTGACCTGTGTGTGCAGCTTGTACATAATTCATGGCCTCCGGTCACGGTGGCCCGGATAAAATGAGCCCAGCAGAAGCCACCGGGAGAACAGCGCGCTGTCACCAGGGAGCACTTCGGGGAAGGGGTGAGTGGGCCAGAGGCCTCAGGGATTGTGAAAACTCGACCAATAAGGATAATGACCAACAAGAACTGCTTCCATGCACGTGTGGTAAGTCAAGTTTACTGCGTGCTTTCACGAATTCAACCTCGTATCTTACAAAAGCCTGGTGTGGGAGTTAATTGTTGCGCCCATTTTGCAGATAGGAAATGAGGCTCAGAGGAGAAGCAAGTTGCCCATTATCACCGAGAAGAAGCGGAACGTCCTACCCAGCACCACTCTGGGGCATGCGCACAACCCCCAACCCAGCCTGGCTCCACGGCCCTGCTCCCCCAATCACAGACTTAGAAGAGCCATCCGCGAGGACATCAGGGCACTTCACCCTGAGCTCAGAGCTCACCCCGACTGCTGAAGGAAGAAAGAATGGAGAGCCCGCCTGACCCCCACCCTGCAAACGGGCTGCCCCCACCCAGGGTCCACTAGGTTGAACCCGGAGGCTGGGCTGAGGGACAGTCTGGTCTTCCCCTGCACACGGGCAAGAATCCCCGAGAGCCGAAACCGGTTTGGCTCAGTGGATAGAGCTTCGGCCTGCGGACTGGAAGGTCCCAGGTTTGATTCTGGTCAAGGGCATATACTTTGATTATGGACACATCCCCGGTAGGGGGTGTGCAGGAGGCAGCTGGTCGATGTTTCTCTCTCATCGATGTTTCTAGCTCTCTATCCCTCTCCCTTCCTCTCTGTAAAAGAAATCAATAAAATATATTAAAAAAAAAAAAAAAAAGAATCCCTGAGAGCCTTCCCGAGCTGAAAGGGGTGGGCTGGGGGCCTGGCCCCACAGGAGGAACTCAGGACTTGTCCAAGGCCCCCCCACCCCCCCCAGTGGAAGGGTCCAGCCCTACCAGGTGCCAGCCGGGTCTGGGATGAGTGTGACATGGTCTGGCCTTCAAGGCATTCCCAGTCAGGTAGGCACCCACTTGGCCAGAGTTCGGACCCTGGATCTGCCCAGGCCAGCTCCCCCAGCCCCACTTCAAAGACACCCGCTTTCCTCCCTCTGCCCCCACCACCCGGGCTCCTTACAGTGTCTTGAAGATGTAAACTGCCCCCCTCCTCACCCTTGTCACCTCTATACCTTTGCTCTGTTGTTGCTCTTCTGGCTGGCCAGAGCCTGCCTACCCCTTCCCCCCACCCCCACCCCCATCTCACACACACACACACACACACACACACACACACACACACACACAGGTAACTTTTGCCCTCTTTGTAAGCCTCACTCAAGTTCCCGCCTCCCCTCCCCACCACACCCCCCAGCTCAGGCTAATCCCAGGGGAAGCCTCCCTCCCTCCCCCCCTCTCCTGAGCCTCCCCACACGACTGACCTCCCTTACAACACGGTGCACTCTGCCCGGGCGGGGTGTTCCTGGAACCCTCTTGCTCACTCCCCTCTGAACCGGGCACGACGCTTCCACGTATCCCCTACTCACCCACCACGGAGACCCAGCACCGTGTACACAATCACTTCTTCCTTCTCATGTCTGCATTTGTCTTTCTTTAAAAACCTTTGGCGGGCTGGGCGGGGAAAAGAGATGGGAGGTTCTTAGACTTATCTTGGCATTTCCAAATGCTGGCTGGGTGCCTGGCCCGCAGTAGATGGCTGAGATTCGTTAGTTTGGTGGATGAAAGAATACAACTATGTCCACCTTCCGCGTTCCCCTGCTATCAGCTCCATCCTGGGGCCAAACTCTGCTCCCCGCAGTCATCTCAAAATCAAACAGCCCCGGGAGGAGACGCGCGCGCTAGCTGGAGGCTTCTGTGTTCAAAAGGGAAAGTGAGGGTTTGCTATCTTCCTCGAGCGCTTTCTCTAATCAGTCCCAGGCCACGGGCGCCGTGACCCTGGAGTTGCATGTTCAAGCAAGCTTGGGAAAGGCTGGCGGCACACTCTACCACCTGCTGGGGACCCTCTCATCATGTCAGCACAGTAAAGGCCCTGAGAAGTCCTGCTGTGACTTCCAGACCCCGTACGCCCACTTGTCCCAGGACCTGCTACCACCCGAGGGAGCTAGGACTGCTCAGAGCAGCTTGGGAAGCGCGTACTAGATGGTGTGGCCAGGCCCATCCCAGACAAAGTGTGGACATGAAAGGATGCTTGCACTGGCACACAGTCAAGGTCACACTTCCTTGCGCTGGCCATTTTATGGAGGCAGAGGTCTGACCGAAGCCACCAATGATCCTTTGTGACAGAAGCAGAAAATGAATGGGGCATCATGCAGGTCCCAGATGGAGCGCAGAAGAGGGAACAGGTGACAGCCAGTCTGCCACCGTCATGGGTTGCATGCGCGTTCCCGGTAAGGGCCTGTCTCAGTCGGCTCTGCCCTACCGCCACCTCAGCGTCCCCTCCTGGCTGAAATTGATGTCTGATGACATGAAGGAGCAGATCTACAAACTGGCCAAGAAGGGCCTGACTCCCTCACAGATGGGTGTGAGACTTGCACGGCGTTGCACAAGTATGTTTTGTGACCAGCAATAAGATCTTGAGAAGTCTTAAGTCTAAAGGGCTTTCTCCTGATCTTCCTGAGGATCTCTAGCATTTAATTAAGAAAGCTGTTGCCATTCGAAAGCATCTTGAGAGGAACAGAAAGGATAAGGATGCTAAATTCCGTCTGATTCTGATCGAGAGCCGTATTCACCTGTTGGCTCGATATTATATAAGACCAAACAAGTCCTGCCCCCAATTGGAAATATGAGTCATCCACAGCCTCTGCACCGGTTGCATAAAATATCTTATGTACTCGAGCAATAAAGTCATTGTTTAAGTAAAAAAGAAGGAGGAGGAGGAGGAGGAGGAGGAGGAGGAGGAGGAGGAGGAGGAGGGGGAACAGGTAACGGGCCAGGCTGGAGACCCGAGTTCCAACTGCAGGACTGTGCTCACTGCCAGCTACTGCGCAGGGACTGCAGCCTGCTGGGCTCTGCCTCCATCGGCTACAAAATGGGGATGATGCTATGTTCAGGCTGTCGTAAGGATTCAGTGTGGTGGTGGAAGCAGAGGCAGATTACAAACTATCAAGACCTGACCTGGTGTCTGCTGTGCACATCCTTACTTCCCTGCCTCACAGCCAGGTTGGTGCGTGGTCATGTCTTAACTAATCACAAGCTGCTGCAGACATGCTCAATCAGGACGGGTGTGTGGATGGACAGGTGGGTAGATGGATGGGTGACTGGGAGGATGGGTGAGTGGATGGATAGGTGAGGAGGTGGGTGGATAGAAGGGTGGATGGAAGAGTAGATGGGTGGGTGGGTGGGTGAGTGAATGGACGGGTGAGTGGGTGGATGGGTGAGTGGATGGATGGGTGAGTGGGTGAATGGGTGAGTGGGTGGATGGGTGGATGGATAGGTGAGCAGGTGGGTGAGTGGAAGGATGAATGGGTGGGTGGATGGAAGGGTAGACAGGTGATGAGTGGATGGGTGGGTAAGTGGGTGAGTGAATGGGTGGGTGGGTGGGTGAGTGGGTGAGTAGGTGGATGGGTGAATGGGTGGAAGGGTAGATGAATCCCTAGCAAGACCTGGGATCAATAATGGCTGGCTGAGCCGAAACCGGTGTGGCTCAGTGGTAGAGCCTCAGTCTGCGGACTGAAAGGTCCCAGGTTCGATTCCGGTTAAGGGCATGTACATTGGTTGCGGGCACATCCCCAGTAGGGAGTGTGCAAAAGGCAGCTGATTGATGTTTCTCTCTCATCGACATTTCTAGCTCTCTATCTCTCTCCCTTCCTCCTCTCTGTAAAATATCAATAAAATATATTTTATAAAAAAAAATAATAATAATAATGGCTGGCTGAGCCGAAACCAGTTTGGCTCAGTGGATAGAGCGTCAGCCTGAGGACTGAAAGGTCCTGGGTTCAATTCTGGTCAAGTGCACATACCTTGGTTGTGGGCACAGCACCAGTAGGGGGTGTGCAAGAGGCAGCTGGTCAATGTTTCTCTCTCATCGACTTTTCTAACTCTCTATCCCTCTCAATTCCTCTCTGTGTAAAATCAATAAAATATATTTAAAAAATAAATAATGGCTGGCTGAATAGGTAATTAATAGATGGACAACTCTAACAAACTCAATTGTCCCATTTCTCAGTCCTCAACTGGTAGAAGCATCAAATTAGGAAGGACACACACACACACACACACACACACACACACACACGTAAGAAGGGAGAAGAAGGAGGTGCTGGGCTGCTGGAGGCAAGTCTGTGGACAGAAGGGTCAGGGCGAGAAGAGACAGAGGCCTGAAAGGCAGAAACTATTGCTGAGCAGGTGCTGCAGTCCAGGCATTCGGGGCAGAGTCTCAGCTCCCCCGAGTTCCCAAAGCCCATCCCTGAGCGGCCAGCCCAGTCAGCGTAGGGCAGAGGAAGGAGGTGTCAATCCTTCTCAGAAGGCTTCCAACTAAAATGATTCCAGGGCTGGTTTTAAAGGGGATAAGGGAGCAGAAGGAAGGCTTAGGGGCACAAGCCTTAGCTGCCTGGAAAAATACTTGTTATGTTTTTACATCAACTTAGCAACATGATCAAGCACAGGGAAGACATACTTTAAGTGCCTACTGTGTGCCAGGCAAGCACTGTTAGGTGGGGAGCTGGGCACAAGGCCTCTGCAGACAGCATCGTGTGTTGAAGACTGGAGAGATGAGGGGGTCAGTTTACCTGGTCACTTGAGGACAGAGAAGGTGGTGCTGGAGGAAAAAGCCACAGATAGGAAGCCTGGAGGGGCACGTTAGATCACTACGTGATCTCGGGCAAGTCGCCTTCCTTCCCTGAGCCTCCACCTTTCCATTTGTAAAATGGGCTGATAATAAAAAATCGTGGCATCTGCCACAGTGTATCAGGCACGGAATCAGTGGTCAGAGACCTTATCTCCCCTAATGGGCACAGCCGGCTAGACGGCATTTGTTAATTATTTGTTATGGGGGGTGATTGTCCCCTTCACAGATGAGCAAACAGCTGGTTACTCACTTGCCTGAGGGGGTTGGTGGGAGCCAGAGTTGACTCCCAGGTTTGTCTGACTCTAGAGCTCCCTCCCCACTTGCCCTCCCCCTAACACGTCCCACGCTGCCTCTCACCGACGGCCGTGAGGATTCGGTGACATCGTGAATATGAAAGCACTTCATAAAAGGCAAACTATTATGTGTCCAAAGCCAACAAGAGAGAAGTCTTAATTCCTCCCTGAAACCAAATACTGCAGTTCACAGGAGCACTCAGAACTGGCGGCAGCCCAGGGCTCCGGGGTTCCTGAGCCCTCCACCTCCCGCATTCCTTGGCCAACTTCTTCCTAGGGAGAGGGACCCGGCTGTGGGGGGTCCAAGCTCATCCCCTCGCAGCCCACTGAGCCTCCTCCCACACCAGACACTGCCTCACTGGTGACCACTTGACACCTGCTGAGGATTCAGATGCACAGCCTACCCAGATGCCATGGGGACTCCCTCCTGACTCCCCTGAGGCTGCTCACCTGCTGCGAGCCCGCACACCTGCTTCCCAGGAAGGCCTCTGAGCCACCAGGGCATCTCACCGCGTCTGCCCAGACGCCCGGCCCGCGCTGCTGGAGATGCCGGAGCACCGGCAGGCAGGAGAGGGAGCGCAGTGTGGCCAGCTAGAGAGAGAGGGTTCTGCATTCTGGGCCTGCCCCGCTGCTCCCCAAACGCTATGCCCTGGGGCCTCATGGGAGCTTTACATGCAATGTGCCCCCAACACATCTTCTCCCCAGCATCCCAGCAACACGAACATGGACTCCTGGGCCCCGTACCCCCTTTACCTGGTCTGCACAGGCTGCTGTGGGGCCCTCTGAGCTCAGGCGGCAGGGCTCATTCTGGGGGTCCTGAGCTGATGTGGGCCCAGGGCTGACCCCCTGAGCTGCCAGCAGCCACCCAGACACAAGCAGGACACACACGGTGGCTACACCAGCGCCAGCCCTGAGCTGGGGCACCTGAGCTCACCTGGCATCAGCCTCCCCGTGACCTTTGCCCCACTCGAGAGAGCAGGCTGCACCTTGGGGAGGAAGCATGGACCAAGAGGGGCCCGTGGGTCCCTGACTTCTCTGCAGCCGCAGGTGGAGAGGCAGCCTGCCTCCAGCCTCACTCAGCACACCGAGTCACTGCCCAGCCTGTGAGGGCCGAGCCCGTTCTACAAACGGGGGAACGGAGGGTCAGAGAAGCCACGCCACTTGCCCACAGTAAACAAACAAAACACAAAAACAGAACAACCAGGAACTCAGCCAGCATTCAAACCCAGGCCTGCCTGATTCCAGAAAGCCGAGTGTTTTCCAGATCCGCTCTACCTCTGAGGGCCTGCTGTGTCCCCTACGTGCTGCTCACGCCATTTCCTGCTGCAGCCTCTGGCCATGCCTCCCGGCTTCACCCTCACTCTCCCCCTTCTGACCGGGCCTTTCACACCCACTGTGGACCAGCTGAGGTCCTCGCCTACCTTCAAGCCTCATTCCGAAGATCCCTTCTCCGTGAAGCTCCCCGAATTCTCTCATTCCCCTCTGAGCTCCTCGGTGTTGGCTTGTCTCCTGCTCGTGGCTGCGCAGCTGCCCCACGAGGAAGAGCATTGGACTGTGCCCCAACCACTCCCCGCCACCCCCAGCCTCCAGGGCAGGGACAACCTGAGTCCTCTCCCTCCCGGCTCCTGGGGCAGACTCAGGGGCAGAGCGTGGGGACATCTCGTCCAACTGCAGCTCGGGAGGATGAGCCCCTCTTCCCAGGACGCGGTTTGCAGGAGAGGCTGCAGGGAGGGCGTGGAGGGCTGACAGGGGAGTGTGCGCAGCGTGGCAAGGCGGTGAGAAACTGTCACCGCCTCGTCACCGGAGCAGAACCCGGGCTGAGGGTGGGGACAGCCCCATCCTCTTACTCATGGTCCCGCCACACTGTGTCTGGGGTTCTGCCTGTATTATCTGTGACGATGAAGGCTGGCCCATCCTAAGCACTTTACGTTAGTTCATTCATTTAAGGTTTTTAAAAAAATATATATTGTTATTGCTGAAACCGGTTTGGCTGAGTGGATAGAGCATCAGCCTACAGACTGAAAGTTCCCGGGTTCGATTCCGGTCAAGGGCATGTACCTTGATTGCGGGCTCATCCCCAGTAGGGGGTGTGCAAGAGGCAGCTGGTCGATGATTCTCTCATTGATGTTTCTAACTCTCTATCCCTCTCTCTCTTCCTCTCTGTAAAAAAATCAATATATTAAAAAATAATTTTAAAAAGCCAAAAGCTTATTGATTTCAGAGAGGAAGGGAAAGGGAGAGATAGTAACATCAATGATGAGAGAGAATCATGGATCGGCTGCCTCCTGCACACCCCCCACTGGGGATCGAGCCCATAACCCGGGCATGTGCTCTTGACCGGAATCGAACCTGGGACCCTTCAGTCCCCAGGCTGACGCTCTATCCACTGAGCCAAACTGGCTAGGACGCATTCATTTAATCTAGGCAACACCCCTGCTCTGTGTTATCTCTACTGCAAAGATGAGGAAGCCAAGGCACAGACAGAACTTGTTGTTCCCCAGCCGTATTATGGTGGAGCCAGGATTTCAGGAGAAAGTCTATTTTCAGAACCTGTGTTCCAACCACTGCTCCATACTGCCTGACGAAGAGGGACAGAGACGCAGGTTGGTCAGGTGATCAGGCTGGAGAAAACTGACAGCCAGGGCCTCTGAGGGCCAGTGGTGGCAGAGCCGGGTGAAGTGATGGACACTCCAGTGGGTGGGGACCTGGAGACCGATTTCGAAGGGCCGCTAAGGCACCTCTGGAGAGACAGAGACGGAAGGCTGGGTACCCCAGAACTCCTCTCCCTGAGGGGGCTGTGGCAATTGGAAAGCTTTGGCTTGTCTTTGGGGTGGGGGCATACGAGAAACACCCAGGTAACAACAGATGATGCTTAAACTGAATCCTACGGATGTGGGACCAGGGATGCCACAGCCTTTGACCGTCAGAGTAAGCAATGCCTCCTGTCTGCCTTTCCAGATCCCCTCTCCGTCCTGCTTGGGGACTTGAGGGCTCATCTCAGTAGACTGATTTGGGCTCCAGGCCTCTGGCTTCTGAGTAGGTTCACCCAGTGGGGAAGGCCCAGTGGTAGACGGGAGGAAGGAAGAAAAATAGTTGAGGTTTAATTCTCCCGATAGTTCTCCTGGGCTGACTGATTCCCTGACTGCAGACCACAGCCCCTGCCATAGAGCCAACCACTTCCTCCCTGTGCACTCCGGCCGGGGCCATAACGGCTCCCAGGGGCTGCCTGGCCCGGCGCTTACTCTCCTCTGTGTGTCTGCTCCCTGCTATGGCCTGAGCGGTTCACCCTGGGCTGGGCCAGAGAGAGGAGACCAAGCACCACCACCAACAGCCTCAGAGCCTGCTCTAAACACAGGATGCGTGGAGCAGGCCTCCACTGCCTGCGTCTGAGCTTGGGCCTGACCCCGCACGTGGAGCATGCTGGCTGCATGGAGCAGGATCTTTGCCAGTGACGGGAGGGGCAGGGCCAGAGTTCAGTTCCTAACGAGGAAGGTCGTGGACTGTGTCTGAGGGCTCACCATGTGGCAGGCACTGAGCTTTACCCACCAAGCACTGCGCTGGCTTCTCAGAACAACCCAAGGAGGTGCAACCCACGTATGCATTCTACAGGAGGAAACACGGGTGCCAAAAAAGCTGCAATAGCCTGGCTGGTTTGGCTCGGTGGACAGAGCGTCCACCTGCGGACTCAAGGGTCCCAGGTTCGATTGCAGTCAAGGGCACATGCCCGGGTTGCAGGCTCGATCCCCAGGGGGGGACATGCAGGAGGCAGCCAATCAATGATTCTCTCTCATCATTGATGTTTCTATCTCTCTCCCTCTCCCTTCCTCTCTGAAATCAATAAAAAAATATTTTTAAAAATTTCTTAAAAAAAAAAAAAAAAAAAAAAAAGGACTCGCCCAGGGTCTGGTTGCAAAAAGAGACTAAGCCCAGACTCCAACACAAGTTCTTCTGCCCCCAGAGCCCATCCTGGTAGCTACCTGGAATTAATTTTGCCAACTGGCTTCCAACAAAGGTAGCTCCCTTAACTGGGGTCAATTCTTGGCGAGGGCCAGACAGAGGCCTCCAGTGTCTCCCGCCCCCTCCCCTCGATGAAAAAGAAACCCTCTGACGTTCTTCCAGGTGCGGTAGGGGGGCTGGGGGCCCCAAGCGGGCGGTGCAGTTGGGTGTCCAATTGGGGAAAACAAACAGATCCGGACAAGGCTTCATTGTTAAGGAGAGCCTGACTCTTTGGCCATTAAAACAAAACCAGGCAAAACAGAATGCTCGCTGTCTTGTCTTATCTCTTAGAGAGAAGGGGGGCAGGAGGAAGGGGCCTCGAGACTGGGTGCTGCTCCCTCCCCCACCAGCAGCATCTCTCAGACTCCGCGCTCAGGCGGCCAGGACACGGGGAGGCCAGGGTCTGAGTGCGGCTGGCATTGCGGGGCTCTGCCTTCTCCTGGTGCGCAGTGTGGACACTCAGCCACCACGCTCCTGCTTTCTGTGTGAGGCCTGCTCGGTCTCTGAGACCCTCTCGGGAGGGACGATTGTTACTCCTAATTCCAGATGAGGACACCGAGGCTCCAAGAAGACCCCCAAGCCAAGAGCGGAGGAGTGTGGGAACCCAAGAGCATGGGATTGTGAAGTCTTCCCACCGCCCTGGTCCCCCAGGCAGGGAGGGCCCAGGGAACGCAGACACAGAGGGAGCATCTGGAAACAATGAGCTCCTTGTCACGAGGTGGGCAGGGACCGTGGTGGATGCTGTGGGCGGCATGCAGAGTGAGGCCCGTGGTTCTCATTCCTGACAGCTGACCAACATCACCTGGGGCACCTCACACAACCACGGCGGCCTACGACTTGCCCCGGACTGCGGGGCGGGGCCCAGGAAGGACTTTTCACGTTTCCTAAATGATTCTAACGTGTGCAGCCAAGTTCAAGAGCCATGGGCACAGGTGCCACTGAAACCTCTCCTGCCCCACACTCTTTTTTTCTGTTTATTGATTTTTTTTTACAGAGAGGAAGGGAGAGGGATATAGAGAGAAAAACATCAACAGAGAGAGAGAAACTTCCATCAGCTGCCTCCTGCACACCCCCAACTGGGGATATGCCCGCAACCAAGGTGCATGCCCTTGACCGGAATCGAACCTGGGACCCTTCAGTCTGCAGGCCGACGCTCTATCCACTGAGCCAAACCGGCCAGGGCTCACCCCACACTCTTGAAGGAGAGAAGAAAACAGGCAAAAAACAGGCTCCTCAAGGCCCACAGCAGCACCAGGAGACCCTGACGTCCGGGTGCCTCTGGGGGGAGCTCTCTTAAGATCCTTGGGGGGTCCTGGCTCCCCGGTCAGTAGACGAAAACGTTCCTTTGAGCCTCCTGCTGGGAGGGTGAGAGGAATTCCTCATGACATTCAAAAATAAAAAAAATATTGTCCTCTCATCCAGAGCTAAGCAGCTGTGGGATTAGTGCTGGGAGACCCCTGTGCCGGTGGGTGCCCGGGGAGCCAGGCCT
This sequence comes from Pipistrellus kuhlii, assembly GCF_014108245.1. Taxonomy (NCBI): domain Eukaryota; kingdom Metazoa; phylum Chordata; class Mammalia; order Chiroptera; family Vespertilionidae; genus Pipistrellus; species Pipistrellus kuhlii. Next base: position 34,645,523 of record NW_023425595.1, read on the forward strand.
GCGAATTCCGTTCTGGCCTCAGATCTGGCCTCAGATCTCAGCCCACACTCCCTCCCCGATTGCTTTCTTGCCTTCCTCGTGCCCTCAGACAGAATGTCACAGATGGCGAGGCGGTGTGAGAGGGGCAGCGGGGAAGGAAGGCCTGTGGAGACCCGCAGACCCGGGACTTCCCAAGCTCTACCCTCGCTGGCTGCCCCGAGACAGAACCCATTCGCTTCTGAGCTCAGTTCCAGCGCCGGCCTCACAGCAGTGCCAGGGTGTGTGTGTGCCTGTGCTCGTGTGCACATGCGTGTGTTCAACGCCAAGTTCGAGCTCAGCACGGGGAGCACCACCGCCCGGAAGCCTTTCCCGATGTCCTTCGTCCAGCACCAGACGCAGCCCCAGCCCGGGGCCTTCCCGGCCACATCTGTGCGGCCATTGTCTCTGTGTCCTTCTCTGCTTACTGTCCTGCTTTCACTGCACAGAGACCTGCCCTTTCCCTGGGATCCGTTCTGTCCCCATTCCCAAGCTCCGATTCTCCTTCAGGCGCTCTGCGAGGTGCCAGAGATACAGCCAATGGCAGCTAGCACGCCCCGAGGACTTCCTAAGTGCTGGGTCATTTTTTTCTGAGGCTTTACCTGTGTAATTCATTTAATGCTCACCGCCACCTTATGGAATAGGTGCTCTAATCCACATGTGTCAAACACAAGGCCCGCGGGCCAAATCCGACCCGCCAGGCCTTGCAATGTGGCCCGCACCGCGCTGTCATCACTGCACTCCACTGCATTTCCATCACAATGACAGTTTATGACTGTTCAGTAAACCATTCGGCCCACGATTTAGGCTGGATTTTAGATTTTGGCCCCTTCTCTGATTGAGTTCGACATCCCTACTCTAATCGTCCCGTTGTCCAGGTGGGGAAACCGAGGGCCAGAGAGGTTAAATCCTTTACTAGCATGTGCATCCTGGCTGTGATTTGAGCATTACCCCTTACCACCAACCATCCACAGACCACGATGGGACTGGCCCCACCTCAGGGGCTTACCCTTTACGATTTCGAAGTCTTGTATCTGTGTGTTTACTTGTTTAATGTCTGTTTCCCCAACAGACTACACTTTTGATGAGAGAGAGAGAGAGAGAAAGAGAGAGAGAGAGAGAGAGAGAGAGAGAGAGAGAGAGACAGAGAGAGAGAGAGACAGAGATCGAAGATGGATGCTGCTTAAGGAAGGACTCGCTCGGCCCAGCATCTGCTAGCTGGGCCCAGATGGCTCCTCCCAATTGGGTCATCCCTGCTGCTACAGCCTGAGAGTAACCAGGGCCCTGGACATCCCGCTCCCTGCCCTACACTCAGCTCAGAGCCTTCCTCCTCTCCCTCCACTACCTGCTCACCGGGAAGGTGATGGGAATTACAGCTCTATAAACCCCACCTGACAGAGTCCTCCCCACTCGGCAACGTGTCTTCCTCCGGAGAGTCTTCCCTCCTGCCACCTGGCACACCCTCCCTCCTGGCATCACCAGCCTGACTTCAATCAACTTCCTCCTGAGTCACTTGTTCACAAGGCTACCAAGAAGGCAGGCAGGAGGACTCAGGCTGAGGCAGCCTCTCCCTCCCATCACCCCGCTTAGCTCCCACAACACGGTTATTACCGGGCCTATTTACAAGTAGGAAGGTGGAGCAGCTTGCTCAAGGGTCAACTCACACGGCCCCCCCTGCCCAGGGGTTGCCACTTGGTGCCAGGCACGCTGCTAGGCACTCTGAGGAGGGGGGGGGGGGGGCAGATGGGGTGGCGTAGAATCTAGTTCTGACCGGCTGGCAAGGAAAGCAGATCTACACAGCCCCGATCCACAGAGCACCGTCAGTGAGTGAGGGCTCAGGGTCTGCAGAGGAGGAGGGTGGGAGGAGGCCTGCAAGCTCCTAGGAGGAGGCAGCTCGGGGCCTGGCTAGATCCCTCTGCTCCACTCCCAGGACCACCGGGACAGGAGCAAGGCCATGCCTCAGCCCACAAAGCTCTGGAGGCTGCAAAGCGAGGAGCAGCGGCTGCCCTGCCAGCTGCCCTGCCAGTGACCCCACTGTGGCCGGGCCAGTCTGCCTCTGGCACTGCCAACCCGGCCTGGCCCAGCTGCTCCCAATTCTCAGGGTCTTCTCTGCCCTGCTAATGACCGTGCTGCCGGCAGCAGCAGGCACCGCCCTTCTTCGGGAACCACAGCAGCCAACGACAGAGCCTGCTGTCCCCGCAGCCGCCGGGCCAAGAATCACAGCCGCCCAGCACACCACATCCTCTGGCCCCGGTGCCGCGGTCTCCTCCGCCTCCTGGGGTCACGGAGGACACTGCAGACGCTGGAGCGCCGGGCGACTGGACACCGCCCTGCTCACCTGTGGGAAAACAGGACACAGCGCAGGGCCGACTCACACAGCCAGCCCGTCCGGGGCCCGGGGCCCAGGGCCTGGGGTGCCCAGCCAGGGTTCCTTCCTGGGCCCAGGCTGGCCCCAGCACTGCCCTTCCTTCGCTTTGAAAAGGCTTTTTACGTGTGAAGCATGCTCTCAAGGTACCTGGCCCCCGTTGGGGAGACGGGATATCTTCTAAAAGCTGCCAAGCTGTCAGTTTAGTCCCAGATAGGAGCACAGGTTTGACTCCTCACGCCCCTCTGTCTAACCCGTGCGGCCTTGAGCAAGACAACGCACTCCTCGGAGCCAAACCCCGTCTCTGGAGAAACAGCAGCTACCTCCCCGCGCGGCGAATGAGTGTGTCCGAACAGCGCTCAGCGGTGTCTGGCTCATGGTAAGTACGTACTCAAAGCTATCGCCGCTGTTAATATCATCATCAGAGTGTTACAAATGAGCATGCGAATGCATCGTGCAAACTGTGAAATGTGGTGCAGTGGTAGGTACTGTTTATTCATAGGAAGTGGTGAAGGCTCAGCAGTGGGTTGGATAATCCAGGGCTGTTCATGGCAGGACTCGGGCCCCAGCAGATGGGGAGATGAGCAGAGAAGAGGCAGGGATGGCAGCTCTGACGGGAGGAACCCCACAAGCACAGACGCAGGCCTGAGGCTACATGTGGCGTGTTTAGGAGACAGTGGTGAGCAGTGAGCCAGGGGCCCATGCAGTGTGTGGGCAAGGCCTTGAAGACGCAACGAAGGAGACCGGTCTCCAACTTACAGACAACAGGAGCCACAGAGGGCTCTCAGTGGGCACTCCGTGATGCTTTTTTTCTTTAATTTTGTAATCCTCACCGGAGAATATTTTCCCATTGATTTTTAGATAAGAGTGGAAGGGAAGGGGAGAGACACACAGAGACACACATCAATGTGAGAGAAACACATCAATTGGTTGCCTCCCGCACGAGCCTGGACCAGCTGGGGATGGAGCCTACCCCCGAGGTACATGCCCTTCACCAGAATTGAACCCGGGACACTTCAGTCTACAGGCTGTCACTTTATCCACTGAGCCAAACTGGCTATGGCTGCACACTGCTCTCTGAAATGTGAATTCTGTCTGACATTCAAGGCCCTCTGGCATCTGGTGACCCTCCCTCTTCTCCACCCCCTTCACTGACCCCATAAACCCGGGTGCCACTGCCTCAGAGTTCACCCACTTCTCTGCTTACTACCCTATCCCACCTCCCTATCCCACCGCCCCTGCCATTAGCCCACCCCCAGGTTCACGTTCACAATGAAGCACCTTTCACTAAGTACCTTTGGTGCCACATGCTTCACATATGCGGCCTCACAGCCACCCAGAACTGCCCTCATTTTGCGGAGGAGCAAATGGCAGCCTGGCAGGGTCAGGTGTCTTGCTTCTTCTCTCAGTGAGTTAGCAGCACAGCCAGGATTCAACCTTCAGCGGATGTCGGGACTACAGCCATCTGCCTCTAGCCCCAACTCAGACACCGTCCTCCTTGGTGAGCCTTCCAGGGTTACTCGTTGAAATGGGCCTGTCCCTGCCATTTCCCATCACCCATTCGGAATCAGAGGCCCACCGCTTGCCCCTCGCCCAGCCAGCTCGGTTTCCATTGGCGAGGGGCCCAGGTAGATAGCAGGTCCCTTCCTTCCTGTCCTGCCTCCCTTGCCCCATCGCCAAGACTTCATATAGCACCGACAGCAACAGCCGGCTCCTCTGGGGCGAGTTCAGAAGCTCATCTGGGCACAGAGCAATTTCTCTGAGTCTGCCTCTCCGTGCGAGGGGACCCATAAATTATTCACTGCCCTTTTGTGCCTAAGGGAGGCGGGACAAAGAGCCAGAGGGAATGAGTACCAGCTCCCACAACCCTGGCCCTGGGGTGGGGGTGGGGGGTCAGAATCCAGGGTCCCCAAGCAGGTTCCAGAGGACGCAGAGACCAGGAAGGTGGCCCAGCAGAGCAAGCCTGAGAATTTCCCGATTTCCTGGTCACAATGCAAGCTTCCTTCCTTGTAGGGAAGAAAGCAGATAGCTTGCCAAGCGCCATATATTTATTTATATCTCACTCACTCCTCACACAACTTCATGAAGGAGGCAGTCTAGCTTATGGAGCAAAAGTGGGGGCTCCGAGGAGTGATGTGCCCAAACGCCACATGGCCAGTGGGAGGCAGGCAGAGCGCACGCACGCCCACCTGGTCTGTCTCACCGCTCCCTGTCTGAGCCGCTCAGCCCACCCGGCTGTGAGCGAGTCATCGCACTGCCTTTTCCATCTGGGTGACTTCCAGACCACCTGGCATGCAGTTGGCACTCAGGTGCTGAAGAAACCCAAAGGCCCTGGGCAAGTGGCTTCACCTCTCTGAGCCTCAGTTTCCCACACGCTGTAGCCATTAATAACCATCCTAGTCGTGGCAAGCAAACACACACACACACACACACACACACACACACACACACCCTCTTTAGCTCTTGATAGTCTGCCAGGTATCATGGCCTCATTATCAGAACAGATAACGCCAGCCCGCCTTGACCCTATTTTACAGGTGAGCCTGGGAGCCACGGATGCCTCTGAGAGGTCCCACGTGGCTCCCCAACCCTGTTCACCTCATTCCAGGTTCTTCCCATCACACCGTGAAATGAGATCACGGGTGTGAGATGATGTCATTAACAAGGAGCTTTGTTGAGAGGCAGGGTTACCAGGAGAATCTGGATCTCCATAGATTGGGGGGAATCCCAAGCCCTTCTGTCACCTTCTCTTGCAGACGATCCCCCCCCACCCCACCCCGCCAGGGATGGAGCTTCCAGTCTTGAGCTGACCTCTCCCCTCTCCTCCACCTCCCAGGGGCTTTCCCAGGCGGCTTTTCCTGGAGGCTGGGCACAGCAGGGGTTAGAGAGTCCCAGCCAAGGCCACAGGGCTCAGACCAAGGCCATGTCCCCTCCCCCACCCCACCCAGGACAAGAGCCCCCAGAATCCATGCCAAGCCCTCTTTCACAACACCCCTCTCCTTTGCATGGCCCGGGGGTGGGGGGTGGGGGGGTGGGAGGGTGGGTAGCAGAAGGAAGCCCTGCCTGGAAATGCAGACACCTGGGACACTGCCCCCAGGCCTGACAGCCCCAGCCTTGAAACCTTGAGCAAGCCCTCCCGCCAGGGTCAGAGGTGTCTGGCAGGGCCCCCTGCCAGGAGAGGCTAAGGTCAGGTCTTTAGTCTGGGCCAAAGGCGAGGAGGCTGCCGGCCCCGTCTTGGGCCCCAGCTCCAACCACACAGACTCTCACAACAGCGTCACGTGTGGTCACCCTGACCTCACACCAGGGTGGGAAACCCCCCGGCCACCTACCCAGAAGATGCTAATGGGGAGGGGGAGTGGGTACCCTGCAGGATATTTGGGAAGGTTTCCTCAAGCGTCCTTGCGGGTCAATCACCCACTCACTGCTCTAGGCCCCGGGACAGCTGGCACACACACTCCATCCTTCCTTCACCCCGCAGCCTCCCCCACACACCTGGCCGGTAATGTGAAGGAAGTGAGCTGGGTGCGTGCTGAGGGCCTCGTCTTCTCTTAATGGGGGCCCCTACAGGGAGTTCCCCGACACATAAGCCCTGCCTCAGGACCTCCAGAGTGCCTTAGAGACCCCGGAGTCCAGGCCAGGGAGAGAGGCCCACAGGGGGGAAGCTGTGAAGGTGGGAAGTCTCCCACCTCTGCCCTTCACTCCGTGTCCTGGGAGGTGGCCCGGCCATAGGCCACTGACGGGAGGGAAGGAAGCCAGCAGAAGCCGCCTCCTGGGCCTCAGGATGGGCTCTAGGTTGTCTCACAGGGCCCCACCTTGACCGCTTCCACAGTCCTGCCCAGAGGCTATCCACTTCCTTTCTCTTCCTCTTCACTTTGTGCTTCTTCCCACCTGCGACCTAACCCTCCTCCCAGTCTCATCATCCCCAGAGTGAAAACAGCTGGGTCACTCCACCCCACGGAGCCTCAGTTTCCCCGATCTGTTAGCCCCTAGAACAGTAAAGGGCACCTTTTATCTCATCGGGTATTAGAGTGACTTAACGAGGGGCCACTTGCACGAGGGTGGAGCAAGGACACGCACACAATGGGGGCTCCCCAAGTGCCCGTTTTCTCTCTCCTCCTCCCCTCCCCGCGCCCTCCAGCCTCAGCCGGTGCGGGGCACACACCGCCGCTGGCCCGTCCCCGCCCCGATGGCTGGGCAGCCGCTCAGCCCGGCATCCGGAGGCTCTCACCTGCAGCTCGGGCTCCGGGGCAGGGGGGCCCTGTGCTCTTCTCCGGCGGAAGCACCAAGCCCCTCGCCTGCAACGTGCAAGGACCGTGGCAGCTTCGGCTCGCAGGACCCCCCGGGTCCAGTTCGGTCCGACTGTCCAGCCCGTCCGGGACCCTTCAGGGGGCGCTGGACTCCGGCAGGGGCTTCCTGGGCGCTCGCCGCCTGGAGGTCCGGAGCGCCGGGTGGGGAGCCGCTGAAGGTCCAGGTCTCAGGGAAGGAGGCTGAGGGTGTCCGGGCTCCTGTGCACTCAGTCGGGGTCCTGGGGACCCCTGCGCTGTCCCCGGACGGAGGGCTCCGACAGCCGCTGCAAAAAGGCTGGGATCGACCCGCGGCGGTGGACCCGTATGGTGGGTGGGTGGGCCAGGAGCGGGGTCCCGCCCAGGTGCACCGGATCAGGGTCGTGGGCTCGGGAGTCCCGGCCACGACGCCCCGGACCGTGGGGTCGGGTAAGCGTCCCGTGGCGGATGCCGGGGGGGCCGGGGCCGGCGGGGCTGGCTGGTCGGGACGCCGGCGGGGAGCCGCGGGGGCCGGAGCCCGGCGGCGGGGAAGTCTTCCCGGTTCCGGAGTCGGCTCGCGCTGCAAAACGGGGTGGACCTCCGGGCCGCGCTCCACTTCCTCCTCTTCCCCTGGCGCCACGCCACGCGCTCAGCCCCGAGCCGCCGCCGCCGCCACCGCTGTCATCCCGGCCGCCCACCCCCACGGAGCTGCGGGCAGAGCAGCGCGGAGCCGGGCAGCGCCGCCCAGCGCCCCCGGAGCCAGCAGCGCGGCCCCGCCCGGAGGGGGCGGAGCCATCCCGAGGCCCCACCCACCGTCCGGACCAGGGCAAGGAGCGGGGCGCTCCCCAGGTGCCCGCCCTCCGCCAGCGCCGTCAGGGGACGAGGGCCAATAGGAGAGCGGGGAGGGGGGCGGGGCTCTGCGGCCTCTACCTTGAAGGGGGCGGGGCCAGCGGGGAGGCGCGAGGCTGGAGGGAGGACAATGCCCGGGCTGGGGCAGTTTGGGGACCTGAATGGAGGGCGAGGTGGAGAGGAGGAGGGGGAAGCGAAAAGGACTGATGTGCGGGGGACCGGGGTGTGGAGACCGCCTTGTATGGGAGAGAAGGAGTCATGCGATGGAGCGGGGGGTCGAGGTAGGGAAAGAAGCAGGGTGCAGGTGTGTTATCCGAGGTAGTGGAATCCCCAGGATAAGAGGAGCCCCCCGGGATTGTGAGACAGCCCCCACAATACTCTTCACCCTCCCCGGCTTCTAAATCCAGACTTCAGGGAGCGGCGAAAACGAAGTTTTGAAAATACAGGGGATCTCTCCTAAGCCTTTCCCACTTCTCCTTACGCGGGGAGGAACGTCATTATCAGCAGAGGATTGAGAGTGACCTTTCTGCCCTTTGCTCCCGTCCTCCCCAAGCGCCTTGGGGCAAGAGCTATGTCTGTTTCATACCCATGGAGTTCCCAGGACCCTGCTCAGGGCCGGGCACAGAGCGGGCCTTGCAGGGTTTTGATGTCTGTCTGAAGGAGCGAAAGTTGAATGGATGGCCCGGAGAGCAAAGGAATAGAGGCTCACACAGGTCAGCCTTACGCAGAGGTACCCCGTTTCACTGGTGAGGCCTCGAAAGCATTGAGAGGCCAAATGATGTTCTCAAGACCCTATAGCTGGGCCAGGCTATGACCCACTGACCACTGCAGCACTCCAGGCACAGCTGTGTGGCTTCAAACGGGTTCCTGGACCTCTCTGAGGCTCTGGTGCCTCATCTGTAAAAGCGCAATAAAGGTGCTGCTACTGGGCGGGCGCCAGGCTGCAGAGGTGGAGGGAAGTCTATTCCTGCCGGAGGACACGGCATGTGCAAAGGCCTGGGCTCTGAAAGAACACCTCTGGGGACCCCTGGCCTATTCTGGGAGGTTAGGAGAGGTTTCCCCGAGGGAGTGAGAGGCAGTTCAGGCCAGAGGTGGGGGTTAGCTAGGTTAGGAGGGAACCTCAGGGAATGGCCAGTGCTCTGGGCAGAGAGGCCAGTGTAGGCAAAACTCTGGAAGAGAGGGAGAGCGCTGCTTTGTTGGAGAGCCAGGCCAGTTTGAGGTGACCAGAGCTCTCAGGGCAGTGTGAAGAGGCAGACGGGGCCAGACAGAAAGGACTTCAGATTTTATTCCAGGGGCCCAGGACTCTGCTGGGGTCTTGCTCTTGACCCTGAACTCAGCAGGGTCATGCTGAAGCCCCAGTCTTAAAGATCCTAAATCTGGACTCACTGGCTGTCAGAGGGGTATTCTGGGAAGTTTTCTGCCAGGTATGGATATGGGAAAGCAGGTAAAGCAGACAGCATGAAAACACCCAACGCCCACAAAAGGCGAATGATGGGGGGCCTGTATGGTTAAGGGTTGAGTCCTCAGTGAGTCCTGGGCCCAGACACTCTGTCTCTTCCTCCCTATCGATACACCAACCTCTGAGTGTGGCTGGGAGCACAAGGAAGAGGTGGAGCTGGAGGCTGAAGTCCAGCCAGGAGTGGGGGTGCCTCTTTTAGCCAAACCCAGGGTCGGGGTGGGCAGGTCGGCCCCAGGAAGCTTGCACTTGTCTTATGTGTTGAGCTTGGTAATGGTGCTAAGAAACCCGCCCAACCAAATGGCTCAGTGTTGAGCGTTGACCTATGAACCAGTAGGTCATGGTTCAGCTCCCCATCAGGGCACTTGCCAGGGTTGCAGCATCCATCTCCAGTAAGGGGTGTGTAGGAGGCAGCCAGCCAGTCTATGATTCTCTCTCATCCTTGACCTTTTCATCTTTCTCTCTGAAATCAATAAAAATATATTCTTAAAAAAAAGCTTTCTTTGGGCACAGATACCAGGAGGGTGAGAGCTTGAGTAGAGGTGGTGGTGGTGGGGGGGGGGGCATATTACATACATAATACTTAATACTTAAGCAATAAAGAAAAACAAAGCAAAACAAAAACCTTGTGCCCTAGCTGGTTTGGTTCAGTGGACAGAGTGTCAGCCTGTGGAATGAAGGGTCCTGGGTTTGATTCTGGTCAAGGGCACATGCCTGGATTGTGGGCTTGATCCCCAGAGTGGGGTGTGTAGGAGTCACTGATCAATGATTCTCTCATCATTGACGTTTCTCTCTTTCGCTCTCCCTTCCTCTCTGAAATCAATAAAAAAATATATGTATATATTTTTAAAGGAACCTTGTAACTTCTCCCTCTGTGTAGGACCTTCTGTGGCTCTCAGCTGTCAGCATGATTAAGTTACAAGTCCCTAGCCTGGTGTTGCAGACTCTCCATTGTTGCTCTCTGCCAAGCAGCCTCATCTTCAGGCCACTTCCTTTTCCCCTCAGACCAGTCAGCTCCATCCACAAGCAGGGTATCATCTCTCCCCCGGATGTGGTTGCTCCTGCTGACCCCTCGTCTTCCCCTTCTCTCCTGAGTCAGTTCCTACTTCCCTGCTGGACCGAAGGGAAGATGCCTTGGGGCAAATGCCCGTCTGCCTTTTCGTTGCTGTGTCCTCGGAGCCTGGCACTAGTAAGTACTCAGTAAGTAATTACGGAATGAATGCCCCATCTCTCCAATCAGTGTCTCCTCCTCTGGGGAGCCTGTCTTTGGTGTGGAATCTCGCAGCTGGAAGGCTCTGTCATTACGCCTTTCTGGCCTGGGGACCCCACACCTCTGTGGCAGAGCCTTCCCACCCACCCCCACCCAGCCGAGTGCAGCCTGGCCCCAGGGAGAGCTCGGCAGGGGAGATGAATGAGGCTCTCAGACAGCCCCTGCTGTGAGAGCCCCCTGAGAGGTCCGGGGAGCAGAGGCCAGAATAAAAGATGGCTTTCAGAACAGACCCTCCGTGACCCCGGAGGCCCCAGAGGGAAGTGCCCAAGGTCGCCAGGGGGTGACCAGCCAACAGTTCTCAAACGCCCACGTTCACCTCCGGCTGCCCTCCTGGGGGGAGGAGGTCTCCTGACCTGGAAGAATCGGGCCTTTATGCAGCCGGAGAGGCCCATGAGGCGTGACGGGGGCCTGGCCGGGGCGGGGTGTCTGGGAGGGCTCCGAGGAGGCTCTGAACCTGGGCCTCTGGGGCTGCGGAAAAGGCCGCCCTTGTCAGCGGTGCCCCCCCCCCCCCCCCTCCGAGAACCTTCCCCTCCTTACATTCTGGCCGGACGGGAGCTAACGGTGCCGCTACTGCTCGCCGCCTCGGCTCTGCTGCCCAGCTTCCCATGTTTGCGGCAAATAAACATCCACTTTGTGCCGACATTTACGTTAGGGATTTAGCACTCTCTTCAGCAGGGGCACCGGTCTGTATAAAGCGTTATGCCCCTCGAGGCCTGCTTCCAACAAATCCTTATGTGCACCCACTATGTGCACCACTCTGTGCACCACTCTGTGCACCCACTCTGTGCACCCACTATGTGCACCACTCTGTGCATCCACTCTGTGCACCACTCTGTGCACCCACTCTGTGTACCCACTCTGTGCATGCGCTGAGCTCGGTGCTGGCAGGGGACCCATGGAGCATCGGGCAGGTGTGGCCCTGCCCTCCTGCAGCTCACTGTCGGGCAGTGTCTGTAGACAGCTGACCTTGGGGCCCTCACAGGACAGCCTGTTTTCCCGCTGGTCTGCCTCTGCCAGCTCCGAATCCTTCCCCCAGCTCTCCTGCCTGTGTGTGGCCCATTCGGCCACTGGCATTTTCTCCATCCTTCAAGCCCAGGACACAGGCTGACCCCTCTGGGGACCCTGCCCAACCAACCCTGCTGGGGGGCGGGGGTGGGGAAGGCATAATATTGTCCACTGGAGCCGGCCACCCTGCTAGCCCTTTGGGCCTCTCTTGGGACGTTGATCCCTTGGATCTTGGGCTGGTTGTGGGTCAGGTTTCCCACCAGAGTATGAGCTTCGGGAGAGCAAGGGATAGGGCGCCTCTCTATGCCCCAAGCTCATCCCACATTTACCAGTAATTTCTTAGCTGAGACCAAGCATTGGGCACCCAGGGCCTGGACAAGCAAGGGGTGTCCGGTCCGAGGGCGCTCTGCAGTGGTGTGTGCCGAGTGCCCTGTGGACACAGGAGGCTGCTGGGGAGGGGAGGGTGCATCAAGGGCAGCCTCACAGGGAAAGTGACACTTGAGTTTGGCACCACACACACGTCCTGGCCCAGTCACCTTCCCTCTCTGTGCCTCAGCCTCCGTGTGACTAAAGCATAGAGGAAAGCAGTGGCCCCACAAAGGTGATACAGATGAAGAGAGACCTGGTGGCGACATGTTCATTTGGCTGCCTCTGCTGCCCCCTGCTGGGTAATACTGGTCAGTGCAGAATAATTACAAACTTTGTTCTCAATCATTTTCACAGCCCAAAATTATAGATCACAGATAAATTATTTTTATATAGTTTATGTTGTATTTAAAGTATTATAAATTAAAATGGAGACATTTACAAAATTTTAATTAATTTAATAGCAATCTTATTAAATGTTAACATATATTTTTTACAAGACATATATTTTCCAAAAACAAAAAATTATTAAGAGTGGCATTGTTTTATATGTTTACAAATTTCTTTAAACAAATTGATGTTTCTCTCTCTCTCTCCTTTCCCCTCTCTCTAAAAATCAATTAATCAATAATTTTTTTAAAGATGTGGTACATAGCCAAAACCGGTTTGGCTCAGTGGTAGAGCGTCGGTCTGCGGACTAAAAGGTCCCAGGTTCGATTCTGGTCAAGGGCATGTATAATACATTGGTTGTGGGCACATCCCCGGTAGGGGGTGTGCAAGAGGCAGCTGGTTGATGTTTCTCTCTCATCGACGTTTCTACCTCTCTATCCCTCTCTCCTCCTCTCTGTAAAAAATCAATAAAATAAATTTAAAAAAAATAAAATAAAGATGTGGTACACATATGCAATAAAATATTACTCAGCAATAAAAAAGAATGAAATCTTGCCCTAGCCAGTTTGGCTCAGTCAGAAGAGCATGGTCTCCGGATTGAAGGCTTCTGGGTTCAATTCCATCGAGGGCATGAACCTCAGTTGCAGGCTCAATCCCAGGCCCTGGTCGAGAGGAAACAATTCCAGTTGTTTCTCTCACATCGATGTTTCTCTCTCTGTCTCTCCCCTCCATTCCACTCTCTCTAAAAATCAATGGGAAAATATCCTTCGATGAGGATTAACAACAACAACAACAAAAAGGGAATGAAATCTTGTCATTTGCAACAACGTGGATGGACCTAGAGGGTATTATACTATATGAAGTAAGTCAGGCAGAGAAAGACTGATATTGTATAATCTCACTTATATGTGAAATCTAAAAAGCACACAAATAGATGAATGAACAAAAACCAAAAGTATACTTTTAGAGGACAAGATGATGGTTGCCAAAGGTGGGGGTGGGAATAAAGTAAAAGAAAAAAGTATTGGGTAGTTAAAGAAAAGATTATTATACGTAGGGGATAAAATGGGATCCTCAAAGATATCAATGTGATTACAAAGTTACTGATCAGTTCACATTCAAGCATACACACACACACACACACACACACACACACACACATACATGAAGAGGTAATATGCAAATTGCCTGGGACATCTTAACATCATGACTGCTCAGAAGGAGGCTGTGCGCACAGGTGGGCGGGAGGGGAATGCATGCAAGGTGAGGCAAGCCATGGATGGCCCAGGTCCAGAATGGAGACAGAAGGTCCTGCCAGCCATGACGTGCCAAAAGTCCCACCTCTGCACATGAGATACAGAGGAAATACCTTTTCTGACCGCTCAGGGGCTAAGCTCCCCGTATGCCACTCGCAGTGCTCTTGGTAACTTGGATAATAAGAATCCAAGAAGGTGATCTAGGGTTTTTCCACCTCACTCCTGGAGGAAAAAACGAAGGTCCTGCTGGATGGCTAAGAAATGTCATATCCTGCCCTACCCGGTTTGGCTCAGTGGATTGAGCCTCGGCTTGTGGACCATAGGAGCTGGGTTCGATTCTGATCAAGGGCATGTACCTAGTTTGTAGGCACCTCTCTGGCCGGGCCCAAGTCAGAGCTCATGCAGGAGGCAGCCAATCAAAGTGTCCCTCTCACACTGGTGTTTCTCTCTGTCTTTCCCTCTCTCTTCCATGCTCTCTAAAAATCAATGGAAAATTATCCTCAGGTGAGGATAAAAAAAAAAAAAAAAAAAAAAAGAAGAAGAAAGAAATGCCATATCTTATGAAAAAGACGCCTTGAAAATGCCCAAAGAAAGTTGTCATTTTTTCGTGGTGAAGGGACTGGAGTCTGTGTTGATGAAAACACTTTGGTTGCTGTGGCAGCTGGCAGTGGCAGCAGCAAGGTGATGGGGTGGTGCCTTCCCCTGATCAGCCCAGTTGCCTCCCACAGAGCTGTCAGTAGGACATTCCTTGATGGCTCCTGGACTGAGAGAGGGGGCAGGCTGGGCTGAGGAACCCCTTCTGTGACCCCCCCCCCCAGTGCATGAATTTCATGCACTGGGTCTCTAGTAAGAATAATAATTAAACTGAAAACATGTTAAGTACTTACTAAAAATTACCTATAAACAAAACAAACAAACAAAACACACACAAATAAAATATAAAACTCTAGCCCTGGCCAGTTAAGTTAGCTCAGTTGGTTAGAGCATCATCCCAAAATGGCAAGGATGGCGAGGCTGTGGGTTTGATCCACCAATGAATTCATAGATAAGTGGAACAACAAATCGATGTTTCTCTCTCTCTAAAATCCATAAGTAAATTTAAAAAAAACATTTAAAAAATAAAACTCTAAAACAATATTGTTGAAAAAAAAACACCACATAACAAAATTTACATTTTCACCATTTTAAAAAAATATACTTTGTTGATTTTTTTACAGAGAGGAGGAGAGAGGGATAGAGAGCTAGAAATGTCAATGAGAGAGAAACATTGACCAGCTGCCTCTTGCACATCCGGGGATGTGGCTGCAACCAACGTACACGCCCTTGACCGGAATCGAACCTGGGACCTTTCAATCTGCAGACCGACGCTCTACCACTGAGCCAAACCGGTTTCGGCACATTTTCACCATTTTGAAGTGTACTGCTCAGTGGTATTAAGTACATACATATTGTTGTGCTACCATCACCACCATCCATCTCCAGAACTTTTTCATTTTGTGAAAATGAAACTCGGTACCCATTAAGCAATAACTCCTTATTTCCTATCCAATGCCACAGGCAGGTCCTGCCCATGGCACCCCCTCACCCAGGCATCAGCCAAGGCAGATTTCCTGGCAGGACACAGGAGGCGATGAAGGGAAGTGCCTAGCCCTGTGCTCTGTAATGGCTCTTACAATAAAAGCAGTGAAGACGAGACACCCAGAGAAAGCTTTGAGCACAAGTGGGATGTGGGCAGACATTTTAGGGACTTCACTGTGTGCAAGGTGGAAAGGAAGGGGTAAGAACAGAGGCAGCAAGAAAGTGAGGAGACAGATACCAAAATCCGGGAAAGGATGAAGGAGGGGGGTCATGGGGGGTGGGGAAGACGGAGCTGGGAAAACTTAGAGGCACTCTTAGCTGCTGGAGGGCTGACCCCGCTGCCTCTGAGCTCCGGGTCCTGGATGTTCAGGGTGAGGCTTTGTCAGGGTCCTTTCTGTGACCGGCTGACTACCCATGCCAAATGGCAGTGAAAGGCTTCTTGTCCAAAAATTATTAAGAATTTCAAAATGGTGACACCAGAGCATTAAATCAAGAGCAGGGCCCTAGTTGGTTTGGCTCAGTGGATAGAGTGTCGGCCTGCGGACTGAAGGGGCTCGGATTCGAGTCCAATCAAGGACACATGCCTAAATTGTAGACTCAGTCCCCAGTAGGAGGTGTGCAGGGGCAGCCAATCCCTGTTTCTCCTTACCTCTCTAAAAATCAACTTTTAAATCTTTAAAAAAAAATACAGTTATTTATAAAATATTTTTAAAAATCAAGAGCTGAGTCCTCAGCTTAGAGCCAAACTGATAGTAATTGGCGATTATTGTCCGATTTAGAAGGAGGGGAGGGTGTGGAGGTGGGGGAAGAGGACTGCCAGTAAAAGTTGAATTTCAGATAATGTTTTATAATAAATGTGTTTGGTGCAGTATTTGTAATAAAAAATGCTTTGTTGTGTGGACTAAAAAGGGGCCACATACTAAACCTGGCAAGCTCAGGGGAGGCCTGTGTGGCAGCCTTACAAACTCAGACGGAAAGTGACCACATAGGATGGTCTGAAATTAAAACTACTTAACCATAGTCATGTCCTACGCCGATATCCTCCCTGACAAAGGTCACTCTTTACCTCAACGGAGCCTGTCTATGGTCTCTTGGATCTACAGTAACAGACCTGTGGGAGGTCAGAGTAATCCCCTTTGTGCTCAGGGCACAATCACCCCCCAGAATGAGAGCCCACAGACCCCTCACTGTTATCTTATCTCTCCACCCCCCCTCCCCCCATACCATCTCTATGGGCTATAAATGTTCATTGTTAACTGTCCTCTACCCACCAATGTAAAAGAAGCATGTGACTCTTCATTTTACTCTTTATCCAATCCCAGAGGTTTCGCCACTTTGCTTTTTCCTGATTCCCTAATCTATCACCAGTGGATTTCATGTAACCCCCCTCTGTCTTCTCCTTTGATTGTGACGTGTAAAATAAGTGGTAAAACTCCCATTTTCTCAATCTGCTGAGAGTTTGCTTCCCAGTGATTATTGTCAGTTTGGCTCAAATAAACACATAAAAATTCTTTACAGATTTGGGTGTTTCTTACGTCAACAGTTGTTTGTCTGAAATTCAACTTTAACTGGGAGTCCTGGATTTTAGCTGGCGGGTGATGTTTCCCACTGGGCCCCGATGTCTCCTCCATTACCTGGGGCTCTTGGGAGAAGGGTTCCCAAACATTAGCCTGCATCAGAATCACCCGGGGGGGTTTGTTAAAACAGACTGCTGGGCCCTGACCGGTTTGGCTCAGTGGATAGAGTGTCGGCCTGGGGACTGAGGGGTCCTGGGTTCAATCCCAGTCAAGGGTACATGCCCAGGTTGCAGGCTCAGTCCCCAGTGGGAGGGTGCAGGAAGCAGTCGATTAGTGATTCTCTGTTATTATTGGTGTTTCTAGTTCTCTCTCCCTCTCCCTTCCTCTCTGAAATCAATAAAAAATATATTTAAAAAGAAAAACAGCTTTCTGGGCTCAATCCCTGAGTTTTTGATTCACAGATCTGGGGTGGAACTCAAGAATTTTCATTTCTAATGAGGTGATGCTGACACCAGGGACACATTCTGAGAACCACTGTTCTAGGAGTCTGTCACCCTAGTGAAGCCCACAAATAGGACACAGAAAAGTGCAGTGACACAACATTACCACTAGAGGGTAGAAGTGCCCACTAGGCAGGCCTCAGGTGGCACCTACAACCCTGAGGCTAAGATTACACCTTTGCTAAGTGCTGGTTCTGTGCCTGGCCATGTCCAGGGCCCTGGCTATCACAAAACATGGGTCAGAGCCCAGCTGGCATGGCTCAGTGATTGAGCGTCGACCTATGAGCCAGGAGGTTATGGTTCGATTCTGTTCAGGGAACATGCCTGGGTTGCAGGCTCAGTCCCCAGTGTGGGGCATGGAGGAGGCAACCAATCAATGATTCTCATGAATCACTGATGTTCCCATCTCTCTCTCATTCTTCCTTCCTCTCTGAAATCAGTAAAAAACATATTTTTTTAAAAAAACAAACGAAAAACAACATGTGTCAGACTTAGCGCCCGTCCTTAAGGAGCTCGGGGTCTGCAGAGAGAGACAAAGGTGTTATCTGGCGATTACAATTGGTGCTGAGGTGGTGGGAAGTGCAGAGTGGGATGGAGGGGGGAAGGCTGTGGGGGCCCAGAGGAGGCTGGGGGTGGTAATCAGGCTGGCTTCCTGGAGGAGCTTGTCACCTGAACCACGAGCAGGAGTCCCTGAGGGGGGGATAAGAGGAAGAAGGGCGTCCACAGGTTCCAGGGCACACAGGCGGAGACGTGTCGGCTGTGCCCCAGGAGAAGTGTGGAAGCAGGGACCAGACTTGGTGGGTGAATATTGGCAAAGCTGGCAGGGGCTTGGCTGGATCTGGAGGGTCTCAGCGAACACCCAGGAGGTTTCAAGTAGAAGGTGTGTTAGAACGATCCCCTGGCCACTGTGAGGAGGAGGAGAGACCAGGGGCAGGAAAGCTAGTGAGGAGGCTGGTGCAATGGTCCAGGAAGAGAAAGCAAGAATGGCAACGGTGTCTCATTCATTCATTCATTCATCCATCCTTACTTTGCACACTTTATGGAACAAATTCTCTGAGCAAAGTCCTGGGCTGGGTTGCTAGGACTGGGTGTGATCAAGACAGACGGTTTCTGCCTTCTCAGAGAGCTTACATTCTAACAACAAAGACTATTATCCAGAAGCCAGTGGCACAGTGAGCAGCCAGTGACAGCAGAGTGAGCAGCCAGCACAAGGGACACTACGGAGACAAATGGCAGGGTCTGGACAGTGGTCGAGGGTGGGGGGCATCTCTCAGGAGAGCCCCTGACCTGGGAACCCTGACCTAGTGAGCACAGAAGCCTCTTTCAGCCGGACTCTGGCGCCCGCCCCATCGCAGCCCAGAGTTAACAATATGGCCATTGATGGCTGCTGCCTCTGATGAAGGTCCAACCTCTCCTGCCCCCAGCCTCCCTCCACTGCACAATCCTGGCCTTCAGCGGGAGAAAGAGCAGGATTTGGTGAAGGTACCAGGAGCCAGGCCCACTGCTCCACCAGAGTCAGTGTGCCCCCAGCTCCAAGTGAGCATCCAGGCAGGAACCTTATTCAGACGTCCAGGGCTCTCGTTCTAAGCATATGGAGGACTGGCCAGCCAGAAGCGGAGGGATGGTGGAGACAACCCTAAGTGCCAAGGGGATGCTCTGCAAGGGTGGTCCTGGATGCTCAGGGTCCACGGGGTCCACCACACGTATCTTCGGAGGTGGGACTGACCCCACGGAGGACGTTGATTATGATCAAGCTAACGGCATTATCACTTCCTAAAAAAGTGGCCTTCTCGCTGTTCTTGTAACAAGAACATGCCCATTCCGTTCTAGCCTGAGGCCTTTGCACACACAGTATCCTCTGCTTTGGGGGCTCGCCTCCACCCCAAGGCCTTCACGGGGTTGGCTTCTGTGGCCAGAAGAAGAATGGCCCCCAAAGATGCCCATGTCCCAATCACTGGCTATGTCAACTCACATGGGAAAGGGAACTTGGCAGGTGAGATTGAAATATGGGTCTTGAGCCTGGCTGGGTAGCTCAGTTGGTTAGAGTGTCTCCCGATATGCCAAGGTTGAGGGTTTGATCTCTGGTCAGGGCACATACAAGAATCAACCCATGGCCCTAGCCGGTTTGGCTTAGTGGATAGAGGGTCGGCCTGCAAACTAAAGGGTCTTGGGGTCTAGGGCATGTACTCAGGTTGAAGGATCGATCTGGGCCCTGGTTGGGGCGAGTGCAAGAGGCAACCAACTGATGTGTCTCTCTCACATCAATGTTTCTCTCTCTCTCTCTCTCTCTCTCTCTCTCTCTCTCTCTCTCTCTCTCTCTCCCCCCCCCCGTCTCCCTTCCACTCTCTCTAAAAATCAATGAAAAAATATCCTTGCATGAGGGTAAATAACAACAGCAGCAAAAAACACAACAAATTGATGTTTTTCTCTCTCTCCCCCTTCCAATGAATGAATGAATGAATGAGTGAGTGAGTGAATACTAGTTCCCATTCTCCTATGCCTGGTTTGGGTGCCCAGACTGTCAGCTGTGTCGCTGGTGACCTCCTTCCTGCTCCAGTCCCCAACTTCTGAGTTCTTTCTCAAAACTCTCTAAAGAGATGGGAAAACGGAGGCTGAGAGGAATCAGAGACTTGCGGGAAGTCGCATATACAGAGTCAAAGTCTGAGCACACACTGGAACCCAGGATGACTCTCCGCCTGGGCTCTGCCCGGCTCCTCCTTTCCCATTTGTTTCCCATCTTGTCTTGAAAATATTAAGCCTGAGGGAAAATTGTGCACGCAGTGTCAGCTGGGGGCCTCCCCCCCCCCCCCCCCCCCCCCCCCCCCACACACACACACATACACACAGGCACAAAGCTGAGGGCTCTGTGATTTCCATGAAAGGCACGTTTCCCTCCTGAGTCAGAGCCAACCCAGAGCAGAGGGCTTGGGCCTGGCTGGGCTGCAGTCCCAGAGCTCCAGCCTTCCCTGAGCGTGCTTCCCCCGCTCCCGGCTGGAACCTCTGGGCAGCGGCCAGCACAGCTGCATCCCCTCAGCAGCGCTGCAACCATAGGCCCACGTTGCATCAGCTCGGCCTGTCTCTGCGCTCGCTCCTGCCCACCAGCCAATGGGGCCTGGCTGAGTGTACAGATCACGTGGCAGCCCGGTCCTCCCTCGGCACTCTCAGCCAGGGAGGTGGGGGCGGAGGAGGCCGGCACTCCACTGCATCCGACATGGCCTTCTTCCCTCCTGCCCTGCCCCATCCGTGGCCCTGCCAGCTTCACCTTATTCTCCTATCTGGATGTGGCAAAGATGCCCTTCTGCCTGGCATGGGCCTGTTTTCCCCCAGCTTCTGTTCTTCTCACCCTCTGCGCCTGCTTTTACTCACACCTACCATCCATGGCATCCACTACTTTCCTGTGCACGACTCCCAATCTGTTCTCCCAGGGTGGCCTTCTCTCCTTAGTGCCAGACTAGCGGGTGCTACGGCCTCCTGGATGTCTCCAATCTGCGGACAATGGAGCTCACATCTTCCCTCAGAATCTCCATCTCAGGAAGGGGATCATCTGCCACCCCTTTGCCCAGGCTGGGCACACAAAAGTCCTCCTTCTTGCCTCTCCTGGGTCCTCTCTAGACTAAAGTGACCAGACGTCCCGCTTTTGGCGGAACAGTCTGATTTTTAACAATTTGTTAAAATCGGAACTTTTTAAAAATGCCGTGGGATGCGGGACAAATTATTAAAAATCGGGACTGTCCCACCCAAAGCGGGACATCTGGTCACCTTACTCTAGACCAGTGTTTTTCAACCTTTTTTGGGCAAAGGCACACTTGTTTCATGAAAAAAATCACGAGGCACACCACCATTAGAAAATGTTAAAAAATTTAACTCTGTGCCTATATTGACTATATATAAAGTAATTCTCTTGAATAGGAATCAAATAAACACAAAGAAAGTATTTTATAATTACTTTATTATGAAATATTAAGTAAACAAAATAGTGAAAAATTATAAAATTCTTGTCTTGTCTGCACCTACAGCACACCAGGCAACATCTCGCGGCACGCTAGTGTGCCGCGGAACAGCGGTTGAAAAACGCTGCTCTAGACCCATGGCCCCATCCCAGGTCTAAGCACTAGCATCTCTGGCTTATTATGACATCCTCCTCTCTGATCTCCCTCTGTCATTCTCCATTCAGCAGGCATAGAACTCCTTTTAAAACACCCGTGTGGCCTGGCTGGCTCGGCTCAGGGGTTGAGCATTGTCCTATGAACCAGGAGATCATGGTTCAATTCCTGGTCAGGGCACATGCCCGGACTGCAGAGCTTAAGCCCCAGTGAGGGGCATGGAGGAGGCGGCCCATCAGTGATTCTCTCTCATCATTGATGTTTCTTTCTCTCTCTTCCCGTTCCTCTTTGAAATCAATAAAAATATATTTTAAAAAACTACAACGCATAAACATCAAAGTGACCTCGTCACTTCCCTGCTAAATTACCTTCAGGAGGAGGCTCTGAGCTTCTGGCTCTCAAGCTCCTACTCGCAGGCTGGCCACCTTCTGTATCTCTACCCACACATACTGCTGCCCCCTGGCATGATGACACTGCAGGGATTCTTGCCTGCTTGCCTGTCTGCCTGCATGCATGCCTTGGCTGCTTCCCAGGAAATGCTTTAAGGGTCTCGCTCTTTTTAGCCGGAGGCCTAAGGCCGGCAGGCCTGTGGTGGAGAATGCCAGGCCTGGCCATAGGGGCTCCTGCCCCAGCCTCCATCTCCCCCAGAGCTGCAGGAGCGGTCCACCCCCCGGTCCCCAGACCCCACTCAGATCTTCACCTCCCACTGGGAGTTTCTTTTCTATTCACTTTATTAAAGCGCACACACACACACACACAAAAAAAAAAAAAAGAGAGAGAGAGAGAGAGAGAGAAAGAAACACACACACACAAACACACACACACAAAGAGAGAGAGAGAGAGAGAGAGAGAGAGAGAGAGAGAAACACACACACACACACACACCCCAGATTATAAAAGTAAATATATGTTATTGAAGAAATTCAGTAGGCAGCGAGGAGAAAATACAAAATAACGTGCATTTTCATCTCCAAAGATACACAGTATTGAGCCATTTAAGAATATTTCCTTCTGTACTTACCTGGCAGGGGAGAACCATGATCACGAAGGTGGTTTTCCCAGGGCGAGGCTTATCCATTGCAACCCGATGTGCTGGCCCCTGCGATTTCCCCAAATGTGGGAAAGTCGACTGCATAATTTGTGGCAGTGGGGGACTGCATTCGCACTCTTCCCTAAACAATAAATAAAAGAAAAATAAAGAATATTTACTTCTGGCCCTTTTCTCTATTATATCTATTTTTTCTATCTATTATTAACACACACTTATCAGGGGGAGGGGGGACATCTCCAGCCCAGCTGGTGTGACTTAGTGGTTGAGCTTGGACTTACGAGCCAGGAGGTCATGGTTCGATTCCCAGTCAAGGCACATGCTGTGTTACGGGCTTGATCCTGAGGAGGGCATATGCAAGAGGTAGCCAATCAATGATTCTCTCTCATCATTGATGTTTCTCTCTCTCTCATTCCCTCTTCCTTCCTCTCTGAAATTAATAAAAAAATATATTTTTTTAAAAAATAAAAGAAATACATTTCTAAACAGCAGAATTGTTTTTGTTGTTTTTTGTCTGTTTGTTTGTTTGTTTTTGTTAATCCTCACCCGAGGATATTTTTCCAATAATTTTTAGAGAGAGTGGAAGGGAGGAGAGATAGGCTTCTTACACTTTCTTCATATTTTTGGATTCTTTTTTCTTTTTGTTTGGATTCTTTTTTCTTTTTGTTTTTCTGGTTGGATGTTTTTTGCTTTCTTGTATTTCAAATCTTTGAGTTGATTCTTGGGATCCTCTAGTCTACTATTGAATCTTTGTATATTATTCTTTATTTCAGTCAGTGTATGTTTAATTTCTGACTGGTCCTTTTCCTTTTTTTTTTTTTTTTGCATTCTCACTAAGATCCTTGAAGGTCTCACTAAGTTCCTTGGAGGTTTTTTTTTTTTTTAGAAGATTCTTGAGTAAACTTGTAACTATGGTTTTGAACTCTATATCCAGTAGTTTGCTTTCCTTCATTTCTTTCATTTGTGACAGGTTTCTTTGTCTCCACATTTTGGCTGCTTCCCTGTGTTGATAGAGTGGCCTTGTGTGGTAGGTGTCCTATAGGGCCCAGTGGCTCAATCTCCCCAATCATCTGAGGTGGACACTCTTGGTGCACCCCTCTGTGGGCTGTGTGCACAGTCTTATTGTAGTTAAGCCTTGATTGCTGTTGGTATCACTGGGGGAAATGGACCTCCAGGCCAATTGGCTGTAAGGATCAGCTGTGTCTCACAATGGAAGAACTGCTGTGCAGGAGACACCTTTATGGGCAGGACTTGCTTCAGTGGGGCTTTGGTGCTCACTGAGTCTGCCCCTTGAGTGTGTTACTTATGGATGTGAAGAGTTGTAATCTGGTATCACACTGACTACTGGGTACACTGGCTCTTGGATCTCCAAGGAGGTACAAAGTCAGCCACTGCCTGAGGTTACCCAGTAGGAGCTACAGAGAGATCTGCAGATTCTTCCTCTTTGTATGGGGGGTTTGGAAGTGCCCAGATGAGGCCCAGCTGTGAAGCAAGGCAGGCTACTATTGCCAGGCCTTGGGCCTTCTTTTAGAAGCTTTGGGGCTCTCTGACCCAGCTGCAGTTTGATAGGTTTTAGGCTGAGAAAGGACAGGCCATTCATGTGCAAAAACCTCTGTGCACAGCTTGGGTGGGGTTGTAAATTGGGTGGAAAGGATCAGAGAAAACATCAATGACTGCCAGTCAGCCCTACACAGGAGAGGTCCCCACATCTCCAAGTCCTGCACCCCCATGCAGGAACAATGATCGTTGTGAGCATCTCTGAGAGAAATCCGCCTTCCCGTTCTGGCCCAATGCCAGCCAGTCCAGTTTCTCCCTGTATGAGTCTGGGTCCCCAGAGTCTTGCCTGGAACCAGAGTTCAGAGGGGCTTATATCTCCCTCCCGATTGAACACACACACACACACACACACACACACACACACACACAAAACAAACAAACAAAAAACAGCGCACCTGATTGCCAGCCCATTACTCATGTGCCTCCACACCTCCTACCAGTCCCAATGAGCTTTTTTTTTCTTTCTTTCTAGTTGTAGAACTTCTACTCAGCCAGCTTCAAATGATTCTGGATGATAGCTGTTTTGTCTTTTAGTTGTAGTTTATGTGGTTGTGAGAGGCAGCAAGTACAGGTGTTTACCTATGCCACCATTCCTGTTCCTTTTAATGCTTACTATATCTTTGTTGAAGTTCTCACTAAGTTTATCCATTCTTCCCTTAAGTTCCTTAAGCATCCTTATATCCAGTGTTTTGAACTGTGCACTAGTAGATTGCTTGCCTCCATTTTATTTATTTATGTGTGTATGGGGATTTTTCCTGTTCTTTCATTTAGGACTTTCCCCCCCCCTCCCCATTTTGGCTGTCTCTGTATTTGTTTCTATGTATGAGAGAAATCTGCTATGTCTTCCAGTCTTGGCAGAGTGGCCTTACATAATGGGTATTCTGGGGAGGTCCAGTGCTACAGTCTCTCTGGTCACCTGAGATGAGTGTCCTCCTGTTGTAGTTGATTCTTGAGTGCTATGTATTGATCCTCAGGCTGGCTAGCTGTGAGGATTGGCCATGACCACTGCTGTATGAGCTGCTGTCCTCACAGAGTGGAATTCTCTCCAGCAGGGTCAGGTGTCTGCCGAGACCTCTCTGAGTGTGCCACTTGTAGAGCTAATCTGGTGATGCTCTGTTGAGGTCTGAAGCCAGCCACTGGCGTTTATGGTTCTGGGGTCTTTCAGGAAGGAGTCTGGCATAGGTTAATGTCACACACTGCCTGTGACTGGTCTAGGGATATTTGTTAGGAGCTACAAAGTGCTCTGGTTGTAGCTGCCTGTGCTGGGCCTAGAAGCATGTGGGAGGGTCCATGATACAAACCAAAACTGGCTGCCACCAATACCAGGCCCAGGGCACCCCAAGAACTACTACCACCTGCCAGCTAGCCATTAAGCTCAGCCCCTGAAAGACTCTTGGGCAGAACAGCTGTTGTGTGAAGCAGGGCCTCAGGGAGTCACCAGGATGGGGCGAGTGGTGGTGTTCACCAGGTTACGACAGATTCAGATTTGGTGCCAGTGCTGGACCTGAGGCCACTCGGCAAAAGTCCCAGGGTACATCTAGGTCAGCCACCAACCGCCTGTGGACCTCTGCGGTGGGGTGCTGTCTGGAGGTCAACAGAATAGAGCTAGTGGAGTTTGAGAGGCTAATGCAGACTCAGATTTGGTCATGTTGGGGGAGGGTTCAACACAGAGACCATGGCAGCCATTTCTCTGGCCCTCAACCCTGAAGCCACACAACTCAGTTTCTCCCTATATGTCTCTGGCACTCAACCCTCCCACCTCTTCCCCCACCCCCAAGCTTGACAGAATTCTTCAAGTTTTTAAAGAAAGACTGCAGCACAAGCCCAGGCTGGTTGGTGCTGAGAGCCTGGGGCTGTGTGTGAGTTGTCTTAGGGAGACATCAGGGTGGAGCTACCGGTGTTGATGAGGCTAATGTAGAATCAGATTTCATCACATGAACAGAAGACTCAACACAAGAAAGAGGGTACCCGTCTGCCAAGTACCCTCACCCCAAAACCACACAACTCCGTTTCTCTCTGTCTCTGGCACCCCCGGCTGCTGCTGTCCCTCCACTGGATCCCAAGGTGAGTGAGAGTTGTGTTGTAAGAGGATGCCCGAGTTTCTACCAAACTTCCGTGCCACCCAGGCAGAGAGAATCTCTGCTGATTTTCACAGCCAGATGGTATGTGGGCTCCTCGTCCTGGCTCTGTGTTCTGGGCTGGAGGGAGGGCCTCTGCAACTGAGCCATCCCTCTGGTTCTCAAGTGCCACACATCGGTGTAGGGCCAGCCTGTTTCGCATCTCTGCCCTTCCTACTGGTATCGGCATGGCTTCTTCTTTATATCCTTAGTTATAGAACTTACAGTCTTGACATGGTTATCCATCTTGTTTTATAATTGTTTTATCCAAACTGTGTTATAATTTAGTTGTTATTATTATTTTTTAATCCTTACCTGGGGACATACGTGGTGAAAGGAAGGGAGACAGAGAGAGAGAGAAGGAAACATGGATGTGAGAGAAACATCAATCGGTTGCCTTCTGTATATGACCCAACTAGGATCAAACCCACTACCATGTATGTGTCCTGACCAGGAATTGAACCAGCAACTTTTTGGTACATAGGACAATACTCCAACCAACTGAGCCATTCCAGCTGGACTAGCTGTAATTTTCATGTCATTATGGGAGGAGGTGAGTGCAGCATCTACCTACTCTGACATCTTGACCAGAACCCATCCTGTATCTTTTCATTGGAGAATTTAATGCGCTTACATTTAAAGTAATTGTTGATAGATATGTAGTTATTGCTATTTTATTATTCAATATTTATCTTTTCTTCTTAACGAAGTCCCTTTAACATTTCTCGTAATATGGGTTTGGTAGTGATAAACTCCTTTAGCTTTTTCTTACCTGGAAAGCTCTTTTATCTAGCCTTTGATTCTAAATGATAGCTTTGCTGAGTGGAGTAATCTTGGTTGTGAGTTCTTGCTTTTCATCACTTTGAAAATTTTCTGCCAATCTCTTCGGGACTGCTCAGTCACGTATCTTTAAAGCTCCTGGTGCAAACTGCCTTCTGGGAAGGATGTCACAATTCTTCCTCCTGCCAACAGTGTGGATGAACACTTCTTCCTGTTTAAAATGAGATCCCTCAGATCCTTCCAGATCTTGCTCAGATATCCATGTTACCGATGAAGAGACTGTGGCACAGAGTAGTGCAGTGACTTTCCAAGGTCCCCCCGTGAATGGTGGCACCCACACTTCCCAACTCCCTGGCTGGGTTCTTTTCCCTTTGCCTGCCAGGCTGTCATCTTCAGTCTTTTGCTGTCCTAACGTGTATGTCCAAGGCCGGGTGTGAGTGCACCTGACAGGAGATTGCTCAGAGGACAGAGCAGGAACAGTTAAAGGGGGTTTCTCATGGTTAGGTAGAATTTGATGAGGAGAAGAGGAGATGAGCAGTGTGCAGAGTGAAGATGCTAACATTATTGAGAGTTCTTCAAATGCTTCCCATCTCCTGTGCTTCTCATCATCTTCGAGATTATCATTGCTGTTTTATAGAGGAACTAGATCCTGGGCACTTAGCTAAAACGTAGCTGAGCTAGGACTCCTGACCCCCAAACTAGGGCTTCTTGTACTCCATCACTCTAGGAAGACTGGCCTGGCTGAAGCAGATTAGGGCTGGGGTGGGGGTGGGGTCTGAGCTCATCAGTCCCTTTCCTGAGTGTCAGAGATGCTAAGTCAGGGAGGGCAGCCCCGTGGCTGATGGGAGATCGTCATTATCACAGCTGTCGCTGTCACCGGAGGAGAGAGGAACTGGGTGCTGGACAGGTGGGCGGCACCAGGTAAAGGAAGAGACGGGCAGCATTTAACAACTATACTTCCACCCTACCAGCTCACAGGCCTGGCCATGCAGGCCACTGGAGCTGTTCCCACGGGCTGTGAGAGGAGGCCTGGGAGGGCAAGGCTGGAGGATGAAGGAAGCTCCCAGTTCACCCAAAATAAAGTGTACTCCCCACGCCCCAAACATAAGCTTTCTTAAGAGCATCGTCCCTTGCTCTGGCGCTAAGTAGGGAGAGAGCTTTGCTCAGGGGCGCCCCGGGCCTCTACTTGCCAGTTGGCATGCTTGGGGCAAGGTGGAGGGCAGTGGAGGGGTTTGGACTTTCTCTAGGGACCTCAGGGGGCCACCAG
The DNA here is from genome assembly GCF_014108245.1 of Pipistrellus kuhlii. Taxonomy (NCBI): domain Eukaryota; kingdom Metazoa; phylum Chordata; class Mammalia; order Chiroptera; family Vespertilionidae; genus Pipistrellus; species Pipistrellus kuhlii. Next base: position 34,673,224 of record NW_023425595.1, read on the forward strand.
AGGGTTTTGAACTGGTGCACTGGCTGGAGCCGTGCCCAATGGGATCTATGTCCTGGCCTTTTGGGGGGTTTGGCACCACACACGTAAAAGATGCTCAAGAAATGCCTGAGGTTTTGAGCTGAAGGTTGGGAGATGCTAACCGGCAGGGAGTGAGGTGCTGAGAAAAGTCACACTCCCTCATTTTACACATGGAAAGGGAAGCTCAGAGAGGGAAAGTGACTTCCCCAGGGCTTCGCAGGTACTAGGGGTTAAGAGGTGAGAGTGGTTAGAGCGTGGTCCCCACACCGCACCGGAGGGTCATGGGTTTGATTCCCAGTCCAGGGCACAGACCTGGATTGCAGTTCATCCTGCCCCCAGTCAGGGTGCGTGTGGGAAGCAACCAGTTGATGTGTCTCTCTCACATGGATGCTTCTCTTTCTCTCTCTGTGCCCCTCTACCTCCCTCCCTCCCTCTCTCTCTCTCTGAAAAACAATGGAACAAAACATCCTCAGGTGAGGATTAATCAAAAAACGAGCAAGCAAACAACAACAACAACAACAACAACAACAACAACAACACAATGAGCCGAAACTAGTTTGGCTCAGTGGATAGAGCGTCGGTTTGTGGACTGAAAGGTCCCAGGTTCGATTCCAGTCAAGGGCATGTACCTTGGTTGCAGGCACATCCCCAGTGGAAGGTGTGCAAGAGGCAGCTGATTGATGTTTCTCTCTCATCAATGTTTCTAGCTCTCTATCCCTCTCCCTTCCTCTCTGTAAAAAATCAATTAAATATATTTAAAAACATAAAACAAAAAACAAACAAACAAACAAAAAAAACAAGACAATGAGAGTAGAATCACAGACTTCAAACTTCCTGGCTTCGCCCTTTCGCCCATCACTTTGAATTCGTGCAAGAATACAGTACCTATTCTGCGTCTGTGTCATGTGTGGTGTACTTGTGTTGCTAGAAAGTTATGCAGACGTGTGTGTACGCATTGCATGACGGGGCCACAGTGGATGGGGGGACATGTGTGCCCGCAGTGTCGTGTCAGTGGGTGTGTGTCCCCGGGTGCTGGGGCAGGCATGTGGGCAGAGGCACTGTGTGCTTTTCTCAGCGCCAGGACTGCAGCCTGGCTGGGGTGGGCCCTGCCGGCTCTGGGAGGAGCAGGGAGGGGTTATGGGCCTGCCCGCCCCCACACTCGCCTCCCACCCTCCAACGTGGCAGCTACGGGACAGCCTCTTCTGTGGGAAGGCTCCAGCCAGACAGAATCAGAGATTGCAGAAACTGCGTTTCCCTGACTCATGCTCTGGGCTGTGAGCACATTCTTGGCTCCCAGCCAGCATCTCAAAGCAGCAGGGCTGCCTGTGGTGGCCCCGGCCAGCTGAGGGAGGACAGCCTGGCTACGGGCGCCTTTCTGGGCCCAGCTCTATCACATGTGCTATTAAAAGGAAACAGGGATTACACTTCCCTTCAGCTAACATCCTATAATTAAACATGAGATGCTGCATAGGGTGCCCAGCCCAGGGCCTGGCTTCAGGGAACTGCCCCTTACATGTCACTTCCCTTTCCTCCCCTCCCCCACCTCCCCACGGTCACAGACCTAGTTCAAATCCCAGTTCAGACAGCAGCTTTGCAGGATGCCGTTGGACACACCTAGACTCCCCGATCTTCAGTTTTCTCATGTTTGAAACGTGGACATTTTTACGTACCCCGAAAGTATTCACTATGGTAATATGAATGTAGTTAGTTTTTGAATGATGTAATTTTTTTTTTGTTCTAGAATTCTATAGGGCTAGGGTGGCATGAACTGAGCCATCGACACCAAAGAACGCTGCTTCTATAATACCTGCCAGAACTGGGCCTGCCTACCTGGGCCTGTTCCTTTCTGGGCCTCAGTTTCCCCCTTTGTACAGTGTGAATACAGTTGAACGTGAAGGTTTTCTGATTTCCTGCTGCCCACACCTTTTGGGACCTAGAGACTATCCAGCTGAGCCCCTGTGGGCGGGGAGGGGAGAGCAGGAACAGCCCCAGCAGGGAGCGGGAGGCCCTGGAGGAACCAGGCAGGAAACGGGGGAATTTCTCTGCAGGTCAGATCCTCTCCCCACTCCCCAAAGAGCACTTTTTCCAGAAAGTGCAGCCTGGGAGTGCGGGGGAAGGGCGGCAGTCAGCCGGGCCTGAGCTGGGCTCAGAGCTAAGAATAATGTGGCAAAGGCTCTTGACATTTTTTTCTGCTGATCTTGGAAATTTAAAGGAGCCTTACCCTTCTTTCTTCAGGGAGGCTGTGCCTGGAGCCCAGCAGACGCAGGCGGCCACTTCCCATCACTAGTGAGTGAAGCATCCCCAGCCACCTTTCCCGGGCCTCCTCTGCCATAGCCTGGGCTGGGTACTGGGGACTCAAGTGAGAAGGAGAAGGCCCCCTGCCTGTCCTAAGTCTCCAGGGACAACACAGGGCGGTGACACAGAGATAATGTGGCACAGAGGAGGCTTCTGACCCAGTCTGAGCTACAGTAAGGAGGGGTCTGGTGAGGCTGGCAGAGTCTTCAGACCCAGCCCCCTCCCTAGGCCTCAGCTCCCCTATCTATCAATAGAGGGCATTGCCCTGACTGGTTTGGCTCAATGGATAGAGCGTCAGCCTGCGGACTGAAAGGTCCCAGGTTCGATTCCGGTTAAGGGCATGTACCTTGGTTGCAGGCACATCCCCAGTAGATGGTGTGCAGGAGGCAGCTAGTCGATGTTTCTCTCTCATCGATGTTTCTAACTCTCTATCCCTCTCCCTTCCTCTCTGTAAAAAATCAATAAAAAATATATATATTTTAAAATAGAGGGCATTGCTCCTTTCCACTGTGACTTTCTAGGACTCAGGGTTTACTCAACGGCAGGAGCCTCAGTTTACCCTTCCCCCTCAGGGCGGTCACTGAGAGTCATAGGTCTCAGCTTTCCCCTAAAGTGTTGGTGAGGCTTCAGAAAGCTGAGAGAGAGAAGAGTGTGGAAGAAAGGAAATCTCTGGGATTTTGACAACTGGACCTGCTGGAAACCAAGGCAAACCCCTCCTTCACCCTACCAGCTTTCATGGACCCTTAGCTCTCTGGCCAGTTATCATCTGAGGGCCAAACTGGGGGTAGGTGGAGGGGCAGAAGGTGGGGTCCGGCCTGGGATGCAGATGGTTTTCCTGGACAGCAATGACTTATCCTTATAAGCAATCTATATCCTTAGAAACTATATACACCGAGGCAAGAAGGAAGCACATGAGAACCAGGATGGCCGCTCCAAAGAGATGACCACACCCTAAGACCAGAAGGTCTGCTATGGATCAGACCCGTCCTGTGCCAGAATCCTGGGCTGCCTGCGGGGGCCTGAGCTTCATCCTTGGCGGTGCCCGGGTGCTGGCCTTCTTTGGGTTACTGCAGGGAGGACTTCTGCCTGGGGCTGTAGACAGGAATCCATCACCTCCAAGATGCCTTGCAGGCCATGGTCTTTCATACTTTTGTTCTAAGGTTCTTTGACATTTAACATTCTGTGATTTTTTTTTTTTTTTTAGGTGGATTCCAAGATTTCATGGGTCTCTGAGTAAGATGTCACATTCTATGGTAATCACTTTAGGATCCAAGTCATCTCCGAATCTTTGACCCTGATTCTGGGCGTCTGAAGCTCTTGGGATCTCAGAGTTCCCACAGTCCTTGCAATCAGACTTTGGGCTGCCACCTAGCCCAGACTGAGGAGTTAGTCACTGCCCCCCCAGGCCGGGGTGGCCAGCAAGGGCCCTCCCCCACCACTGCTGCCAGAGGCCAGGAAGATCCATCACCCTATTGCTGGGGCTCATTTGCTTCCTAAGATCCAGGAATACACCTGGAAGGAAGGTTCTCAGCACAGTTTGTTGACTGAGTGAGTGAGTGAGTGAGTGAATGAAGTATTCCTTCAGCTCCATATTGTGTCCCTCTGATACCTATCATTTCACTATAAAATAAGATTGAGGCCTGGCTGGCATGGCTCAGAGGTTGAGTGTCAACCTATGAACCAGGAGGCCACGGTTCCATTCACAGTCCAGGCATATGCCTGGGTCTTGGGTTCAATCTCCAGTGTGAGGTGTGTGGGAGGCAACCAATCAGTGATTCTCTTTCATTGATGTTTCCATCTCTCTCTCCCTCTCCCTTCCTATATGAAATCAATAAAAATATATTTTTAAAAAAGAAGAAGATTGGGGTAAGAGTTTCCTAGATAATCTGCCTTCCTCCATTCCAAGCATTAACCCCATCTCAGGATGTACTTCCTCAAGGGCAGGGACTTTGTCTGTCTTCTCTTCGGTGCCCAGAACAAAAGCTCAGTTATCAAGGAGTTATCAGCTGTGGGAGATGAGGTGGGGATAGTTGATAATGAGACTGGGCCTGTGGGAGGGGACCAGACAGGAGGCGAGGGGAGGGGGGGCAGGGATGACCAAGGAGAGAGAAAAACTGGGACAATACTTTCAACAATAAAGATAAATTAAAAACAACATCAACATATGAACAACAAATACATATCTATCAACGAGTGAACCTAAAAATCAAGTGAATTAAAAATCTGAGGAACAGAATAAACTGGTGAATATAATAGAATCAGGAGCATAGAAAGACAGTTGGACTGATAATTCTCAGGGGGAAGGGTTGTGGGGGGAATGGGAAGAGATTAGACAAAAACCTATGGATGAGGACAGTGCTGGGGAGGTAAGGGCAGAGGCTGGAGTGGGAACCGGATGGAGGGGAGCTATGGGGGGGGGGGGAGGAGAAGAAACAATTGTAATGATCTGAACAATAAAAATTTATTAAATAATAAATAAAAAAAATAAAAACCCAGACAGGGAGGAAAGCACGGACTGGTCTGTGCCCATAATGACAGCACCACGTTCCACAGCCAAAGGAACTGAGGCACAGCGAGGAGAGTAACTTGGGGGTCACACAGCACTTTACTCAGCGGGCACCCCTCCAGGCCCCACAAGACCACCTGATGTTCCCGTGTGTCTGTGCCTCTACCACTCCAACTCTTCCCGGAGTGAGTGAGGGTCAGGTATGGGGTCTGGTTGGGTCCCGCTCCTCCTCAGGCGGGTAAGGGAGGTGAAACTGCCTCCCAACCTCTGACCACCTCCCTGAGACAAAGAAGAGGGGCCCTGACTGCGTAGAGGGCAGGTAGAGGAAGCAAACGTTTTAGCTCCCCGACAGGGTGGGGTGTGGGGAGTGGATCCCGTCCCGGCAGAGCCGGGGCAGGGAAAGGGGTGTTGGAAGAATGTGAGATGGAGAAGGTGGGGGGTGCGGAGAGCCTGGGGGATCGGAAGGGGGCTGGGCCCAGGAGCCCCGGGTCCCCTCCAGCTCAGCCATCCGAACCCCACCCACCCCTGCCTCCGGGACCACAGGGATCGGCTTCTCCCCGGAGTCGGAGGACGCCGGACTGTGCAGGTCGCTGGGTCCTGGCGCCGGCCCCGCGGCGGGGTCTCCCCGCGCCCCACCCGGCGGCGGAGGCGGTAGGACCCAGGGGCGGGAGGCGCCGGGGAGGGAGGGGCGGGGGCAGGGCGGTCTGGGGGAGGTCTCTGGCTTTTTTTTTGGCGGAGCCCCGGGTGCCCTCGGGAAGCTTTTCCAACTTTCCAGAAGTTTCTCGGGACAGGGCGGGAGGAGGGGACAGCATATATAGAGCCGGGGGTAGGTGGAGCATCGGAGATTGGAGTCTGTCCGTCCGCCGCCGCCGCTGCAGCGCCAGAGCTCGGTCCCCGCCAGCGCAGCCGCCCAGGTGAGGCGGGGGCTGCCGGGCTGGGGGTGAACCGGGCGGTCGGCCCCCGGGAGGGGTTGGAGGCCAGCTAAGAGCCTGCAAACCGGAGTCTCTGCACTTTGGGGGCAGCTGGAGGGTTGGGATTGAGAACCCCGGGGCTAGGTGGCCCTGGCGGGGCAGCCTGAGGGCAGATATCAGAAAAAGTGCAGGTTGGGGATCCAGAAAAAGTGCAGGCTTCCCCAAAGTGTGGAGCAGGGGTGTGAAGACCGGGAGGAAACGGTGGGGCCGGGGCTGGGATGCTGAGACTGGACCCTCTGTAGGGAGCAGGCAAGAGGAGAAGGATCCTGGGGCGCCTTCCAGGGACTGGGGGACCCGGCCAGCCCTGCAGTGGAGTCACCCTGGCCGCTGCCACCCGGTTCCTGGAGTAACTGCAGGGTTCAGGCTGCTTCTTGCGCGGCCGGCTCCCCTGCCCCCACCTTGGGGCATTCCTGAGGCTGCTAGGCCGGGGGAAGAAGAATGGGACCGCGTCCAGCCGGGCCCCAAGGCCTGGCCCCTCCTCTTCCCTGGCTTCCGCCTGGTCCCTCCGGGCTGCAGGGCCCGGATGGAGGCCCGGGGAAATTAGGGGGCTTGGGTTCCCTGGAAGTCTGGATGGGACCACACCCTTCCGCCCATCCCCCCTTCCCGAGGCCTCCTGCTCTCCTCCTTTTGTCTCTGTGCACAGGGATTCCCGGCAGAGTTTTTTTTTTTACTGGCTGTGTAACGGGACACCACCTCCAGCCCTCAGCCCTCCGAAGGGGCTCTGTGGGTGCTTCTGGGGTTCGCGGGGAGCCCTGTGCTAGAGGCCTGACCCCTCAGTTTCTCCCGCCGTCCAGTGAGTGGGTGATCTCCAGGTCCCCATAGGTCTGGGACTGGTTAGGCCTTCTTCTCTGCTGCAGAGGGCAGGGCAGGGCAGGGCAGGCTGAAGTTGGGGTCCTTTTGGGGGGCTGGGCCTTCCAGGCTCTCCGTGACCACCCCCCCCCCAGCTCTGCCGGATCCCATCCTCCTCACGCCTCTGTTTTCTTTCAGAATGAAAAAGGCAGGCAGTGACCTCCCCCAGAGGCAGTTTCAAGGTACTTTAGACCTCCCTCCAGCGTTTGAGACCCTCTCTCTCTGGTGGCCTTGCTGGCAGCTGCTTCCCTTCCCTCTTTTGTGCAAAAACCCGGAATACAGTCTCCACTCAGCCCTGCTTGCTGTGGCGTCAGAGGGTGTATTTTTCTTTGTGGGCCTCCCGGTGGCCTAAGGGCTGGAATTTCTCTGTGGAAACATGGGCCGGGCTGTGGGAGGCCGGCATGCTTGCAGGAACTTGCCTTCCTCCGGTTCCTGCTCCTGGGTTGACAGGCAGTCCTTCTCCGCTGCCGCGCGTCTCCCTGCAGAGGCCCATGTGCACCCTGGAAGCCAGGCAGGGAGGCCCCATGGCTCCCCGTGGGACCCGAGTGTGGGCCTGCCTCCCAGGTTGGGAGCCCCCCTCTAGCGGTTGGAGATAATTCCGTTTCCAGGCTGCCACGTCGCTGCCTCCGCAGCAGCAGGAGAAGCAGGAGCGCAGCTGTGTGGCTGCCCGAGGAATCCCAAACTAGTGATTTGGTGCTTTCTGGAAAAGCCCCTCCCAGCCCTCTGAGGCTGGCTCCCTGGCTGGGAGCGGGGGCTGTGGAGATGGTGACTGCTGCCACGTGGCAGGGCTGCGGGCTGGTCTTGACTGTCTCCCAAGAAGATGCTGGTGGCCTCGAGGGGCCTGAGCTCTGTCATCAGCGGTCTGGGCGAGAGGGGGCCTTGGAAGAGGGTGCCCCTGTGCCTGTTGTCCTGGCGTAATAATGGGTAGTGCCTCAGTCTACTCTTTTGAGTGGCCCTGTTTGGAGGCTCCAGGCCTGGTGAGGGAAGGAGGTAGGGCTGGGGAGAAGGTGGCTAGGCCCTGAGATATGACCTCCCCAAGCTGTACTTCAGGATGAGCCCTCTCTTACCTCCAAAACCTGTACTCTAGGGAACAGATCTCTCTTGTACCTTCCCCCGGGCATTGTGGGTCTCTAGGCCTTCCCCACCCTCCCCATGGACCCTTTGCTTCTCCTCTGCCCTGCACCTTTAAGGACGGAGCAGCCCAGGGCTGGGGGCGGGCTGCTTGGGTTCACTGGGGGGCATTAGAGTCTTCCCACAAACCCAGGGCTCCCACAGGCGGGCCCACGACCTGAGGCTCTTCCCCCAGGACTCTGACTTTTTGCTCCGCCTGGAGGAGGACCACGAGATGGCATCGGACAGAGCAGTGGGATCCAGGGTCCCTTCCTTCCCTCCCCTTGGCCCTGTCACTCTTCTGTCCTATGATGGGAGACCCCAGAGAGTGGAGTGAAGTTTACCTTAGGGGACCTAAGGGCATCCATCACTGCACCCGCAAAGCAGAAGGCTGTCCCCAGCTTCCTGAGATGGACAGACGAAGGCCCCCAAATCTGGCCAGTCTGTGGGGGAGGGCGGAAGAGGGGGTGTCACTGCTGCATTGAACTGTAGCTTACCCCCTCCCCCAGTATCCTTCCTCTCAGGAAACCTTTTCTCCCACCCACCTAGCTCTTGTCCTGGGGATTTCCCGTCACTCCAGAGGCCGTGGACAAATGGGCAGGCATGTCCCTGCTAAGACAGAGGCGGTGGGCATGAAGACGGAGATCCTTACAGCTTGGGAAGTAGAGACTGCGGCTCAGAGAGGGGTGGCACACACCTGTGTGTACACATACACGCTCTGAAAGTCACCCTGGGGGTGGCTGAGCGGAGCCTCTGAGCTCTCCCATTTAATAAGTGAGCCGGCCAATGACTCATTAACATCCAGGACGGAATGAAAGGCCTGGGGGAGGGACGGGCCTACGATTCTGTCCTTTGTGGCTTCATGCAGACCCTTAGCCCACCTTCCACTTTTCCCACTGGAAAAGGACCTCATGTTTGTATGAAGATGAGAACTAACCTTTATACAAACTGGCCAAGTGGTCCTGGTTTCTGTTCTTTCAGCAACAACTGGGGCTTTTGTGTGCTAGGCACTGGGGATCCTGAGGGAAGCCAGACCGGCTAGGGTTCCTCTCCTCCTGGAGGTCACAGACTAGTTAGGGATGGAGATAATACCCCAGAGTCACATCGGCCTAAGCCCGTGGTCGGCAAACTGTGGCTCGAGAGCCACATGCAGCTCGCGAGCCGCGGTTTGCCGCTCTGTTGACTAATGAGTTTGCTGACCACTGGGATGGGGGCTTAATCACAGGGAACAACAACCGCCTATAATTATTGGAATCGAGGGTCTAGGTCAACAGCAGCAAACTCGTTAGTCAACAGCAGCAAACCCCTGCTGAGTGTTGTAAGTTTGGTGCAAGAAATCACTAGGGTGGATGTGATGACTTCCCAGGAACCCAGCTTTGGATGCGACGCCAAGCCAGGCCTCTGTGAGGTGGGCAGTCGAAGGCCCCCCAGTCTGGGAAATCCTGAGTTGGGTCTGGACTCTAGGGAGCTTGGTGGCAGCCAGAGGCCGGGGACGGTTGTGGGGAGGGCCGCCCGGGGCTTCAGGGCCACACTCTCTCTGCAGCCCTCACAGGTCCTCCTTGGCGGCGCACACCACCCACCTCCCAGCCATGCGCTCCCTCCTGCTCACCAGCGCCTTCTGCCTCCTGGCCGCGGCCGTGGCCCTGGCCGCCGAGGTGAAGAAGCCCGCGGCCGCCGCGGCCCCCGGCACCACCGCCGAGAAGCTGAGCCCCAAGGCCACCACGCTCGCCGAGCGCAGCGCCGGCCTGGCCTTCAGCCTCTACCATGCCATGGCCAAGGACCAGGCGGTGGAGAACATCCTGCTGTCGCCCGTGGTGGTGGCCTCCTCGCTGGGGCTCGTGTCCCTGGGCGGCAAGGCGGCCACGGCGTCGCAGGCCAAGGCGGTGCTGAGCGCGGAGCAGCTGCGGGACGAGGAGGTGCACGCGGGGCTGGGCGAGCTGCTGCGCTCGCTCAGCAACAGCACGGCCCGCAACGTGACCTGGAAGCTGGGCAGCCGCCTGTACGGGCCCAGCTCCGTGAGCTTCGCCGACGACTTCGTGCGCAGCAGCAAGCTGCACTACAACTGCGAGCACTCCAAGATCAACTTCCGCGACAAGCGCAGCGCCCTGCAGTCCATCAACGAGTGGGCCGCCCAGACCACCGACGGCAAGCTGCCCGAGGTCACCAAGGAGGTGGAGCGCACGGACGGCGCGCTGCTGGTCAACGCCATGTTCTTCAAGCGTGAGTCCCCAGAGCCCCTCGCAGGTTCACCCGTATACCTGTGCCCGGTACCCCCCTGCTGGTCAGTAACTCTTCATAGCAACCACGGAGGCAGGCCCGGTGATTAAACCTTTCACACGCAAGACCTTAGGTCCAGAGAGGCGTAGCGCTGTGTCTAAAGCACGTGTGTCAAACACAAGGCCCGCGGGCCAAGTCCGTCCCGCCAGGCCTTGCAATGTGGCCCGCACCGCGCTGTCATCACTGCACTCCGCTGCGGTTCCATCACAATGACAGTTTATGACTGTTCAGTAAACCATTCGGCCTGCGATTTAGGCTGGATTTTAGATTTTGGCCCCTTCTCTGATTGAGTCCGACACCCCTAGTCTAAAGGAATGGGACGGGGGCAAGCCCAGCCGAGGGACTCCGGAGGAGGCCCTCCCACGGTGTGGCAGTCACAGCAAAGCGCTGTGCTTACTATTTTGGAATCGGAACAGTTCAGTCATCACTTGTGTCTCAGGAGTGAGTTGGAGGAAGGCCCCACACCTGTGATCACGCCTAATCCTCAGAACAGTCCTCCGGGGGCAGGCGGTGTTCCCTCCACGGCGCAGGGGAGGGAACCGAGGCTCCGGGCGGACGGAGGCCCCGGTGTATCCGGGTGGAGGCGGAGATTTGATTTGGGGTTCATGCTTATTTCTGAGTACCTAATGTGGACACCGTTGTTCCTCTCTTGGTGTGCTGCTGTGAGGATGAGGTACTCCCCTTTTTACAAACAAGGGGCCCAGCGTAGGAGGGGTGACAGGTCTCATCGCCAGTCAGCGGCTGGCTGTGGATTTGAATACAGGCCAGGTTATGAGGCAGGACAGGCTCAGGCCACTGTCACACGTGCATGGTTTTGTGGGTCATGTGTCCGGCCGCGTAGATAGGACTTGCAGACAAGGCTGAAGGGTAGTCTTGGGACACTCCCTGCCCAGGGCACACCTCCCCTTACCCCGCCCCCCCGCAGTTACTAGTTGGGGAGAGAAGTCCAGTTCAGCACATGTTGCCCAAATGTCTGATAGGGGCACCGAGGCAGAGGGCACACCTGGTGTCCTTCCGAAGGGAGTCCCTGCCCTGTGGAAACAGCCGGGCCCTGACTGGAGAGAGCCAACGCGGGACACCTGTCCTGGGGCCGGGAGCCCCGCCCCCCGAAGCAGGACACTGTGCTCTGTGGGCCGGGTGCTGGAGGGCGGGGAGGGGAGGTGGGCTGCAGCCTGTGGCAGAGGATACATCCAGGGTGTGTGGTGGGAGAGGGCTGTGCCCTGAGGGAGGTGACATCTGTTTCTGACCTTGTATCCTGCTCCCTCCTACAGCACACTGGGACGAGAGGTTCCACCACAAGATGGTGGATAACCGAGGCTTCATGGTGACCCGTTCCTACACCGTGGGCGTCACGATGATGCACCGGACAGGTAGGTGCCTCACAGAGCTAGGGGGCCAAGGCGGGGATCCCAGGGGTCTTGAGGCCTGGCCCACCACTGCGCCGCAGGGTGCTCAGTGCCCCCTCTGCCCTTTCTCCAGGCCTCTACAACTACTATGACGACGAGAAGGAGAAGCTGCAAATGGTGGAGATGCCCTTGGCCCACAAGCTCTCCAGCCTCATCATCCTCATGCCCCACCACGTGGAGCCCCTGGAGCGCCTGGAAAAGATGCTGACCAAAGAGCAGCTGAAGACCTGGATGGGGAAGATGCAGAAGAGGGCTGTTGCCATCTCCCTGCCCAAAGGGGTGGTGGAAGTGACCCATGACCTTCAGGTAAGGGGTGGCCCCACTTCGGGCCCCTGGGCTGATAGGAGGGGGGACCCTGGGGCATCCATCACCAGCTCAGCACCTCTGTCCTGAGCCTCTCGGGGAGTCTAGGCAGTATTGAGCTCTGTTTTCTTCGGGGTAACTGGTGGAGGAGGCACAGGCCCTGCTCTTGGAAGGGAAGATGATGGTAACATCAGTTCCTAAATATAATTGAGCACTTGCTGTGTGCCAGACACTCATCTAAGCACTTTACATATTAAACTCTGGGTCCTCGAAACAACCTTATTAGGTCGGACTATCAACCTTATTTTACAGATGAGGAAACTGAGGCTCAGAAAGATTGCGTAATTTAAAGTCACACAACCAATATGTCAGACGTTTGGCACTAAGCCATGCCCTTGATCCTGTGCTGCCTCTGAGAGTCTGAATGCCCCGGTTGTAGACTGTTCAAGCTGGAGGCTCGTCCCCTGTGCAGTGATAAGACTAGTCGTGGCTTTCAGCTGGATGGCTGGAAACGTAACTCATCCGCTCAACATGATTTCCCCCTCATGGCCAGTGGCTTGAGAGAGTAAGGTCACCCTGGCTAATAAGTGGTGGAGCTGCCATTAGTCCTGCAGGTAAAAGCTTAGCATGGCCTTTCTTTTTCTTTTTCTAAATATATTTTATTGATTTTTTTTTTTTTTTACACAGAGGAAGGGAGAGGGATAGAGTTAGAAACATTGAAGAGAGAGAAACATCGATCACCTGCCTCCTGCACGCCCCCTACTGGGGATGTGCCCACAACCAAGGTACATGACCTTGACAGGAATCGAACCTGGGACTCCTCAGTCCACAGGCCGATGCTCTAGCCACTGAGCCAAACCGGTTAGGGCTAGAGTGGCCTTTTTGTCAGTAAGGAGAGGGGTGTGTGTTTTTTTACCTACTCCAAAGGGAAAACTTTCAGCTCATTCTTGCCTTGGATGCCAAACATGGTTTCTTGGCAGGCCTCTTACCCAGAGAGTTGATTCAGTCTTGCTGCCGAGAGAGCATGGAGAGAAAGCTTGGGGTGAAATGGGACTGAGGTTCCAAACCAGAGCCTAGTGGAGCTCAGATGGTCTGTCCAGCAGAAAGCACTGAGGGTTCTGTCCCTGTCTCCCTCCTGTCCCATCCCTGCTTTTCACCAGCCCCTCTGCAGTGGCTGTTCCCTGACGCCATTCTCCCCTTCTTTCCGCTGTGTCTTCCTGGGACCCACCAGTCCATGGGGTAGATCCAGTTGGGAAATTCGAAGTGAGTCACTTGCTAAGGTCATGAGGACTGAAATAGCGGGGCCTAGAATGCCTGTCCCGGGACCAAGTTACTCGTGCTGGGGAGGGAGACGGTCCTGCCGGAGCCTGGGCCCTGGAGGCTGCTGTTCACTCAGCCCACAGTCCTTTCCTGCTGCCTCGTCCGCTCTGAGAACCAGGGAGGTGGGCCCTGCCTTGGGGGAGGTCTGAGCCAGGAAGGAGACAGAGGGAGGGCAGGGGGACTGAGGCCAGAAGGCATGGCTCCAGTCCTGTGGGAGAGGGAAGTTTCCCAGGTGATGTGGTATCTAAAGCGCCCACCAGGGAGAAAGGGTGGCATCCAGGATGCTGGTTGCTCAGTGGGGCTGTGGGATGGAGAGCAGGGTGGGGTGTGCTTACGGGCAGAGCCTGTGGTGTAAGAGCTTGCGCTTGGCTTCCCGGGACTGAGCAGAGCCATGGACAGGGTGTATGCGTGTAAATGTGTAGAAATATTTTTTCCTATGGAAATGTATAGAAATATTTTTAAAGTAGATTAGTGCAATGAACCCTCATTTTTAAAGTAGATTAGTGCAGTGAACCCCTAGCTTCAACCATCATCCACTCATGACCAATAAGGATTCATCTATACATACTCATTCCTCCCCATCACATTATTTTGAAGCAAATTCCAGGCATCGTTTCACTCTGAAAGGGTCTTAAACCCCAGCGTGACCTGGTCATAGCTGTCCTTAGATTAGCTTTTCCTGAACTTGAGTGTGCTGAGAATTACCCTGAAGAGTTTGTTTAGAAAAGTCCTGGCTCCACCCCCAGAGACCGACTCCAGGGCCCTGGGCTGGGGCCAGGGAGCGTGCATGTCATATGAGCTCCCCGGTGGTGTTGATGCTGGCTCTTCAAACACCCGCACTTGGAGAAGCACTGCTCAGGATTGCTCAGAAGGACCAGGGATGTATCCTGCCTCCCCCACTTCCTGCCCCCACCACCCAGAGTTTCAGTTTCCTCATCCGTGAAGTGGAGATTATAAGCTCTTACAGGCTTGCCATGAGAGTTCAAGTACCCACGCCATGTCTGGCACACAGATGGCTATGGAGGGCGGGAGATGGTGGGCGGTGTGGGTGGAGGGTGAAGGTCTGGAGGCCTTGTCCACGGTGGCCTCACCTGGTCCCCACCCACCTGGTTCCACAGAAGCACCTGGCCGGCCTGGGCCTGACGGAGGCCATCGACAAGAACAAGGCAGATCTGTCACGCATGTCGGGCAAGAAGGACCTGTACCTGGCCAGCGTGTTCCACGCCACCGCCTTCGAGTGGGACACAGAGGGCAACCCCTTCGACCAGGACATCTACGGGCGCGAGGAGCTGCGCAGCCCCAAGCTCTTCTACGCCGACCACCCCTTCATCTTCCTGGTGCGAGACTCCCAGACCGGCTCCCTGCTGTTCATTGGGCGCCTGGTTCGGCCCAAGGGGGACAAGATGCGAGACGAGTTGTAGGGATCCGGGGTGTGTGGGCACGGGATGGCAGGAGGCAACTGGAGGCTCCTGAGACACATGGGTGCTATGGGGTGGGGAGAGCTGAGGTACTGACCTTGGATATTCCATGGGGTGGGAGGGGGGTGGGGGGTGCGGAACAGCAGGCTTCCTGTGGGGCAGAGCAGACCTTCCCGGCAGCCATTCCCTCTGCTCGGACATAGGCTCCCGGATAACCATGATGCAGAGCCCAGCCCCACCTCCTGCGCGACCTCAGAGCCCTTGATCAGTGTTCATATTTATAGCCAGCGCTTCCTCATCTGTGAGGCGGAGGAGCTAGGCCTTCGGCTGAGCTCTCCTGGAATGGGGACCCTCCTTTCCTAATCCTACCACCACCTCAGCTCCCTCCCCAGCTCCATCCCCAATCTCCTCCCGTCTCCCCTCAACAATAAAAACTAGGTGCTGCAGCCCCCGGATGGTCACCCCCACAGGAGCCCTGGTGAGGGGATCGGGGGATGGCTCCTGGTGCGGGGGCTCCTGGGTAGACTCTGGTCAGGTATTCTGGGGATGAACTTTTCCCCCCCTTTAATAGATTTTCAAAGACGGGGAGGGAAGGGAGAAAATGAGCCTTTTGTTGCTATCAAACCAAGAACGTATTTGTACAATTTTTTTTTTCAATAAAACTTTTCCAATAAAATTGTGTTGGCGCATGAAGATGGTTGGACCAAAGATGCCCGTGTCATTCTTCCTCAGGGACAAGAGCTCCTTCTGTTCAGCCAGGTTTGCTGCTAACAGCCCATGCCAGGCTGTGAAATGCTGGCAGCTTACCTCAGATGACCTGGTGTGGGAGGCCGATGACACTGCGGCAGGCCTGCCACATGCTGACTCTGGAGATTGCTTCTCAGCTGGGAGGGAGTGGGGTGGGGTGGGAGGGCATGGTAGGGGGGCAGGTCCCCTGGAGAGGTGGCTGCAGGGTGGGCATGATGGCGCTGCATCTGGAGCCCAGGGCATCCCCGTCCTGTTGTAGGAGCGCCAGGCTTTGGCCCCTAACCTCTCACTTCAAGCTCACCTCCCTCGTTCGCACCCAGGGCCAGTGGGTACAAGCTCAGGCTGCCTGGCGGGGCAGGGCTTTGGAAGGAAGGAGCCTGTGGGATCCTTGCTCTGTGTTTGCGTTTGTAGCAGAAGAGGGACCTGCCATTGTCCTCACTTTGGTTCCTTCTCATGGTCCTCCGGACTCCTGACACCACAGCTCCGGGAGGGAGAGGGTGAGTGAGATGTACAGGATAGAAGGCCCATGGCGGAGGAGGCAGGGGAGCAGAGGAAACTGAATTTGAGCCCACCCCTCCCTCTTGCTGGCTATGTGACCTTGACAGGTCACTCCCTTTGGGCACATCTCTGTCTTCTCTCTCTCAACAACTGCCCTGGGGGTTGGTCTAGGGTGGACCCTGCCTACTGGGCAGTCCCTTCGGAGTCCTCTAAGATCTGAATGTGGTGCAGAAAGGCCAGCTGACTTACTCCCATTACTACTGCAATGTAACTTAACAGCCGTTCGGAGCTCCAGGTCTGCCCTGTGCTGTGGACCCAGTAAATTAGGTCTCTGCCCTCAAGGGGAGACACCTAGAGGCAGAGACTTAAATAACAAGAGTGCTTGGTACCCACTATGTCCCAGCCCCTGGATCAGTCTGCTTCCAGACGTGCCACATGTATTCCCCTGCCTCAGGACCTTCCCACTAGCTGTTTTCCATGGCAAGTGGTTCTAGGTCTTTGCAGGGCTGCTTTTATTGATTTCAGAGAGGAAGGGAGAGGGAGAGAGAGAGAAACATCAATGGTGAGAGAGAATCATTAATTGGCCGCCTCTTGCATGCTCCCTTCTGGGGATTGAGTCTGAAACCTGGGCATGTGCCCTAACTGGGAATCAAACCATGACCTCCTGCTCCATAGGTCGACGCTCAACCACTGAGCCACACTGGCCAGGCTTAGGCCTGCTTTTTTCAGAACTCAGCCTGAATGCCATGTGCTCAATGAGGCCTTCCCTGACCACACAATCTAAACAGCTCCTCCCCCACCTTAGTTTCTCTGCTGTTTTCTCATTTTACTGACTTCTTAATGCTATGACGTTATCCACCTATTTACACATTCACGTTCCACTACTGTGAGAATAGGGTTCATCTCTTGTCCATCACTACGTTCTACCCCTAGAGTCAGCATGCACTGCACATAAGACACCCAACACTTATTTGCTGAGTAAATGAAAAGGCTGAGGCAGAAGGTCCCAGGGCGGTGGGAATCCAGAGGTGGAAGCCATGACTGCCACTGGGAGAACACGGGAGGTTCCCAGAGGGAAGTGGCATGTAGGCTGTCCTGAAGGATGAGGAGGTATTTCTCAATCAGAATAATGATTTTAGTAATAGCAGCTGGTACTGCCTTCCTGTTCTGCTTCTATGTGCCAAGCACTGTGTGGTTCCTAGACATGCTTATAACCCTAGCCTCCCAGCAGCTTGGCGACATAGAGACCATCCCCATTTTACAGGTGAGGTAACTGAGGCTGAGAGGTTCAATGGCCTGCCTGAGGGCCTGTGAATTGCTCCCAGTCAGTTGGTTAATTGTTCTTCCCCCACACACAGGAGAGGAACTGGCCAGAGACCAGTAATAAAGGTGCTTAACCTGCTTACACGCTATTCGTCATCCCACTTTCTCCCATGATAGCTCAGGTACGTGGGACGTCCTCCTACCCGGACAGGCGCGGCTCAGAGATGGGCCCCAAAGTTCAGCCTGAGACAGCTCGCTGACCAGGTGTTAGTGGGCGGTGAGGAGCCAGGCCTGGATGTGGGGGCCGCCCAGATGGCATAAAGGGGGGGCCGTGACCACCTGGGGGACAGGAAAGGGTGGAAAGAGGTCTGTCTGTGCTCCCACTGCGCAGGGGTGGGTGGAGTTGCTGGTGGGGAGGGTGGCACAGGGCAGGGGTGGAGGTGGGTAAGCCAGGTCTGGCTGGTGGTCGGCCAGCGGCTGTAGGTCAGATCAGCTTTGCCAACTCTGGGGAGCTGTTCAGGGAGAGAATCTGTGAGGGGTACAGTCGTGGCCTTTCCCAGGAGCAGCCATCAGGGGCTCCCGCGAGGCCTCAGCCCAGCTCCTGGGGGCGGGGAAGGGGGTCTCCAAGGCCTGCCAGAGCGGGAGGGCAGAGGGCAGCGACCCGGTCCGGTCCAAGTCCGCCGGATGCAGCATATGCATCCCACAGCCCAATCCCTGCCCCCAGCCTGGCAGGGCCAGGCTGCACCAGAAGCGAACCCCGGAGCCCAGGCCGGCAGCAGGGGCCAGGCAGGGGGTGAGCCTGTGAGCGTGGCGGTGTGCGAGTGCTGCGGGCTGGGCTGTGGGCGGCAGGAGGAGCTCGGCTGTAGAACCCAGAACCAGGCTAGGGGGCTCCTGTGCGGAGTGTGGGCATCTTCAGATCCCCGTCTCAGATCGGGGCTCAGACGCTTAACCACTCAGATTAGGCCCTGGACCAGGAGCAGGAACAACTCCCCTTTCAGAGATTCTCCTTCCTCCACCCCCCCCATCCCCTCCTCCCTACCCCCATCCAGTCCCGCCCCCCTCTCAACCTCCTCTCCCCTCCCCCAGGGGGTGACATAGGTGCAGGCTGAGTCCTCCCAGGGGAGGGATGGGAAGGAGGAGGGCTGGGGAGGATGGATGCTAGGAGGGGCTGGGAGATGGCTGCAGCAGGGAAGAACCAGGCCTGAAGGCAGTCAGTCTGCTTCTGGGCAGGGTGAGGAGGATCTAGTTCATTTCCGCTTTCCCTGCCCCAGCCCAGGACCAAAGCTTGGCCATCGCCTCCCTCACTGGGCCACCTTTCTAGGCAGTAGGAAGCTGGCTGAGATGCTGATGTAATGGCTGCCTGGACGATGTAGGATCTCCTCTAATTGATGTAGGATCACCTCTAATTGTCAGCACCAGGACCCTTTGACAAATAAATTCATTGAGGTGACTTGCTGGGCTGGAACCCAAGTCAGCCCTCTCCCAAGTGGAAGCTGCCATGTTTGACAGCCACCCGGTCCGTCCTCATCTGCACGCTCAGCAGGTGTCAGAGCGTCACTCTCCTTATGGAATCCCTGCTGGCCCCACAGGCCCCTGGCTTCTCCTGATAGTTTAGGGTCAGCCCTTCTCAGTCCCTTTGTGCCCTCTTTTCCTACCTCCGACCAGCCTCCAAGCTTTGAGCTGGGCCCACTTGTTTTTCCATTCAGACACTGTCCCTGTGGGAGCTCATTGTGTGCCCTCCCCAACATGAGCCCCCCAACCCTCCCGGGTCCCCCACCTCCCATGAACGCAAAGGCAGCTCTCTTCAGAGCTGGAAACCTAGCAGGTGATGGCCTGGATGTCTGCCCCAGGAGGTTACACATCTCAGAGATGGCACCATCACTGCCTGGCCCGTGGGAACCTGCATGTAATGGGACCAGGTGTGTGGGTCAGAGGGAGAACTGAAAGGAGGGAGGCGTCCATACAGGAGACTTCTTTTGCCTCCCTGTGGCCCTTTCTTGTCTGCAGGGCCCTATTGCAACGCACAAGGCAGCACGCTGTGCGTTGGGCCAGGAAGAATCCTGTGTGTGTGTGTGTGTGTGTGTGTGTGTGTTTTGGAGGTTGCTTCTGAGGCAGAAATCCCTGGTTCTGTTGGGAGAGGAGTGGGGAGATAGGCCTGGGGTCTGTTGCTCAGAAAAATTTGGACGTCACCAACGCTTCCTGTAGTGATTCTCTATACGAATCCAGCTGAGCTCCTTCAGAGCCCTGTAACAAAGACCTTTAAAAGGAGTTAGTATCCATAAGGGGCATAAAAATCTTCAAGGGGGATGAGTGTTCCTTGGGAGCCAGCTCTGGTGAGGGCAATGGTGGAGCTCCCCCTACACCCCCAGGTCCCTAAGGGTTTGGGGTTTTAAAGGGGAAGCTGTCATGTCCCAGACCCTGGGATCCTCACAGGACCCATCTCTAATCAAAGCAGAACTTCAGCCCCTCGGCAGCCCCCAGTCTTCTTCCCTGGCCCACCAGCAACACACTCATAGCTCCCAAGACTGACCTCCTCACTCCCTGCCTGGAGTCCTGGGATTCAGAAAACTGGTCTCCTGTGCCTGGTCCCAGTTTTCTGCCCAGAGAGCTGCACATCCCTTGGTCAAACCCCCATGCAAAGCAGGTCCCTTTCATTCAAGGACCTCTGGAGGGGCTTCCTCTGGCTCTCCAGCCACACATGTGATGCCCCTCTCCATCCCCTGCTCGGGCTGTGTGAACGCCATGGCCACTTTCTCTGAGAAACTTTCCTGGCTTCCCCTCCTGGTATCTTCTCAAACCAGGCCTGGAGTTGTCCCATGCCCCCACACAACTTTTACCTGCCATAATCCTAGGACTTCTTTACCACAGTGACTTCAATGGTCAGCACCGAGCAAGACACAAAGCAGTTGCTAAGGAAAGGTCGGCCGTGTGTGTGAATGAATGGGGGACTTGGGGTGCTGTTTTAGAAGCTCCGGCTGAGCTGTCCTGGGTCCTGAGACCCAGCAGATGTCCCGGGACCCTTCTGATCCGAGGCCAGGGTTTCTCAAGGAGCATGACACCTGGATGAGCTTTAGGACTGAGCCTTTGGCAGACAACTGTCACCCAGAATGACCACGATCCAGCGGGGCCCCTGCTTCTGTTTTCTCTACAGGCTTCAGCCCTGACCCACCCAAGGGCCCCGCCTGCTGTGATTTGGTACTGGTTTCTGGGCGTTCATGGGACCCGACCTGGAAAATAATAGAAAATATACATTACGTGTTGGCCTTTGTTCCCGGTTCCCGGCATAGAACGCCTAACACACTTAACATTTCTTGGGTGATGCTTTTATTTTAATGAGGTGACACTTGGTGGGATAGCTTCAGGATGGGCGCTGGTCAGAAAGATGAAGCTATAGGCAGAAGCTCAGGACTTTTAGCTTCACCCCTCCTGAGAAGAGGTAGAGGTAATGCTTGATCATGCCTACATGATGATACCTTCACAAAATCCCAAAAGGATAGGGGTTGGAGAGTTTCTGGGTTGCTGGAGCTATGGGGAGGGTGACACGCCTGGAGGGGGCACGGAAGCGCTATGCCCCCCTTCCTCCGTGTCTGGATATTTATCTGTAGTCTCTATCCTTTTATGGCAACCCAGTAATGCGTTTCCAACTTCCATGAGCACAGAAGCTCCACACCCCTTCCTTCCACCTGGATGTTCATCTGCATCCTTTATCCTTTTGTGACTAACCAGCAATGTAAGTGTTTCCGGCTTCTGTGAGCCATTCTAGCAAATTGTCGAGACTACGTGGGAGGTGTAAGAACTTGTACCCAGTCAGAAGCACACGAGACAAACAACCTGTGACTCAGAGTTTGCATCTGAATTGTTGTGTGGGGGTGGGAGCAGTATTATGAGTTGCCCTTACCCTGTGGGTCAGATAGTTACCTTGTGAAGCATCCAGCTCCCACACACCAGGTGCCAGAAGCAAAGAGCAAGAGTGTGAGAGAAGCATGTCCTATCCTCCACCTCCTAACATGGGGACAACTCAAAGGAGCTGGGAATTGCTCAGATTCCTCTTGCCTGGATGGGTAATGCAGAGTCCCACATGCCCATTTTCAAATGACAGCCATGACTGGTGTTCTCAGTGGTTAGAACGCTGGCCTGTAAACTGTAGGGGCACGGGTTGGTTCTTGGTCAAGAGCATGTATCCAGGTTGTATTGATAGGTTTGATACCTGGTCCTGGTCAGTACAGGTGCGGGAGGCAACCAATCAATGTGCCCCTCATATCGATATTTCTCTTTTTCTCTGCCTTCCACTCTCTAAAAATCAATGGAAAAAATTATCTTGGGTGAAGATTAAGAACAACAACAACAAAATACACACGCGCACGCGCGCGCACACACACACACACACACAAAAACACTCAAATGGAATCAGAGAAAGGCACGGCCAAGCCAGAGGGATTTGTTTTATTAGATTCCAGCAAGACTATACAATACTGTTTCATGCAGATTAAATGTGAGACTTTGCTACCCCAGGGAGGGAGCACTTTCACTGCCACCTCCTTCCTTGGTGTCAAGGGGTGAGTGTCAAGGGGAACTCTCAATATACTCTGCATGGGGGACAGTTGGGATGGTGACTGGGGGTGGAGGTGAGACAGTGGACAGCTGCGGGCCCCTGGGACCTTGAGTCTTCACAGGTTCAGGGACCACAGGACCTGGGTCCTTGGCTGGTGGTGGCACTAGAGGATCTTGATCTTTCAGAGGCACCGAGGTGATAGGAACGGGGATCTTCATGGGCTCAAGGAACACAGGACCCTGATTCTTTGGAGGTTCGGGGATCACAGTGCCGTGATCCTTGACTTTTTCTGGGGCCATAGAACCTTGATTCTTTACAACTGCAGAATCGTGGCCCTTCAGAAGCTCTGGGACGCCGCCACCCTGCCCCTTGACTGGCTCTGGAACCACCGAACCTTGGTTCTTTGCAGGCTCAGAGAGCACAGGGCCTTCTTTCTTTACAGGTGCGATGAGCATGGCACTTCGATCCTTTAGATCCTTGACAGTTGCTGGAACCGCAGGACCTGGATCCTTTGGAGTCTCCAGTACCATGGAACCTTGATCCTTAACTCTTGCTGGAGCCATTTGGTTACTTAGTGGCACCGAGAACAAGGAACCTTGGTCCTTGACTGGTGCTGAGATCCCGGAACTTGCATTCTTTAAAGGCCCAGGGACCGTGTGATCTTGATCCTTAACTGCTGTGGGGACCATGGGACCTTTATCCTTCAGAGGCCCTGGGACCCCGGGGGCTTGATCCTTCAGAGGCCTTGGGACCTCAGGAGCTCGATCCTTCAGAGGCCCTGGGACCTCAGGAGCTCGATCCTTCAGAGGCCCTGGGACCTCAGGAGCTCGATCCTTCAGAGGCCCTGGGACCTCAGGAGCTCGATCCTTCAGAGGCCCTGGGACCTCAGGAGCTCGATCCTTCAGAGGCCTTGGGACAGCCGGGCCCTGGTCCTTCCGAGGCTCTTGGATCACAGGGCCTTGACCTTTCAGAGGCCCCAGGCCCACGGGACCTTTATCCTTGTCTGGCTCTTTGGCTACAGGACCTCGATTCTTATGCGAGTCGCTGGTGGGACGGGCCTGGCTCCTGCAGAGAAGAGAGAAGTGGTCACTGTGAGGGCCAGATTGCCTGTGAGGCCTGGGAGGCGGGGCAGCTCTTGCTGGAGAGCCGGGAGGAGAATCTGGCTTCCACGTTCTTGGTACAGAATGTGGGGTCAGGGGAGGGGCGGGTTCAGGAACCAGTCATTCAGTGTTTGCCAATTGATTATAACCTGCACGTGGCACAGAGGATGGCACCCGGTGAAAACGGCAGTGCTCTGATGGGACTCGGGGTCCTCCAGGGGGCAGCCCCGCAGCCCGTCCACCTCCCGCTCCACCGAGGCCGCTCTTCCTGCCTCCAGGATGGCTGGGCCCATCCTGGGAGCCCCTAACTGTCTACTCAGCCGACCCTATGGGCCAGAGTGCTCTTTCCTTGTCCTCATGGCCGCCTCCTTCCTGAGCCCCTTGCCAAGGGCTAACTGTGGGGAGGGGCAAAGGAAACTATGGCATGCCAAGAAAGAGGGCAGTGGGAATGTCCCCCTACCCCCATCCCTTGCAAACAGAAAAGTATTTTTAAGACTGACATTGTTTAGAACAGCCAGCACATCGTGATGATGATAATAAGCAGATCAGCATTTCCTTGGGTTTATTTCTGCTTTTAAATTCTCTATGGACCACGTACCCCATCGTTGCCTGTGCCACTGCATCTCACTTCCAGCTCCTTCTCCTGGGTCCTTGTCCATGTTTACTCCAAGGCTCTACGACTGGTTTCCCTTGCAGCCAAGAATCCAAGCCTCACCAGAACCCTCCCAACCTGTTTCATGGACCTCACTGCAGCTGAAGCTCTCCCTGCCCTTGACCCACCCACCTGGTGGAGAGCAGGTGCTATCACGGACACCAAAAGCAAACATTGCCCCACACAGACATGCCGGTCTGCTTTAGAAGGCACCCTCCTTCCTTGCAGGCCAGGCTGAGGGTCACCACTACGACCCAGTGTCACGAGCCCTTGCTCCTTCCACCCACAGCTCATTCCACTTTCTACATCACTGCTCTCCACAGCAGCCCAGCAGCCCTGTGACGTGTGCAGGGAGGGTTTTATCGCCCTGACTTGTCAGAGGGAGAAACTGAGGTCCAGAGGGAACGTTTGAGGATCTGAGTGATCCCTCGTCTGCCTTCTGGAACCTACAGTGCCTGGTGCTTGGCAGATGCTTGTTGTACTTTGTGGCCACAGAAGTCTTTAAGGTTAAAATCGCTTTAGCATTTTAATAGTTCCTATTGGCTTTTTGGGACCATGGCTTAGTTGCTTATGAAAGCTGGTCCAATGAGACCGCTACTTGGGAACACTTCCTTAGCCCACTACGGTTTCATCTCCCTGGACCTTCAGTTTGTCATCTATTTCATTGGATATAATGATATTTATTTAGAAATTCATAATGATCAGAGATCATGTACTATGACATTACTATATGATATTACAATGACTCTTCTATTTACTTAGAAGTAAAATTACACATGGTTGGACGTTTAAAATTTGGAATGTCATCCTGACTCAGAAGCTTTTTACTGGTTCGAGTTCTGAGCTTCCCGGAGACTGCCATCTCTCAGCAGCAGAGCGACCCAGTAGGCAGCCTATCCGTCTAATCCCTGTTGATGTCTCTAAGCACCAAAGTGGATAGAGAGAAGCCGGGGTGGCTCCCTGGCTCAGCATGACACAGAGCACAGCTGCTCTGGCCAGATGGACACAGCTGGCCACCCTCCGTGAGACCTTCGTGCTTGTGGGGAGAGCCAGCAAGGCCACCAGAGGGATACAGAATCCAAGAGTGGTATTGCAATACTTCTAGTGCTTGGTGGATGGCCAGAGAGGAAAAGTAAAAACCCAATTCAGAATTGAATCAACCAGGAAATTGATTAGATGAACCCTATCAGGTAATGAATGACCTGGGTGGGATCATCCTGGAGAGTGATCAAGCTGAGACAGGAGACAAAAAAAGGTGACAAGATGCCGAAACCAGTTTGGCTCAGTGGGTAGAAAGTCAGCCTGCGGATTGAAAGGTCCCAGGTTTGATTCTGGTCAAGGGCATGTACCTCGGTTGCAGGCACATCCCCAGTGAAGGGTGGGCAAGAGGCAGCTGATCGATGATTCTCTTTCATCAATGTTTCTAACTCTCTATCCCTCTCTCTTCCTCTCTGTAAAAAATCAATAATAATAATAATAATAATAATAATAATAATAAAAAGGTGACGAGGGCTTGACTTGATCTCGGGCTTGGGTTGCAAAACCTATTCCATTGGCAGGGCCTGGACTCATCATGCCCTGAAGCCGCGGAGATGAAAAGAGGGCCAGCTCCACAGGGGAGTCACCAAACCCATCTCCCTGGTGCAGCAGTGGCTCTCCTGTCACACCCAGATTGTAGTTAGTGAGGACTCTTGGCTAGTTGTAAACTAACTCAAAAGTTTCTTGGATATATAACCTTACATTGCTTTGCTTAGTAAACTTGTTTCTTTAGTGAATGTTTCTGGTCATGGGAAGGTTTAGGATCAATATTAGAAATGATAAATTAAATGAAACATATAGTTTTACCTTTTTTTGATACTATGTTTAGTAAAAATCAGTGTAGAGTTAGTTTAAAAGTATTTGTAATATTTTAAATAATTTGGCATATCAGAATATGTAGCAGATTAAACGTTGTGGTTTCAATATACTAGTAAAATGTGCAATGGAATAATTTAGACTGGTGATCTTAAATGGAAAGATATAAGGTAATCCTATAAATTCTGTATACAATGATGCGACTTTTATGACAATCCAATAGTTTTCATATTTTAAAATACTTAGTTTATTTTAAAATACTTATAATTTAAATTATTCAGGGCAATTAAGTTATAACATCCTCCTTAAAATGTTTTGATTAAAATTTACTAGATTTCTAAATGTTACTTTAATCTATTAAGCATTCACTTTTATTTTTATTTTTACTATTTTTTAATTGATTTCAGAGAGGAAGGGAGAGAGGGATAGAAACATCAACGATGAGAAAGAATCATTGACTGGCTGCCTTCTGCATGCCCCTTACTGAGCCTGCAACCCGGATGTGTGCCGTGACCCAGAATCACACTGTGATCGCCTCGTTCAAGGGTCAGTGCTCAACCACTGAGCCACACCGACCGGGCAAGCATTCATTTTTATTTATTTATTTATTTATTTATTTATTTATTTTTAATATATTTTATTGATTGTTTTACAGAGAGGAAGGGAGAGAGATAGAGAGCTAGAAACGTCGATGAGAGAGAAACATCGACCGCTGCCTCTTGCACACCCCCCACCGGGGATGTGCTCGCAACCAACATACATGCCCTTGACTGGAATCGAACCCGGGACCTTTCAAGTCCGCAGACCGACGTTCTACCACTGAGCCAAACCGGTTTCGGCCAAGCATTCATTTTTAAAACCACAGCAGCCTCAGTTGGTTTTCCTATGAACAAAACTGCCCTCAAGGACAACATAAACCTCTCATTGATACTGTCTGGCCACTACTTGGTTTCACACTGCCTGTGAGTCTTCCAGCTGTTAAGTGCCCCACCTCTCCCAGTAAGGCTGGCAGAAGCAGCACTCACAGTGCCCTCTGTGTGAAGGAGACAAAGCTGCGCCCCAGGGAAGGGGAGGACTGGGCACATGGTTAGTCAATGGAGAGGGGCTGGATTCAGGCCCACAGCCCATAGGCCAGTTGTCCTTGGGCATAGCCCAACCAGCACAAACAAATCCAGCACCCTGAGCCACATGCACCTTGAGCCACATGCACCTTGAGCCATATGCAAGTCTTCTCAAGGCAGCATATGTCACAGGCCCCTTCTCCTCCCAGCCTGTGTACCCTCTCGGAGACTAAAATGACCTGCTAGGCTTATCTCAGCTTCAGTGCTGCTTATTGCCTGAGAGGTCTTGGGCAATTACGCCATTACAATAGGCCTCAGTTTCTCCATCTGTAGAATGGGGATAACAGTACAAATGTCAGGGACTGTTATCTGAAATCATAATTCTTGGTTATTTGTAAAGTGCTTTGGGGCATCGCATGAATAAGTCCAGTACTATAGCCTAACAGGTTTGGCTCAGTGGATAGAGCGTCGGCCTGTGGACTGAAGGGCCCCAGGTTCGATTCCAGCCAAGGGCATGTACCTTGGTTGTGGATACATCCCCAGTGGGGAGTGTTCAGGAGGCAGCTGATGGATATTTCTCTCTCATTGATGTTTCTAACTCTCTATCCCTCTCCCTTCCCATCTGTAAAAAATCAATAAAATATATAAAAGGTATAATAACTAGTAACAGATTACTAAATGCTCACACACTGGACCCCCATGGCAGCCCTGGAGGAAGCCAGGGCAGGTGGTGGCCAGCCTTACCCTCCTTGCACTGTCCTCTGGCCACCGGGAGTGTATAAAATACTGTTTTTATAAAAGACTATTTTATACACTCCCAGTGTTTTCATTTCTTTGTGTCTGCTACCTGGATTGCTCTCTTTCACCAACTTCTCCCTGTCTGTCCTTGGTGGCTTGGCTCAGATTCCACTTCTTCACCAGGCCTCCTGGATGCCTCTCTCCACATTGGCTTTGTCCATAGCTCCCTCACACAGCACCATTTTACAGCCTCTCCCCACACTCAGAGGGTCCCCCATGACATGCCAGGTCTCCCCCATTAGGTCACGAGCTCCCTGAAGGCAGGAGCCATCCTCCTGGCCCGCAGCCCCCATGCCCAGCGTTGTACCTGGAACAAAGAAGGTCAAATTGAAAATGTCACAAATGACTGTTGCTGAGACCTGGCTCATCAGCCACCCCGCGGCCCCAGCCAGATACCCAGAGTCCCGCTGAGGACCTTCCTCCCCTCAAAACCTCCACTCAACTATCAAGAACCATCTGTTCCAGCTCCTAACATGGGTCTCTGGAATGGTCCCATTTCTTTCCCTCCCTCTCCCACCCTCGCCAATGGTGCCATGATTTCTGTGGACTTTCTAACCAGTATCCCCTGCTCCTCATCCAATTCATGTTCCATACCGAAATCAGAGTGATCTTGCAAAAAGGCATATCCCTTCCCTGCTTACCACCCTCCAGTGGCTTCTCCTTGCTCTCAGAATAAAGAGGAAAACCTGCTACGTACCCCGTCTGGCTGACCAGCCTGCTCCCGTCCTTCCCAGCGCTTGTGCCCCACCCTTGCAGGTCTCTGTCCTGTCGCTCAGTCTGCCCTGCTCCTTTCCATCTACGGCTTAGCACATGTCTCCTCCTGGAACATTCTCTCGCTCCTTCATCAATTGGTTAATGCCCACTCATCCTCCATCTCCCAGCTCCCTGGAGAGCTCTCCCTGACCCTCAGAGGGGACCAGGCCCCCTGCCACAGGCTCTCCCAGTCCCTTTCTTTCATAGCCTTTATCACAGAGAATTCCTTCATTCTTTTGGATTCACGTTTCCCCTGCCAGACTGAAGCATGCAGAGGGCAGGACCATGTCACATTTCTGCAATATCACTGCATTCTCTCCCTCTAAAACAGTACCTGGCTCAGGGAAGGCGCTGTTGCATGAATGAGCAAATGAGATTCTATTCTGTGCCAGGCTCTGTTCTATTTGCTAAATGCAATATTTCCAGGTTACACGGGACACCCTGAGTGGTAGGAACTTGATTTTCTGCCCTTCTTCTCGTTTCCACGGAGACAGGGAATGCCTCCTGGGTACACACGCACTGACTTTGGATCTATGCTTTATCAGAGTCTGGAGGCTGGGTCATCAAGCCCTGCCCTAGACTAACCGTAGGACAGGCTTCCTTTCCTCCCACTGACTCCTGCCCTTGCACACAATTCTAATTCCGTAATCCACCGTGTCCCTTGGAACTCAAAACAATAGTGCAGGCGTGGTCTCTAATCTCCCTTGTCGGATTCCTGATGGAGCAACAAAGCAGCCCAGAGCTGGGGCCTTGCTCCTGCCGTAGGGCCAGGCTCAGAAATCCGGGACCTGTGGACCCTGTCCTTGAATCCCTGCCTCCAGAGCCCGGAAGAAACTCATACTTGCTGAGCAATAACCACACGGCAGGCGCATGGCTAGGTGTTTCCACACAGATCATGTCTTATCATGCAAAGGGCAGCCTGCTGGAGGAGCAAGCACACTGACGTCCTCAGGCCAGAAGAGCTGGGTTTGAACGCTGACCCAGCTCCTTCATGGCCATGGGACGTTATGGGCTTTCCAGGCTCCGGGCCTGTTTCCTTCATCTATACACTGGAGATCACCGTGCCTGCCTTTTGGGGAGGATTCCTTTATATGGAAAGCTCATGGCATAACCCTTGGAATACGGGTGATGTTTTGTAAATGTTAGTTCCTAAGAGGGACTCAGTGGTCTCACTGTGTCACTCTACAGATAGGAAACTGGGCACAGAGGGCAAGCAGCTCTCCCAAGGGCTGAGCCAGGAGGTGGGGTGGGGGTGGGGGGCGGGGCAGTAGACAGGACGATTTCATGTTTTCTCTCTCCTCCTATCTGCCACCCTGGGCCCACATTCTCTCTCCTTCCATCTGCCACCCTGGGCCCTGTTCAGGCATCCACATTTCTCAGACACAACCAAAGCTCCAAATGCAGTTATGGAAACCACAGAGCCCCAAGGGGGCATGCCTAGGAAACCATCTTCGAAAGGCTCATTATTCTTACAAAGAGCCTGCAGGAGACAAGGCGTTCTCAAAGCAAGAGCTCTCGCTCCCGCCTGGCTCTCCCACAGAACTCCACGGCAGCAATGACCACGGTGCTTGGCAACTGCCTGCCGACCCCCCAGATGATGGACTAGCTTTTGTTCATCTTTGCATCACCATTATCTAGTGCCATAGCAGTACCTGGCAGACATATGTGGGAGTACCGATGGCTGATGTGTAGCTTTTTCTCTGTATTCTATTTTTTATTTTTCTCTCTTATCTATTCACTGGACAAAGTCTGTGTTAGGCCGGGAGTGACTGAGGCTGGGGCCCTGACTGAGGGTCATCCTGTGTGGAGCAGGGAGACAGGCCTGGAAGCACACACCATGGGCAGTATACACTGAGTGGCCAGATTGTTATGGTCTCTGGACGCATAATAATCTGGCCACTCAGTGTGTGTGTGTGTGTGTGTGTGTGTGTACAGGCTCGGTGCATCGATTCGTGCATGGGTGGGGTCTGGCCACTTCACCCGGGGGAGGGGACATGGGCTGTTGGCCAGCCTGCCTGAGGGTCAAACTCCTAGTCGAGGGGACAATTTGCATATTAGCCTTTTATCATATAGAACATACACCGAGTGGCCAGATTATTATGCGTTCAGAGATCATAATAATCTGGCCACTCAGTGTAAAGCGACCAGAGTGCCTGCACCACTGTTAGCCCGGGGGCCCTGAACCTTCCCCAGCCTGTGTCTCTTCAACTAGAGGGGCCCACGGTCCCTCCAGGGTCTCGTCAGGGGCAAGGACGGCCCTGCTGGAGAAGTCCTCTCCATGCTATGGGACTCCACAGAGCCACGTCAGACACCAGGGCCGGAAGGACAGACCGGAGGGTCCTCGGGTCTCCTGAACTTCTGCTGCTGGCTCCCTGCCCGCTGGCCCCAGTCACCACCACACTGCCCCAGTGAGGCAGCCGCCTCCTGGTGGTCCAGTGGTTAGATCCTGAACAGAAACTTGTATTTCTGTCAGCTCACGCCCCCTCCCATACCTGTGTTCTGGGTCCACCCTTCCCGAGAATGCCATGTGGCCTGCCCAGGACAGAATTTCAGATAGCTCAAGAGGTTAGAAGGTGGCAGCATCGTGTCCTTATTCCTGGCTCCTCTGGGCACACATGCCCACAACAGCTCAGACATTTAGTCCAGAAGCCCTTGCTGTCCCGACTGCTTCCCTCACAACACATCTCAGCTCCCAGTCCTGTGGAACTCAAAACAAAACTGCAGGCGTGGCCTCTAAGCGGGACACACAGCCACTGCCCTGGGGTCTTTCAGCTTGTGCTCAATGCAGCAAACAGGTTCGGATACTGCTGCATCCCTTGCTGACCAGCCACCCCTCCTCACCGACTGGAGTTGATTCCAGTGTCACTTCCTCGGTGAAATCACCCTACCCTCCACCCCCACGGTCGGGTCCTCCTTGTCCTGTGTTCCCTCAGTGCATCCCCCATCCCCTCTCCCCCTCACCCCCTCACAGCAGCCCTATCAGGGGAGTGGCCAAGTGTTTAGTAGCTGCCTCTCCAGATGGGGTTCTTTAAGGGCAGAAACCACATCTGCTTTATCCTCCTCGCTGTCTTTCCCTGCATCCCTCACTTTTCTTCCCTCCTCCCTTCCACAAACATTCAGTAAGTGCCTGCCCTGTGCCAGGCCACTGGATAGGAGTGGAGAGGCAGAGAGCGCTGGCCTGGGGTGGCACACACTGAGGTTTCCATCCTAAAGGAGAAGCTGAAGAAAGAACTTGCAGGAGATCGCCTTCTAACCACCACAGTTACGTGACACAAAAAATTTCCTAGTTTTAACTGCCTCGGCGCCCGTCTGTCCTCCCAAACTAACTTCTTTATGGCTTTCTGGAGGGACCTCATATGCAATGTGCACCCTGGGTGCTCCCAGCAGCCCTGCCAGCCAGGCAGACAGGGGTCGCCCGCACCCCCATTTATGGGTGGAAATGAAGCTCAGGAAGGGGAAGTCAGTCGCCTAAGGTCACATGCTGAGATCGTGGCCACGCCAAGCCCCTACACGAGGATGACAGGCTTCCAGTCAAGCTCTTTCCTCTCTGTAACACTATCCCTCATGGGTGTGACTTCAGCTACAGAGAACTGGGTCTGGCCTGAGAGCACCCTGGCTGGCTTTGCCGGATGCAGGAGGTTGGCGCCACTGACCTCTGCAGGTCCCCAACTCTGAGATCCCAACTGCGTCTCCTGAGAGAGATGCCTCTCTGGGGGCCAGCCCCCCACACAGCCAGTCCTCCTTTGCCTCTACGCTTCTTCTACCCAAGGAACCCCGTCCCCCCAACCCCCTGTCCCAAGGGTTCCTCCTAGCGTCCAGCAGACCCTGGCAAAGAAGCTAGTCCCAGAAAGGAGCAGCATCCTGGGGTGAGAGAGCCATCTACACCCTCACCTGCCAACCGGCCTACCAGCCCAGGGCCTCACAGCACAGGAAGGGCAACTAGGCCCGCAGCTAGGAAAAATGCTGCCACCACAAGGCTTCATTTTGCACAGGGGGTTGGGGGCTTGGAGTGAGGTAACTATGCTAATCCAACTCAGCATCTATGACCTTCCTCTGACTAATTTTTCTTTTCTTTTTAATTCTTTTAAAGAAATTCTTCATTGATTAAGGTATTACATATGTCTCCTTTTCTGACTCATTTTTCATTGACAAGAGTCATTAGCATCATCAAAAGTTTTGGAGCCAAGGGATAGGATGGAGAGACTGCTACTTCATCTTCTTTATCACAGGGATGGCCCCCAGTACTGGGTTTTAGTCACACAAACTTGGCTTCAAAGCAGCGTGACTTTGTCATTTACGCACCGAGCCCTTGGTTTCTTTATCGATAAGTGAAGATGATACCTACAGACTCTCTAGGCCTAGGGTGAGGATTAAATGAGAACAAGTGTGTAAAGGCCAAATTAATGTTAGTTCTCTCCCCCATATTGCCTTTTCCAAAAGTGGAACCAGAGACCTGGCCAGATTCCTGGTTCAGATTTTCCTCTACCAGCCCAGGCTCCTTGCAGGTGGGCGGGAGTTCTTCCCGAGCACAGAGAAATGGCCTCACTGAGTGGCTCGATGGCTGTTTTCTGCTGTTCGCTAAAATAACTTTTCTAGATATAACCTCCTAAGAAGAACTGAATAAATTCCCACTTGAATAATAAATAGTTTAGGAAGCATCTTTGGTTGTTTTAACACCAAGAAGGCTAAGTCAAGGGCACGGGTGACTGTCTCAATGAGCTGCCCAGAATCTGATAATCCTGCTAATGACCCTTTTTTAAATGCAAAGTGCTGGACTAAGGTGACCAGACAGTAATGGCTCAGTCCATGTCTAGCTCTGTGCTCCTGGGAACTTGCAAGTCAATTTCTGTCCCTTCCTCCCACCTCACCTAAAGCCAAGGATGGGATCTTGAGCAATTAATCAAAATTGGCTTCATGTGTCCAGAGGGGATCAATGAAAATGAACGTGTAATTGCAGAAATGGAATCTGTACCGGGTGATTTATAGGCTGTGCTCAGAGACAAGGGGCCAGGGGAAGGGCTGGGGAGGAGACAGGGCAGCGAGAACCACATCAGATGGGTTTTCTCTCAGGCTGCTGTGTGGCAGAAGGAGTGGATTCATCAGATGTGGCTCTAGCTACCACAACATCGGACCCAAGGATGTCAAGTCACACACAAAACGACCCTTACTTGAACTACTGCCACTTCCCAGTCTACAGAGGACTTCTACAGGCATCCTCACTGGGCCATCTTACCAGTCCTGTGAATCAGAAACAGGTGTCCACCTGTCCTCCCAAACGCAGGCACCAAACAGGTTTGGATACGGCTGTAAGCCTTGCTGACCAAACTCATACTTTTGAATTGGAGAAATAAAGATTTAGATAGTGATGAACACTTGTATTACTATGATCTCTTTGAGGCTCAAAGAAATGAAGCCAAGGTCACACAGCTAGTAAAGAGCAGAGCTTAGATCTAGGACCAGGCCTGTTGGTTCTAACTCCCAGCCCTTCTTCCTAAGACACGCCCCTGAGGGACGCCCCTCTGCAGTTAGGAGCCTTGCACTGGGCAGGGGGTGGGATTAGTCACCCTTTTAAGATTACCGCATAACCAAGAGTCCATGGTTTTTCGAAGTGAGGACTGTTTAGAAAACACGGCCCCATACAGTACAGAAGCAGGCTGGGCGTTACAAAACCAGCTGTTGACTGCTCTGTGCTCTGCTATTGCTGTGGCCTCTCTGGAAACCTCCTCGTTGAGATGAGCAGGGCTAGTTGTTAGGCAAAAGAAAGCCTTATGGAGGCACCGTAGTGACTATGGAGGCAGATGGTGAATGCCATCATTCATTCCCTCACTCGTTCTTCATTCAACGGACACGTTAGAAGACATTCTCTGTGGTGGGCATTGGGCCAGAGCCTCGGGCTACAAAGTGAACGGAAGGATCTGGTCCTCGCCTGGGGGGCAGCAGAGTCAGTGGGGGACGGACACACACACACACACACACACACGAGCAGATGACACAGTTCATGCGGTAAGTTCCATGATGGAGACACACAGGGAGCATCTTACCCAGCCTGGGAAGTGCAGGAAGGGCCTCCTGGAGCTGTCCCCTGAGCGGAGTCTTGAAGGATGAGTTAGCCGGGTGGAGAAGCAGGAGGGCAATCTGAGCAGGTGGGGCGGCGTGGGGAAGGCATGGAGGTGAGAAGCAGCATGGTGCACTGAGGGACAGGAAGCTCCGCAGGCCGTCGGGAGCCCCCAGATGGTGGAAAGCAGGGTGTGATATGGTCAGATTGGCATGTTCTAAAGACCCCTCTGGCAGCTTACACCAGCGGCAGTGGCAGCCATTTACTCCTCTCAGCATCTGGAGTTCCCTTGGCCCCAGAAAAGGTGTCTGGATTGAGATAGTTAAAATAGAATGCCAAGTTCACAAGTGATGGAGGGTCCCTTATATGAGGACAAGGGCCAGAGCGTTAAACTCAGTTCCACTGTTTGAAATAAAATGCACAGAATGGCGCTGTCTGATCCAATGCTTAAAGTAATGGACACCAGTTTCATCTCAGTATCTCCAGGACCAAGGCTGTTTCTTATGAATGAAATTCATTCAATCGTTCTGTATACAATAACCATGCATGTTAGTCACGCAGTCAACTTAGTGCCAACCGGTATATTTGGCTGAGACAAGTGGTCAATTCAGTCAGGATGTCTGAGCCAGTTGTGTGAACCCCTGGCCAAATTCTATTTCCTCTGGTTTACATCTGGGTCCCAAGATTGAAAGAAGGTCTAGGTAAGATGTCTGGAGGGCCTGTATGTTTTGGCCAGACTAGGTCAGCATGTGACCAACTTGTCTGCAGACTGAGCTTCCCTCTGCTGTCTGCTCCCTGGCAAATCTTGCTCCCCAACATCAGGAGGGGCCCGTAGAATGGCACAGGAAGACAAACTCTGTAAGCAATCAATGAATCTCAATGGGCAGAATCTTAGTGTTTAGGTCTGTGGACTCAAGATGATTCAATTGCTGGAATTCCTAATCCGATTGTTTGCCCAACTGCATGTCTTGTCAGACAGTACTCATAGTTAACGGTGAACGCAGACCTTGTAAAGAGTATTGTAATGGAGAGGGGTCTGAAAGGACCTGCATTTAGTGTCCACTCTGGGTTCCCTATAGCCACTGTGCCACTTCACCCTCACACTGAGGTGGGTATTAGCGTCCCCGTATTGAGGACGTAGGCTCAAAGAGGCTACGGAGGCAAGGTTGAAGAGCCAGCACTGATTTCCAGCCAGGAAACTTGTAATTAAGTGCACTGCCAATGTTAGCCAGCAGTCACACGATAAATAATAAAATTCAGGCAGGTGTGCCTTGGAGATACTGCTCTTACGCCAGACCACCACAATAAAGTGGGCATGGTAATAAAATGAGTCTCACCCTTTTTGCTGGTGGAGGGTCTTGCTTTCAATTTGTCAAGAAACGCAGTATTAGTGAAGTGCGACGAAGTGAAGCGCAGTAAAGTGGGGCATGCCCGTATGGAATGATGTTACCTCTGGTGTTAGAGGGATGGTCTAGGTCAGGGGTCTTCAAACTTCTCTCATTATGAGAATCGCCTGGTGGAGGTGTTAAAACACAGATTCCTGATAGCACTTCTTATAGTTGGGATCCGGGAATCTGTGTTTTAACAACTCCACCAGGTGATTCTCATAATGAGAGAAGTTTGAAGACCCCTGGTCTAGGTGGTAGAGGGATCTTCACACCCAGTGGCAGTGGGATGGAGGAGGACTGGACTAGGTGCCTGGTTCTGCAAGCGTGGAGCCTAGGAGGGGGTTGGCCCCATTCGGTTGGCCCCAATTCAGCTGCCCAACCCCGGCTGGCCTCAGGCTGGTCTAGGCTAGGGCCTTGCCTTAGCTGAGAACAGTCCACAGGCTACATCCTGAAAGAAACGTTTTTATACTGCTTTAAGATATTTTAGCAGCGCCCTAACCAGTTTGGCTCAGTGGATAGAGCATCAGTCTGCGGATGGAAGGGTCCCAGGTTCAATTCCGGTCAAGGACATGTACCTTGGTTGCGGGCACATCCCCAGTAGGAGGTGTGTAAGAGGCAGCTAATCGATGTTTCTCTTTCATTGATGTTTCTAACTCTCTATCCTTCTCCCTTCCTCTCTGTAAAAAAAATCAATAACACATATATATTTAAAAAAAGGTATTTTAGCAGTAAAAGGAACTTGAAAGCAGGAAAACATGCTAAGGTAGTTGGAGGGGGGGAGGGGAGAAGGGGAGTTCCCAGGGTTTGTGAAATGGGACTTGACACTCCCCAAAATCTGAGAAGAAGATCATAAATTTTTAACACAAGTGAAAAAAACAAAACAAAACAAACAAAAACAGAGGGAAGAAATTTACTAAAAACACACAATCACTAGGGAAGAATTAAAAAATACATAACTAGTCCAGTATAATAAAAAGTTAATATGCAAATGGTTGTCACACCCTCATGCCATTGACACTCAACACAGGGGGGAGAGGGATGGGAACCAGCCAGGCACAAATGAGCTAGCAAGAGGGGAATGGGGATCAGCCAGGCTGCCACCTGCCCTGCAGTCCCAGGTGCCAGTGGCCGTGCCTGCATCCCAGGAGAGGGACAAGCCGTCCACCCCACGGTCTCTGGCACCAACACCTGCCTCTGAAGCTTGGGCAAAGCTGCCTGCCCATGGTCACCTGCGACTGTGGCCAGCTCAAGTGAAGCGGGCCCGGGTCCTGGGTACCTGCAGCCGGCGAGAGGGAGGGAAGCCTGGGTCCTGGCTGCAGGGCGAGGCAGAGGCGGTTAGGGGCGATCAGGCAGACAGGCAGGTGAGCAGTTAGGAGCCAGTGGCTCCAGATTGTGAGAGGCAGTCAGACATCCCCTGAGGGGTCCTGGGTTGGAGAGGGTGCAGGCCGGGCTGAGGGACCCTGGCCACCCCCCTGACCCCTGTGCACGATTTCATGCACTGGGCTGCTAGTTTAGTAATAATGAACTATTTTAAAACTAGAGGGCTGATTTTAATTCTGTTTGCTGGTTTAGGGAGGTGGTGATAGTTATGAGTATGGATCCAGCTCCTGGGCTTCGGGCAGCATCAGCGAGCATGGTGAGGAGTGCGGGCTGAGGCTCTGGGCGGTCCCTGCCCGCCGGGCTGCACAGGGAGAGGGAGCTGGGCTCCCACCCTCCTGCTTTCTCTGTTGCCAAATCCTTTCCTCTTTCTGGTTCTGAGTGTGTCTCACATCTCGGGCTATTCTTTGTGCTTTCATTTATGTGTTTTTCCTCTCTCTCTGCTTCTGTTTCTCCCTCTCTCTTTCTCTCTTGTCTTTCTTTCCACCTCTCTCAATCCCTGCTTTTGATCAAAACCATCCTTTAACCCTCAGGTCAAAATAGAGCTGAGTGATATACTTTAATATGCTTTTATGTATGGTTTGTAGATTGAACAGTATTTTCTGTTTCCTGCCTCATACACAGGCAGGCAGGTGGGTATAATTTTTTTCTGTTAATCCAGAAAACAAATCCACAGTGGTTTTCATAGGTATGACCCTTGACTGATTCCCACCGAACCTTCTCCCCGAAACCCAGAAATTGGGGACCAGCAATGGGCTAAAAGATCCAGCCTAGAGTTCCTAGGCTACAGCAGGAGAGGACCAATGCTTGTTGCCCGATAGGTGGGTGAGGGGGATAAGCATGATGGCAGGGAGCATGCAAGGGTGAGGGGCGCAATCTGGGTGTATGAAATGGAGATCCCAGTTAGCAACTGCCTGCTCATGTTAGCAACTGCCCGCTCATGTCAGCCTCTGCCACTGTCCAGCCTTTGCCTTGACCCTCCCTGAGTGACCTGCTCCCCCAGGCCCTGAGCTCACCTGGGACTGACCCCTCCACACCTTTGCTGTGCACTCCCTCTGGCACGTTTTGGCCACCTGCCCATCCACTGAGGTCTTCCCTGATGCACAGAACCAGCTAGAACAAATTCCTCTTGCTGCCCCCCAGTGGTCAGAGGTGGGGGCTCAGCTATCTTGGTTCCCTAGTGCCCAGCACAGTGCCTCGCACAGAATAGGTATTCAATCAGCATATGTTGGAAAGGGAAGTGGGATTCCACATAGAATCTTTGGTCTCCCATTTTAGCAGAAGGAAATCAAAGTGGGCAAACTTGGCCCCGGCTCTGAGGTTGCCTCCCAGATCTGCTCTCCTGCCTGGAGGCCTGCCCCTGCACCCCTGCACTCCACCCAGTCT
The DNA here is from genome assembly GCF_014108245.1 of Pipistrellus kuhlii. Lineage (NCBI taxonomy): Eukaryota > Metazoa > Chordata > Mammalia > Chiroptera > Vespertilionidae > Pipistrellus > Pipistrellus kuhlii. Next base: position 34,711,181 of record NW_023425595.1, read on the forward strand.
CCACGGCTCCCTCCCCCATGAGCCCTTCTGACTCCCACTCCTGTCCCTTCCCTGAGCTCCCAGCTACCTGCCCTGTCATTATCTTTCGCGGGCCTCTCTTACGGCTGTTTCCACATCCCCATGTTAGGCACACACGAGACTGTCACCCCACACCGTGAGCCAGCCCCCGGAGGGTGACACTTCCACAATGACCAGACTGAATGAGGAAGGGAAGGCATCTCGGCCGATCCCTGGGAGAAGAAAAAGCTGGAACCGACCGTCCTGCTGGTTGACAGGAAGTGGGGAGCGAGTTGGGCCCAGGGTCTCTGCGGGGAGAGGAGGTACTGAGCGCTGGCAGTCACTCACCCCCGGCGACGCGGGATCAGGAGGGATCACAACGTTACACTACCTTGTTGGCCAGTGGGTCTCCCGGTCCATCTTCGCCTTCCCCAACACTTAGCTCTGACCGCTCGCAATTACTGTCTGAGAGGCAATCTAAAAGTCAAGCTGCGTTACGGAGAACCCCACAACACTGCAGGGCACAGCTCCTCTCTGGAGAGCGGCTCACGTGGCAAAGCTCGGTCCTTCGCCTACTCAGCCGGGCCTTTCCGAGGAAATAAGATCAAGAAAGTGGCGTTCGACTTGAGCATTTATTTAAAATTGGAAAAGAACTTGGTTTGTTTGTTCGTTCGTTTTTTGTTTTTTTTCTGAGCAGGCACAGACCACAAGCACGTCACAATCAATTGGCTATACATGAATTAGTTTTGTCACTTTCGTACTGACAGCGGGAATGGAATAGCACCGAGAGGGGTGTGCGCTACACGTTACAGAGACAATCTGCGGTACGCAACAAAACCCAGGCCACAAAATCGGAATTAGACGCTCCTGTCTGCCTCCGAGAGGCAAAAGTACAGTGAGCCCAATGGGCACGCCCGCGGGGGCCACAGAGCTGCCGGGGCCAAGGCCCAGCGTTAGGTGTGGTTTTGGCAGGCAGGCAAAGCAGACAGTGGCAAAGCCTCAGCCCTCACTCTCCTGCCAGGGGAGTTGAGGAAACCATAGGGAAATGCACAAACCCGGGAGGAACGGGCATTGGGAGCTCGGTCCCCTTCAGAAAGGCAAAGGCAAAACACTGCTTGTGGGACCGGAAACAGTTCCCATCAGCACGTCTAGGGTACAGACCAAGACGGCTGAGTTTCACTTGTGAGCAGTAGAAATCAGCTTCTTGCCAGCGAAAGGACATATTCAAGAGTCAGAGTGAACTACAAACAGGGGTTAAGAAGCTGAGGCTACTGAAGGGTGGAAAAAGACACCATACAGGTCACCCCAAGCCTCGAGTCAGGGGCAGCAAGGTAGGGAACTGGAGAACTCTACAAGTGGGGCTACATACTCTTGAAACAGACACGGGGATCAAGTCACAGGTATCCTAGTTGTTCTACTGTACAGACAGATTTATTTGTACGACTCACCATGTCTAGGGCAGTGTCTGGCACACAGGCACTCAGTAAGTGAATGGTTTCCTGGGCATGGTGAAGTTTGATTTACTTGATCTGCAAAAAATATATGACTATGCCTCGGAGAAATCCAAATTGTGGCTAACATCAACGTGTCTGGCTAATCTTGAGAGGATGAAAATATATTGGCAAAGTATCTGGATAAAGTTAAGATCGCGTTGTTAGTGATCTCTGGTTCAGGTTAAGATTAGCTAGCAAAGAGCTGGGCTCAGTGCTGAGACCGACTCTGGTCATCCCCAGGTAGGCATCCAAGTCTGTGATTCAGAAACACGAAACCCACTGACACCTTCTACCCTTCACCACCTCTCCTTCCTCACAGTTCCATACCCTGAGGTAGAAAGGAAGACGGCAGAGGGCCTGGCAGAGAGCTTCGGTGTTCGTAGTCCTGTTCTCTTAGGAAAGGTGGCACATGTGCAACAAAGCATGTATCCATCAGCCCCAAGGTGACCAGCAAAATTGTGTCCAACCCAGACTTGGTGGCTTCAATGGCCAGAATAGGAGACAGTCCTTCCAGACCGGAAGGACTGAGGAACGTCTGAGGTAAGGAACTGTGAGGACTCCACTCCTCACCATGCTCCTTACAAAAGAAAAGTAGGCCTGAGCAGAGGCTTGGCGTCATACAACAGCCCGGCAGGTACTTTGAGGACACGATAAATAAAGCATACTGAGCAATACACACGTCACAGGTTGGTTAGCAAATGTAATTTTTTTCTGGCAGGTATTTTGGGGTGTTTTCACAACAGCTCTCTGACTAACGCCTACGACACAACTCTAGCACAGCTACGATGGCCCTGGCCATCACTGGAGACACACAACGCACAGTTCATGGAGAGCTGCTGCTTTTATTCATTAATGAGGTCAAAAATGCTTGCTAATCACCTAGCAGGGAACTCCCCTAGTCTTAGCTAAGTCACAGACATTTCCCCAACCCGGGGCTCGGCGCCCTCCGCCCTCTCTGAGGAGCAGTGCGACGTCAGTCAGGAAGGGAGGGTCAACATCGCCACGCTGGTCACTACGTCCACTTCCCGCCTGTGTTTCTCAGAAGCGGGAGAGTCACGTTCTAAACGCTATCCCTACACCTTGAACTTCCTTCCTCCGCCCCCTGTAACCAGCTGCCCTGCCAAGTCGGCAGCGCTGGGCAGGCAGCCTGTGGAGGGCAGACAGGAAGCGACCCCTTCTTTTTCGTCATCTTCTCATGGTGGCTGAGATACCTAACCTTTACCCTGCCCTGGTTTCAGTCACCAGTGGGGGTGGACAATGGAGAGCCTCCTGATAAGCAACTAAATGGAGCCACACGTTTCTAATAGAAGATTCTATGGGGAAAATGACTTAAAGTTAGCAGACACAACTAAATGTATTGACATTAAGGCCAAGGTTTTCTTGTAATTTTTTTTTTTTTTTTTAATATTTTCACAAATGTTGTCCATTGCTGAAGTCCAGGTTAAGCTTCTTCTATAGCAGGTGACAACTCTCAGAATTTGGAAAAGAACACATTCACTTGAAGGTCCAAATTGATCACTGACTGACCCTGGGGAGGAATAGGAGGAGGTTACTCCTCTGGCCCCCCCCTCTCCCCCCGCCCCCCCAAGACATTTCTAAGCACGACCAGGAGATCCCTCTGCAGCGGCTGGGCATTGCCTCTGTGCGCTAAGCCCTGCCCGCCTTCCTCACCGGCAAGCAGGAGGCACAGCCAGTGAGCCACACGGCCTGGGGCTCCAGGGCCCTGGGCATGGCCCCTGGGCCGCACCGAGGAGAGACACACCATGGCTCTCTGAAACAAACAGGGTTCCTCAACTAAAGGAAACCAAACCAAAGGGCTCCTGGAACGCTCAGGACAAAGACAGATGAGAAGCCTCTAATCAATTTTGTGGCCTTTTTTTGTTGGTTGATTTGAAAGAGAGAGAGAGGGAGAGAGAGAGAGAGAGAGAGAGAGAGAGAGAGAGAGAGAGAGAGAGAGAGAGAGAGAGAGAGAGGGAGGGAGGGAGAGGGAGAGAGAGAGAGAGAGACATGGGAGAAGAATAAAAGGAAAGTGCAGTGACATTTACTCTTTCGCCTCAGCCAGCTTATTGTTCATCTCTTTACTTGGCTCCTTGTCCTCGGGCTGGGCTTGGGGGGCGCTGGCGCCCTCGGCGCTCTTTTTCTTGAGGGCCCGGCCCGGCACCACCTGCTTGTCTTTGGACTTCCTCGGGGCCTTGTGGCTCGCTGAGGTCTTTTTTGGTTTGGAACTCGGAACGCTAGTTTTTTCCACCTGCACGGAGAGACAGACAGACGGAAAACACGGGAATACAAAAGGAGAGGGCGTGGGAGAGAAAGTTTAGAAAGAAGACACAGTTAATGAGAAGGTAACGGGAATGCCGGCCTTTGACCCTGAGGCAGCAGAGTATGAAATGTTCTCAGTGACGTCAGGCCACTTGGCTTCTAGAACTCTCTGCGCCCCCTGGTCAGTCATCTGGCAACACTCTCACTGGTCACGTGGGGCCCTGGACGTCTCACCCCGGACAGCCAGGCAGTGGGCTGTGCTGCTATTTGCACTATCCGCTTGCCTTCCCTGTCCAAGTCAGGCAGGCATATGGTTTGCTCTCGTCAGTGAGATGTGAGCAGCAGTGACTGGGTCACCTCCAGGCCCACTCAGTCAGCTTGTGCTTCCCAGTGCTCTTTCTCACCCCCAGTTTCTGGCTGCAGAGGTAACAAGGAGAGCTGCACCAACCCATGGTGGGTGTGTATTATAAGAAACTAGAGGCCTGGTGCATGAATTCATGAATGGGTGGGGTCCCTCAGCCTGGCAGTGGGGTCCCTCAGCCTGGCAGTGATAAGGGCCAATTGGGGTGGCAGGAGGAGGAGAAGGGAGGGGGTTAGGGGAGGGAGGAGGGACTGCAGGAGGTTGGCTGGCTGGGGAGAGGGACCACGGGAGGCTGGCTGTGGGAGTGCACTGACCACCATCGGGCAGCTCCTGCATTGAGCATCTGCCCCCTGGTGGTCAGCGCACACCATAGTGACTGGTCGACCAGTCATTCAGTCATTCAGTGGCTTAGGCTTTTATATATATGGATAGATGTCTGTTGATGTAAAACACAGAGACTGTGGGATGACTTGTTAACATAAGCCCACCTTTCCTCTGTTCCCATCTCTGAGACGGTGTGCACAGATGGAGAAATGCCTTCACTGAGATGCTTCGGGCCAGGCACCTCATCTCAGTGAGGCCTTCACAATTGCCCAGCACCCGCTCCTCCTCTCAGGCTGGCTCCTCAGCCCGTACTTCCCAGAGCAGCTGTTCAAGCCCACTCCCTCTCCCCACGCTCCCTCTCCCCAAGCTCCCTCCTCTGGCTCTGCCCCTTTGTCCCTAGGAGATGGCCTTGTTTTCTCTTTCTCAAGAACTCTGGGGCCACTGGGTGTGATCCCTCAGTATGCCACCTCCCATCCATCTCTAGATTTATTTTCTCCAATCTTTTTTCCTCTTCCCTTTGAATCTTCTTTTTGTCCATAGCCAACCCCATGTCCTGGGAAAGGTGGACAGAGATGACATTGGGCCCCTGGGCTGGGTCACTCACTCACTGAGTTCCAGAGGTTTCCCGTCACCCCAGACCTGTTCTTAAGGTAACCAATAGGCCTGGTTTGCCGGGGACTAAGAGCTTTCATGAGACTCTCAGTGCTATAACTAGAGGAGTCCAGGCAAACGGGGTCGGCTAGTTATCTTACCCGAGTTGGCAAAATAGGAAACCACTGAGGGCCAGACTTTAGGGCAAAAGCAGAGAAAAGGCTGTCTAGGGTCTCAGACTTGTTCTGCTATTTAGGTAGGAGAGCTAACATTTGCCCGATGGCATGGGACCTGACCTCAGAGAGCGAGCTCTGGCACATATGAGTCCTGTGTCAGCAGAGGAACCTCCAACATACTTCTCCCTCTCAGTGAATGCATTCTGGGATGCAAACAGGGCAAAATGGTGTCATGAGAGGAAAATCCCTGAATTCACATAAGTTACTTAGAAATGCAATTCATTCACAAACTGCTCATCATAATAACGAATTACTCAAAGCATATCTCGCAGCTGACATGACAGGTGTGTTGTGATGACTAAGGACTGCTGGTGGGTGGTGTTTATCAAGTGAAAGGGTAAGAAAACACAGGTGACAAAAAAGAAAGGCAGGTGATTTTCAGGGACCGGGAGGTGAGGAAGATTCTGGAGCTGAGAATGAGGCAGGGACGGGTGGGAAGGAAGCCAGGCAAGGAGGCCTCCAGCACTGGGCCAGCACTGCAGGGGCAAAAGCACAGTTATTTTACGACAAGGGATTTAGGGCTCAGAGGAGATTTCCTGTCACTTTTTCTTTTTCTGGGTTTCTCAAAATCAGAAGCTAGTTTTCTGCACGTCTGCCAGGCTTGATACTGTTTTTATGTTAGATAATGTTCCTTTTACACATTCCTTTTGAATTTATCAAAGGTTCTTATTAATAAGCCCCCTCTATCTCAGTGAGCTGCATTTAAAACATATAATTTCAGAGAGAAAGGGAAAGAGAGACAGAAACATCAATTATGAGAGAGAATCATCGATCGGTTGCCTCCTGCTCGCCCCACTGAGGATCAGGCCATAATCTGGACATGTGCCCTGACTGGAAATCAGACTGTGACCTCTTGGTTGATAGGTCCATGCTCAACCATTGAGCCACCCCGGCCGGCCAGCTGGCTTCTGGGAGGATTTGGAGTGGCCCCCGCTCCCATGCTCCCTCCATCCCAGGCCCTGCTGATGGGCTCCCCACCGGACCCGCCTCACCTTTGGGCATTCCTTGAAAGGCTCGCTGTAGAGGCTGCGTATTCTTCTGCGCTCCATAAACTTATTGTCAGCTGGTGTTGGCTTGTTGGCTTCCCCCTTGAACTGGGCACTGTAGCTGGTCTCATGAGCCATCTTATCATCCGGGGGCTTGTACTGGAGCCTCGCCTTTATTGGCTTCACAGGCTTGATGTCCGTCCACGCTCTGAACTCATTCCTGGGAACCAAAGAAAGCACAAGCGCGATGAGCCCTCATCTGCCAGAAGCAGAGCCCTCACACAGGGCTGCAGGCTCGGCCAGCTCAGCGTGAGTCCTTGGGATACTGGCTGGACGGTGGCTGAAGAGGTAACTCCACTCTGTCCTCGCGGGCAAGTGTGAGGTTTCCTCCGCCAAGCTAATGCAGGTTTTGGCAACAGCAACCGTGCCTGAGAGAAGGGCTCAGGCTCCCAGCTCCCACTGAGTGATGAGGCACAGGCAATTCTAACCTCTGAATTCTAGCCTTATTTTCCCAATATTCAAGATGGGGCTGAAAAAACTCAGTCCATCCCGTCACTCATGGATTCAACATACACAGGTGGGGCAAAGGTGTACAAACAGCTGTTTGTACGGAAAATAATACAATCATTAATAAATACACAAATACGCTCCATTTCTTGTACTCACACCTGTATGCCTATGGTTGCCCTGCCCTTTATAACTGGATGTCTGCTTTGCGTGACGTTTAAGGATTATAAAAGTTAAATGCAATCATAGATTCGCATTGTGTTAAACCACGTGCCTGGTAATTGTGGTCAGTTGACAAACGCCAGTTCCCTTCTCCAAGTTGTCATGACGAAGACCCTTTGCTATGCAGAATCCCTAAGGATAATTCCCGCCTTTGATAGCAGAGGGCTTGCTTCGTAGAGAGCTAGAACTTAAACAGTCGGAATCACTTCAGAGGACAACCCTTATGAAATGAGTAAATGCTCATAGAACCTTAAGTAGCACACGTGGGACGTGTGTTGGGATATGTACGTGTAGGGAGTCCGTGTGCTTGGCTGTGAATGGCTCTTGGTCCTCACCCTAAATGACCCCATCTGCTGCTTTTTCGGAGCCAGTGTGTCGGTTATTTTGTTCACAGCAGCTTCTCTTGTGGTTTCCAATGAGCTGATTCTGATCTGTGACAGGACTGGAGATGAGATGGTCCACAACTTTTAAAAATACGGTAAACTAGGCCTGGCCAAGTGTGGCCAGGGTTGGAGTGACGTCCTCTAAACCAGAAGGTCTCAGGTTCGGTTCCGGTCAGGCCACATAGCTAGGTTGTGGGTCTGATCAGCGGTCAAGGCACGTATGGGAGGCAACTCTCACATATCTTTCTCTCTTTCTCTTTCTCTCCCCCCAACCCCCGCCTCCCTTTCTAAAAATCCTCGGTGAGGATTTTAAACAAAACAACACATGGCAAATATAAACAGATGCAGCTGTGGCTGGAATGAAGGCCACAGGGTCCACCCTACTGGTGCGTGGGATTTGGCGCTCTGTGCCCTCAAGGTCTTGTCGGGCCTGTTCCCACGTGGGGCCCTGAGACGCTGTGTGTGGGAAAGGACGAGTCAGTGTAGGAACATCTGTGGGGTTGGTTCTTCCAGTGCCTTCTTCCACCCCAGGGACAACGCCCTCCTCCAGCGCCCGGAGCTCAGTGCCATGAACAGGAGGCCGTGGGGAATGGCAAACAGAGTTTAGCCGTGGTGGAGACACCCGGGGTCTAGCCCTAGCACTGCCTCTCACTAGGCCTCTCCCCTCACTGAGCCTTCGTTTCCCCATTTGTTAAATAAAAGAATCACACCAGACAACGTCCTCATACTGTCCTTCTAGCTCCGAGGCTCCCTGAGTCAGGGAAGCTGGTTTGGTAACTCTGAGCCACTTTTGGTCATTTGACCTCCTTAGGGAAACTGGTTCATCTCTGATGAGAGAATATGGTTTCTTAAGAGACGTTTCCCAAGCTTCAGACTCGCCTTCCCAGTACAGCTTGGACATCCACCTAAATGCTCTATCAACAGGTCAAACTCAACATCCCTAAGACCTAATTGTGTTGTCCTTCCTGCCAAATCGTCCTCTCTCATGAACTCCCTCACGGCTCCGTTTCACCCCTTCACTCACAAAATGATTTACTGAGCGCTTCAGGTCTGTCTGGCAGGGTGCTGAGCTCTTAGGAGCGGAAAATGAGTCAGAGCAGACCCTGGGCTCAGGATGTGAGAGGCAGAGGGCTCTGATGTTACTCCAAGACAATACAGTGAGAGCCACGAGGAGGAGGGAGTGAGAAGCACAGAGGAGAAGCTCCTATGCCAGCTCTAGAGTCTGGGGTGGGGGTGGGGTTCTGGAGTGGAGTTAGACAGGCTGACAGGGAGAGGCCAGGGGAGGGAGGAGCAGCAGGTTCCAGGCAAGAGGCTCCGAGAGGCACAGCCCACTGCGGGAACCTGCAGGCAGCTGGGTGGCCGGGCTGAAGCTTGTGGGGAAGGGCTCAGGGAGCTGGACAGATCATGAAGGTGTGTAGCAGCCATGCTAGGGGGATTCTATGGACTGTAACCAAGAGTTGCCAAATGATTCCAAGCCAAGGATGAGTGTGGCCAGATTGGCTTTGGGGAAGGGAACTTTGCAGCAGTATGAATGGTGGACAGGAGAGGGGTGGTGAGGCAGGAGGACAGGCTTGGGATTGTGCAGAGAGTCAGAAGGAAGGTGGAGGCCTGAACCAGGATGGTGGCAGCGGGACATGGGCAGGACTTGGAAACGGCTGGAAGGGAGCTGGCCAGAGGAGGAGGGAGCAGGTGCCAGGAGGAGTGACCAGAAGAATCTGGGCATTTTGGTCCTGTGGGCAGAGGTGCTACTGATTGCCACTGTGACGGGGGAAACTGGGAGGAGAAAGAAAGGAATTTAGGATGGAATTGAGACCCTCCTGATTGTTAAAGGCAGCCATTCACTCTGGCATCAAGTTACTCTCTGATCCTTCTTCTCTTCTCCTCCTTTCTTCTCCACTTTCCATGGATTCAACCAGTTACGAAGACCTGACTTCTGAACCATTTTGGCTCTATACACAGGTTTCGGCCTGGGCCTGGTGACCCCCTCGGGCTCTGGTCACCATTAGCCTCCCAAGGCCCCACACCTCCTTCCTCCCCCTCCTCAGGACCAAAGTCCTGCTTCTTAGACGAGGCCCGAATACTTGGCCTAAAACTTGCAGTAGCCAAACCACTAACAACCTGGCTCCCGGATGTATAATGGGAGCAACGTGAATCCTCTGCTCCTACCCCAGCCTGCTCCCAGCATTAGGACTGACATGGGCATACGCTGGCCGTGAGCACTGATTCTGAGCCATCTATCCCCGGCCAGCCCTGCAGCTTCCTGTGTCTCTGCGGTGGCCTCCGTGCGCTGGCCAACGCCTCACGGTGAACGTGTTCCATGGGCCGCGTCCTCCCGGGAAAAGCGTGGTAACCCCTGATCCTGAACATCTGGGCACGTCATCTCCCCATGAGACTATGCTAGTAAGTCCCACAATAAGTTCACTTCATTATGACAAACTGCTAGGTTTAAACCCAAGTTCTGTTCCTTAGAATTGTCTCTGAACTTTTCACAGCACCTTTCCCAGCCATAAGTAACAACTAGTCGTGTGTCTTAAAAACAGAATTAGCTACTATTCATGAATCGCCTTTAAGAAGTTGGTGGGTTGGGTTTTTGGTTTGTTTTTGCGTATTCTCTTGGTGCTTGTAACAACTTTGGAAGAAGGCGGTATTATATCCCTTTTATAAAAGAGTAATGAGAGAGTGTGTGTGTGTGTAACCATGGCTCAGAGAGGTTAAGTGCCTTGCATAAGGCCACAGAGCTGGCAAGCAGCAGAGCTGAAATCTGAGCCCTTCCCACTGCCGCCCGCTCCCTCTGCCCTCGCTGCAGGTGCCTGGGCAGGGTCTGGCCTGCTGTCTGCAATCCGTGGAGGCTTCGTATGACCCAGACTGGACTCGATGACCTCTGAGCTCCTGCAGCTGTGAGAAGCCCCGCCCACAGCAGTGGAGGCCACGCTCTGAGGCCCGTCACACCGGGTGCCTCTTGCCACAAGTTCACGGTCCCCTGTAGCCATGAACTTGCCTTTCCGTGACAAGATTTCAGCTTGATCATTCACTTACTCTTTAACTCGTTCATTCATGAGTTAATTCATTAATTCACGCGGCATTTGCCCAACACCGGCCGCTGGTGTGGCATGTGAGCCACAGGAAGGAGTAAGCCGCGGTGGAGGTGTCTATGGTTCAGGGAGTCAGAATCTGTCCATGTGTGACCCTAGCAAACTGGACAGAGGTGAGACTGTCAGAGGGAAAGAGAAGAGGGCCTTTAATTCTGGAGGGAGGACGTGGGGAAGGGGGCGCTGGAGCAGTTGGTGAGCGTAACCGACACTTGCCCAGCACCTACTTGAAGCTCCTGGCAGCTCCGTGGCAGCTTTGGCTCCCGTGGCAACCACAATGGGTGCACACCACAGGGAAGCTCTGGGCACACGGGGAGAGCCCGCATCTGCAGGCTCTGCCCTGGCATCCCAGGGGTGCTCCACATGCCACAGCTTCTCCTGTGTCATGATGTGGGGGCGTCAGGGACAGGATGATCTCCAGCTGCATTGCCAAACGCCCACCGTCCCTTCCGCAGTGGGTCCCTGGGTGGAGCCCTGCCAGGAGGCCTGACACAGGACGTAGCTCCTGCACAGTATGCTCCCTGCGGGGGCAGAGGAGGGCTCTGTACGACGATGTCCCTCTGTGGGAGGGCGAACTGCACACAGAAGCCCCTCTACCACTATGTTCCCGTCTGGGGCTCCATGACTCCTCTGGTGGCCCATCTGTGCTGGAAAAATCTATCAGAGAAGCCCGGGCCGGTCTCCGGCCTCCTCCCCCAGGAGTGGCAGAGCCAGGCCCACCTCCCGGAGGCCAGGTGGGCAAGGTGCTCCTGGCTGCTCCCCGGAGACCTTTACACAGCTGCGCAGTCACGTTCAGAGCAGCTGCTCAGGCAGGATTTTAGGATCTTGCTGATCAGGCAAAGTCTTTAAAGGAGACAACTCATACATACTCTGCCTTCATCTTCTACGGCCCAGTCCCTCAGCCCCATCTCACCTGGGCCCTCCCTACTCCCTCCCCCCAACCTTTGGCTGCGGCATCAGGACCCTGGCGTGGGGACCCTGGTCCCAATCTCCTCACTCTGGCTGCTCCGGCACAGGCTGCGGGAGAAGCCTTCCTCCCGCTCGCTCTGCTGTGAGCTCGCCGCTCCCGACCACAGCACCCCGACAAAGCCCCGTTCCCTAAGGACCAAGGCCAGCCTGAGGTCCCTTTCAGCTCCCATCGGCGATGTGTGACTTGGCCCCGAATGACCTTCCCAGCCTATTTCTTTCCCCTCCTCCGTCATCCATTCGCATCGGCATTCAGGGAGCACGCCCTGTGTGCCAGCACCGTGCCGGGCCCTCTAAGTGCATCCTCTTCTGCTGCCCTCACCACGACCCTGCGCCGATTTTGCCAGCGACAGCACCGCGCTGCCCTTCCCCAAACACAGCCTGAACTTTCCTGCCCCTGAGTGTTTGCCCACGCTGCTCCCGTTCCTGGCACGCTCCCCCTCCGCACTCCCAGCTACTGAAACACGGCATGGCCGCCCGTGCGAGTGCCAGGCTCAGGTGCTCTCCCTCCTAGGGCGCCTTCCCCAGCAAGCCGCCGAACCAAGCTTGTCCTCTGTTTTCACGTCTGTAGCACTGGCCATGCTTTACCTCAGGCCACCTGGGTAGGTTCTTCCCTTCACGGCTGCAGTCAGGAGTGTCCTTTTGCGTCTGTGTAATCCTCACCAGGCCGAGGACGGGAATTCAGAATGCAGCCTCCCCTCACCCATGCGAATAGCTAAGCAGGAAGTTCCTGGGCTGCCCCCCGCCAGGGAGGGCCATAAAGGCTGCTACACAAGCATCTCATGGCATCTGACATCTCTGTGCCTTTCTACACTATGTGTTCACATTCTCCTCACATTCTCCCCCCTTAGGTGGAACTCAATCCCCCCTCCCCCCTTTAGATGTGATTGGACTCGCTTCCAGCAAACAGAGCATGTGAGAGTGATGGCGCGCAACGTCCGAGACAGGGCCAGAAAAGGCCTTGCAGCCTCCTCCTTGCTCTCTCTCGGGCCCCTCACTGTGGGGACAGCACGCCTCCATGCTCACGGGTCACTGAAGCAGCGCCCATGGAGCAGTCCCCACCGTAAGGAGCAGAGTGGGCCATCTCCGAGTGGATCCTCTGTCCCAGACAAGCACTCAGATGACCTTATCTGAGCTGGAACCACCCAGCCTAGCCAGTCCTGGGTTTCTGACCTTCAGACACAGCATAAATAATAATAAATGTTCATTGGCTTACGCTGCTGAGTTTTGGAATAATTTGTTACACAGACCCCAATCGGGAATTATTTTTCCCCACAAAAAAAAAAAAAAAAAAAAAAAAAAGGGTTTAAAACACCCAGGCTTCATTCAGCGAGGCAGAAGCGCCGGAGTGAGCAGAGCACAGGAAGTTCAAGTTCCCAGCAGAGCTGTGGCATCAAGTTCACAGAGCGAGCGGGTCATGCTCTGGTCATCAGAAACTGAGGGCGAACGTTTTGCAGCCTTCCCCAGAAGGCAGAAGAGCCTCCTGTGCAGCAAAGCTGGTAAAAACGCACCTGCCTTGAGGCCAGGTCATAAGCAGAAACGAGGAGAGACAGGCCCTCATCGGGGAAAGGAAGTCTCAGGACAAGTGCAGGCGGAGGTTAAACAGCGAGCAGAGGCACAGAGCCAGCGTCAGAGCAGAGAGGGCTGTTCACCAGCAAGAGCACACGCTGTGGAATGAGAGGAACCTGGCTGGATCCCGGCTCGAACCCCTGGGCCGCTCCCTACTTGCTCTGAACTCAGCGAGCTCACGTAGAAAAGACTGCCACAGGCCTCCGAAGAAGACTGGATGTTTTCATATCAGAATTAATAAAGTCCACCGTGGATAACTGTATAATGATGTACCTGGCTTTCCTCACAGAGTTGTATGTTCAAGAACGATTACTGAATATCTCCTACGTTCCGGCCGCAGGGGTTAGAGACTCAGTGTGAACAGGCCGGTGCAGCTCCTGCGGCCGCTGACCTTGTGAGTAGGTGGGGCCATCTAAGCAATTACACCAACAATCAAATCACCGGTCCAGCCACTGTCGTCTATATGGCCACCGCAGTCAACAGTCTGTGTCCAGAGTGGGCAAAGTATGGGCATCCGCTTCTAAGGCCAGGGTTATTTCTGAATGTAATTCACATTAGACTTGAACAAAATAGCGTTCGATGAATGCTGATTAATCGAATCTCCAATACCGAGTGTCCACCATACACCGATGCTCGCTTCTTAAGGCCTCATCCCATTAAAGCACATTTCCTCACAGTGATCCAAGGGGGGAAGGGGTTATGGAAAGAGCAATTATAAAGGGAGAGACTGAGACAGGAGAGAGCCTGTGATTGATGAAGCCGGTCTCAGGAGAGGAGGAGGGGAGGCATCAGGAGAGAGGCTTCGGCCTTGGGAAGAAAGCGTAGTAAGGAAGAGAATGGAGGCTGGTCTTTCATTTCTAATTTTAAAAATCCCGACATTTACAAGAAACAATGAAACTGAATTATACAAGAAAGAATATATACGCGTGTTCATTGGTGCACATCACCTCTTAACAAAAATGGAGACTTAGAATGATGGATCACTGCCAGCTATAGTCATGCAAATTCCGTTTCTCTTCCCTATAAGCCCCAGATTTATTTCTTATGCATCTTAGTCCTTGGGAAATAAAATTCTTTCCCCATCCTCTTTATAGCAACATTTTCAATATTCCTTAACTGCTTTATGAAGAAAGAAAAAACTGTGCATTAGGATTTTAATGGCCTAAAATCTCCCTACAGATTTTTGTAGGCAATTTATGTTACCATGGAAACATATTCAGGCTCTGTTAAAAAAAATCGTGCCTACATTGGATATAGCCACGTGTCCCCCCGGAAGGAAGCGGGCTCCTTCACGGATGCTAACGGAGGCAGTCCCAAAGGCTGGGGGTGGCCGGGCTGTTGTCAGGAGTTGGCTACAGGAAGTGGGGTCTTAAAAAGGAAAGAACACCCCTGAGCCTGGAGCATCGCCTGGGGTTGAGTGTAAGTTGCTTCCTCCTTGCAGCGATGACTGGACCCAGAGAGGAGCTTTAAAATCTGATCTGTTCACATGCATATGCTTGAACGCATCTTTCAGCTTCTTTTGTGTGAAAGGGAGAAAAGGGAATCTTACAGAGAATGCTAACCATGTGGGATAGCTCTTCTTATCCATTAATACCCCATAATCAATAAAACCACGGTTGATGATTTTGTAAAATAAGACAAACACACATCTGGGCAAACGCTATCTATCTGTAAAGGAAGGTTCGAGGCTAATCTAATGTGACTAGAGAATGAGTGTGAAAGAACCCTCCCCTCTCCTTGCACGGGAAGATGGATGTGGGTGACAGGTGGCAGTGACAGCTGCCAGGACGCGGTCCCTTTATTAGGAAAACAGCTCCTTCTGCAGAGGTCCTTCATAGGCTGCATGCGGCTCGCAGGCCCCCCCGTGCCCCTGAGAAACAGCACCTCCTGAGAAAGCCCATGTGCACAATGTGGGTAGAATTATGAGGACAATTAGTTAAAAATGGAATCTGCTCAAAGTAGGAGTCAATTTGATTCTACACACATTATTTTAGGTTGCAGTGTTTACGAGACACTATGCCTGGAACTGCAAGGAAGAAAAAGGGTGCAAAATAAGAAACCTAGAGCTGGCAGAGGTGGAGGGTCAGAGTGGGGGAGCGTGGTGATGAAAGTCAGTCCATATATAAATATGCCTCAAGTAGGAACAAATAAGAGCTAGATGACAGGTTATAAGAAAATTGTAATCACGGTCTTCTCCTTTTGCCCCATCCCCATGTCCTCATTATTATCTTGGTGATTAGTCACGGGAATGCCTTTTCCCACACTCGGGTGGTTGTGCCACAAGACCACAGAGTGACCTGGTGGAGGTGGAGGGGAGGCACTCTGCTGGTCTGTTGGGTCCCCAAGGAGCTGTGCCCATTACTTGCGGAAAGATGGTTCCTAAGACAGGAAATGGAAACCCTGAGAGTGAGCTCTGAAAGGTGGGAGGAAGCGCTACCCCCTTCCAGGGGTAAACCTGGAATTCTGGAAGCACACTCTTGTGAGATGGCCTGTAAATGGTGCCAAGGACCATGTACAATACATCTCGTGAAGGGCTCAATTAAGTCGGTTTTCACATTCCATGTTCTGTGCACTAGGTACTATATATATCCTTTTAATAAATAAAACTGGTGCTGCAAAAAGCATCTTGAGACCCATGCTAAGTTACTCTTTTAAATGAAGCTCAATTATAAGGGAATACTAGGAACAACTTGATATCCTAAGTTTGACAATATAGATGAAATGGACAAATTCTCAGAAAGATGGAAATTACAAAACTGACTCAGAAGAAATAGAAGTCTGAATGAATGTATATTAAGAAAAGAAATTGAATGAGTAATTTAAAATCTTTACATAAATAAAATTCAGTCCCAGATGGTTTCACTGGTGAATTCTATCAAACATTAAGGAAAAAAAATAAATAAATACCAATTCTAACCATCTCTTTTTTAAAATAAAGGAAGAGACAATACTTCCCAAGTCATTTTAAGATGGGCAATATCATGTATCACCCAGGTATCAATCCAGTGAAAGACATTAAAAGAAAACTACAGGTCAATATTCCTTATGAATATACAATAGATATTAAAACACTTAATTATCCTTGAGCAGTAAATCAAATCCAGCAACACATAAAAAGATTAAGCACCATGAACAAGTGAGGTTTATCCCAGTAACGCAAGTTTTAAAATCCAAAATCAATTAATGTAATATACCATTTCATAGAATAAAGAGCAGAAACCATATGATCACCATAATTGACACTTAAAAACATTTGACAAAATCTAACAACTTCCCATGGTTAAAAAACTCAGCAAGCTAGGAATAGAGGGGAACTTCCTCAACCTAATAGACAACATCTATTGATACAAAAATCCTACAACTACCATCACACTCAATGGTAAAAGACTAAACACTTTCCTCTCAAGATCAGGAGAAAGGCAAGGATGTCTGCTCTCATCACCTCCATTCCACATTGTACTGGAGATCATAACTAACATAATAAAACAATAAAAAGAAATTAAAGGTATACAGATTAGAAAAGAAGTAATAAAAATATCATTATTTGCATATAACATAACCTCCAATTTCAGAAAATCCTCAGGAACCTACAAAAAGTACTAGAGCAAGTGAGTGAGTTAGCAAGGCTGCTAGAATCAATATACAAACGTTAATTATCTTTTTCTAGATTAGTAACAAACTTCGGGAAAATGAAAACATTTAAAAATCCACTCACAATAGCATCAGAAAGAATGGAATACTTGGGAAAATATTTAACAAAAGAAGTGCAAGTCTGTACACTAAAAACTACATAACACTGCTGAAAGAAATGAAATATCTAAATAAATAAAGACATACATCACGTTCAAAAATTTGAAGATTTACCGTATTTTTCGGACCATAAGACGCTCCGGACCATAAGACGCACCAGTTTTTAGAGAAGGAAAATGAAGAAAAAAAGATTCTGAAACAAATAGTGTCCTAAAATATTTTATGTGCATTAAAACCCAACATCACAGTCATAAACACATGTAATCAACCCTGTAAAGTAAACAGCAGCATTTAGAACCATTTTAGAGCCGGGCAAGCACACAGAGACCACACAGAGCCGGGCAAGTAAAAAAACTTTTTTTTTAAAGTATATGTGTAGGCTATATTTGGACCATAAGACGCAGGGACTTTCCCCCCACACTTCTGGGGGGAAAAAAGTGCGTCTTATGGTCTGAAAAATATGGTAATATTAAGATGGCAGTTCTAGAAATTGGTCTATAAATTCAAAGCAATCTTTACCAAAATTCCAGGGCTTTCCATAGAAAATGACAAGCCGATCTTAAAAAATTGCCAAAACAATTTTGAGAAAGAAAAAAAAAATTTCTAAAGATTTACACTACCTGATTTCAAAACTTATTATACACCTCTAAAGTATGTTATTGGCATACAGATAGACATACAACTCCATGAGCAAAATAGAGTTCAGAATAGATCTTTGCATACAGTAGTGTGTTGGAACTGGTTTATACTGGCTCACAGAGCTGATTGTTAAATTTTCAGTAGCTTGAAATCAGCCATGTGAAAGCATTCATATTAGGAAAGTGGACTACAGATTAGGGTCCTCTTGTTTCCAGAGAGCCCATTGTTAAACATTTACCATCATATCACACTGCTCACATATATGGTTGACTTATTTTTGACAAAAGTGCTAAGTTAATTAATTCAATGGGGATAAGGATCATTGTTTCAACAAATGGTGCTGGGGAAACTGTATAGCCATAGGAAAAGAGAATGAATCTCAACCAGGAGCATACAACATACACACAAAAATTAGTCATATGCCAATTAACAACAGGATATATTCTCATTAGGCAATTTCATCATTCTTCAAACATCATAGAGTGTACTTACTCAAACCTAGATGATATAGCTACCATATGATTACATGTGCTATACTTTTATAGGACTGGCAGCAAAGTAAGTTTGTTTACACCAGCATCATCACAAACTCATGAGTAATGTATTGTGTTACAACATTACCATAGCTACAATGTTACTTGGCGATAGGAATCTTTCAGCTTCCCTATAATCTTATGGGACTATCATCATATATGACATCTATTATTAATGAATCATCATTATGCAGTGTGTGACAGTAATTAGACATAGACTGTAAACCTAAACATAAACCCTGAAACCAGACAACTTTTAAAAGAAGACATAAAAGAAAACCTTTGTGACCCTGGAGTAGGCAGATTTCTTAGATATGGCACAAAAAACAAAAACAGTGGGGGGGAAAATTTCAAGTTCATTAATATTAAACATTTTTACTCCTCAGAATATACCACTAATACAAGGAAAACACAACCCATAGTCTGATAGAAAATATTTGCAAAGCATATCTATATCTATAAAAGGCTAATACGTATGCTAAGTGTCCAACCATCTTACCGGTTGCTATGATGCACACTGACCACCAGGGGGCAGACACTCAACATAGGTGCTGCCTTGATGTGCACTGGCCATTTACAGAGTAAAGGTACTGCAGACCTGGCATCCACAAAGCAATACTCAGCTTTCCCCAAGTGAGACACAGGCCCAACCACCACCCCAGAGTGACAGCCACCAAATTGAAGCCAACACTACCAAGACCCCATAGTGCAAAATGCAGCTCCACATCCCAGCCCAGCCCAGAAACGGTTGCTGTGGGTGCCAGGTAATGACATCACGTAGCAATACACGGCTTCCTCTTCCTAGCAACTAGTCTCCTTGGAGTTTCTTCAGTCCAGGAACATGAACTTGCTTTATAGCTAGGTGGAAACATTTTACACTGTAACCAAACATCTGAAGCATTTTCCCAGGCCTCATCTCATTTGATCCTCACAGAAGTCCTTAAGTAGATAGATAGAAAACCCTGTGGAATCCTATTTTCTTTTCATTAGCCAGAAAACAGATATTTAGAAAGCTTAGAAACTTGACTCGACTGAAAAGAATAAGAAATTGTGGACCTTGAAAATGATTTCAAGTTTTCTCATGAACAGAATATAGTCAAACATTGCTGCAGTGAAATATTTTACACTTTGTTCTCCTTGCATGATCTACAATAATAATCTGCTTCATGTTGATATTTACTGCTCTGTTGCTGACAATTACCTGAAAGAGAAGTTGGGTTGCTTCACTGGGCTGGAAAAAGCTTGGCTAAATCAGAAAGCAGGTCTATATATATGGCTAAGTTGACTCGAGCATGCATAATACATATAAAGTTTTCTTTTTTTTTTAAATAGATATGCCCCAAAGGGTTTTAAAAATATATATATTTTATTGATTTTCTTACAGAGAGGAAGGGAGAGAGATAGAGAGCTAGAAACATCGATGAGAGAGAAACATCGACCAGCTGCCTCTTGCACAACCCCTACTGGGGATGTGCCCTTGACCAGAATCGAACCTGGGACCTTTCAGTCCACAGACCGACGCTCTACCACTGAGCCGTTTGGCTCATATAAAGTTTTCACTGGTGCCAATTGCACGCGTGTGTTTTGATCTGTCATTGTTGATTGTGAATTTGGTTGACACTTCTATTGTAGAGAAAGGGTAAATAGCAATATTAAAATATTTCTTGTAATTAATTTCCTTTCCATGTGCACGAATTCATGCACCAGGCCACTAATACCTTATAAATGATTTGTATCAGAATATACAAAGATCTCTTAAAACCCAATGAGGTTTTAAAAAGAACTAATTTTAAAATAGGAAAAATATTAATAGACACTCACTAAAGAATATATACAAATGGCAAATAAGCACATAAAAAGATGATCATTAGAAAAATATAAATTATAACCACAGTGAGATACAACCACCTACTCACTAAAATGGCCAAAATAAAGAACACTGGTAACACTAAATGCTAGCAAGAATGTGGAACTGGATCTCTCAAACACTGCTGGTGGAAATGGTACAGTACTTTGGAAAAAAAACAAAACAGTTTTTAAAGTTAACCTTTTACACTTATGATATGACCCAGCAATTTTATTCTGAAGTATCAAAGAGAAATAGAAACATAAACCTACAACTTGTACCCAAATTGATAGCCAAAAAGCTGTGAATAACCCAAATGTTCATTAATAATAAATGAATAAACAAAATGGGTTAATCCACTCAATAAAATAGTGTTCAGCAGTAAAAGGAAATGAACCAATATGGACAAATCTCCAAAATATCATGCTAAATGAGAGAAGCCCAGCAGAAAACCCTGCCTATTATATGATTCCATTTACATGACATTTCTAGAAAAGACACTATAGACACACAAAGAAGGTCAGTGGTTGCCCAGGCCTGGGGTGGGAGGGGGCACTGGCTGAAATTGAGCTTATGAATGGCAGTGTTCTAAAACCATCTTTCAGGGGTGGTTGCACACTGTATACATTTACTGAATCTCATCAAACTGTGCATTTAAAAGGGGTGAATTCTGTGGTAGGTCAATGATAACCTGATGAAGCTGTTTAAAAGTCCAGCTGCGACGCCCTCTTCCCTGACATCCCTCCCCTTGCAGGGAGGTGACCCCTGCCTCCCTGGTGCCCAGGGACTCCCCTGGACCAGCTTGTTTGCTGGTTGTTTTCTAGTCCATTGATGAGGCTTGGGAAGGCAGAGGTGGCTCCCGAGCCATCTTTGTGTCCCTGGTGCCTGGTTTGGAGGCTGGATCAGGTCAGTGTGACCTCAGTGTTGCTGAACAAGTAAACACTCTTGACTTCACTCTTCTAATTATAAAAGCAACACAGAGCAATTACAGTCAGTTTTCCATTTCTCAGTTTCCTATTAATTTGTAATCTACACGTGTTAGAGAGAAAAATAAAAGATAATAATTATTTGCAAGTCTGTTTCCCAGTTGTCTTTTGCCTTATATATGGATCTATAGCCAAATATATCCATATACATATTTAGAGAGAGAGATGGATAGATGCATACCCATATCTATATACTAGTATCTACATAAAAGTTTTAAATTTACACATGGCCTAACCTGTTAATTTTTTTCTTTGAGCCTGTTTACTCTTGAGGCTATGTTTTAAAAGTCTTCCCTCTTGCCACCATCATATAAATATCTACCTGAAATTTTTTTCTCCACACATTTATGTATGTATTTATTAATTACATATAAATCTTTAAGCCATTGGGGATCTATTACTATGTTCTTGTAGCCTGTCCGAGGGGGGGAAGGATCTACTGTTAGTGGATGAGGGGGAAGGTGCTGCCTGGATCAGCACAGCCGGACCCTGCCTAACCTCCGGGCACGCAGTGCCTGGCGCATCAGCAGTGCTCAGCGCATATTTGTTGAATACACGAATCGTGAATGAAGCCTTTAACACTGCTACTCTTTGATCGAGCAGTTCTATTTCTAAGAGCCTGTCATGAATAACTGGGGGGAAAGCATCTTTTTCGTGTATGATAAACTCTGGATGCTCAGCCTGTGTGAAAGCTGCAAATCCTTTCCAGGCTTGGAAAGAGAAATGCATCCTAAGGCTGACAGCGTGGACCATGAATAAATCTCAGAAATGATGAATATTGTATTGGCCACAAATAGTAAATAGGGGACCCCCATGCTGCCATTTTGGGGGCCATTTAATGTCACGTTTGCTTCTTGTTGCTAATGATTCACGGGATGTGGTACTCCTTCAGTTCAGCCTGTGGCTGTCTGCACTCTGTCCCACCCGAGGTCCCGGGGGTGCAGGGCTCAGCAGGGGAAGTCGAGGGGCAGGCTGGTGAGGGAAACCATGGACTCCATTTGCGCAGGGATGGCCAACCTTTCATGGCTTCAGCATCTTCCTTTCTTTTTGCAGGGTCACTTTCAGCAAGCCGTGCAGCCTGCTAGGCAGGCAGGCATGTGCAGAGGATTCAGAGTCTGAGAACACGTGAGAACGTTTTTTAGGCCATGAGCACCGAGGGGTCTCCTCCAACGTGGGCTCTAGAATTTCTTCAAGCAGCGCAAAACTCAGACCTGTCCGTCACTGGCCTGGGCCTGCAACAGGGGAGTGATGTGAGGATGGGGCCCCGGAGGGACTGTGGTCGGGTGACGTGGGCCACCTGGGCGCAGTGAAAGGCGGGGATGCGGAGAGACTGGAGGCTGAGGACTCACATGTGTTTTGTTTAATAATGGCTTGAATTAAAGCTCAGTGTCCACTCTTCTAACAGATTATTTATTCATTTACCGAGTGCCTAGAGCAGTTATGAGATGGTTACCCTTTACTGAGGGCCTACCATCTGTCAGGGGCTCTGTACTCATTTTTTCATTGAATCCTCAGAACCACCATTTGAGATGACACGATGACTCTCCACCGCGCGGATGAGGAAACAAAGCTCAAAGAGGTGACGCTGCTGCCTAAGTCCTCAGAGAGACCGTGAGCAGACACGGTGTCAGCACCTCACCGCCTAGTGAGGGGCAAAGGAGAAAAACAAAGAGTGGAGTCATGTGGTATCAGAGATGCTGTGAGAGAGAGAATCACGAGGCTGAAAAGGCCCCCACGCAGGGCCTGTCATCACTCTTAGGGGTGATGGATGGAGTCTTATTATTATAGGTGACAAGAAAAAGCGTCACAAGTTGGAAACATCCTATTACTCATCTTTTCTCTTTTTGGAACCAAACTAGACTATGCAAAACCAGAGAAGAAATGACTGGAAGCAGAAGTAAAACCACGCAGAGTTTCGCTGCATAAGATTAAAAATTCGTCTTCACGCTTGTAATCATTTAACACCGGAGCTCCTGCCTGTGATTTTCCAACAATGGGATTAGCCTCGGGAAACTCTGGGGCCATTAGGGGACTGGCAGGGACCCCAGGGGAGGGATGGCAGGCAATCCAGCACCAGATGGCCCCACACAGGCCCACCCCTTAATCAGGTTGCTGTGAGGGGCAGCATAAAAACAAAAATAAATTGGTGTTGGGGGCAGGGGGTGCTAGGGCACCAAAGGTGCTGGTTGTAGGACAGCCAGTATCAAAGGGGGTCAGGGATTGACACCCCCAAACAGACACCACTCTGCACACGTAGTTGGGCTCATAGGTACGTGTGTGTGTGTGTGTGTGTGTGTGTGTGTGTGTGTGTGTGTGTAGGGAGGGCAGTAATGTAAATAAGGGATCCTTCCCAGTATGAAATTGATTTGCTTTGAGGTTAATCACAATAATGGTGATGATAATGAAAGCAGCTTACATCACAGAGAACCTTCCCTGGGCCAGGAACTGCATGAAGTACATTTAACGGACCATCTCGTTTAACCCCCACAGAAACGTTGAGGCAGGCACTGTTGTTATCATTCTCACTTCACAGATGGGAAACTGAGTGTGGTTACTAGTAAGTGTGACTGTGGACAGCAATAAGTAGAGATGCTTAGATGAATCAAGAATAATACAATCATAGTCAGGTCCCAGGACTGAATGGAAAATGCAGCTGAGGCATTGAGATACCATATTCCAGAGTAAGATAAGCAATCACAATGCGGGATTTTCAAGGAAAGGCTGGGAGTGAAGGAGAGAGGATGTAGGTGAGAACTCTCTGTGCTGTGCTTTGCCTTCAACTGAAACAAAGAGAGAGGCTCAAGGGCACCTGGATCTAGGGGTGGTAGATTCTGGGGGATTTGGTGGACCAACAGTGACTTCTCTGAGAAATCGAAAGGGACAGAGACAGCTGGCTAGTCTGTCCAGGAGCAGAGAGGGGGAAATGGCTGTGTTGGGGTCACTTGTGCTGGCTGGTGGTTAAGTCAAAGAATGCATGGTGCAGTTTCCAGGACCAAATGGACAAGAGGGCCACTTCCAGGAGCAAACAGACCTCAGCAGCAAGAAGCTGGAGGGATTATAGGATGTGCAGGGTGGAGAAGGAATATGGGCCCAGGAAGAGGGTTCACCTTTAGCAAGGTACCTGCAGGGAGAGATCGCAGAGATGAGTACCAGCCTCCAGTGAACCCAGCAAAGCACCCACAAGACAGAGTCCAGAGAACACCTGGACTCCTCTGGAGCAGACCAGAGCTGCAGAAGGGAGAAAGTATGGGCTTTAAGTAGACTGACATCTTGACTATAATGTGGGACTAGATATGTTAATGATTTGAAAACTTTTACTATTGAGATTTTCTGAACAAAATATAGGACTTGCCCCAAACTTCATATGAGGGTGGGGGAAGAACTTGCCCCACTGAATAAATTTAAAAGGATTGTGGAAAGCAAAAATAAAGTCACCTTACAATTATGTCCTGAGTTGCATTTGTTCAATTTGTTACATTTACAACTAGTGAAAACATACTGTATACCAGAAGCTCAAATAATGGATCTACATACTCATCTATTTTAATTTCAAACCTGCCATTTGAAATAGAAGTTATTATACCTGTTTTACAGATTCGAACATGGAGACTCAGAGGTCAAGTGACCTGTCTAAAGTCATAGAGCTGGTAAGTGGTGGTGCTGGGACCCAACTCACAAAGACTCCAAGCCTAACTCTTTATATTGTCTTTGCTTGGGACTCTAGCAGCACAATCTGTGCCTAAAAAAGGGGTTCCCAGCTTGGCCAGTGTTGCTCAGTGGTTGAGCATCTGCCAATGAACCAGGGGGTCACAATTTGATTCCCAGTCAGGGTACATGCCCGGGTTTTGGGCTCAATCCTCAGTAGGAGGCAGCCAATCAATGATTCTCTCTCATCAGTGATGGGCCTCTCTCTCTCTCTCCTTCTCCCTTCCATATATATATATTCCCAGAGTGGGAGCTTTCTTTGGCATCTTGAAATCACAAGTGCATTTCTTCTGAATTAATTCTCATACATTCAATAAAGATCCCACTACAAAGACTCAAAGGCTTTGTTCTAAATACTAAGTGACACAAAAAAGGACTTTAAAATTTTTGAGACCAAAGGGATTGAAAAGAAAACAGTTTATTTCACAGCTGCCAACATCTGACTATTTGTCAAAGGCTTAATATAAACTGCGGTTGTCATAACCAAATAAAATGATCAAAGAGGCTAGATGTAGGTTTGAATTAAAGTTTGTAAAAGAAGGCTGGAGACACACTGGGCGTGTGATGGTGGGTTACATGGAGGGAGCTTTTATAGGAAGTGAGAGAATAAGGGGAGGAATGCCAGCTGAGGCTGAGAGGGGGTGAATGGGAGAAGAGAAAATAAGTCAGTGATCCTGATCAGCATGGCCCAGTGGTTGAGCGTTGACATATGAACCAGGAGATCAGGGTTTGATTCCAAGTTAGGGCACATGTCTAGGTTGTGGGCTCAATCCCTAGTGGGGGATATGCAGGAGGCAGCTGAACAGTGAATCTCTTTCATCATCGATGTTTCTCTCTCTCCCTCTCCCTTCCTCTATGAAATCAATAAAAATATATTTAAAAAAACAATATGTCAGTGAGTGTCAACCTTGTTGACACAGGAGCGCAAGTTCCAATTCTTGTTCATAGGGTATACATTGATTTCAATCTCTCCTACTGGTACGTTTTAAATCTCCACAACAATGAGAGACCCAGAGCAAGGAAAAGACCAGGACCTGCCTTAGAGAAGAAAGCCTGACAGACACACTGTTGGACGTCAAGTCTGTCTGTGTGAGTCCGTGTGCATGTGCTGTGGTAATTATAGTCACTACAACTGTCATCACCCCCATCATCATCACTGTCGGAGTTCATACCTGATCTTTCTGTCTCAGTCCTTTCCCTGAACTCCGCCTGCCAGAGGTGGAGAGCCAGCAGGTGACTTCGTCTTAAACCTGTCCAACCTTCAGGGGTAAATCTTTTGTCTTTGTCTGGCTCTGGTACCATAGAAATACTGGCCTTACAGAATGAGCTGTGAAATGTTCTCTTCTATTTTGGGGAAGAGTTTGGGGGGAGGGGAAAGAAAAAAGAGTATTAATTCTCCTTCGAATGTTTGGTAGAATGCACCAGCTTATTTGTTTTTGTAACCCATTGTACCTAGTGCATAGCTGACATTGACAAAGGATATTGAGTTGAAATAAAACTGTTTCTATAGTTTTGTATCTTATCTGATATAATGTATTATGAATATTTTACTCAAAAATTTAAGAGTCTACTTGATATATGATAGAATATTATAGAAATCTGGACTGGAGGCCAAATTTCAGACTATTTATAGTTGAATTTAATAGTTGTGACCTACTAATCAGTCTTAAAAATAAATTCCCTCACATCCCTCTGGGTGCCCAGTGAAATTCGCTCAACCAAGTCCTGCACTGAGTTCCAGCTTCCTACCCTCGTAAACTCAGTATTCATGAAAGGAGTTCATAACCACATTTTAAATACAAAATACTTAACGTAGAAAGGCTTCAAAAAAGGAAGTGAGTGAGTTTAAGTGTTCCATTAATAACAAGGATCTATTGCCTTTTAAGAATAATTGTTCTTAAACTCTTGAGTGTCAAACATTACTAGAGAGTTCCACTCTTCCCACCCCTGGGGTGAAGCCTGGACTCTGTGTTGTAACATGTTCCTTGGGTGATTTTAAGGGACACACTTTGAGAAAGATCACTTTAAAGCTTTGGAGGAAAGGGGATGAATAAATGAAACAGGTTCTGTAAAGGGCCTGGCACAGTGCCTGGCTCCGGGCGGCATGCATTGGGTGCCAGGATGACGAGTTTAAGTATAATCTGAATTGCCTTGAAGAAGGTTGCATCTGAGTAAAACTTAACCATTAAAACTTCCACAATCCCCACTCATTCTCAACAATAACCAAGCATGGCGTATCAGAAAGAGCTGAGGTTTGGATTCCCAAATATGCCACTTACCAGCTGTGTAACTGCAAGAAAGCCACCTGACCTTTCTAAACGTTAGTTTCCTTATCTGTAAAATGTGAGGCAATGCGATGATTTAATGAAATACACTACACGTATGTTTCTTAGTGGACTTTTGCCCTTTGCCGCGCCCCCTTCCCACACTTCCTCCTTCAGATGGGATTAACGGAGGGTCAGAATCATAGCACAGACACACTTTCACAACTGTGATTGCAGACAGCTGTCAGGTGGCTGTGTTAGCCAACAAAACTCAAATATGAACAGGGGATAAAAGAGGCAGATTCAAAGGCTGGTGACCAGAAGGTCACGGCACTAGAAGATCACACCTAGATCCAGCTTCTTTCATTGTGTGCTTCTGAACACAAACCTCAACGTGAGCCGAGTGAAATTCAACCAGAGAACATGCTTTTTTCCTCAGGCGCTTTGATATATTTAGGAGGAGACAGGAAGGACCATCAAGGTCAGGTCTAAAAGGAGATCAATGAAAGGTGATTATTTCTGCTGTCCCAGGAGAAAGGCACTGGGTATCCAATTGTGATTCTTACTGGGAACAATACAATTCCATCCAGCAAATGCCACCTGCAAAGGCATTTCTGGTATATTTTGCTGTAAGGGACACCAAGTGTATGGATGAGTAAATTTCTACCCATGACAAAATTACCTCTTTGGGCACCATCTAGACATCTCTTACTTTAAACTCATTAATTTTATCAACAGATAGTTTAAAGTGCTAAGAGAGTCTCATTTGATTCTCTTTATATCCATTTCCTACTAGGGCTTTGGGTTCAAATGGTTCATTCTTTGACCTTGGGGGCAAGTTAGTTTACCTCGACTGCTTAATTCTTACTTCAACACTATTAACTCTATTCTATTTCCAGGGGGGGAAAAAGGTGTAGGAGGTAAACGCCAGCAGGCTCTATGTTCTCATTTATCTCAACTCAGGGGACTTGCCCAAGGACACCAAGTTAGGTGGCAAGAGCTCTCTTTCAGATGATCTTCTGGGTCTTTTCATGGCCAACCATTTGAACTTGTAATCTGCCCGAGGGAAGATTCAACGTGTAATTCTTGTGGGAAAGTGTGTAAAGAAATGCCTCTCAGAAACAGATGGTCATGCCCTGGCTGGTGTGGCTCGGTTGGTTGGACATCATCTGTGCACTGGAAAGTTGCTGATTAGATTCCTAATCAGGGCACACGCCCGAGTTGTGGGCTTGATTCCCAGTAGGGGGCACGCAGGAGGCAGCCATTTTTATGTTTCACTCTCACATTGATGTTTCTACCTCCCTCCACTCCCTTTCCCTTCATGTCTCTAAGAATCAAAATTTAAAAATCTTAAAAAACAGTCACAAGTGAAGCAGGCTCCATGAACCTGTTCCCCCAATTCTTAGATGTAAGTAAATATATATATATATATATATATATATATATATATATATATATATATATCTTCTTCCTTTCTCACAGCATACATATCCTCAGTTACCATCATTTCTGCTTTTTATGATTCTAACATGTACTGTTTCCTATCTATCTACCACTCAAAGGAGGTAGCGTGTGAAGCTGGCGATGGCTGCTGCTGCTCCTCTGTTCTAGAACCTTCAGAAGGCTGTTGCTCCCTCAGAAATGGGCTCTTCAGACCACAGGGAAGACTTGGACTCTTCAGAGGAACATGTATTGATTAAGACCGTGGTTGGCAAACTCGAGAGCCATATGCGGCTCTTTGGCCCCTTGAGTGTGGCTCTTCCACAGAATACCACGGCCTGGGTGAGTCTATTTTGAAGAAGTGGTGTTAGAAGAAGTTTCAGTTTAAAAAATGTGGCTCTCAAAAGAAATTTCAGTCGTGCTGTTGATTTTTGGCTCTGTTGACTAAGAGTTTGCCGACCACTGGATTAAGTTTGCCGATCACTGGCACTTCAAAATTCTCCCTTTTCATTTAATGAGGGTTTAGGGGCTATTAAAACTCTATTTGTCATTTGTCATCTTGTAGCTATAAAGAGATGCCCTTTTATTTGTTCACTGAGCTTTCTCACACCAAATTACTAATGAGGTAATTACCAACATAATAATTACCACATAATTACTAGGCGAGTGGGAAAGAAAATATGGAGCAAAATAAGCAGCCAGTATTGGGGTTATGCCAGAAATCTGATAAGAATGATCTCTAGGAAGGGCCGTAAATGGAATGTTTTTCATTTCCTAAAAGGAGAGATACATTGCCAGGGTTTTATACAAGTAATCCGCTGGAGCCAGGCTTTTAACCTCGCCCTGGGAATCCAGCATCGTCCTCGAGGCCGTTGGGAGGGAGAGCAAGGGGCTTCTGCGCTGGAACAAAGCTCGCAGGGAACCTCATCCGCCCTCCCTCCCGGGAACCCTTGGCAAGGCCCTGAGGACCCTGAGCCTCATTGTATTAAAGTAAAATGGGGCAGATGCACCTTGTAGGCCTTCTGTGAGGATGAAAACCGTCAATGCCAAGGTCCCAGATGGTGCTTCCGCTGAGTTACTCCCCTGGGCCCCTTCCATCCCCACCGGGTGGGGAAGCGCCCACAAGCCAAAAGCCCGATGAGGCGAGGCCAGAGGACTTAGCAATTATTCAATAATTCTTACCCACGTGTTTTCCCTTGAAAGTGCCAGAATGACTTTCAGTTAGTCTGTCAGTTGCTATTTTTAAACAATGTGAGGTAAAAATAGGAACCCAGGGGGATAAACATGGGG
Organism: Pipistrellus kuhlii; assembly: GCF_014108245.1. NCBI lineage: Eukaryota > Metazoa > Chordata > Mammalia > Chiroptera > Vespertilionidae > Pipistrellus > Pipistrellus kuhlii. The sequence goes on from NW_023425595.1 coordinate 34,740,617, forward strand.
CTTGGAATCACACAGCTGCATCGTCGGAGGCCCAGCTGAAGCTGGGTGGAGCCCGCCGGCAGAATGAGGTCGAGGCGCCTCGGTGAGTCCCTTCCACAGGCTGGGGGACATCTGTACCTTCGCGGCCCCAGTGGCTAGCCCGGGACAGCCAGAGCGGCGGGAGGCAGGGCTTCGGTGGCTCTCTCCGCTGCCCGTGTGTGTTTAATTCCTAGCTCGGCCAATGTTACCTGCGGCAGGCAACCCAAACGCAACTCCCGTGGAAGGAGCGGACGTGCAGTTACTAGTAAAAGAGCCTGGCGCATGGTGAAGGCTACGCTTTAGTACGTACACGAAGATCTCTGTACACCTGGGGAGTCTGACTCTGCCCGGTACTGATTTCTCTCGGCTGCTCTCCCACTGTCCTGGGAGTGAGGGGCTTGTTAACATGCAGACTCCTGGGCCCCTGCCTCATTGTCTGAATCTGAGTCCCAGAACTGCATTTTATTTATTTTGTTTTAAAATATTTTATTGATTTTTTTACAGAGAGGAAGGGAGATAGTTAGAAACATCAATGAGAGAGAAACATTGATCAGCCACCTCCTGCACATCCCTAACTGGGAATGTGCCTGCAACCAAGGTACATGCTCTTGACTGGAATTGAACCTGGGACCCCTCAGACCGCAGGCCAACACTCTATCCACTGAGCCAAACCGGCGAGGGCCCAGAACTGCATTTTAAAACAATACTCATGCGGTTCTGATGCAGGTCCATGAATTGTGTACTAGGAGACAAACACAAAGGGATTTACTTGATCTGCACAACAACTTGGGGATATAAACAGAATAAGTATTGCTCAGAGGTTTCGGTCACTGGCCCAAGGTGGGCGCCTTGCCAGCTAGCAGTGGAAGGAAGCTGGGACTCCCTCCTCTTGCCCCGCTGCACTGAAAAGCCATTTCTTCCATTAAGTCTTTGTCAGAACCAGTATTGAAACCATCTCTTCCTCTTGGAACCCAAAGTGTGCTTCTTTGTTCATCCCTCACAGCTTTCCACCGTCTACATGGCTAGATTAAGTGCCTGCCTCAGCTGGGCATCAATAAGCATCTTTTTATTCTGGTGTTTTGGCATCTGTGGCCTCACTGACCCTGGGGGAACTGATCCCTCCCTTACCCCAGGGCCAGCCATTCCTAAAGACGGTAAAGGTTTCTTTCACAGGCAAACCAACCGACCCAAAGGCCATACACCACCTCCTCTACTGGGCTCTCTATCCTCTGGCCCTAATCGTCTCCCGGCGCCAGGCTTCAGACAACTGCAGACAGCCCCCAGGCCCCAGAGCCCACGGAGTTTATTCAGACTAGCCAGTCCTTAAATTGTGTGGCCTGCCTCACCCATTTCTTCCTGGAAAAACCACAACAAAGGCTTTCCCCCCACGTTTTCTGGCACTCCTTCTGACCCATCCTGGTGCTTCCCCAGGTGGCCCTGCTTGGCATGGGGTGAGCTGTCCCTTCCTCTGGAGAATACGTGTCTTTTCAGCGGCAGTGGGCCTTCCCATACCGGATAATAACAAAGCTTCCGTGCAAAGCAGTCTCTGATACCACACCAGCAACAAGCTGAAGACAAGCCCGCTCTCTCTCTGAACAGTTAATAGATGGACTCAGGGTCTTGTTTACTTGTGGGTGTTCAAAAATATTTGACGAATTTAAAAAGTTAGTCAAGAAACTTAAATAAAGCCTTCTATCAATAATTTTGTTCACTTTTGGGGGAGGGGGTAGAATTTTGAGTCGATTTTTAAGCTGCTCCCAAGCGTGTAAACGTGGATGGTGGACCACATGAGTGGTTGGGTTATCACAGGCTCCCTTCAACCAGGCAAGGAAAGTATTTACTGATGCTAAGTGGGAAATGCACAGCTCCTCCTTTCTAGTTTGCCATAAAAACAGACAGAATTGACTCATAAACAAACATTTAAAAGGGCAGAAACATGTCCAATAAAATAAACTCAGCTATTTATAGTGTCTTGAATGGGCTAATGTTAAAATATTTTTAAATGATGAGATGTGAAAAATGTGAGCAAGCAAAACAGAAGGATGGAGCTGCTGGTTGCTTGGTGAGAGAGAAGAGAACACTGGACCAGGAGTCCAAAAATATTTAGATTCAATTCCCTGCTCTGTGTGCCACTCACTGGGCAAATCACAAATGCAGCTGTCAGCCTCAGCTGTCACATCTGTAAAATGCGAGGTCAAGACAGATTACTTCTAAAATTCCCTCTGGTTACCAAACTACCACTGAATTTAAGGCTTTGAAATGGGAAAAGAAAGGGAGGGAGGGAAGGAAAGAGGGAGGGGAAAAAAGGAAGGAAGGAAGGAAGGAAGGAAGGAAGGAAGGAAGGAAGGAAGGAAGGAAGGAAGGAAGGAAAGGGAATGAAAGAAGGAAGGGAGGGAGGGAAGAAATGACATTCATTATGATGTTTTGGATTAATAGTAGTGAAAAATTGGAAGCAAGTAAAATGTCCAATAATAAGAGAATGGTTAAATAAAATGTGCTACACCCATGTGATGGAACAGTATGCAATAATTTAATGGATGTAAATAAGGGGTTTGTAATGCCTTGAGAAAAATTAAAATATACTATGGTGGCCCTTATTAAGCCCTTATTTGCTGCAGCTCCCTCCCCCATCCCGGCTAGCCCTGTTACAGCTCAAGATCATGCAGAACTAGATGAACTGATCAGAAAAGAACCGGAGTAAGCAGCGACTCCAGCTGAGAAACACTGATTGAAATGGCATCTCGGTCTCCCCAGCAGGTTTGCACATTTTGGCTGGTGGCACTCACTCACTTTCCCCTCACACACGACTAGTCACTTAAGGATGCAGCGCCTGCCATTGGGGCACAAGTGCTCTGGGGAGGACAGGAACAAGAAGGCCTCTGGTTGGACCAGGAAAAAGGAGAAATGATCCAGGTGCATTCTTCTTACCCCATTATGTCACATCCTAGGGTCAACAGCATTTCAAATCCCAATGCTCTTTTCAGAAATATCTAAGCAAAACAATTCCTCATTCTTTTCTCCCTGTTGGAAGCATTTTTTCTTCATGCACCGGCCCCTTACCAACATTGCTTAAATAAACAAGAAATACCAATCCGAAAGCTGGTGAAACGACTGAAATGGCCCCTACTGGCTGAGATGGCACACTAGTGTTTCCTCAGGAATATCAGTTTTGGATCAATTGTCTCACTGGCCTCAGTTACTCATTTTTAAAAAATATATTCTTATTTATTTCAGAGAGGAAGGGAAAGGGAGAGAGAGATAGAAACATCGACGATAAGAATCATTGATCAGCTGCCTCTTCCATGTCCCGAACTGGGGATTAAGCCTGCAGCCTAGCCATGTGCCCTGACCCAGAATCAAACCATGACCTCCTGGTTCATAGGTCAATGCTCAACCACTGAGCTACACCGGCCAGGCTCAGTTACTCATTTTCAATCAGGCAGATTCGGGATGCAAATGCAGGGGACATGTCACACAAAATCCTGTGCTTTTTTTTCCACAAAGTTAAATGCCTTACTCAAAAGAGCTTTGTAGGAAGGAAGTGGAGTGAATACAGTACTGGAAATGCATGATGTCGGCCTTGTAACAATATGTATAGAGAAAAAGACGAACTAACACCGAAATGAAAGCCTCTGCTTATGAGTGGTGGGATTTGAGGTGACTTAAGTGTTCATTATCTACTTTTCTCTTAAACTGTACTTTAAAAAAATAATAATAATAACTGAATTTCCTTTAAAGAGGGAGGGAGAGAGGAAAGGAGGAAGAGAGGGGAAAAGACAGAAATGCTACAGTACTGTGCAAAAGGCCTCAAGTGGTCCTTCTGGGCGCAGCTGTGAGAGTCAGTGTTTGCTGGAGGTTTCCTCAGAGTGCCTAGCGCTAGGCTGGCTGTGCTCATGCCCATCCCTGCTCTCACAGCTGACTGCCTCCCACTCCATTATACACAAACCCGTCTGTCACTTTTGGTTCCACTTGATTTCCACTCGCCCTTCTGGCTGGTAGCCATGGAGTCCTCTTGGCAACCTCCATACTGGTTCCCATGGATACCCTGGACTCCCAGACAGGCGGCCGCTCTGAGCAGATGGTCACCAGCCCTGGTCCGGGAACAGGCTGAGGGGACCTCTGAGTTACCCGCCATCCTGCATCCTTCAGTTCACTCCTTCCACAACACATCACACAAACACACACAGACACACACACACCCTTTCCCAGATCCTGCTTGGTCCTGCCCTTGACAAGGGACTCACAGCCTTTCAAATACGCAAATACTACACCAACGGCTTACCTTTATGGAGCGTCTCCTGTAGACAATGACGTGTAAAGTGCTTTGCACACAAAGGGAAAGAAATAATTTACCAGGCTGGTTTAAGGAGTTAAGTTTTTTCTGACCCAACTCAAACATGACTGCTTGGGCCACGTTTTTTTGGGGGATTCATGTGGACAATTGGTGTGCATATGAATAAACTCAGAAGCATCTTAAAAATTCAAGTTCCTGGGTTCAACTTTGGAAATTCAGATTCAGAAACTCTGGGGAAGGACCTGGGAGTCTGTATGGGGCCCAGGAGTCCCTGCTGTCAGTAAGCACTCCATGTGCTTCCGAGGCAGGTGGTCCAGACCGCTTGAGGGAAAACCTTCCCTAGCCCAGGTATTCTCAGACATGGGTCTCGTTAAGATGCAGCCTGACGTAGTGTGCCCAGGCTCGTACCCACGCTTCTGCACTTCTGGTGAGGCTGGTGCTGCAGCTCCGTGGACCACACACACGTTGAGTAACAAGAACCCAGAGGGTCAGCCTCGGAAAGGTTGGTTCATACAGCATATAACCGCCAAAAGCCCAGTCAGGTAAGCCAAAGCAATTATTCAGTAGTCTGATTCAGAGAGAGCACAGAACAGTGACTCCACTTCCTGCCAGTGCACTCCATAAGCCGAACTGTACCCAACACATCCACGGTGCCCACGTTTCTAGCCGTATCCCTGCCATTCCCCGGCAGGAAGTCTATATACCCAGGCCTCTTATACTATCCCTGTTTCCTGTGCTTGGTTTCTCACACCTCAAGCCTTTGTCCATGCTGTTTGGGGCATCTGGAATGCATGACCCTTACCCCGCGACCTCCATTTCCTGGAACCTCGCTGGCTACACCGCAGCATCATGGCACGCCCTGTCTCTACACTGTCCATACATCACCAGCAACCAATCAGAAGAGATAACCAAAAAAACCTCATTCGTAACAGCAACAGAATCTAGAAAACATCTGGGGGCGGCGGGGATGGGGGTGGGAGAAAAGGGACCTTTTTGAAAGATATAAACGAAGACCTTGAGCAATGGAATGACATACCTTGTTTATACAATGAAAGACTCAATATTATAAAGATATCAATTTTCTGATTAATCCATTACTTTAACCCAAGCCGAATCAAAATCTCAATAATAATTTTGTGGCAGCTGAAAATTCATCCCAAACTAAATATGGAAGGGTAAATGCCTAAGAAAGACCAGGACAATTCTAAAAAAAGAACAACCAAAGAGGAGACCTGCCCTGTTAAAAATCAAAACCCATTACAAGCTATTACATCCGGTATCCATCAGGAATGGACAGCAGGTCAATGCACAAAATAGAGAGCCCAGGAACAGATCCACACAAAAGAGGGAACTTGCTATTCGGTAGAGGGAGCTTTTTAAATCAGGGGACAGGAATGACCTGTCAAACAAATGGATATGGGACAACTGGTTTTGTACATAGAACATGAAAACACATCCCTATTTTACACTACACATAAGAATGAGTTCCTGATGTGTTACAAGCCTAAATGTGAAAAATAAACATTGTAACCATCAGAAGAATATATAAAAGGAAGTGTCTACCACGTTGGGATAGTCAAGTTTTTCTTAAATTGGGAATAAAAAATCATAAGCCATAAAGGCAATGACTAAACACACCAAATATACTAAAATAAAAAATTTAAGTGTGACAAAAAAAATACTATAAACAAAGGTTAAAAGACAAGCCACAGGAAGAAAAGATTAGCAATCAGAATCAATGTAGCTCAACAAAAAAGATATCACCCTAATACAAGCACGTCAAACTCAAAGGCTAACACGGGCCAAATAAACAAGGCCTGTGGCCTGCGGGCTGGAGTCTGACAGCTTGCCCTAATAGGACCATAGGCATAGTGTCCAAATGTGCAATCCACAGAAGAGGAAAGCAAAATGTCAATAAACACACAAAAACCTTAATGTCACTGAAAATCAGGGAAGTAGGAATTTAAAAATATATAACTTCCACACTATGAAACATAAAAAATTATAACTGACATTGTAAGAAAAAGGATACTTTTATACACTACTAGTTGAAGTATAAATGAGTCAGTCATTAAAAAGAAAAATTTTCCAATATCCAGTGAAATGTGAATAACTCAAGATCCCACAATCTCACTCTTAACTCTTGAACCTATTTATTTATAAAACATGTATACGGATATTCACTGTTGCATTACTTGTGATATTATAGTTAAAAATTAGGAAACCCTAAATATAGCGAAGATAATTATGTGACATATTCATATACTGGCAGATTATGCAGTCAATAAAAAGGAGACGCTGTATATGAATGGGGGGTTATGTATGCCTGTTTGTATGCAGTTTATGTATGCAGTTGGTTAGAGTGTCATCCCATACACTAAAACGGTTATAGGTTTGCTACTTAGTGGGGATGCCTATGGGAGGCAACTGGTTGATGTTTCTCTGTCACATCAGTCTCTCTCTCTCTCTCTCTATCCCCCCCCCCTTCCTCTTCCTCTCAAATCAATAACATATCCTCAGGTGAGTAAGAAATAAAAAAGATATAGAATGTTAAGTGATAAGAAGTCACAAATACATAGTGTTGGACATCGTGTAAGTAATCACATACACACATACAGCAATGCTTTATGTAGTTCATGGATACAGAGGTATGGAGACCAAAATCGTGACAGGTAACCTCCTGTGGGACGGATGGAGGAGCAGAATGGGTCTGGGCCAGGTGGGCAAAGGGAACTTTTCTGTGGAACAGGGAAAATGTTTTAGCACACACACTCACACACACACACACACACACACACACACACACACACACACTCACACCCACACCCACACACACACACTCACACACTCTCACACACACACACACACACACACACACACACACACAGAGGAAATGCTTTGAAGATTTCTCAGACAAGGTACCACCAGATTATTTAGATGAGAATGGAGGCAATATCAAATGAATAAAACAGACTCCTTGGCTATAAACTCCCTCTTCAATGCTCACGTTCCCTCTTCTACCTACAGCCACCAGAAATACACACGATCTTCGGCTTCATGCACTGGGGCCTTTAAAGGGGTCCTGTAGTGTGGATGAGTGAGAGGGGTCCAGGCCGAAGCCCCAGTGATAACAGGAAAATGAAGCCAGAAGGAGAGTCGTGTCCAGGGTCACGCAGGAGATGGAGCAGATATCATGGCTCATCTCTATCCTTCAGGTCTTGGCTCAAATGCCACTAGTTTGTTTGTTTGCTTATATAGAAATTATTTTTATTTAACAAGTGATTTTTAACAAAATTTGAAGACTACATAGTTCTTTTCTGGGTTGTTTTTCACAAGCGTCAGTCATTTTAGAATTTCCCTTTGAGCTCTGCATCAAGGTGGGAAGGATGCATATGCATCTAAATGTTCACATTTTGCATTTGGTTGGAATTAGTTCCAGAAAAATCATTCTCTTCTAGGTAGGCAGGAATTGAATAAATGTAAGTATGTGTTCTTTCCTTTTTCCAGTATTAGTGTAGTTTTTATTAAGCTTTTTAGGGTCTGTGTTTTCCTAATTATATCTTGACCATCCTCTTTAACATGAGCCTTCATCATCCTAATGATACCATTTAATAATCAGACCACAAGGTTGGGTATAGGATATGGCTATAGGTATAGAATGATGGTATTACACATATTGAATAGCAGGCCAGTTTTTGCTCTTTTTTTAATCTTCACCAGAGGATATGTTTCTATTGATTTCAGAGAAAGAGGGAAACACAATGTGAGAGAGCAACATCGATCGGTTGCTCCCGTATGCATTTGATCAGGGATCAAACTTGCAACCTCGGTAGTATGTGCCCTGACCAGGAATCAAACCTGGAACCTTTTGTTATAGGGAAATGGTAGGCAAACTGTGGCTCTCAAGCCACATGCAGTTCGCCAGCCGCGGTTTGCCACTCTGTTGACTAATGAGTTTGCCGACCACTGACCTAGACTCTCAATTCCAATAATTACAGGCTGTTGTTGTGCCTTATGATTAAGCCCCCATCCCAGTGGTCAGCAAACTCATTAGTCAACAGAGCGGCAAACTGCAGCTGGCGAACTGCATGTGGCTCGAGAGCCGCAGTTTGCCGACCATGTAGGGGATACTACTCCAACCAACGGAGCCATTCACCAGGGCAGGGTTTCAGACTCTTCGCTTTTACTATGATTATTTTTCCTTTGGGAAGCATTTTTCAAATTCCAAAGCAGATCCAGTAAGCATGTTGTCACCTGTTTCTCTCATGAGCTCCTGGTCAGACATATGTGCTAGGTGCCCAAAACCAGGAAACTAGAATATTTCCATGATGCTGATGGGTGTGAATTAGCTGAAAACATTACTTACCTGGGTAAGTTGACATTTTTTTGTGTTTGTAGTGAACAGAAAATCTATGGCTAGATTTTTCCGCCATTACTGCCTGAGAGAATGGGGGTCAGGGCAGTTCCTTCCCAAAATCTATGTCTGTACCCTTAAGACTATCGCATTTTCCCCTTTGTGGTCTGTCCCACCTCCCTCAAATCTCCTTGTGTCCCACAACCAAATCCACAGTCTTTCAAGCCAAACACAAAATAAATTACTTTACTACATATATTTAGAGTATTTAAGGTATAAATTATGTTTTTTTAAAATCTATGTATATGGTCTCACTGTATAACATACAGCTTACTTATTAGATTCCTAACCAGCTATAGCTCTAGGTCTCACTAAGCTTTTGCAATCTGAAGTCTTTAGTGCTGATTCTTGGGTTTTTCACTCCCCCTCTCCCCCTTTATTTTCTGGTTTCAGGTCCACTCTTTAATTCCAGCTCACAGTATTTTTCCTTGTATAAGATGCACCCCCCACCACCACCACCACTTTTTCAAACCAAAATTAAGAAATCAATATTTTAAACATTTTGCTGTTTTTTTTCTTAAGGCCTTCTTTTTTGGCATTTTAAGGAGTCATTCTTCCTGTTTTCTTCACTGTCTGATCATACACTCAGTGGGAGGAGGTCCATGTATCTCTCTGCAGCTCTACTTCCATGCTCTTTTGCACAGCTGATCACATTCAGTTTGAATTTTGCAGAGTAAGACAATCACTCACCAGTATTTATCTTCTTATTTTTTGACATCTTTATGGCTCAGAATGCTCTGGTCCCTGTTGCACCTGCACACTCTCCACCTCCACCTCCATTACGGCATCAGCTGACGTTAGTAACAATAAGGCTTGTGATTGGAGGAAGCCAGCTCCCTCCAACTGGGCTAACTTTTGTGTATAAGACGACCTTAGATTTTTAGTCTAACAATTTTAGAAAAAAATAGCATCTTACATGTGGAAAAATACATTAATTCCTCTTATCCACTGAATCTCTTTTAGTGGTTTTCTCAGGGTCTTGTCATTTTGTTTTCTCTTCACTTGTTGTCATTCTACAGCCTCTTGGATCATTTAGCTCATTTTGTATTTCCTAAAATGGCTCCACTAATCTTCATATTTCCTCTTTGTTGGTCTCTCATTTCCCTACTGCATTTTCTTTGTTGTAAATGCCCTTCTTCTCCCTCCCCACCATAGTCCCTCTTGGCCTTTATTTGATTCTCTACATGGATGTCAAATGCCACTTCTTCAGAAGACAGCTCCAACTCCTGGTCTAGGTTAGGCTTGTCAGCTCCTATTAAAGGCTCTGTTAGCACCTCGTACTCTCCCTGCCTGAAACTCGTCACAGCTGCGTTTAATAACGAGCCGTGGGCATGCATGTAACACCACATCTATCATTACACTGCACACTCCATGATGAACTTTGGCTTGTTCATAGCTCTAATCCAAGAACTTAGTTCACAGCCTATCCTGGGTGACTGCTCCCCTGGGACCTAAACTAGTACATATCTGGACTCCACGCTCATTTATTAGTGTTGATATTTATAATTATAACTACAAGGGCATTAATGTTTACAAAACATTTTCAGCTCCACACAACCTATGATATATACAATATTTCCCCATTTTCTGGAGGAGGTTGAGGCTCAGAGACTTGAAATAACTTTACCAAGGTTATACAACTAGGAAGGCTGGGATGTGAACTGAGGTTTATCTGATGCCAAGATGTTTGGTTGACCCACTGCACCATGGCTACCAGATGAGAACCCGTGATTACTAATTTCTCTTAGATTCTCCACTTTTTCTTCAGAATACTACCCCCTTCTACCACCCCCAACCCTGAAGACCTTTCTTGGTTAAAAGCATACACGCTTCTGCTGCTGCATCATCTTCTCCTACTTCCTCCTCTTTTTCCTCCATCATCATCATCATCATCATCATCATCATTGCCATAATCTTCATCATCACATTTATCCTTATTATTAAAGTAGGAATGGACACAGAGTAAATCAGGATGTCCCACACATGGAGTTTATAGTCATATCCCTAGTGTCTTATTCATAGAAAATACTCAACAAATACAGGTGTCCTCCCTAAAGAAATCAAGTATATACACTTTAACAGCTGGTAGTTCAATTTTGAAAATGAAATGTATTTTAATAAACACTGCCTTTATAATTGCTTATAGTGTGAGTAGACATTTTGGGGGATACTCTATAAAGACTGAATTGAATGAATGAACTGAATTGAATTGAATTTGTTCATTCACAAAGTAGTACTCCATACTAAAATCCTTTCATTTAGATGGAGATTAAAGAAGCACTTATAAAGTATCTCCTTCTCACGCATGTGGTTTTGATGAGGACTATTATGATGTGCTAAAGCGCTGTCCCAGAGAATGAGGTTAGATTAGATTCTCAGAACTAGAAACACCAAGTCTCTCTCCCATTCACAGCCAGCCTTTGGCAGACTCTGGAGGAATGCTGGGTCAGGGCTTGTTTGAGGAGTCTCACAACCCTCTCCTGGCAGAGTTCTCTTCTGGTGCTTTCCTTAGGCGGTGACTCATAGACAAGCGAAGTGAGGCTGCATGCACCTTTTTTGTTTTTGTTTTAATATATTTTATTTATTTTTTACAGAGAGGAAGGGAGAGGGGTAGTTAGAAACACCAATGAGAAACATCGATCAGCTGCCTCCTGTACACCCCCTCCTGGGATGTGCTTGCAACCAAGGTACATGCCCTTGACCACAATTGAATCTGGGATCCTTCAGTCCGCAGGCTGATGCTCTATATACTGAGCCAAACCTTAGGGCTGCATGCACGTTTTAATATTACTTATTTCTTGTCTTTTTTTTTTTTTAAGCCTTCTTCTAGCTCCCAGGGAAACCCCACACAAAATGGTCATAGCAGCCAGAGACTAACATTATTTCACAATGACGACTCCTGTACCTTGGATTCTTGGTTGTTATGAGAGATGGGTTGGTTACCCATTATGTATGAAGACAAAGACACTCTCACACATACATCAGTGTCCTGCTGCTTTCAGTTGTCAGGAAACAAGAGGGTGACTATGTAACTTGGGAAGAATAAATGATGCGCTTAATAAGGCACGGTCATACCAAGAATTCTCAGGCACTCTGTTCAAGAGATTGTTTGCTACTTAAATACAGAGTCTGAAACTTGGTATCATAGTATTCTGTCCTCAATAACACAGATCATAGGTTGTCAAACTATGGTCTATGAGTCAAATCTGTTCCTCTATCTGTTTTTGTTCAGCCATGACTTGAGAAGGGTTTTGCAGGTAAATATTTACAATCAATATGATGAACAGGAATGCTAACTTTTAATACCATTTAAGCAAATATTCCCCTACAAATCTGTTCTTCTCATGAGTAGACTTATATTACAAAAGATTTGCATTAAATTATTATTATTATACAGTATTTTTAATTTCATCAATAAAATTTTTAGGAAATTTGTTCTCTTTTATATAATATTAGAGTCTCGATGCACGAAGATTCATGCAAGACTGGGCCTTCCTGCCGAAACTGGTTTGGTTCAGTGGATAGAGCATCAGCCTGTGGACTGAAAGGTTTCAGGTTCAATTCCAGTCAAGGGCATGTACATTGGTTGTAGGCACATCCCTGGTAAGGGGTATACAGGAGGCAGCTATGTTTCTGTCTCATCGATGTTTCTAGCTTTCTATCCCTCTCCCTTCCTCTCTGTAAAAAAATCAATAAAATATATTAAAAGACTGGTTGTTCCTTCCCCTGGCTGCCAGCACCACCTTTGCTCCACCCAGAACCACCCTTCTGCCTTTCCACCTTCCCACGCTGCCCAGAGGCCCAGAGCAGCTGGGGCCGTGCAGGAACACCTGCATCGTTGCCATGGCAATGATGCAAATGTCCTGCCGTTGGCTGCTTAGCACCTGTGTATGCAAATTAACCCGCTATCTTTGTTGGGTTAATTTGCATAATCACTCCTGAATGGCTGGTGGGCATCATAAAGGTATAGTCAATTTGCATCTTTCTCTTTATTAGTGTAGACTTAAGAGCTGGCAAAGCCTAAAATATGTACTATCTGTCCCTTTACAGAGGGTTTGCTGATCACTAGGTTCTGGCTCCTAGCATAGTTCTGGGTCCTAAACCCTTTCCACACTGTGTCCTGCCATATTACTCCTCACACGTGGAACACTTGTCATATCTGAGTATCTGTGGCTGCCCCACAGCTCTCCATGCACCAGTTATCTCTTGGGCCTGGAATATGTCACTCTCTGTCTCCTTGATTGCTTTGCCTACTGAAATCAGACTGATTTTCCAAGGCCTAGCTCATATGCTACCCTCCAGTCTGAAGCCTTCCCAAGTCAGATTAAAAATACTCATAGAAAACCTTTTATCTGAACATTTCATGGCTCTCTTCCCAGAAACTCAGAACATGTACACACAGAAGTGCAAAATTACATCTTTATGTTAGCCAAGCAGTACTCAAACCCACTGGGATAATGACAAGGAGGATTGTTGCTATCTGTTGAATGCTTACAGGGACTGGTCACTATTGTAAGTACTGTACATACATCATTCGTTCATTTGTTCAATTAATATCTATTCATACCATGCACCAGGCCTGGTGCTGGGGGTGCAATGGCAAATAAGACAGGTAAGAGTCAGACTTAATGGAATGTCCAGTCTTTCGACAACTTTGCAAGGTTGGAATGATTGGTTCCGTTTTACCAATGAGGAAACAAAATCAGAGAAGACAGGCTAAGTAATTTGCCCAAAGATATATAATAATAAGTGGTGAGCAGGATTTGAATGCAAAACTAGATGTCTGAGAGAAGCTGACATTACTAGTAAGGATTGTTCTCTCTAATGGCTTTCTTTGGTTTTATGCCATTTGTAAAGACCCCAAGGAAGGAATAGAGAGTTCCTAATGTTTGCCTTCCCAGTGGAAATAACTCTGTGCTTGTGAGCCAATGCACAGGTGCACCTCCTTCAGGAATGGCCCCTGGTGTAGACAGAGTCAAAATCCACTTTCCTCACACCCCCTCAATACCCAGTGCATCCTTCTGTTATTATACTTACTCTCACTACTATAATTTTTAAAACATGTTTCTCTCACTGGAGCAGGAGCTCTTTTAGAACAAGGACCATGTGTAATTCACTTCCGTGTTCCGGCTCCTAGCATAGTTCCAGGTCCTAATAGAAATGTGACAAATGTTCACTGTGTGAATAAACAAAAGACTTAATTGGTAGCCTATTCTTACGATAATGAAAGTAGCCGGTGTTTGCTGTGATTGGGAATGCCCTGGGTAAAAGCACTATCCCTCTCCATCTTCATCGTGACTCTGTGAAGTCACTACTGTGTCATCATCTCAAGGTCACACAGATTTTAAGTTACAGAGAGATTTAAGTTACAGTTAATGGTCTCCAAATCCTTCCCAGGACACCTCCCAGGACTTAGACGACCATCTTTTCCATGCATCTTCCTACACTTCACCAACCCTTGTTGTGGCCCGAGGAAGTTCTGGCCCCTGATTTAACCCTCAACCGGCCCTGCCTGGTGTTTAGGTGCTTGCATCCATGTTACCTCCCTCACAAGACGGCAGCTCCTGTGAGCGGAATCCTGTGCTCAGCGCCCTGACTCCTTAGAACCCATAGCTCCAGCCCCTGCATGCTCTTAAGATGCTGCATTGAACTTGGGATAAAAATAATATTAAGCTCACTGCATTATTATTATTATGATATTATAATCCAATAAAGCCATCCTAATTCCATGTTTTTATAGTATAAGCTTCTTTCACAATGGACTAAAAGCCTTGAAGGATAGGAAGGATGTAGAAAGAAGATGAGAGGAGGAGAGAAAAATGTGAGCAAAATCCAGCTGGAGTTACATGTGGGGCCTGTCAAGGCCAGCTCAGGCTGTCATTTGGCTATATCACCTGCTGAGGCCCCACTGATTTCAATGTGAAACCAGGACTGAGAATCCCTAGGAAAGAGCATCAGATATGAGTGAAGAGCAGTGGGCAAAATGCTGGAAGCACCAGAGAGGTTAGATCCTGGAAAACCTTGAGGCACCATGCCTGGGTCTTGCATTGGAGAGGAAGGGGATCCATGGAGAATTCAGAATAAGGAGGAGAGAGACCACCTACCCCTCTCCACTGCAGAAACAGGCCGGTGAAGGAGAATGGCCTGGCTTAGGAGAGTTGGAACCACAAAGACAACATGAAGGATGAGTGGGGAGACACACAGTAGCCCTCCCAGGAATGACATGTCGAACTGAGGGACAGGGAAGGGGTCCATGTGGGCTACACAAGCAAGACACAGCTGTAGGCTGAATGAGGAGAACCAGGTTTCTGAGCCAGCTCAGCCACTGGCTGCTTGTGTGACCTCAGTCCCCAGATCTCCCTGACTCACTTTTCTTTAAAATATATTTTACAGAGATAAAGGGAGAGGGATAGAGAGTTAGAAACATCGGTGAGAGAGAAACATTGACCAGCCGCCTCCTCCAAACCCCCTACTGGGGATGTGCCCGCAACCAAGGTACATGCCCTTGACCGGAATCAAACCTGGGATCTTTCAGTTCACAGGCAGATCCTCTATCAACTGAGCCAAACCAGTTTTGGCTCCCTGACTCAAGTTTAAAGAGAGAGCTGTTTGCTTTAAAAGGCCATTATGAAGGCTAAATGGGGAGGGGAGGGAGAATATGTTAAAGCAATTGGCACAGAGTAAGGACTCAGCAAATAAAAATAAGGTTGAAAATTAATTATGTCTCTCTTCTCTCTCATATTCTGCCCTTTCGCATTCTGCCATTGTCTATCTTTACTGAGTACAGTTTAATAGAGAACAAATCTTAGGGGCTAAAAAGATTGTAAAATGCACTCTAGGCTATACCACTACGTGGGCCAACTTCTTGAAGACACTGTGTGAAACAGACAGTGACCACAGGGAACAGCACAGTGGAGGAGGCAGTGATTCAGGAAGGCACTTAAGGTGGGTTTTGTGGCTAAGAGTCTGGGCCCAATTTCCCCACAATAAATGGCTACACCAGCGTGGTCCTGCAAAACCCTCTTCATTCAGTTGGAAAACAAATACACGATGACAATGAACTATGCTAGGAGAGAACAGACGGGAGCACACGTGGGGTAGTTCCTGCCGGTGTGCGCAAGCCCAGAGGCAGGGAGGTGGGAAGGGGGACAATGGTGAGGCTATGCTCTTGCTCTCAGATGGGGACGACACACAGACACCAAAGGTCCATTGATTCTTCTGCTGCCCATCCCTGGTATGTTGGCACTTGCTGGGCTCTGGCATTCTCTTCTTCTCACCTCTTTATTCTCCAGTCACTCTCATGCCTGTGGGTTTGATCCTCTCTGACAGCTCAATATCCATATATAGCTATCTGTTCTGCTCTTTCTCCTGAGCATCAAACCTGTATCTCCATTCACTTCATTTTTATTTTGTGTTTTTCATTTATTTTCTGTTGATGTAAAACATACTTAGAACAACGTCCACAAATCTTAATTGAACAATTAACCACCCAGATCAAGATACAGAACATTTCCGACATCTCTGAAGGTTCCTTTGTGCTCCTTCTTAACCAATTACCCACCTGCCCTGGAGACCACCACTCTTTTGATTTCTATCATCATCAGTTACTTTTGCCTATTTTTGAAATTCACATAAATGGACATTAAGGAAGCTGTAACGGGTTGCTTTCATCATCATGGAGATCTAGCCATATTATTGATATTGCAGTAGTTTCCTTTTTTTTCTTAAAATTTTTTATTGGTTTCAGAGAGGAAGGGGGGGAGAGAGAGAGAGAGAGAGAGAGAGAGAGAGAGAGAGAGAGAGAGAGAGAGAGAGAGAGAGAGGAGCATTGATAATGAGAGAATCATTGATCGGCTGCCTCCTGCACTCCCCACACTGGGGATCAAGTCCACAACCCAGGCATGGGCCCTGACTGAGAATCCAACCATGACTTCTTGATTCATAGGTTGATGCTTAACTGAGCCATGCCAGCCGGGCAGTAACTTCCTTTTATATTGCTCTGTAACAGTGGTTACAATTTTGCTACAGACACCCCCAGGGGCTGGCTTTTGGCATTCTCCAGAAAAACTTATTCACTTTTGTCTGGAAATATTTGTGATTGTCACATCTCAGGGTGGGTGAGATGGGGAATGCTACTGGATAGAAGCCGGTATGCTGCTAAATATCTCACAAGGCACAGCACAGCTCCTCCTGATAAGGGTGCAGAATGTCAATGTGCCAAGATTTCGAAACCCTGTATATTACTTCCTATAGTTGCTGTAACAAATTACCACAAACTAAATGGCTTAACACAACATACATGCATTATCTAAAGTATCTTTCGGTTCTGTAGCTAAGGCGTCTGAAATGGGTCTCACTGTCTAAAATCAAGGTTCAACAGAAGCAAGATGTTCCTCTTGAAGACTCTAGGGGAGAATCCATTTCCTCATCTTTTCCAGCTTCTTTGAGGCTTGTGGCATTCCTTGTCTCATGTGCCCTTTTTGTCATCAAAGCTAATAATAGGTGGCCAAACCTTTATCACACTGCATCGCTGTGACATTAACCCTTTCACCTAGAAAGATCTCTGTGATTATAGTGGACTCGTGGATAATCTGGGATACTCATATCAACTCAAGATCCTTAACTTAATGGATATATGCAAAGTCCCTTTTGCTTTATAAAATAATATATTCACAGGGTCCAGAATGGGGGAGGGGAACATTAGTCTACCTATCACACCCTGCCATGTGATATTCCACTGTATGAAAATACTGCAATTCATCTATCCTACTGTTGGTCTGGTTTTACTTTTTAGCTTTTACTCACAAAGCTACTATATACATTCTTGTACCAGTCATCTGCATGCATTTCTGTTAGGCATATGGTATATACTCAAGAGTGCAATTTCTGGGTCATAGGGTAAAACATATGTTTAACTTGGGTAGACAAAGCTAAAGAGTTCTACAAAGCGATTGTAACAATTTGCCCCCTTGCCAGCAGGGTGGGTTTCTATTTTCACTTTCCACTGAACATCTCCATGAATTTCAGAGACACCTTCAATTCAACTTCTCCAAAACTGTGCTGTCTAGCTCAGTGAATGATTGTTTCCCCTGATATCCAAAGCATGCCAACTGGGAAGCACCCTGGACTCTCCCCTTTCCGCCCACTTTCAATTAGTCACGGCGTTATCTTATCCGGTACCGTCAGTGCTTGTTTCCATTCTTCCCTTGATGGAGGGCTTCGTCACCTCAGTCCCTCCTGGGTGCCATGCTCCCAGTCTAATCCCCTCCAGTCCAACCTTCACACTGCTGTTGCAGTCACCTTTTCTAAAATCCAAAACCTAATCCACATCTTCCCTTTGCTCATATAATAAAGGAGCTGGGCCCTGCCTACCTCTAACCCTTCTATTCTCACTCAATGAGACCTCTAAGTTTTACCTGCACAGAACTGCTTACAATGTACTCAGACTGGTCCTGTCCTCATTTAATGCCCACTCATCTTTGATGGTTCAGACTACCAGTTCCTTCTCTACTGAACCTTCTTCCTGATAATCCTTCCATCAAGTAGATTTAAACCTTTTCACTTCTGTTCATTATACCCTGAACAAACTTTTTACTGGAGTACCTATTACTTTTCACTGGTCTCTGCCTAATAAGCATAAGCCTTCAAGAGCAATGACTGTTTTGTCATACCAGGAATTAGCCTGATATATAAGTAGACACTAATCAATGTTTATTGAAATGAAACTGAGTTGAGACAATACATGCTAATATGACATGGAGGAAGAGCTGTGCAAGGAAGGAATAGTATCATTTTTTTTTTTTTTTTTTTTTTTTGCAGGGCTACTATAGAGATTTCAGGAGAAAATGTAACTAAGGTTTCCAGCAGCCTGCTAGGCACATAGTAGGTACGCAATTAGCTACTATTATTACTTCTAGTGGTGAAAACTAGCATCTTTAGTGAACATCAAGAGGATTTTTAGCTTGCTGGTCAAGGCCAATCTTGAAATTTTCTTCACTTAGTAGACAATTATAAGCACATCTGTCTACATTTATACAACTTACATAGTTTTCAAGCCAGAGGTGCACTGATTATGGAGAGGGCTCTTTAATCTTAGTGAACTTTTGTTAGATTATTTTAGTTTTGTGTCTGGAACACTGAGTGATTGTTGATTTAGAACTAGCATTGGCTTCACTCTTTTTTTTAAGTTCATATAGGCATTAGATTCCAGTTTTTCTTAAGAGAGCAACCAGTAGTTGATTGTTTGTATCTTATCTCCACTCTTCTTTGTGTGTTAGTCTTAGGCAGTATTATGTCCCTGAGAGTTAACTGCACAAGGTCAACCAATGATCTAGCCAGATGCTTTGCAAACGGTAATCCCTCAGTAGAAACACCTCACTTTACAAAGTGTTTCCTCATCCTATATTTCCAATACCCCCCTGGCACCATGCCTATTTACTACAATATTATTGACTATACTCCCCAAGCTGTACTTTACATTCCCATGATAATTTTGTAACTACCAATCTGTGCTTCTCAATCCCTTCACCTTTTCACCCAGTCTCCCAACTCCCATCCCTCTATGCAAACATTTAAAATAAAAATTAGCAAACCAAATTCACCATCATAAAATAGATTTTTAAACCTAAGCAAGGTTTATTTTAGAAATGCAAAGATGACTCAATATCAGAAAAATCTATTAACAGGTTAAAAAGAGAAATCATATGATCATCTCAGCGATGCAGAGAAAGCATTCAATAAAATTCAATGCCATCTATTTTTAGAAACCCCTAGTAAACAAGGATAAAGGGTGGTTTCTTAACCTGGTATGAAGCTATCTCATAAAACCTCAGAGTTAACCTCATACTTAATGATAAAACTTAAGAAACATTCCCATGTCCCAAGACAAAAATGCTTTTTATCACCTACTATCAGAATTACACCAATATCTTCACCAGCGCAGCAAAACACACACATACATACATACACACACACACCCCATAAATGTAAATATTAGAAAGGAAGACAAAGAATTGGTATTTGCTAAAAACATACATTATCTTCACAGACAACGGAAGAGAATCTACAGACAACCAAAGGGAATCTACAGACAAAACTAATTAAAGAGTGTGGTAAAGTTGCTGAATACAAGATTAACATACGAAAATTAATGCACATGAGCAATAACAAATTTAAAAATATAAGAACATATATACTCATTACAGTGGAAAAATAATTTAAAACAGCATGGACAAAAACAGATGATCGTATGGCAGTAGCTCAGGCTAATAGAACAGAGATCTTGGAAATATATGCAAATGTATGTAACCCTTATTGTGAAAGAGAAGATATTAGTGGGAGGTATCAGTGGGCGACATTGTATGGGGAAAGAAAAAAAATTAGCTTCCTTACCTCATTCCATATATAAAGTTAAAATCCAGTTAGATTAGTAAAGCCTTAAATGTAGTAACATAAAATTTAAACCCTATTGTATCTGCGTATGAATTTTTTGAGAAACTCACAAAATGTAAGTGAAGGCCATAAAAGGCTTAAGTAAATGGCGGGAAAACTCAATACCACAAAGAGTAAATCTTTCCAAGAAGTGTTTTTCCAGGTTTGAAGTTCACCTGCATCAAAATTACCTAGAGTACTTTTTAAAATGTAGACTCTTAGGCTCCATTTCCAACGGCTGACTCCACATCCTCCAGCTGAGGATGAAGCCCTGGAGTCTGCATTTAGAAAGCTCTCCAAAGGATTCTCTTGTGTACTAACCTTTCTGAACCTTTGCTGTAGGGAAGAAGGTCCTAACCTGAATTGCCCAGGAGAATCACCTGGGAAAGTTTTTTTTTTTAATTTTTAATTTTTTTTTTAAATTTTATTCAAATGCCCGAGCCACATCCCATAACAACTGAATCAGAATTTCTGGGAAGGATACCTGTGCATCAACATTCTAAAAGTTCTGCCAAGATTCCAATGTGCAGCCCACTCTGGATGAGAGTGCCTCTAGAATTAGGTCTGTAAGGTTTGCTGCCCTTCCTTAATTTGAACATTACTCCTAGCGCTAACCTAGTAGGAACTGGGCTTTATTTTGATTAAGGAAACACAGTTTCCTTCTATAAGGGTTATGACATTCACTCGGTATCCCCAGCATCCTGTCTTGATACCCAGCAGGGGCTTGGTGGTCATTTTCTGAAATAAATTCAACTAAGTGAAACAGAATGAAATGAATCAATATGTAGTTGAATAGAATTTTCACCAAATGCCACTGGGTTCAACAAACCTATATAGCACCTGGCACAATGTTATGCTATGAGAGCTATAGAGATGAACAAAATATACTTCTTCCCTTCAGTTGTTCATGATCTGATGGGGGAGGCAGAAATAGGCTAACGTATTTTACAGTCGAGCAGACAATGAGAAGTGTACAGAATATAAAAAAGGGAATAAAAAATTGGTTCTTAATGACAGAATCTGGAAGGCATCATTGAAGAGTGGCCTTGAAGTATGCCCAGGAAGAAATTCGGAAAATGGGCAGTTGTGCTATAGGCATAGGGAATTCTGCACAGCATAAGCCGAGTCAGGCGGGCCTTTCTCTAACCTTCATGGAAGACGGTAGGGCAGATATCAAAGGCTTCCTTTCTTTCTGATTTC
Organism: Pipistrellus kuhlii; assembly: GCF_014108245.1. Taxonomy (NCBI): domain Eukaryota; kingdom Metazoa; phylum Chordata; class Mammalia; order Chiroptera; family Vespertilionidae; genus Pipistrellus; species Pipistrellus kuhlii. The sequence goes on from NW_023425595.1 coordinate 34,761,973, forward strand.
CTTGTGACCACTCTCGTTTTTCAAGTATTTTGCCTCTAGTTTATTAAATCTACCTCCTGGTGCCTCAGCTGATTTCTTCCAGGAAAAGTTTTCATTAGCATTTCTATGGGGAGCACCTGCTACCCCATCTATCCCTATTAACTGAAGGCTGGGGCAATGGGCTGTTAAGAGGGGAATTTTAATCCCCTCCTGACTCATCTGTTTTCTAATTTAGAATGTTAGGTCCAAAATCACAAATGGCTGACCAGTGAAAACCACCCTTAACATTAAAAATGATAAAAGACATGCTTCTCAATTTTATATCTTTAACATTAAAAACGATAACAAATGAGTGCTTCTCAATTTTATATCTATGTAAAATTAATGTATTAAAATCAATCAACTTCATGAATTATTTAGAATCATAATTCTACAGATACCTTAGATACCATATGAATGCAAAAAAAAAATCAGGCTACTGTGGGTAGCTTATGAATTAGATGAACTGTTAAATAGGGAAGGTTTCTTAAAACCACAGCATCAAAGGACATTTGATATTATCTGCTGAATATATATTGTAGGGTAAAACTAATTATTGTAATATGTATATGACTCTATGTATATTTTGCATTATATACCAATATATTAAGCTGACGGATTATGTGTTCTTTATTTAAGCAAACTGCTTCCACTGATGTCATGTGACAGATGTGCTTTGTAAAGCCCATGAGATAAGCCAGTCACCATGGTGTAAACCACCATGATTTATGTAGAGTTGCAGAAGAAAAGGGTTTGTGAATCAAATTACCATTGAAATGGAGTCCAACTTGGCTTCTAAGGCAAGGTAAGCCTCCTTTACAGCAGACACAGGACATATTTAAACTCAGCAGATATCGGAACCATACCAAAGAAAAGAATGTGAGACAATTGGGAAGGAAAATCAATGTTCCAGATAAGCCTACAATTTCCAGGCATTTTTTTTCTTTTAGTATCTTTAATTAATTGATTATCTTATTTTTCATATCTACTTCCACCCAAAGTGCATTTCCCTATTATTGGTTTATTTCTCCTCTGGAACAAAAAATAATATTAAATTTCACATCAAATTTGTCATGCAGTTAAGTTGTTCCTTAGAGAAACTGATCTCTTATCAACACTCATTCTGATTCAAAACCATTCTGATTATCCAGCAAAATGGACATGCTGCCCAGAATCATATGCATAATTAAATATTACGGAAGATGCAAATCAGAAAAAAAAATTTTTGAGGTGCTCAGATTTTTTTGTGTGATAACCATCACAAATAAGCATTCTCACCGGCTCCAAGAGAATAGCCTTCTGCTATTCAACCCAATCACTTGCAGTATGTGTATAATCCTAACTGTAAAGCATGACATGCTTACTGAACAGTTAAGGTTTTTTTTGTTTTGTTTTGTTTGTTTGTTTGTTTGTTTGTTTGTTTTTGGGGTGGGAAGAGGCTATACAGCACAGGTACAAGCTAAAATATTTAGAGTGAGTTGTATCTGAGGGTGGGTCGTTCCCTGACTGTCTGGCCAATCATCCATGGACAAGCAAGCCCAGCCAACCTGGAAACATCAACTGAGTGGGATCACCCAAGGAGACTTAAAATTCTGGAATCTCTCTTGATTGGCATTGACTCTATGGACGTGAGGAGAGGTAGTTCCTGCCTGGCGGGTGTTAAGGTTCCACCTGCCACAGGGTCAGAGAATGGGAGTAGGAAGATAAAGAGGCTGGACCAGAGCTCTCAGGGAGGGACGTAGGGCCTTAGAAATAAGAAAGCCATGGCAGAATCACAAGCTACATCTTGGCTTTTATTTATTTATTTATTTATTTTTTTATGCCCCTTTCTTTTCTTGTTGATGCTCTCTTGGTAGCAGCATAAAGATGTTATGAAAATTGTACCTCCTGGTGACTATGAAGCAAGGGAAAGGATATGTGTCCTTGCATGACCCAGAGCTTGAGAGGGAAGCGGTACACTCCTTGGGGACCAGTGTGGTCAAGATAACAATAAACCCGGAGAATAATGTCAGGTGGGAGGGGGAATGCAGGAAGATGGAGTAGTGGCCAACAGATTAGCTGCCCCTTCTCAGTGAAAATGCTTTCCAGAGTTGAAACCTGGAGAAGGGTTGAATTGGTCTTAACAGAGAGGATGTTAGCTATGCTGTTCTTTCCTCAGCGTGTAAAGAAGTGGTTGTTATTTCACTGGGGAAAGACCAGTCTGACATGAGGCTGCACAGGGTCTTGGCAAAAGACGCTAATTCTGCAGTCGTCCTGGCCACACCCTCTGGCCAGCCGGAGGCACCTGGCTGTGGCGTTGATGAAGGACCCCATAAGCCACATCTGGGATACCTTCCATTCGATTATCCATCATGCACATCTGCTTCCCCAGAGACCTCCACGCCTGGATGTTACATGTTTAGAGTCAACTGTGATCAGCTAGCTGGTTGATTCAGGTTGAAAAATGGGCAGGACTAAAAGCTAAGCATTCAAAAAATACATATTGGATGCATGAAGGATGACAAAGCAGGCTAGAAGGCTGAGACTACAGCGGAGGGGGAATTCTAGAAGAATGGAAAGAGAGAGAGGTTATGCCCTTGCTTGAAAGCATTCATTTACAGGGCATTCAACTGTGTTAAAAAAGGGCGTTGGTGGTGGTAAGAGAATGGGAAACATCTGGAGAACATAAAGAGACAGGAGAAAGGAGAGAAGGTTGGAAAGACATATCTAAAAAAAGTGAAAAATCAGAATAATGAAACATCATGTAGAAGGCTAGAATAGGACCAAAATGCATTAATTATCTGCGTGCCAGGTACAGTTTTCCTCATTTAAGCCTTGCCATGTCTAGCATAGGGCCTGGCCTAGAGCAGGTGTTCAAAAATAAGTCGAATATTAAATTAATAAATGAGCGAGTACTCCTCAACCTCTCCATCACATCCGATAGGAGGCTGAGGCCCAGAAAGGTTAAGAGACTTGCCCAATGTGTCACAGCCAGTAAGAAACCTAAGCAGTCTCACTTCAAAGGCCCATGGTGGAAGGAGGAGGGTGAGAGCTACAAGGATTGTTCAAGGAATCCAGCAGAAGAGGGTGTGGCGCTTGGGTAGCTCCCAGGGACGGCGAGAAGGGAAGGAAGAACCAAAGGCCAGGCGAATTGGGAAGAGGGAAGAGGGTTACTGGTCACTGGGAAAGAATTCTTCTTCTGCAAGAACGGGGCCCTGGGGGGAGGCATGAAGGCCGGTGGGTGGCGACCGAGCCAGCAAGGGGCAGCATCTAGACTCGTGCAGTGGGCACGATGGGTGGGGCGGAATGGAAGCGCAGCCTGTGCAAAACATTGCAAAGGGTCTTTGTAAGGCAGGGAGGGGTCTGAGGTAGGGCGGGATGGGGGAAAGGTGGCTGAAACGGTCAAGTGAAAGACCTGGGCAGGTTGAGGAAGAGCCATAAGAAAGATCTGAAAGAAATCAGCCTCGGGAGGGTGCCTGGGCAGGGTCTGGGGAGGGTGTGGTCTGGGTTGGGGGGGGGGGGGGGATGTGAGGCCTGCGATGTGGAGAATGAATGAGTCCTGGGTAGAGGGTAAGGCTGACCAGCCCCGTTGCATGAGCCAACATCGGGAATCTCACCTGTAGGAGCTGCCCACGGCAGTCGCCACCTCCTCGCGGATCTGCCTATTGAGGGCGTCAGCCGCCGCTCGCCCCTTGCCCGCCTCGGGGCCCGCGGCCGCGGCCTGGGCCTGGGCGGCGGCAGCGGCGGGGACGGCGGGCAGCGGCGTCTGCTCCGGGCCCAGCCCCTCGGCACGGCGCAGCATCCAGGCCGGCCCGGCCTTCTTGCGCGTGTAGCGCTCGTCCGAGCGCATCGCCTCTCCCGCCCCGACGACCACACCCGCTCCGCCGGGGGCCGCGGCCGCCCGCTCCGGGGCCTCGGCGGCCACCTGCACCGGCCGGCGCTCCTGGCTCGGGGGCCGGCGCTTGGGCGTCCCGAGGAGCCCGGGGGACGGCGCCGGGGCGGCGGCGGCGGGGACGGGCGCGGGCTTGGGGATCCACGGGTGATCGCCGCGGCGCGGCAGCGGCCAGGCGCGGAAGTCCTTCTGGTACTGCGTCTCGCGCTCGAAGGGCACGTCGGACGGCTGGTACTCGCTGCGCGGCCGGCAGCTCGGCTCGGGCCGCTGCACCTTCCAGGCGCGGTAGTCCTGCCGCATCACCGAGTCCGCGGGGCCCGCGCCGGAGGGGCCGGAGCCGGAGCCCGAGCCCGAGCCCGGGCCGGCGGGGCCCGCTCTGCTCCGGCCCGAGGCGGCCGCCGGCTCGCGCTCGCCGCTGGGCCCCGGAGCCGGTCCCGTTGCCCGGGCAACTGCATCCAGCTCGCCCTGGGCCGGCTGCGTCTCTATGGCGACCGCCGCGGGCGCCGAGGGGGGCGCGTGCACCGGCTGCACCGGCTGCACCGGCTGCGGCGGCTGCGGAGGGGCGCCCGGGTGCTCGGTGGCCTCCGAGTACTTAGTGAAGACCAGCGGCACGGCGATGTCCGCCTTGTCCAGCTGGTTCCAGAAGCGGGCGATGCAGCAGGCCCGCGTGATGCACGGCCACGCCATGCTGGTAGCTGCAAAGCGGGTCTTCCCTTCTTCTCTTTGTGGTGCGAAGGCGAGTCCCTTACTCCTTCTCCAGTCCTCTGGCCCTCCACCGGCCAATCTGATTCCCACCGGTTTGGTGTTTTTTTTCTTTTTTTTCTTTTTTTCCTGGGTAGACTGCGTGCCTCGCCCTCCGCCCTCAGAAAGCACCCGGGAAGGTAGGGGCGGCGCCGCTGTCACCGAGATCAAGTCCCTGGGTTACCGGCTGCTGCAGAGAGGCCTGGGGAGCCGCCCGCTGCAGGCACCGGCGGGGCGAGCCGCAGAGCCCCGAGTCCCCGAAGAAGGCGTCCGGACGCGCCCCTCCCTGAGGCTGCGGCGGCGGCGCGCACCCCCGGCCGAGCCCGGCGACGCGCGGCGAGGTGGCCACGGCCTTAGGCCATGGCGCAGCGGGAGGGCCGGGCACCGGGGCCGCCGCGGCCGCGGACGAGTCGTCTTTTATTCTCCTTCCAGCCGGCCACCTAGCAGGGCTGGGAGGCGGTCACCTCCAGCGAGGCTGAGCGTTGCTGACTCTGCCGCTGCTGCTGCTCCCGAAGATGCTGCTGCAGCTGCCGCCGTCGGCGTCTCTGCAGCAGGGAAGCGGCCCCACCCTTTTCAGCCTCTCAGCAGGGAAAGAAAAAAAAATCTAGGAAAGATGCTGAGAGAAAGCGCGCTGCGCTGCAGAAAAAAGAAAAAAATCACCTGCTGTCGTCAGCGCGCGCGCGGCTGGGAGCTCGTCCTCTCTCTTTCTGCTCCTCCCTCCGGCAGCTCCTCCCTCCTCCGCTGCTAGGCAACAGCAGAATCAGGCCTAGGTGGGGTCCAGCCCTAGGCTCCTGACTACTGGCTGTCCTTGTGCTGGTTGCTTCTCTTGAGGGGGAAGAGGGGAGGGGGGTTCAGGCTCCTCAGTCATGGGGCAGGGGCTGGGAGGGGGTTGAACTTTAAAAGCATGGAGGAAACCCTAATAAAATGTCTGTCCCAGGATAGACACTGGTTTTTTTCCCCCCTCTTAAATTATTATTATTGACTACAGGCCCCGTGCACGAAATCGTGAACTGGAGAAGGTGTTCCTCAGCCCAGCCTGCACCCTCTCCAATTTCGGACATCCCTCCCACAATCCAGGACTGCTGGCTCCCAACCATTCGCCTGCCTGTCAGCCTGATCACCCCCTAACCATGCCCCTGACAGCCCCATTGCCCCCAACTGCCCTCCCCTGCAGGCCTGGTCATCCCTAACTGCCCTCACCTGCTGGCCATCTTGTGACAGCCATCTTTGACTGTCTTGTGTGATAGCATGAGGGTCAATGTCCATATTACCTCTTTATTATATAGGATTATTATATAGGATTTGAGTTAGAGAGAAACATGGATTTGTTGCTCCACTTATGCATTCGTTGGTTCAGATTTGTTGTTCCACTTAGTTATGCATTCCTTGGTTCATTCCTGTATGTGCTCTGACTTGGACAGAACTGGCAACCTTGGTGTATTGGGAGGACACTCTAACCTAGGGGTGTCGAACTCAATCAGAGAAGGGGCCAAAATCTAAAATCCAGCCTAAATCGCGGGCCGAATGGTTTACTGAACAGTCATAAACTGTCATTGTGATGGAAACGCAGCGGAGTGCAGTGATGACAGCGCGGTGCGGGCCACATTGCAAGGCCTGGCGGGGCGGATTTGGCCCTCGGGCCTTGTGTTTAACACATGTGCTCTAACCAATTAAGCTACCCTGCCAAGGCCAGGATAGATACTTTTTAAAAAGGGAGCTACTGTGATTGGCCAAAGTCACCAGGCCTAATTTGAACCCATTTTGGCTGCCTCCTGATCCAAGCATTTATGCACAGGCCTGGCTCCGATGTGTGGGGATGGGGACCAACAGGCTGGTTGGTACCCTGTCTGTTCCTTTCTTTGGGGCAAGGGCTATCTTAGAGACTCCCAAGAACTACCCTGTCCCTGTCCATTCAGCCCAGGAGGAGGCAGTGAGAAGGAGATTCTAAGTGGTGAAGCTGGGGTGCAGGGGAAGCAAAGGGGCAGTGCCCTAGGAAAGCGGCGGCCTGACACGTAAGGGATTTCCGGCATGTTCCTTACACCGACTTTTGATCTTGTTCTCCCTGGGTGGGAGAGTAGATATGGGGGTCAGACAGACCTGGCTTGGCTCTGACACTTAACTACCTGTGTCACTGGGCAGGCTGGGTCATCCCTGGACCTCAGTCACCTCATGTTTGAAGTAGAGGAAGCAAGAGTTGCCTCAAAGTGATTTGTGAGGATGGTTAAGGACTCAGAGCAGAAGCTCTGAGCCAAATCGCAGCCTAGCTTTTTTGTTTCTTAGCTGCAACCTCCTGACCTTTAGTTGCCTCTACGAATGGGGTTGCTACTTATGAACATGCAAGATTATTCTAAGAATGACATTAAGAGCCCTGGTCGGTGGGGCTCAGCTGGTTGAGTGTCATCCCGTGTGCCAGGAGGTTGCTGGTTCAATTCCTGGTCGGGGCACATGCCTGTTTTGTAGGCTCTGTTCCTGGTGGGAGCATGCCAATCGATGTTTCTCTCTCATGTTGACTATCACTCCCTTTCCCTTCCTCTCTCTAAAATCAATAAAAACATATATCACAACTATACTATTCTCAATAATAAATATTTTAAAAAGCACAATAGTAAGAAAATGAGATAATGCACTAAAAGCGCTGACCACGTCTGGCATCTAGCAAAGGTTCAATAAATAGCAGCTATTAGGATTCAAAGAACCCACCGGAAATCCATAGGTGGAGCTTCCCAGGCAGGCCAGCCATCTGGACATCTGCTCTAGGAAGACCCCTTGCTCTCCCAAGTCCCTTTAGGTCTCTTCTTGATGTCCCTCCACTTATGTCTCCTACCCTGTCTTCTACTCCCTACACCTAGGTTCATTCACTAGCCTTCAGCTCTGTTTCTCTCCAATACAGGCAGAGTGTTCAGCATCATCTAAGCCAGGGACATTGGTGTTTCCGGGCAAGAAAGTTCTTTATGTGTTTAGATTGGGAACTGATTTGCAAAGCACAGCTGTTTTGCTTTCTTTTGTTTTGTTTTGTTTTGTTTTGAAACCTTGAAATCAAACAGAATGAGAAGACAATTCTGATTCGTCAATTATCTGCTAGACTTCCTCCTACTTGGGTCTTTGCCTCAGGGTAATTTGATCTGAGTTCCACAAATAAAACGATGCCTGCACTGTTGTCCAGTCGTTAGGAAACACGTTTCTATGAACAATATAATCTGGCCTGACACTTCTTAGCCCCAATTCTGCATAACTCTCCTGATACCCGCTCTATCTTGTGGGACATAGAAGGAGCTTAGCTCCTATATCACAGTAGGATGGAGGTGGGTGGGGCTCAGTTAGATGTTTTATGGGTGAATGGGGAGAACGGGACAGAATTAGAAAACAGTGTGGTGAACATAAGAAAGATTCATCACAAGGTGCTGAATTAGTGACTAATGAGAGATGAGTAGGAGCTCTCCCATCAGAAATGTAAGATTTTGGAGTCAGACAGACCTGGTTTGGCTCTGACACTCTCTGTGTCACTTCTTTTCTGAAAGATGGACGTGGGTTAGAGGGGAATCGCCCTTGACACCAGGCAGGGACAAGCTTGAAGAGAGAAGCTGCGAGCTAAGGATTGTGATGGGACAGACAAAGAATCTGGAGCGTGAATGACCTTGTGGGCTGCGGCACCAATCTAACTCTGGACACTTTTGTTTATTTCTCATTTAATTCTTTTCCTTTTTTTGTTTCTAGAATTCTTCTTATGAGAGAAAAGAAACCCATTTCTGTTTAGGACACTTCCATAATGTGCATATCAGAATGCAAACCCTAATTAATATTGATAAGGATGCAATTTTTTTTCATATAAATAGCCAATTCTTTAAGTATGGTTATTTAGCTAGTCTGTCCTTGCCTCGCTGACAATGCCTCCTCTAGTATATAACAAGTTTTCATATTTATGTGGATCTGTTTCTAATATTTTTTGTAAGAGAATTTTTTTTTTTTTTTTTTTTTTTTGGTAAATCATAGAAGTAGAAAAAGTAATTCCTTAAAGAAATGGGCTTAGGAAACAAGTTCTAGAGGTAAAGGAAGGGCTCCTGGAGCTTGGGAGTGAGGAAGCTAATGGTAACAGGCCTGGGGCAGGGAGCAGAGGGAGAGGGAGAGGGAGAGGGAGAGGGAGAGACATGCTCCAGGGAGAGGGCACTTGGTCCTCCATCCTAGGGTTTCAAGGGTGGAGATTTTAGAGGAGGTTCCAGGAGAAGATTTCAATATTCAGCAGCTTTCCAGGTGTGTACTTTCAGGGTTGTGGTCTCTACTGATTGATTGGCCAGCACCAGGGCAGGGGGTCATTCAATGCAACTGGTCCTGAGGTCAACCATGGGGCCACTGACTTGGTTTTGTTGCTTTTCTGGACCTGGAGCTGAGATACATCTGAGGCACAGATGTTATCTCTAGGTGTTTGTAAATTTTATATTCAGTTTTATTGGTTACTAACCCCTGAGTCTATCTTATAGACTAAAATTATTGTAGAACTTAATATTTGATAGGGTAAAACACTCCTCCATCTCTCCTTCTTCTTCTTCTTCTTCTTCTTCTTCTTCTTCTTCTTCTTCTTCTTCTTCTTCTTCTTTTTATCTCTCCTCTCTTAATTTCAGAGAGGAAGGGAGAAGGAGAGAGATATAGAAGCATCAATGATGAGAGAGAATCACTGATTGGCTGCCTCCTGCGTGCTCCCTACTGGGGATCGAGCCCGAAATTCTGGCATGTGCCCTTGACCAGAATCAAACCTGGAACCCTCCAGTTCGCAGACTAATGCTCTATCCACTGAGCCAAACCAGCTAGGATCCTCCTTCTCTTCTTATCCTTCCTCTTCTAAGTTGTCATTCATTTGTGTTCACAAGTATTTTTTGAGCACCTACTAGGTGCCGGGCACTGTTCCAGGCTCTGAGACATGGGATTAAACAAAATAGACAAACATCTTTGCTCTCACAGCGCTTATACTGCATTGGAAGTCTTGTCCTTAATTCTTCCATACTAATCTGAGGATCAGCTTGTCAAATTATCTGAAAACCTTTCGTAAAATGTTTTATGGGATTGCATTGAATTTATTAAATATTTAAGAAGAATTTCCACTTTGTGATTTTGGGACTTTCTACTCATAAAGATGGCAAAGCTTTCTGTTTATTCAGTTCTTTGTGTTCTTGTGTGATGATTTTTGTTGTGATTGGAAATGGCATTTTCTTTTCTTTTTTTAATCCTCACCTGAGGATATGTTTTTATTAATTTTAGAGAGAGAGGGAAGGAGAGAGAGAGGGAAAGAGAGAGAGAGAGAGAGAGAGAGAGAGAGAGAGAGAGAGAGAGAGAGAGGAATTTCAATATGAGAGAGAAACATTGATTGGCTGCCTCCTATACAAACCTGCACTGGGGATAGAACCTGTAACCTTTCGGTGTACAGGACCATACCCCAACAGACTGAACCACCCAGCCAAGATTTAAATATCTTTTATTGTGATTACAAACAACAGGATTGTTGAATTTTTGCATGTCTTGGTCTCTATTCAGTAACCATACTAAACTCTCTAATTAGATTTAATAGTGTAGCCTTAGCCGATTTGGCTCAGTGGATAGAGCATCAGCCTTCAGACTCAAGAGTCCCAGGATGAATTCCGGTCAAGGGCATGTACCGTGGTTGTAGGCACATACCCAGTAGGGAGTGTGCAGGAGGCAGCTGATCGATGTTTCTCTCTCTCGTTGGTGTTTCTAACTATCCCTCTCCCTTCCTCTCTGTAAAAAAATCAATAAAATATATATTTTTTAAAAATAGTTTAGATGATCTTGAATTTGTTCACAAAAATGAAAATGCAGCCTTTTCATTTTTATTTATACCTCTTATTTCTTTCTCTTATCCAATTGCTCCTAATGTACTTCTAAAATTATTGTCCTCAACATTAATGGGAATGTTTCCAGTATCTCACCATTAAATATGACGTTATTTTTGGCATAAAATATTTTGTAATTATTCATTCACTCCAATTTTACTAAGAAATTTTTACAGTGAAGAATATATGGTGAGCCCAGCCTGTGAGGCTCAGCGTTTGAGCATCGGCCATGAACCAGGATAACATGATTTGATTCCTGGTCAGGGCACATGCCTGGGTTGCAGGCTCAGTCCCCAGTAGGGGGTGTGCATGTGGGATCAATGTCTGATCAATGTCTCTCCCTTATCGATGTTTCTCTTTTATCAATGTGTCTACATCCCTGTTCCTCTCCCTCTCTCTAAAATAATTTTTTTAAATATATATATATTTTATTGATTTTGTACAGAGAGGAAGGGAGAGAGATAGAGTTAGAAACATCGATGAGAGAGTCATCGATCAGCTGCCTCTTGCACACCCCCTACTGGGGATATGCCCGCAACCAAGGTACTTGCCCTTGACCGGAATCGAACCCGGGACCTTTCAGTCCCCAAGCTGACGCTCTATCCATTGAGCCAAACCAGTTTCGGCTAAAATAATTTTTTTTTAATTTTTTTAAAAGAATATATGGTGAGTCCAGGCCCATGTGACTCATTGGTAGAGCATTGTCCTCGTGCATGAAGAGGTTGCCAGTTCCATTCTTGATCAAGGTATTTACCTGGGATTTCGGCTCCAAACCTAGGAAAACATACAGAAGGCAGCAAATTGATGTTTTGCTCGTAGATGTTTCTGTCTCTCTAAAATTCAAATATATAAATAACAAGAACATATGGTGAATCTATCAAATGTCTTCTCCGTTTTTTTCAGAGATGATCATGTCTTTTCCACTTTGACTTCCCACATATTCAATTCTAATATAGGAGATGAATAAACCATTCTTGCCTTTTTGGTATAATGCCCATTTGGTTGAGGGGTGTGATTCTTTTAATGTTCTTCAGAATTCTATTTACTAAAATGTTAAGAGCTTTTTGCTTAAGCTTGGTCTGTCTTCTTTTTGCTGTACCTTTTTGTCTGGATGGTCCACAGTGCTATGATGACTTTACCAAAAGCAGTTGGATGCTTTCCTTTCTGTGCACTATGGCAGTGTAAATGGGATCAGAGGGATTCCTTTCCTCGTAACCACAGGTAACTCACCTAGCAGCTATCATCTGCACCTGGCTCTTGAGGGCAGCTCCTTGACTACCTGTCAGAGGGGTCACGGCATTATCCTGTTTGTGACTTTTCAGTGGCTTCCACTGCTCTTAGAATAACCTCTGATTCCCCACCATGGTCTTCAATACCCCACATTGGCATGGCTCAAGTTACCAACAAGCTGCTTTCATATAGTATCCCACTGTTCACTGCACTCTTGCTGCATTGCCCCCCTTTTGTTCCTGAGCTGTGTTTGATACAAAGGAGGTAGCCGAAGAAAACAAGCAAAAAAGTATCATTGACTGAATGAGTCCATCAGAGGACCAGTGAAGGGGACACAGGCAAAAAATAGCGGAACTGTGTCATTGTCAGAAAAAGAGATAAGGAATCAGCAAGGGTGGAGTTCATTTTCGTACAGGTTTAGTTTTAAATGGCGGCTAAGTGAAAAGTTCAAATAGGCATTTAGCAATATAAGAATGGAGTTTATAAATGCAGATTGTAGAGTTATCCTTAATCATTTATTAATGCACTTATCAACCCATCCACTCATCCTTTTATCCACCTGTCTCTTCAGTCCTCTATCTATGCACCCATATTTATGTATGGATTCAGACTATAAACCTTTAAATAACTAATGAGCCAAATTTGGGGCATCGGGGGATAGACTGAACAATAAACAGCTTCTGCTCTCAAAAGTTAGACTAGCCCAGTGGTTGGCAAACTGCTGCTCACGAGCCACATGTGGCTCTTTGGCCCCTTGAGTGTGGTTCTTCCACAAAATACCGTGGCCTGGGCGAGTCTATTTTGAAGAAGTGGCATTAGAAGAGGTTTAAGTTTAAAAAATTTGGCTCCCAAAAGAAATTTCAATCATTGTACTATTGACATCTGGCTCTGTTGACTAATGAGTTTGCCGACCACTGGACTAGACTATAGTAAGCATTGATATAAGGTAGCCAAAAGTGCATTATACAAAGCACGTGGGTGAAAGAAGTAATTTACTCTTGAGAGGGTGCCAAAAATTAGGGAGCATTGAAGAGGGGGAAGATCTGACCAGAGCTGACAAGCAAAGGAAGAGGTGGGTCATAGAGATAAGAGGAAACACAGGAGAGAAATTATATCACGGTAGAAAAAAACTTGGGCTTTAGAGTCAGAGCAACCACATTTTGAATTCCAGCCCTATTTCTTACCAGCTGGGTAACTTTGGGGAACAACGTTACTGATGACATTGGTTACTGTGGTGGTGATGACAGACGTAGTGGTGATGGTGATAATAGCGGTAATGGTGGTGCTGATTGTTGTGGTACTACTGCTGCTGCTGCTGCTGCTGATGGGGGTGGATATGGAGATGGCTAAATGGTGGTGATGATAGTGGTGATGATGGTGGTGGTGGTCACTGGAAGACAATTTAGAGACCTTGCTACTTGCTTGGATTCCTTTAGGCATTGCTCTGGATATGAGAATGGCATTATGGTGGAGAGCAGAAAAGTGTGCCAAGTTGTGCCGCCTTCTTTCGCAAGGTGACTGCAGTTTTGTTGAAACCTGGACCCCAGCCATCCACTTTCTGAAAGGAAAATTCATTGGCCACAATCCATCATACTGGTTTGCTGACTCAGAATCTTTGATGATGAGCACTGAAATTAAGTGATTACATTGTTTTTTTTTCTATTTTAAGCGATATGCCTTCCTTCTGGGCTTAAACAGTAGAGTCAAGTGAAATGGTCAGGGGAAATAGTTTTTAGTCAGAATCAATTTTCTCTTGATGACTAAAGGGGAGGGAGGGCGTGGCTTGAAATTTGGTCAAGAGGATCCACATTTTGCCTTCTGCCTCTCTGCAGAGTAGCAGAGCACTGGGGATACTGAGGGTGAGAAAAGGGGAGCAGGACCTGTTGAAATAAGAAAAATATTTCTCTCTGGCCGGATTTAAATAGTGATAATGTCACCTGCTTAAAACACCCAGCCCTGCAATGGCGCATATCAGGTATGATGCAAATGGACTTCTCATTCCCTTTCTCACACAGGATTGTCATCCTGGGGACCTGGGGGCAAGGACTTACCTAAAAAGAGGAGGAAACCAAAACAGGGTGCACCAAACTTGGTGAGATTGTGGGTTCAGAAATGGCTTGAGGGAGGGAAACTATCCTTTGCCAAGTGCCTACGGACTGCCAAACATATGCTAGTGCCTTCATATTGATCCTGACAGTAGTCCATGAGTTGAATTTATTAGGGCCTAATGATTAGGCAGACGAGGAAACCAGGGCTCAGAGAGAGGAAGTGGCTTGCTCCAAACCAAGGAATTAATTCAAGGCGGAGCTAGCATGAGTCAGGCCTTTATAAGCCCCCAGTCTCTATACTCTCTACTATACAGACAGCCCTGTGTGGTCGGATGCTGGGAAAATGGAATATTGAGAATGAGACTGAGGTGTGGGAGAGCCAACAGCTCTGATCCCTCTTCCTTTATTCAACTCAGGGCCTTACGTTCTCGGAGGAGCCACACTTAGGAGAGCTACATCTGAGCCAGCAACACGTGGGGTGGAGGCAGGGTGGGCAAGAGAACAGCAGGAGGGCACAAGGTGAGACAAGGAGGTGCTCTGAATTTCCTCCCCACCCAAAGCCTCTTTCCCCCTCTTCTCACCCCCAGGCCCTCTATGGCACATCAGGGGTGACGCTGAGGCCCCTGTGTGAGGAGCTGGGAACCTCCCACCCCAGCCACCCAGCTCTGGTGTGAGCTCAGCTCTAAACTGTCTGGTGGGCCAGGCCTCTTCACAGAGACCCAGAGATTACCTTTTTATAATCCCAGGGCCTCATGACTCAGGGGCCATAAGCTTTTCAAGCACGTAGGCAAATATTTAAGCCCTGAGAAGGAAAATATATTCTCTCCAAAATGTGATCAGAAAAAACAAACAACAACAACAACAAAGAACCCATCAAAATTACCATAATATGTGTGTAGCCCTAGTCCAGTGGTCTGCAAACTGTGGCTCGAGAGCCACATGAGGCTCTTTGGCCCCTTGAGTGTTCTAACGCCACTTCTTCAAAATAGACTCGCCCAGGCCGAAAACCGACTTCTGCGCATGGGCCATGAAGTTTCAATAGCACTGTGTGCACCTGCTCGTGGTATTTTGTGGAAGAGCCACACTCAAGGAGCTAAAGAGCCGCATATGGCTCGCGAGCTGCAGTTTGCCCACCATTGCCCTAGGCAGCTTGGCTCAGTGGATAGAGCATTAGCCTGCAGACTAAAGGCTCCCAGGTTCTATTCCGGTCAAGGGCACATACCCAGGTTTGTTTCCATCTCCAGTAGGGGGCGTGCAGGAGGCAGCCAATCAATGATTCTCTCTCATCAGTTCTCTCTCATCATTGATGTTTCTATCTCTATCTTCCACTCCCTTCCTCTCTGAAATCAATAAAAACACATTTTAAAAATCTTCTAAAAATTCTTTTAAAATATTAATATGTGTTTAAATATCTACAAATGCAACATTATGTCCATCAGTCATGGGCAACCCAAAGCAATTCTTAGCTAGCTGTAATAGATATTGTTCAAGTTATAAAACAAAGGGGATAACTGACTCTTTCCCAAACTCGGAATTATAGAAGTCCTTTCCCAGACTGTTGTCGCTGTCAATGGTGTTTGATGGCGGGAGCGGCTGCCTGCGCTTGTCAGCACCGAGGTGGGTCTCAGGCTGCACAGGCCTTTGAAGGACTCTGCTGGCCTCGCAGTGCAGGGTCCTTCCGGTCACAGCGGAGGCCACAGAGGAAGGACTGCAGCTGGCTTTGGGCTGGAACTGGGCATCACAATCCCGTAGGCAGGGACGTGGCGGGAGGCCGCCTGCCATCAGCAGGCGTGGCCCCTTAAGAAATCCTGGGGAAGGGCAAGGGCAAGGCCGCCACTGGCTCCTGGAAACCAAAACAACCCTGGTTCACTGGCTCTGCCCGAGCGAGGAGAGCAGGGTGTATTAAGGTGACCAGACATCCCGCTTTTGGTGGGACAGTCCCGATTTTTATCAATTTGTCCCGTGTCTCGCGGCATTTTAAGAAAGCCCCGATTTTTTTTATTTTTTTATTTTTTTAAGAATCCTAATTGTTAGAAATCGGGACTGTCCCGCCAAAGGCGGGACGTCTGGTCACCTTAATACATGTTCTGATATGGGTTTTAACAACTCCCTCTGGCTGCTGCTGTGTGGGGAAGGGGCTGGTGGTGGCCAGCCTGGAGACAGCAAAACTGGGAGGAGAATGTAACGGGGCCCAGGAAAGAGGGGACAGGGGTCTGGCCTGCAGTAAAGGCAGCGGGGACAGAGAAAAGGGGATGGGAGTTGAGAGAGGTGCCCAAGAAATGGCCGGACTTTCCAAATATCGGACTGTGGAAAGTGACAGAGAGAGAAGAGTCCGGATGACCCCAGAGTGCTGAATTGGGAGGGGGGGAAGGGGAAGGGAGGGGGTTGCCAATGGCAGCTAGGGAACGCAGGAGGAGCCAGTGTGTGGCATTAGGTCAGTGTGTGGTATTACGTAGGCTCAAAGGGCTTGTGGGATGTTCGAAAGAAACTGTCCAGGAGGTAAAGTGACAACGTGGCTTCATAAGGTGGGCCCAGGTGAAAAGACACAGATGAGGGCACCCATCCAGGTCAGACAGAGCACACGTCTATTTCCTGGGAAATATATTGGCTCCAAACTATTATATAATCGAGGGGGAAAGGCAACATCAAAATTCCAGGATACTCTCAAAACTCCTTAATTTAATCACATCTGCGAAGTCCCTGTTGCTGTAGAAGGCAGCATTCGCAGGCTCTGGACGCTAGGATGTGGTCATCTTTGGAGGCTGTTATTCAGCCTATGGTACGCGCCCATCGAGCACATCGTCACCAGAGCATGGAACGCCTGTCTGGTCCAAGCCCCAGGCTCAGGATTCTCCATCCTGACCAGGCCAGAGGAAAAGGAGCTCTTCTCCACCAGAGCCAGTAGAAGTACATCCTTCAGCTATCTCTGTAAGCCCCCTCTCAGCTCTGCCTGTTGTTACCTGGGCTTCTCCCCAAGCCCTGGCCTACCCTGCCCTGGAAAGCAGTTGATCCTGCCCACAGTGTCTCAGAACGACCACCAGAGGGAGCGCCACCAGAGGAAGCTGGTGCGGGCTGGTTTTCTCCTTCTCCACTGGTCTCTCCTCTCCCCCTCCTCCCTTCCTTCCTCCTCCCTTCAAAGCCCTTGGGAAGAAGAAGCGCACAGGCTCCCACCCACGCTCTCTCTCCCTCCTGGGAGCACGTCCAAGCCTTTCTCCTCTCCCTTCCCCTCGGTCGATTTGCATGTGACGCTTTTATTAGTATAGATAAGCCAAGGGCAAGATGCAAGCCACCAGCCAAAGGCGATCCCGTAGATAAGGTGTTGCCTGAGGAGACAGCTGTCCTGGGTAAAGGCCACACACTTCCTCCTCTCTCTCCTCCCGCTGGCTGAGCTCTGGGCACCAGGACTCAAAGGTTTCTTCTAGGAAACAGGCTCCTGCCGGGCGGGCGGGGGCAGGCAGGCCTGTGGGCCCGGCTGGGCGTGGCAGCCTCCTCCCCCACGAACGGACGCTTCTACAGCCTCTGCCAGGAGCAAAACCCTCTGGGTGCCCTGGAGCACGGTGGTACTCGGAGCCTCCGGAGCCCGCCGAGGAGCCAGCATGGTGGAGTTTGCGCCCTGGTCCGTGCCCTGGGAGCGCAGGCTGCAGACCCTCTCCGTCCTGCAGTGGGTCTTCAGCTTCTTGGCCTTGGGTAAGGCAGGCTGGCCCTGGGGACGGGGGAGACCCGGTGGGCACTGATGGTGGCAAGACATGGTCCCTAAGGGGGGGGGGGCGGGCGGGCGGGGGGGTGGGGGACTTGGCTGTGCTGAGTCCCTGCTGGAGGCCTTGGAGGGTAGGGTGGGTCGGTTGTGGGCACCGGGTGAGGCAGAAACCATCACCTGTGCCTTTGGACAGGTTACTTCACTTCCCAGGGCTGTGGATTCCGCCTCAGCGTGAGGACCGAGCACCTGCCTCCTCAGGCTGCCTGCCGGAGGTGTGGGGAAGATTCCAGGCAGTTCTGGGAAAGGGCCCCTCAGGCTGCTCAGAGGGGATGGGTTTTCTTCCTTCCTTTCCGAGAGAGAGCTGGAGGCGGAGGGAGAAGGGGATGGGAGGGGGCGTAAGCAGGGTGGGGGGAAGGGAACAGGGAAAACAATCAAACAGGGAGGGAATGTGCAGGATGAACGTGGACTGGAGGGAGAGTGTGTTACCAGGTAAAGGCGGGTAACTGACCAGCTGGGTGACCTTGGTGGACCCGTGACTGACCTCTCCAGGCCTCTATTTCATTCACCTGCATAACGGGGAATAACCAAGTCCTCTGCTACCTGGAGGACTAGCGGGTCTTACCGGGCTCTTGTGGGATGAAATGAAGAGGCGCGTTGACTCTGCCCGGCACAGGCCTGGCTGGGCCCTGGGCTGGACTCACACAGGAGAGTCCGTTCCCTCCCCCACCCCCCACGGCGAACACATCTGTTACGGCGGGGAGGCCACAGCTGCCCAAATGTCAGCTCTGCCGAAGGGAACATTTCCGAGGAGGGCCCAGGACGGAGGGCTGGGAAGAGAGGTGACAGGGAGGATGTGGATTCCTCATTGCATCTGCTGCCACCCCCAGGACGGCGCTCAGTCCAGTCACACCCACCACTGTCCTGGGGTTAAAATACGGACGGACTCTGCATAGGTTGGTCAACAGCCATCACACACACACACACACACACACACACACACACACACGCTGCCACTCCCACCAGGTGTGTTCTCAGAACCTCACAATTCTGCCGGGGATTCACCGCCAGCAAAGCAGGCACATAGGTACTGCCCCTCGCATCACCCGTGCCTTTGGGCAGGCTACTTCACTTTCCTGGGCCGTGTCTCCCATCCGAACGGTCGTTAAACATTGTATATACCCTCGGTGATCCCCACGACACAGGGGAGCCAAGACACGGAGCGCCTTCGATGCCAAAGGTTGTCGAGTCCTTAAATAACTTCAGTGTCAAAGGTTGTGGGTCCCGAGCGCCTCCTCCTGACACGGCAAGAGGGGAGCAGAGAGAGGGCAGAGGGTGTGGGAGGAGGTGTGGGCTCGGAGGCTGTGGGAAAAGCATGGGCAGGGAGGTCGGTTCGGTGCCCAGGGCAGACTGTAAGCGCTGGCTCCCGGACAAAGGGCATTGGGGCCCAGAGGCAGGCAGGTGCAGCCGAGGGATCGCCCGAGATAAGGAACCTCGTACGCGCGGCTTGCCTTGCGTGAGCTTTGTGAGCACAAGTGTGTCTGGCTGGCGGTGCCCACCCCCGGCTCCACAGGTAGCCCGGGAGCCTGAGAATGTCGGGAGCCGCAGGGAATTCTCAGTCACCCTGAGCCTGGAGGACGAGAGAAGGGACAGCTGAGAAAAGGGATCTGGGCCCCCAGGTGCCAGGAGTAGGAGGCTGTACCTTTCCTTATCCCTTATCCTGGGGGCAAAGGAGAGTGACAGGGTCTAATCTGCGTGTTAAAGGGCCCGGTGGCTGCCTGCTGCAGAGTTATCTACAGTGTATGGGGTGTGGGGAACCAGATCAACGGCAGGAGCGGCCACCATCTAGATCACGGCTTACCCACAGGCCAAATCCAGCCCACCGATTATTTTTGTTGGTGTTGTTTGTTTCTTCCACAAACTTTGATTCCAATTTTAATTCATTAATCAACGCATTCCCCCCACCTTGACCCCCTCCACCCTGCTCCCCCTCCAAGTGATTGTATTTGCACAGTCCATGAGGTTAAGGATGGCTTTTGCATTTTTAAATGATTGCACGTTATTTTATTTTTTAAATCTTTATTCTTGGAAGTATTACATGTCCCTCTTTTATCCCCATTGACCCCTTCTAGCTCACCCCTGCTCCCTGCCCCAGGCCTTCACTGCCCTATTGTCTGTGCCCATGGGTTAGCCATATATGCATACAAGTTCTTCGGTTGATCATGGCACACACACACACCCCTCCCCCAGATTCCCCAGTGTAGTCTATGCTTCTATGTCTCTGGATCTATTTTGTTCATCAGTTTATTTTGTTTGTTAGATTCTACATATGAGTGAGATCATGTGGTACTTGTCTTTCTCTCACTGGCTTATTTCACTTAGCGTGATACTCTCCAGGACCCTTTATGCTATTTCAAAGGGTAAGAGATCCTTCTTTTTACTGCTGCATATTATTCCATTTACTGCTGCATAAATGTTAACACAATTTTTTTATCCACTCATCTACTCATGGGCACTTGGGTTGTTTCCAGATCTTATATTATAAACTAGAGGCCCAGTGCATGAAATTTCATGCACTGGGGGAGGGGAGGGGTGTCCCTCAGCCCAGCCTGCATCCTCTCACAGTCTGGGACCCCTCGAGGGATGGCCAACTGCCACTGGGAGCGGGCCTAATCTGGCAGTTAGTTAGACATCCATCTCACAGTCTGGGACCACTCACTCCTTACCGCCCTCCTGCAACTGAGGCAGGAGAGGCTCCTGCCACCACTGTGCTCGCCAGTCGTGAACTGACTTCTGGCTGAACAGCGCTCCCCCTGTGGGCGTGTGCTGACCACCAGGGGGCAGCTCCTGCATTGAGAGTCTGCCCCCTGGTGGTCAAAGCACATCATAGCGATTGGTCAATTTGCATATTAGGGTTTTACTATATAGAATTGTGCTGCTATGAACATCGAGGTGCATACCTTCTTTCTGATTGGTGTTTTTGCATCTCTCTGATGATCAGTGAACTACTTTGAGCGTTTTTTCATATGTATCTTGGCCATCTGTATGTCTGCTTAGAGAAATGTCTATTTAGGCCCTTTGCCCATTTTTTTAATTATATGTTTGTCTTCCTTTTAAGTTGCATGAGTTCATTATATATTTTGGATATTAACCCTTTGTCAGATGTATCATTGCCAAATATGTTCTCCCATACAGTGAGCTCCCTTTTCGTTTTGTTGATGGTTTCTTTTACTGTGCAAAAGCTTTTATTTTTATATAGTCTCATCTGTTTATTTTCTCCTTTATTTCCTTTGCCAATGGGAGATGTCTGAAATTTTGCTACCTTTAGTTTCTTCTAAAATTTTTATGGTTTCCCAACTTACATTTAAGTCTTTTATCCATTTTGAGTTTATTCTTGTGTATGGTGGTCTAGTTTCATTTTTTTGGCATGCATCTGTTCAATTTTCCCAGCTGAAGAGACTGTCTTGATTCCATTGTATATATACTCTTGCCTCTTTTGTCAAATATTAGTTGAGTGTAATGGCTTAGGTTGATTTCTGGGGTCTCTGTTTTGTTCCATTGATCTGTATGCCTGTTCTTGTCTCAGTACCAGGCAGTTTTGATTACAGTGGCTTTATAGTATAACTTGATGTCTGGTATTATAATCCCTCCAACTTTGTTCTTCTTTCTCAAGATTGCTGCAGCTATTTGGGGTCTTTTTTTGTTCTATATAAATTTTTGGAGTATTTGTTTTAGATCTGTGAAAATATGCTATTAGTATTGTAGTAGGGATTGCACTAAATCTTTGGGTTGCTTTGGGTAGTATACACATTTTAATGATGTTAATTTTACCAATTCATGACACAGTATATTCTTCCACTTGTTTATGTCTTCCTCTATCTATCCTCTATCTATTTTTTCAATATCTTATAGTTTTATGAGTACAAGTCTTTTACCTCCTTGGTTAAGTTTATTCCTAAGTATCTTAAAAATTTTTTTTAAATAATTTTTTATTGATTTTAGAGAGGAAAAGTAATGCCGGTGTGCATTTCTTGGCATCTAGAAGGGGTTCAGGAATCTGAAAAAGCAGCTGTGTGTGAACTAATCAAGAGTACAGAGATGAAACATAATTTTAGAAGGCATTTGGGAGCCAGAGGAGCTTGACTGAAGAAACCAAGTTCTTGCCGAAACCAGTTTGGCTCAGCAGTAGAGCGTCGGTCTGCGGACTGAAGGGTCCCAGGTTCGATTCCGGCCAAGGGCATGTACATTGGTTGCAGGCACATCCCCAGTAGGGTGTGTGCAAGAGGCAGCTGGTCGATGTTTCTCTCTCATCGATGTTTCTAGCTCTCTATCTCTCTCCCTTCCTCTCTATAAGAAAATCAATAAAATATATTTTTAAAAAAAGAAAGAAAGAAAGAAAGAAACCAAGTTCTCCTGTCTCTCTGGACCCCTTGCTTTTTATTAATACAAATTGTCCTAAAGCAAGGTAGATGTACATATCAAAGGGTAAGGTTTGGAATACAGAATCCATTGTCAGATTGGAGGAACTACAGGTGTTGGCCAGGAGGAGGCAATAACATGTAGATTGAAATGTCAGCTGTCTGGCAGCAAGCAATCATTTATGCATCCTTTTTAGGTTTGGGGAAATGCCCTCAGCCATCTCCAGATGATTCAGCCCTGCTGACATGCTGGATTTTGCTTCTGGCAGGATATACATATATATATATATATATATATATATATATATATATATATATATATATATAGAGAGAGAGAGAGAGAGAGAGAGAGAGAGAGAGAGAGAGAGATCGACGATGAGAGAGAATCATCAATCCACTGCCTCCTGCACGCTCCCTACTGGGATTAAGCCTACAAATTGGACATGTACCCTGATCGGAAATTGAACAGTGACTTCCTGGTTCATAGGTCAATGTTTAACCACTGAGCCACGCTGACCAGGCCTAAGTATCTTAATTTTTTTTGTAGCAATGGTAAGTGGGGTTATTTGTTTAGTTTCTCTTTTTGAGAATTCATTATTGGTGTATAAAAAAAACACATCAATTTCTGGATGTTGATTTTTGTATCCTGCTACATTGTCAGTTCATTTATTAAATCTAGTAGTTTTTTTGGTGGAATTTTTAGGATTTTCTATGTACAATATCAAGTCATCTGCAAATAATTAGTGTTTTACTTCTTCCTTTCCAATTTGGATGCTTGCTTTGGCTAGGACTTCCAATGCTACAATTACAGCCAGCATCCCTGTCTTGTTCCTATTCTTAAGGGAAATGGTTTTAGTTTTTGCCCATTTAGTATGATGTTCACTGTAGGTTTG
Organism: Pipistrellus kuhlii; assembly: GCF_014108245.1. Classification (NCBI taxonomy): domain Eukaryota; kingdom Metazoa; phylum Chordata; class Mammalia; order Chiroptera; family Vespertilionidae; genus Pipistrellus; species Pipistrellus kuhlii. The sequence goes on from NW_023425595.1 coordinate 34,784,726, forward strand.
TCATATATGTCCTTTATTATATTGAGATATGCTCCTTCTATTCCCACTTTGCTGAGAGTTTTTATTAAAAAATGGGTGTTAGAATTTGTCAAATGCTTTTTCTGCATCTATTAATATGATCATGTGATTTTTGTCTTTCAATTTGTTTATATGATGTATCATGTTTATTGATTTGTGAATATTGTACAGTCTTGCATCCCTGGAATGAATCCCACTTGGTCATGGTGTATGATCTTTTCAATATATTGCTGGATGTGATTTGCTAATATTTTGTTGAAGATTTTAGCATCTATGTTCATTAGGGATACTGGCCTGTAATTCTCTTTCTTTGTAGTGTCTTTATCTGGTTTTGAAATTAGGATAATGCTGGCCTCATATAAAAGAGCTTGGAAGTATTCCTTCCTCTTGAATTTTTAAAAATAGTTTGAGAAGTATAGGTATTAGTTCTTCTTTGAATGTTTGGTAAAACTCCCCTGTGAAGCCATTTGGACCAGGTCTTATGTTTGCTGGGAGTGTTTTTATTACTGCTTCCATTTCCTCAGTGGTTATTGTCCTGTTTAGATTTTCTGATTCTTCCTGAAATCAACTACGGTAAAAACACTCAAAAACATTCAAACACATGTAGGCTAAACAGCATGTTATTAAACAGCTAGAGGCCTGGCCTGCGATCAGGGCCATCTCCCCCAGCTGCTCAAAGTCGGCCCTGCCCCGCCAACCCCCCACTGCCACCCACCCCCAGTTCCCCTTTTGTCATGGAGTGATCGATGCCTGACAGCTCGGGGAAGGGACTGAGAGGTGGTCAGTGTGCCTCATAGTGACTGGTCCAGTAGTCATTCTGGTTGTTCTGCTGTTAGGGTCAATTTGCATATTACCCTTCTATTATATAGGATGAATGGGTTATCAATGAGATTAAGAAAGAAATAAAAAACTTCCTGGAAACAAATGGAAATAAACACACAACAACCCAAAATCTCTGGGATATAGCAAAAACAGTTCTGAGAGGGAAGTTCATAGCACTACAGGCCTACCTAAAAAAAACAAGAAAAATTAATAATAAACTATTTAACCCTACAACTTAAAGAATTAGAAAGACAACAACAAGAAAAGCTTAGAGTAAGTGGAATGAAGGAAATAATAAAGATTAGAACAGAGATAAATGATATAGAGACTAAAAAATTTTTTAAAAAATCAATGAAACCAAGAGCTGGTTGTTTGAATAGATAAATAAGATTATGAACCCCTGGCCAGACTCATCAAGAAACAAAAATAGAGGACCCAAATAAATAAAATCCGAAACAAAAGTGGTGAAGTAACAACTGAACACCACCAAAATACAAAGGTATGTGAGAAAATACTATGAACAACTATATGCCAACAAGCTGGACAATGTGGATGAAATGGACAAATTCCTAGAAAAATGCAATCTTCCAAAACTGCATCAGGAAGAATGAATAATAGCATTTTTAATGCCTGTATGACTATGTAATATCCTCTAGTTTGCCTCTTGAGCTGAAAAGTCCAAAATACTTACAATCAGGCTCTTTAAGAAAAAGATTGCCAACCCTGGTCTAAGGAGGCCAGCAGTGGGTGGAAAGAGTGGCCTCTTTCGAGAGATACTTAGGAGATCGGGTCCAGAGGGCAGGATTTAAAGGCTGGCAGGAGAGTAAGGGGGGGGGGGTGCGAAGGGGGGGAGCGGGGCGGGGGAAACACTGCACATTTAATGAACAGCTGGTTCGCTGTGGAGTTAGCGGAGGCGTTTTCGGGAGGGGTGAAAAGTGGCTGGAGAAGCCAACTAGGACCTGGCTCCGAGGACTCAGGTCCAGAGTCACATACTCCCTCAATGGGTAACTTCTTTACTGTCTATTTCCTTTCCTCTGTAACTCACACCCTGCCCCAGGAAGGCATGCTCCATGTCTTTGGATACCATTTATTTTGAGTGAGATCTTGTGATTCTTGTCTTTCTCTGACTGGCTTATTTTGCTAAGCATAAGGCTCTCCAGTTGCTCATTCGTTTTTCTTGCCTTGCGACCTTCCTCCTAGCTGGTTGGGCTCAGTGGATAGAGCGTCAGCCTGTGGGCTGAAGGGCTGTGGGCTCGATCCCCAGTGGGGGGTGTGCAGGAGACAGCTGATCAATGATCCTCTCTCATCATTGAATGTTTCTGTCTCTCTCCCTCTCTTCCTCCTGGAGCTGTGGGCTGGACGGGCTAGGGCGGCTGGTCTTGGGTGTTTCCTTCCTCTCAGACCTCTCACGTGTTTCCCTCCCCAGCTCAGACCTGCGTTATAGTCTTCATAGGCCTCCTGTTCACCAGATTCTGGTTCCTCAGTGTCCTGTATGCAACGTGGTGGTACCTGGACCGAGAGAAGCCATGGCAGGGCGGCAGGCGCGTCGAGTTCCTGAGACGCTCCGTCGTGTGGAGGTACATGAAGGACTATTTCCCCGTCTCGGTGAGTATTAGGGCTGGCAGGGCGAACGGGTCCCACTCCTCCTCGGGGAAGGTGGGGCCCTGTGTGCAGTGGGAAGAGCTACCACCACTGTGCACCATGGGGAAGAGTCCAGCCATGGTTCCACACCTCTGGGCGTGTGCAGCCAATTGAGGACTGATGAATGCACAGGATTTGAAAGAGCTCTGTGGGGCCTATCATGGGGCCCACATATGTGTCTTGTAGGTGTGAACCCCTCTGCAGCCCAGGGTTGGGTGGAGGGAGATAATAAACTCAGGGTCCTAAGCGACCACCTACTCCTCATGTCATCACATGAGACACTGACACCCAGAGGGACAAAGGTATGACCGAGGCCACACAACAAGTTTTTGTTTTGTTTTGTCTTCACTGGTTTTAAAGTCTGTGCACTAACTATGGGTATAGGAGAAGGGGAGTGAGCCCTGAACAGGTTCTCTCCTGCTCCTAGCTCTGGGATGCTATGGGGTCCTTGGGTTGGGCCTTGCCCCATTCTGAACCTCAGTTTCCCCATGTATCCAGTAAGCAGACTGATCTCTCCTGCTCTGAGTGCCTTGAATCTCTGACTCTGACTCAAGGCATCTCATGAGCTTCCTGAACAGTTGACCCTGGGCCCAAAGATTAGTCCTGGGTGAAGCACATCTCTGGATTCACAGACCCTTCAGCTTCTTTACTGAAACCCAGACCGACAAAACCCTGGATGTAAGCCGCTGGGCGGGACTGTGGTATGGCCCAGATGAGAGGATCGGGAAGACAAGGGAACACAGAGAAGTGCCAGGCAGGGACAGTTGGCTCTTCTCTGGAAACAGTAAAGAACAAAAAAAGGTGTAGAATGTGGTCTCTGGAGCTAGATGGACTAGGTTCTAATACCAGTTCCACCACCCACCAACTGGGTGACCGTAGGGAAAGTTACAGTCTCTCTGAGCCTCAGTTCCCACACTGGTAATGTGGAGATGATGCCACCTACATTCTTGGCTGCATTCTGGGGTTCAATGAGACAGGGGATACAGTGCCTTGTAGGTTCTCAGTAAACTACTGGTTGGGATTATTTTGCCGAGTCAGTGGGGAGTCTGGGAGGCTTGGGCATGGCTGCAAGTCTGATAGCCCAGAGCCACTCTGCTTTGACCTTCGCAATGCTTGGCTTCTCCGCCTCCATCCAGATCCCCACCTCTTCCTGTCCCTCCAGGAGCCTGTTCTCCAGCTGAGAAAGGGGAAGGAGGGAGGAAACAGCCTCCCTGAGGTTAGACTGCCAGCACTCCTGCATTGCTCCCAAGAGTCCTGAGGCCCAAGAAGAACTAGCAAAGGCTGGACAACAGCTGGGGTACAGGAGCTCCTAATCCCCAATAAGAAGGTCCTCCTGGGCAAAGGACAAGGGTGGGCAGGGCAGGGTAGGGCAGGGCAGGGCAGGGCAGCAGGGCAGGGGCTGGGCAGAAGGCAGGAAGTTGGCCAGCAGAGACTTCCATGCTCATGTTGAAAGGCAGAGTGAGTGGGCAGTGCTGAGCTAACCTGAGGGGCCCAGGTGGGGGTGATCTTCCTCACCCCCTATATCCCCTTCCTCTGCAGTGTGTCCTTCCAGGATATCTTCATCAAAGGCAAGCAGGGCTTGCTGGGTCCTAAAAGGAGCCATGGGCATGTCCTGGGCAGACTCCCTTATCCCCACTCAGGATTTCTGAGCTTGACATTCTGCATTCCCTTCCCTCCCTCTCCTCCTCCCAGGCCAGGGCTTGCTCTCCTGTTCCAGGAAGGTCAGAGTTTCTATGGGAAAGTGCGGCCTGGAGCTTGGGAGTGTATGCGGACAGCAACGTCCAAGCCAAAGAAACCTAAAGCAGGTCCGGGCCTCGGGGCGGGGGTGGGGGGGAGCTTTGTGGAGTCTCACTCTGCGGTCTCCCCGCTCGCTGTGCGCTGAATCTGTAACCAGACAACCAATGGGTCTGTGAGCCATTAAGCAGACACAGGGTTGAATCATAGTTGAGCATTTATTCCAATACCCCCGGCAGCATGGGAGAGCAGCAGGTCATCCTCAGAAATCTGCTCCTCCTTCCCTTCCCCCCCTCATAAACCAGCTGCTTATATTGGGTAGAAGCACAAAGATTACATGGGGAAGTGGGCTAAGAGGGCAAATGGGCAGTTTACAGGCACAGGAAGGGCTGAGGATCTCCTAACCTTCCTAAGGCCGCGGCCCTTTCATACAGTTCCTCGTGTCGTGGTGACCCCCCAACCATACAATTATTTTTGTTGCTACTGTTAATGAATCGTAATGTAAATAAATATCTGTGTTTTCCGATGGTCTTAGGCGACCCACAGGTTGAGAGCCGCTGCTGTAGAGCCTAAGACCACCGGAAAACACAGATATTTACATTACAATTCATTAACAGTAGCAACATTACAGTTATGAAGTAGCAACGGAAATAATGTTATGGTTGTGGGTCACCACAGCATGAGGAGCTGTAGGAAAGGGTTGCGGCATCAGGAAGGTTGAGAACCACTGCTCTAAGGCTAGTGACATGCAACGGTCTGGGGATAAGGGCTGGTGATTCTGGTTTCTGCAACAGGAATCTTCCCCCGAAAACAGGCCACTCCAAATGGGGAGGATGGACTTCCTTTCCGGGTGAGCTCCCAGCTCCTGAGTGCAGCTGTCAGCCAGGGTACGGTGCGCCTTCTTTAATCAGAATAGAACAATCAGGACTAACGGAGCATCATTAATATTCCTTACAATTATAGCTGGTTCCCCCACATTATATTTCTGTCTCTTTCAAAGCCCGAGCTCGCCAGGCCACCTATGGCTTCTGAGCAGCAAGCCTACTGTTGAGTGTGAATGAAGTAGAAGGTCACCTGGGGATGAGGCTAAAGCGTTTTGCAGGGACAAGGTAACAGAGGCCCCCGAAGACCATCTGACAGAACCGGGACTCTTCCGCTGGAAATTTTCCAGGAGGATGTCATCCAAGGGCCCACAAAGGGTAGCATCAGGCTCTTGGCACCTAGAGCCGCTGCCATTGCAGGCATGGCAGAAAATGATGCTGAGGTGGCTCTTAGCCGATCCTACCCCAGCCAGGTAGCTCTCAAGGCGGCTTTCTCAGCACCATTGGCATTTGGGGCTGAATGAGTCTCTGCTGTGTGTGTTATGTGGGGCAGGGAGGGTTTCTGATTGACTTCACCCTGGGCTCCTACCCACTAAGATGCCAATAACACACCCCTCTACCAGTTGTGACAGCAAAATAATGTCTGTAAACATTACTAAATGGTCCTCTGGGGGGAGAGGGGCTGGGCAAACTGTCCCTGGTTGAGAACTGCTGCTCTAGAGCCAGTGGGGTGTCTCCTAGACTCCTCCAGACCTGGCCCTTCTCTCCTCCTAACGATCTAAGGCCTGGCCACAGTTGTCTTTTTATCTGGGCTCTTAAAATGTTAAAGAAAAACAAACAAACAAACAACAACAACAACAAAATAGCCTGGCCGGCATGGCTCAGTGATTGAGCGTTGACCTGGGAACCAGGAGGTCATGGTTCCATCCATGGTCAGGACATGTGCCTGGATTTCAGGTTTGATCCCCAGAGGCAGCCAACCAATGAGTCTCTCTCATCATTGATGTTTTTATCTCTCTTTCCTTCTCCTTTCCTCTTTGAAATCAATAAAATATTTTAATTAGAAAAAAGAGAGAGAGAGAGAGAGAGAAAGATGGGTCTGGGCAGACATGATAGAGTCCCTTGCTGTCCTCCCTCCCGTCCTAGGTCCAGTTGCCTCTCCCGGGAGCCTGTGCAGGGTATAGTAGGCAAAGGCCTTGGGATTCAAAGTAGGAACACCCCTGGGAGAACTGAAAGCATGTTTGCACCGAGACTTGTACCCAAGTGTTCGTGGCCACATTATCGGAAATGGCCAATGGCCATTGAACAGACAAAGAAAATGTGGTCTATCCACACAATGGCGTAGTATTCAGTCACAGAAAGGAATGAAGTGCTGAGACAGGCTTCCACATCGATGAACCTTGAACACATTCTGTGACGTACAAGAAGACGGCCATAAAAGGCCACATGTTGTATGATTCCATTTATATGAAATTTCCAGAAGCGGCAACTCCACAGAGACAGACCGCAGTGGCTGCCCGGGGCTGGGGGAAGGAGAATGACCGCTATGGGTGTCTTCCTGGGGTGCTGAAAATGCTCTAGAATTAGAAGTGGTGATGGTTACACACCTTTAAGTATATTAAAATCACTGAGTCACACACGTCCAAAAGGTAAATGTGATGGTATACGAACTACAAAAGTAAAGAAAAGTGACCACAGAGCCTAGCAACCTGGCCATTCCCTTCCCCAGCTGTCACTGCCTAGCAGCAAGCCCAGGCTGGGAGCACATGTGCCCACAGAGGGCCTTCCCCAGCCAGCCTTCTCTTCCTGGCCACCCTCCCTGCCCCTCAGAGACCTGCGGGAGCGAGCAGAGGACACAGCCCCTCACACACCTTCCCTCTCTGTGCTTAGCACACCTGAACCAAGTAGCAACTTTGCCAGAGAGACATCATCACTGTCCTGCGGAAGTCAGAGGGGAAACTGAGGCGGGGCCAGGGTCATGTCATGGGCCGGGGCCAGGACCTGGATCTCAGGACTCCCGCTCAGTGGAACCCAGGCGCACATCAGAACGGGGTCGGGCAGGGGTTGGCTGATCAGCCTCACCCGTCCACAGTCTCCTTCTTTCCTTTCTTCATTTCTGTCACCCACCGAGCATCTCCTCTCTTTCAGGCCTGCTTCAGGGATTTAGCAATGCCTCACTGGGTGGCCTCTGATCTCAAGGTCCTCACTGTGATGGAGGGGTATTCCTGGGGCACAGGAGGACAGGTGGAAGAGGTCCCGCCCAGGAAGTCAGCAGACCCGTCTCAGTGGGCTAGCGACGCCCCTCAGTGCACACACTTGGCCACGCACCTTTAGATGCACGAGCAGATCTGGCACAGTTGCCTAGACAAGGCCCTCACACTCACAGGGTAGCTCTCTACACACAAAGCCTTATTATGAAGGGGATAATCATCCGGTCACTTGTTGATTTATTTTATTCATTATCCACTTAAAGTAGGTAATACATTCTCGTTCAAAATTCGAAAGGGACACCTCCCGTCTCCCCTAGTTCTTTGCCCAGAGGCGACGGTGACAACCAGTGTTGGGTGCATCCACATACAAGCACATACCGGTGGCAGTCTGCAAGCATCATCCTGCCCATGGCTGTTTCCTCTGACAGCCAGCTGCGGCCGGCTTCCCCGAGAGGGGCGGGAGGAGCTGTGCCACACTTGTCTGTGGCTGCACAGGGGCCCATTATGCAAACGTCTCGTGATCTGTCTGAAGGGGCCCTGTGGATGGACATGTGGGTGGGTGTCGAGTTTTTGCTGTTACAAAAAACAGTGACGCTCCAGTGTCCTTGTGCAGACGTCATATTGCACAAGCATGAGAAACCCTGTAGCTAAACCCCTCAGCAGTGAGGTTGCTGGGTGGGTGGAAAGGTCGGTTACGTTTTTGGAGTGGTGATAGATATCGCCAAATCACCTTTACGGAATTGTACACATTACCTCCCCTCTAGCTGAGAAAGGGTTTATGAGAAAGGCCTTGCATGCAGGGAGCGAGGGCTGTCTTTAAAGAAACACCACCGACGGGGTTTCTGAGGAGCTCCTTTCCCATCGAGGTGGTGAGAAACCTCTGGTTGTGTGTCTATTTCGGCATCCAATAGATGCCCACTGCCTCCGGGGAACAGCTCTGCCCTTGTCTGGGAGGCAATAGTCCCTGCAGCCTTTTTGCAAAGGGTCAGTGGTTACCCGGAGGGCACACTGTGGTGGGGGTGAGGGCGGGGAGGCGGGGTGTGTGTGTGTGGTGCAGAGACCAAGTCCAGGTCAGGGGCAGGAGAAGCTGGATGAAGCAGAGAGGCCCAGGCCCCCGTTGCTGCCCCCAGATCCCTGCAGGCTGCTCTGAGGGTGGACAGCATGGACTCTGGGGCCTCAAAGGCAGCAATTAAAACCCTCAGGGCATCTCCTGCTGAGCGTTTCAGCTTAATGATAGGATGAACTCTGACCCCAGCAAAGCTGAGCCAGAGTGAACCGAGCCCTCCTCACCCAAATCTGGTGATGCAGACTGTAGGGCCCTGGCAGTCCTATCAGGGAGCCTCCTGCGGAGGGTGGGGGTGAATGGGGAAGGGTACATGTGGCTTCAGGGCCTTCTAACTCTGGTGGCTGTGGCTCCTGGAGGCGGGACACTGGGGTAGGCCCTGCAGTTACACGCAGTCACTGCCCACAGCGAAAAGCTTGGCAGCGCAGCCACATCGCAGCCTGTTCAGTAAGCAGCCAGAGCAGCATTTGTTAACTCAGTCCCAGCCCCTCTCTAGCCACCCACTTCACCTGGAAACTGCTAAGGACAAACGGCTCTCCTGTCCCACCCAACCTACAATGCCTGGTGGTCCCTGCTGCACCCTGCAGGCTGCAGGCCCGAGCAGACCCAGGCAGAGCCGCCCGTGTCCAGGGACAGAGCGGACAGAGGGCACTGAGGGTCTGGCGTGAGGGGAGCAGAGAGCCACGGGTGAGGTGCGAGGGGAGGGTGTGCCATCTGGTCTGCAACAGGCATCCTCTCCTGGTCTTAAGTGCCAATTTTCTTAAATTGAGTTTTGTAAAATGGGGTATTCCGGCATGGTGGCGCCCCCGTGTGGCCATCTGAGGTCTTCTAATTCTATCCCTTCACATAGCAGTCTTGGTCATGGCAGGGCACCCTCAGACCTGAACTTCTCAGCAGTCCTGGGAGGGAGGGGAGACGGGGCCAAACGTCCCCACTTTACAAACGAAACGCCTGGGAGGGAAGCAGTTTGTCCAAAGCCTCAGGTGCGAGTCTGAGACACAGCCGGCACCTGGAGAGACGCCCCAGGTGCATTCAGCATCTCCATCTTCCTGAGAACCAGAGTCTCAGAGATGGGGAGTGATGGGCCCAAGGTCAGCGTCAGAGTGGGGGTGCAGGTCCAGCTCTGGCTCATGGGATCATGTCCCCACAGCTGGTCAAGACCGCTGAGCTGGACCCCTCCCGGAACTACCTCGCGGGCTTCCACCCCCACGGGGTCCTGGCCGCCGGAATCTTCGTCAACTTGTGCACTGAGGCCACGGGCTTCTCGAAGCTCTTCCCCGGCATCCGCCCCCACCTGATGATGCTGAACCTGTGGTTCCGCTTCCCCTTCTTCAGGGACTACCTCATGACTGGGGGTGAGTCTTTCCCACCGGGCAGCCAGGTCCATGAGGCTGCAGGCACGGGAGGAGGGAATCTGGGGGAGGGCGACCAGGAGTTCCGTACTTCCTCCGAGAGCATGAGCAGTGGAGGAAGGAGGCTAGACTCAAGGAAGCACTTCCCACAGCACCGTAGGGCAATGAGCGTGGCGAGGGGCTTAGGCATGGGGGAAGGCTCAGGCCCAGTCCCCAGGAACGCCCAGCTGGAGTGGGAGGGGTGGGGTGGGGGACCGGCCTCTGGGGGCACTCTTGGGGATCTCTTTGCTGGGCCACATCCACCCCCACAGTCCCTGCCCCTTCACCTAAGGCAGTGTTTTTCAACCTTTTTTGGGCAAAGGCACACTTGTTTCATGAAAAAAATCACGAGGCACACCACCATTAGAAAATGTTAAAAAATTTAACTCTGTGCCTATATTGACTATATATAAAGTAATTCTCTTGAATAGGAATCAAATAAACACAAAGAAAGTATTTTATAATTACTTTATTATGAAATATTAAGTAAACAAAATAGTGAAAAATTATAAAATTCTTGTCTTGTCTGCACCTACGGCACACCAGGCAACATCTCGCGGCACACTAGTGTGCCGCGGAACAGCGGTTGAAAAACGCTGACCTAAGGTGACCAGACGTCCTGCTTTTGGCGGGACAGTCCCGATATTTAACAATTTGTCCCACGTCCCCCTGCGTTTTTAAAAAGTCCAAAAGATTTAAAAGATTCTTTAAAAAAAAAATCAGGACTGTTTTAAAACGCCGAGAGATGAGGGACAAATTGTTAAAAATCGGACTGTCCCGCCAAAAGCAGGACGTCTGGTCACCTTACCTTCGCCCCATCACTGACCGCCTCCCTCTCCCCTCAGGGCTGGTTACATCGGACAAGGAGTGCGCGGCTCACATCCTGAACAGGAAGGGCGGGGGCAACCTGCTGGGCATCATCGTGGGGGGCGCCCAGGAGGCACTGAACGCCAGGCCCGGGGCCTACAAGCTGCTGCTGAGGAACCGCAAGGGCTTCGCCAAGCTCGCCCTGATGCACGGGTACCTGGGGAGAGGGCTCTGGGTTCCGCTGGAGATCAGCGAGGGTTTACTTTGGTGGGAAGACGGCAGAGGCTGATGGAGTTTCTATTTGGGCAGGGAGACTTCTCAGTCCGTTCACAAACGCACAGGCTGTTGTGCTGAGACAAGTACTGTCTCGCTGCCAAACACCCAGAAAGGGTCCCAGAATGGAGTCTTTGGGGTCCAAGGGCCTGGGTGGGAAGGGACATACTGCCCAGGGCTGGCCCTAGGTCCGAGACCTCTGGGATGTGGGAGCCTGGGGTTTGGGGCGTAGCGCAGGGCTGTTCTCTGACCTCGGAGCAGCCGTGAGGAGTCGACGCTGGCTGGAGCAGGCGAGGTTTTCCTACAAAGCTGTCAGATGATTTCTATCTGGGAGAACTCTGAAGCATTCTATCGATAATCTATCCATCATGGTGCCCCTGGGAGGTGGTGGCTCTGAGAAGGGGCCCTCAGGACCTGCCCAAGGTCAGAAAGCAAGGCTCTGGCAGGTCCGGGAGACCACCTGGGCCTCCTACCTCTGTCCTCTGCTCCTGTTCCTGGTCCCGCGGGAAGCGAGGGGACCAGCGGGCGGGCCTTCTTTGGGGCCTCCAACGGGCCTTCTCTCCACTGTCTCTCTCTCTCTCCAGGGTACCTCTGGTGCCAGTCTTCTCCTTTGGGGAGAACGAACTCTTTGACCAAGTTGAGAACTCTCCTGGCTCCTGGCTGCGTTGGACCCAGAACCAGCTGCAGAAGGTCATGGGCATTTCCCTCCCACTCTTCCACGGCCGTGGCATCTTCCAGTACAGCTTTGGCCTTTTGCCCTACCGCCGGCCCATCGCCACCGTGGGTGAGCCAAGACCCAGGCTGGGCGGGGGGAGGGGGCAGCTCACGGGGTAAGGGGCCGGGCTGTGAGCTGCCAGGGGCTGGGCCAGGCACATCTTTGCCCTCACGGAGCTCACAGTCCAGAGTCCCAGGCGTCTTCAAACTACGGCCCGCGGGCCACATGCGGCCCGCAGAGGAGTCTGATCCGGCCCGCCAGGTTTTTTGGGCAGTGAGCGCAGCCGAGGTGTTACAGTAGGAATTAGTAGTTCATAGAGTCCGGCCCTCCAGCTCTCTGAGGGACCGTGATCTGGCCCCCACTTTAAAAAGTTTGAGGACGCCTGGAGACCGTGAAGCAGACACACAAGCAGACGACCCCGACATGAGGCAGTCTGGGATGAGAACCGGGACGGATGAGAACCGGCACAAAGAACAATGGTCGCTGCTGGTTACTGAGTGCCCACTGTGCGCCAGGCACAGCACGGCTCCCTTACGCACAGTGGCTCAGTTTCTCCTGACAACCTTCGAAGTAGAGACTGTTGTCCCTATTTCATTGATAGGAAGCAGGCTCAGAAAAATAACTTCAAAAAAAAAAATCACACTGCCTTTGACTAACGACGTTGAGGTTTGAATCAGGATCGGTTTGACTTTTTAGATATATTTTTATTGATTTCAGAGAGGAAGGGAGGGGGAGAGAGAGACAGAAACATCAATGATGAGAGAGAACCATGGATCGGCTGCCTCCTGCACGCCCTACCCCCCCCCCCCCCCACTGGGCGTGTGCCCTTGGCCACGAACCTGGGACCCTTCAGTCCACAGGCCAACGCTCCATCCACTGAGCCAAACCGGCCAGGGCGGGTCAGAGAAACAGGGTTTAATTCTGACCCAGAAGATTAATAGGCTTCCTGGAAGAGGAGGTACAAGGAAAGGGCAGCCCAGCAATCAGCAGGCCTGGGTCAGCGCTGGGGGGTTTTCCTGTAAAGAAGGGCATGAGCTTGCCGAAACCAGTTTGGCTCAGTGGATAGAGCATCAGTCTGCGGACTGAAGGGTCCCAGGTTCGATTCCGGTCAAGGGCATGTACATTGGTTGCGGGCACAACCCTGGTAGGGGGTGTGCAAGAGGCAGCTGGTCGATGTTTCTCATCGACATTTCTAACTCTCTCTCTCTCCCTTTCTCCTCTCTGTAAAATATCAATAAAATATAAAATAAATAAAATAAAATAAAAAGAAGGGCATGAGCTTCAGAGCCTGGACGTAACCTCAGGTGCTCCTGCTATTGGGACACCTCATTCGCTTTCTTCTTGGATTCCAACCAGGTTCCTCTGACAAGGCCCGGAGAGAGAGGTCCCTTCATCTCCTCCCTCCATTCATTTATGTGGTTGGCACACACTGCGAACCCCATACCTGGACTCTCCCTGTGCTGTGTGGCAGTGTTTTCGTCAACGTTAGTTCTGCTGCTGCCTCCAAAGCTACTGCTAAGGGGAGGAGGAGGGGAGCTGCCTTCTCAGCCCGGCAGAACCAGAGGGAGGAGGTTCGTTGGGGCCTTCCTGACTCCTCCCTCGAAGGAAGGGGGCACTGCAGCCAGCATGGAGGGAGAGCAGGAGGGGGGGGGGAGGGGGGGAGCTGCCTGGGCTGCAGGCCCGCCTCATCCTAGAAACGACAGGCGCTTCTGAGCACGGCATCTTTGGCTCCCAGAACCATACGGCCCGGAGGATAAGAGCACATCCCCGGGCACTGAGTCTTCCTGGCTTTGCTGACCTTTTGTTGTTGTTGTTTTGTTGTTGTTGATATTTCTTTCCCATTGATTTTTAGAGAGTGGAAGGGAAAAAGGGAGAGAGAGAGAGAGAAGAGAGAGAGAGAGAGAGAGAGAGAGAGAGAGAGAGAGAGAGAGAGAAGGAAACATCAATGTGAGAGAGAGAAACATTAATTGGTTGCCTCCTGCACTTACTCCACCAAGTCCAGAGATTGAACCTGCGATCCTTCAGTGTGCAGGCCAACACTCTAACCAACACTGGTCACACCAGCCAGGGCTTGGCTTCGCCACCTTCACCAAGTTACTTAACCCCTCAAAACCTCGTGGCCTCATCTACCAATGGGAATGATAGCAGGTTCTACCCCCAGACGATGATTACAAGGATTAAAGGGGATCGTGCATGGAAAGCACCTGGCACATTTCCAGGCATTTTGCAATGCCAGCTGGTGGTGATGTCATAACCTCTGAATCTTGGAGTTGCCCTAACATCTTAGAATTCATCACTCGAAATAAAGTGGAAAGGGGTGGCAGTAGGAGTACTTTCCTGCCCCTGGACCCCTGCTCCAGCTCACCCCCCACCTCTGTGTCTTGCAGTGGGGAAGCCCATCGAGGTGCAGAAGACCCCGCAGCCCTCGCAGGAGGAGGTGGACAAGCTGCACCAGCACTACATCGACGAGCTGTGCAACCTCTTCGAAGCCCACAAGCTCAAGTACAACGTCCCCGAGGACCAGCACCTGGAGTTCTGCTGAGCGCCTCCCCGGAGGAACGGGATGCTCCCAGGGGCAGGGCTGGCCTGAGGGAGCCCCGTGGGAGGCGCTATGATCTGAGAAGGCTTCCTGGAAGCATCATCCCTGAAACACCACCTCCAGAGTCTTCCTAGCCTCCTGCACATCCAACCCCAAGTCACAGCTGACGACGTGGAGGGGCGACCAGACTCACCCTGGGACACCTGTGCAGGTTCTCCATCTCCTTGGTCTGCTCCGCCGGGAGATGGGAGAGAGGGCTGGAAGAGAACGGTTTGTGTCCTCTGTTGTAGCGGCACTCATTGGACAAAGAAGAGAGAGCAGCGACCGGTTATCAGGTTTTCCTTCCTCTGCCTTGAATGACAGTGAAAAGGAAGCCGCCAGCTCCAGCCCTTTCTCCTAGCTCCCTCACCTTACACCCTGGACATCCCAGCTCCTCCCTCCTGAGCTGGGTGAGCAGAGCTGTGCTCTGCCACTGGTGGTGTGGTGACAGGCAGGCCTTCTCACCCTCCCTCTGAGCCTCGGTTTCCCTGACCGAGTAAGATGGCCTACGGGTCTCAGCTCTGACATCACACAGGCTGAGAGCTCCCCGAGGTACCTCTTACTTGTCCTTTGTAACGTCAGCCCCTTTGTCTGAGCACAAAGAAGGGGGCTCCATGAACTTTCATTCAATAAATGAAAGGGTTTTATGTTAGCCTTCCTCTCTTCTTCTCTTCCTCTACACTCCCCAGTGCACAGGGATTTGACCCCCAGCCTGGCCCTGTCTCATCTTCCCAGAAGGTGAATCTCTGGTCTCAGATTGGTCCAGAGAAGGTCACGTGCATCTGTCAGCCCCCAGCATACCGCCTCGGGCCCTGTTCTGTTGGGAAAGAGGGGAATGGGTGGGCTGAGACACAGGGCAGACCAGGACAGAGGACGAAGACCAGACGTGAAGAGTGGGTGTTAGTATGTGTCTGCAGGGGGATGAGGGGTGAGCGGGGACCGATGCCTGGCGGAAAGAATTCTGGACTCCCGGGTTTGGGACAGACGTGGAGGGGCAGGATGGCTGGGTAAAACCAGTCCTTGCGAATCCCCCTCTTCCGCCAGCAGGGAAGCAGGCTCTTTCTGCCAGGAGCAGGTCATGCCAACAGACACACCATGGCACCTTTGGAGAAGTGTAAATAAATTTGGGTTCGAATCCTGGCCCATCCCTTTTTAGGAACTCTGGGGCAATCACCTCCAAACCTCCATTCAGTCATCGGGAAAATAAGGATTACCATATCACCTCCGGTGTTGTGAGCATAATGAGATGCTGTTTTGAGATGGTAAGCTGCCCGGTGTCCTGTCGGGAGTGACGCAGAGCACGTGGAAGTGGGAGTCAGGTGATGAGAGTCCCTGTGTCCCTGGGAGGTGCCTGATACCCTGGGAGGAAGAGTGTGTCCGGGTCACAGGAAGGATAGAAGTGCGGAGCCGGGAATGACGATCTCCAGCCAGGGGGAGACTTGGAGGAAATGGCAGGGGCAGGGCCAAGGAGAGAAGTACCCACCCACCGGAGTGAGCTGCTGCAGATGGTGAACCACTAGAGAGCACAATGGCTGGACACGGAGGACCCCTGTTCCTCCCAGTTCTGTGGCCCGGCGGTGGCTCTTCCCCATCTTGCCCGGCTCTCATGTAGCTGCATTCGGCGGTGGGTAGGCTGGGCTGGGACCGCTGGGGGGCTGGACCCACTGGGCCTCTCTGTGCCGATGTGGGCACTGGGCCTCACTCCAGACTGACCCATCTCTCAGCATTCAGTGGGGGCTGGATTGCAAAAGAATGAGAGCAAGATTGCAAAGTCTCTTACGTCCCAGGCTGCACGTGTGCACACAGCACCTCACTGCCTTCTGTCCGTCAAAACAAGCCCTGAGGCCACCAGATTGAGGGGAGAGGAATAGAGTCCCCTCCTCATGGGAGGAGCAGTGACGTCACTGTACAAAAGGCTGGGGACACACAGAGGGTTGGATAAAAGAACAATTTCTGAGGCATGTCTGGGTGTGGGGACGCACATGGGAAGGTGCACTAAGCCAGGCTGGGCCGGAAGGGCGGCAGAGTACTGCTGCCACCCTGAGGCCTGGAAGGTTCAGTGGAGGCAGCAGGTACCGGGTCAGGAGAGCCTCTGGCAGGGGCCATTATTGCAGAGAAGGAGGCAGGTGAGCATCCCCACTGAACCCAGGTGGAAGCTTGAGGGCCTGGGGCTGCCGTCCATGCAGGTGGGTCTCCCAGGAAGGAGCAGGGTGGACACCATGGGCGGAGGACTGGAGGGGTCAGCAGAAGACAGAAGATGTCCCCCTCCAAGCCCAAGCTCCTTAGCCCGCCCTTAGCCACTCTCCACCACCTGCCCAGTCCTCCTGCCCTCCTCTCTCCTCCTCCCTCTCCTCAGACCGAACCATTTGCACTGCCACATGTCAGCCATGCTCTTCCTCTCCCCTTTGGGCTTTGCCAATGATGTGCTCTCTGCCTGGAATGCCATCTCCCCATTCCCATTGTCAAGGGCATTCCCACTTATCCTTCAATACTGGCTTCATCTATTCCAGGAAGCCTTCCCCGTGCCTCTGGCTGACTGAGATGGGGTTTCCCAGGCTTCCCCTTCCTCTGCAACAACACTCAGCACCCTGGTGGTCCCTGGGCAAACACTGCGTACAGACACTCCAGCCTCCAGGGCGCTCGGGCCACCCACACAAAGCACCAATGTCCTCTCCCAAACAAAACCCACTCCCTAAACTGGTCTCCGATGCCTCTAAACTCCTCCTCGGCCTGACATTGGAGGCCCTTCTTATCCTCATCCTCCCCACCACACACACTTTACCTAGACCTTCTCCCCTGCACCTCATTACCAGCTGCTCCCTTCACTGCTCGCCCTTCTCTGCTGGCTGAACCCACTCGGTTCTCAGACCTGCTGAGCTCTGGAGCACACTGATCCCTTCCCCCAGAACACACTTTCTCCTCCACCTGGTCAGCATCACTCACCTCCAGGCCGGTAGGGTGGCCGAGGACTTGTGCCATGAACCACCACTCCCACCCCCACCCAATTTCTGCGAACAGGACCTGCTGCCTGCTTACCACCTCTGTGCCCGCTGCCCTGGGTCTGAGAGCAGGTGCCTCCCTGATGCTGCGCCCTGTCCCCAGTCTGCTCTTCATGCGGAGGGAGTCCGCAGAGAGACAGGCATGGGTAACAGCAGGAAACGGTAGGGACAGTGGGAATCAGCAGTTCTGTGCAGGAAGCTTTGGGCGACGTGGAAGTCACCGGAGGGGGAAAAGTTTTGTTAGTCATTACAGTGTCCGGTGACAAACAATACTATCTCCATCTTGCAATACACTGAGTTTGCTGGCGCTATTTTTATACAGCGAAACAGCAACATTGCAAGAAAACAAGAGAGTTTAATAATAAAACATTCAACTTCATTAAAAAAAAAATTTACTTACCCCCACCCTCCAAAGATCACCACCTTCAGTAAACCTTAGCACACCCCACTCACCCTCAAACCCTGCTCTCCTCCCCACTGCCCTGAGTCTGTTAGCTACCCCTCCTTCAGGCTCCCTGTGGGGATGTAAAGGACAGGGTGAGTGGACTCCTCTGTCTCCCGGAGGATTGGGAACTCCCTGAGAACCAAGACCATATCCTTCCTCCCTCAGCCCCATCCCAGCACTCAGCACCAGACCTGGGGCAAGCCGGCACCACAGGGGATGTGAGCCGATTGCATATATGAGCTACCACTGGGAGCTTCCTGGTGGGGACACTGGGCCGGGGCAGGAATGAAGGAAGAAGACCACCTTGCCTCTAGAAGTGGTTAAATTAGCTCTCTATTGCTGCATAACAAATACTCCAAACCTTATCTGCTTTAAACAACAAACGTGTATTGTCCTACAGCTTCTGACGGTCAGGAATCGGAAGGGTCCTGGCACAGACCTGTCATGAGGTTGCACCCCGTGGCCATTAGCAGGAGGCTTCCGTCCCTCACCGATATGTGGGCCTCTCCAAAGAGCTGCCAATGACCCGGAGCAGGCCAGGCAAGAGAGGCCACACCACCATGTGTGGTCTAGCCTCTGCGGCACACACCATCCATCCCGCCTTATTCTATTAGGTGTGAGTCACCACATCTAGCCCACACTTCGTACAGGGCTGCAAATACCAGGAGGGGAGACCCCTGGGGGCCAGCTTGGAAAACAGAAGCTGAGCTGGCCATGCAGAGGGTCCCCAACAGGTGGGGTAACTCTTGGAGCAGAGATCTGAGGTGAGACTGATGGCTGTGACCCCGTGACCCCCAACCTGGCTGGGATGGAGTCCAAAGTGGCCATTAGCCGTGGGGGGACCAGGACAAGAGGTGGGGGATAGGGAGAGGCTCCAGGGGCCAGAAGGAAGACAGTTTTATTATTAAACTCTCTTGTTTTCCTGCAAGGCTGCTGCTTCCCTCAGGCCCCACGCTGAAGACATGAGCAGCACAAGACGGCCCCGAAAGCAATGATCTCAGAGGAAGGCTGCCCAAGGGGGTTAGCCCAATAGGGGTGTCCACCCAGGGCTTTGTGTGAGCAAAGAATGTCCTTTCACTGGGTTAAGCACTGAGATTATGAGAATTTGTTACAGCAGTGGGTCTCCCCAACCAACACAGTGGGCCAGGAGTTGCACATATAAGGATTCAATTTTTATTTATTTATTTATTTTTTTCAGATGAGAAGGTGGCCATCTACAGGGCACTACCCAGTGAGGTTTTTTTTAAATTAAATTATTATCTGTGTACATAGTATTTTAACATTGCCCGCCCCCTCCCATACATACCCTCCCTCCCC
The DNA here is from genome assembly GCF_014108245.1 of Pipistrellus kuhlii. NCBI lineage: Eukaryota > Metazoa > Chordata > Mammalia > Chiroptera > Vespertilionidae > Pipistrellus > Pipistrellus kuhlii. Next base: position 34,803,560 of record NW_023425595.1, read on the forward strand.
AGAGTTTTGTGTCCATTGGTTGTACTTATATGCATGTATACAAGTCCTTCAGTTGAGGGATTCAATTATTTTTTTTAAAATATATATTTTATTGATTTTTTTTTTTATGGAGATCAAGAGAGAGAGAGAGAGCTAGAAACATCGATGAGAGAGAAACATTGCTCTCATGTGCTGCCTCTTGCACATCCCCTACTGGGGATGTGCCCGCAACCAATGTACATGCTTTTGACTGGAATCAAACCTGGGACCCTTCAGTCCACAAGCCGATGCTCTATCCACTGAGCCAAACCAGGTTCGGCAAGGGTTCAATTATTAAATAAACACCTAACTGACTGACACCTCAGAACCCCCAGAGCCTGCCTGAAGGGCCTCACCAGGGTTCCCTTTCTCCAATACAGACACAGATCCAGGCGGCCAGACGACAACGGGATTTTTCAGGTGTGGTAGCGATGGGCAGAGGCCCGAGAGCCTGCCTGAGGCCGCCAGTGATGGGGAGAGTCCGAGTCTCCTCTAGAAATCAGGCTGCCCTTTGACCTGAGTAGACGTTCTCAGACATCATTAACCACAGGGGACAAAGGGCCTGCTGGGGCCCAGCCTGACCCTGCTTTATGGGACAGGAGCCACGTGGCATGGTCCAAGGCCCAGCCCAACGGGGGTGCTATGCTTTGCGGGGGTTCAGAAAGAGGCAGAGGTGGGAGGAGGGAAGCTGCTGAGCAAGCAAAGGTCCAGAGCAGGGCACAGGTTGGCGATTGTTGCTGGTATGGTTCAGGGTGCAAGGGGGAGGTTTGGGAGTACAGGGGGCTGGAGGTTTAGGCCTTTGTTCTGCAGGTTGTCATTGAGACAGCGTGGTGCACAAGGCAGACAGGCTCCCCGATGTCGCCTTGCCTACCGGCTGGTGAAACTCAAATGTCCAGGAATGGAGTCGGGAATTTATCTCCACGGTAGCGAGGAGCCCTGGAGATCCTTGAGCTGGAGTGGGCCATGGCCAGAGGCCAGAGGAGGCCTTGGGCTGAACTGGGCATCTGTCTTCAGAACCTCACAGAAAGGCAGAGCCAGCACCCTGAGCTACTTACTGAGAACCTACTATGCGCTGAGCTCCAAGTGGGATGTTTTCCAATGCATCATCTCAATGGTGCCCACAGTGACCTCTTCCTAATAAACAAGGCTCATTTGTCAGAGACATTAAAGGACTTTCAGCAGCCTGCTCCCAAGACGAAGACTGCCTGCCCAGACTGCGGTCACATGTGGCTCCCACCTTTCCTAGTTCTGGCCTCAAATGACAGCTGGTGAGACACACAGCTACCCCCCACCTCACACCCCCGGCTTGGCTGTGTGACCCCATGGGAGTCCCATCCCCTTACTGAGTCTCAGTTTCCTCCTTTATAAATGGTTCATCCTTAAGTGAGTATTTAACAAATGCTAGTTCTCCCTCACCTCTCCTCTTCGGAAATGCCAAGAAATGGTTTTCAAAAGACCCACGGGAGTTTGTGTCTCTCACCAACTAGGTTGGGCTTTTCTTAGAATCTGGATCTTCCTCCTCACTCCCTGCCAGAAAACTGAGTGTTTCCGTTTTGAGCTGGTGCCATGCCCGTCCAGTTACATGTTCATTGAGAGAACAGATGGATGAGAAGACAGACCTTTCTAGCCACTCCTTTTAAAGGGGCCCTTGAAAGAAAGAAAGGAAGGAAGGAAGGAAGAAGAAAGAAAGTAAGAAAGAAAGAAAGCCCAGCCAAAACCGATTTGTCTCAGTGGATAGAGGGTCGGCCTGCAGACTGAAATGTCCCAGGTTCGATTTGCAGGCACATCCCCAGTAGGGGGTATGCAAGAGGCAGCTGATGGATGATTCTCTCTCATCAATGTTTCTAACTCTCTATCCCTCTCTCTTCCTCTCTGTAAAAAATCAATAAATATATTTTTTTTAAAAAGAAAAGAAAAGAAAGCCCAGCAACAAACCCTGGCCCTATCAATAAAATGTCAATCCCTAGGATCAGAAGGGGCCTCCCTCCTAAAAATAAATGTAAAAATTGTCAGAAGCCTGCATTTGGAGGTGCCCTAGGTCAATGCTTGTCAACATGTCTGTGGTGAAGGACAAGACCCTTGCAGGTTTTTTCCTAATTCATCACGGACCTCTCCGTTTGTAAAACACACTATAAACGACTAGAGAAATGAACTAAGAAAAGGACTAAGAACATAGTACAAGTCCAATTTTTTATGACTACTTTTAACAGGACAGACATGAACTTATTCTGCTACATTGCTCTAAGGCAGCGATTTTCAGCTGGTGTGCCAAAAAAATTTTTAAACATGCAAATATGATTATTGAGTCAGAGGCACTGGCCTCTTTTCCCTTATGTTGTCAAATTAAAAAAAAAAAAAAAAAAAAAAAAAAAGGGCAATAGCCCTCTGGTCTGAATGAATAAAAATCACACCTATTTTTTTAGTCAAATCGGCCACCCTGGGACCGCACTTCCCTAGAACTCTATAAGGTGACTCACTCTTGGCATCTTGAGGTTGGTGGGAGTTAAAGTGCACATAACTAGTTGGTGAACTGCAAAGTGCTGGACACAAAGTGGTTGAGTTGTTGTCTTAACCACTTACATCTGGGTAAGCTGAGGGGGCTCTGGGAGGAAAGGACTTGCCTAAGTAACTTTGGAAAACAGTGTTTTGACTTTGAAACTGTAAGACTACTTTTAAAACAAAATGTACCTTAACACCACCCCGTAGCTGGTAAAGTTGAATTTCTCACGGGGGCCCAGGTTGACAGTGTGGCAGCTGCAGTGCTTGTGTGCTGAGATCGCACCAATAACGGGATGTTGGGAGCCTTTTCTCACTTCGGAGAAGGAAGGTACAGATAAGCAAGCGGGAAAGACTAGAATGATCCTTATGTTGAGAGATCAGAGTGGGAGACATCAGTATGAATTCATGTTTAGTTAATATAGATACAGATGGAGAGATACAGAAATGATTATATTATGTACGTAGGTAAGCAAGAGTTAGTATATGTACCTATTTTTCTTGGCTTTGTCTTTAAAGCCTCTTCAGATAATCCAGATATCTTCCCATTTAAAAATATTTAATTTAATCAAACCTGCAAAGACCTTTTTCCTCCTTTTTAAGGTAGCATTCACAGGTTCTAGAACCTAGGATGTGAATATCTTCTGGGGGTTTTTTTTTTTTTTTTTTTTTTTTAGTTTATTATACATATCAAGCAATGTATTCATTCTCTCAGCCTCAGTTTCCTCCTCTGGAAGTGATAGATGCAAATGTATGTAAATGAGAGGCCTGATCTGCTGGTGCTGCTAGGTGTGGAAGACAGGAGCCTGAAGAGCATTCGTCCTGGACAAGTGAGTCCTGACACCACTCCTTTCCCGAGTGCACATCCCACCAAGTTAGCAGGGGTCCCTGGCAGGGACACGAGGGCAGGGAAAGGAACCCTGAGACTTGGATTCAAACCCCAGCTCTGTCAGCCACTGACAGTGTGACCTCAAGCAAGTCGCTTTCCATATCTGGGACACAGTACAATTTCAAGAAACACATGTACGTTAGTCTTGCCTTAGGAGAGGACTGGAGAAGCACCTCTCGCCCTGAGGTTTATGATTTACAGATGTTTATTTATTTATTTATTTATTTAAAATATATTTTATTGATATTTTACAGAGAAGAAGGGAGAGAGATAGAGAGCTAGAAATGTCAATGAGAGAGGAACATCAACCAGCTGCCTCTTGCACATCACCCACTGGGAATGTGCCCGCAACCAATGTACATGCCCTTGACCGGAATCGAACCTGGGACCCTTCAGTCCACAGGCTCTACCACTGAGCCAAACCGGTTTCAGCTGACACAGATGTTTTTATTTCGGTGTCTCCCTATTGGCTAAAGGGTCTCAGTCTCTCCTAGTAACAAGCAGACATATTAATCTGAGCCCTGTGGAAGCAGTACCTCTCTCAAAGGGGCGGCAGTGATGGTGGAGGTCCAGGCACTGTGGCTTGTGGGGGTGAGAAGAGAAGAAACCTCCTGTGCCGCTTGCTTTCTCCCGGGGCCCATCAGTCTAGGCCAGGGTTCAGCCTGTGCTTGAATAAACCCGTGAACTAAGAAAGCTTTTTACAGATGAGCATTTGCCATCGATGTGATGGGCGGGAACCCTAGCTTTGAGGCCCAGTTAAGTGACATGTGATCCTCCAAAAAAATTCCACCTTCTCATTAGTTGACTTGTATTACAATTTTGTACTCCATTATTTACTTTGAATTTGGTCCATTAAAATTTTATGGAAATTTGTTTCCTTTCTTGTTATATAAGGGCCCACCTAATAGCCTCAATTTGCCTCTTGGCCTGCAAAGCCTCTACCCGCCGCCGCTTAATCAGTTGCCCTATGTTCCATCTCAGATCTGTCCTAAGCCGTTCGTAATGCTGGAGCCAGAGGGAGCTCCCCAGTGTGGGTCTGACAAAACCGTTCCTCTGATGAAAACCCGTGGTTTCTCGGGGCTCTCTGGCTGCCTCTGGCTCCTTGGCTGGCATGTAGCCCTTCCCAGCTTGACTCCTGCCTTCCTTCTGAGCTACTCCCTCCCCCCTGCAGCCTCCTGAACTTCTTCCAGTTCCCTGGGACACCTTGCTTCCCCTAGAGCCAGCATTTCATACAAGCTGTTCCCTCTGGCTAAAACGCCTTTTACCCTACTCCCCTCCACCCAAATCCACTCTCCTGTATACTAGGATATTATTTCTTGTGTATATTATTTATTGATTTCAGAGAGGAAGGGAGAGGGAGAGAGAGGTAGAAACACCATCGCTGAGAGAGAATCACTGATCAACTGCCTCTTGTATGCCCCCCACTGGGGATCAAGCCCACAATCCGGACATGTGCCCTGACCTCCTGGAAGGGTGGGCGGTCACATTTTTTAAAAGCCAGTGCCCACTAAGAGACTGGGAGCCCCAGCTCAAGTCAGTTTGACTCTGCACGGATGCCCTTTGCTCTCCACTGACAATGCTCCTGCTGGTTCCTACCATGTGGGAAGGGAGCAGGTTACCATTCAGGGGCTGGGACTACCCATCAGGAGCCCCAGTCCATTTCCTTCCCTGGACTGCAGATCCTCGTCTGTGCAAAGGAGACAGGGGCCCCTGGCCTGCTGATGGTGTAAGGCCTGGGTCAAAGGTGGGAATGGAACCTTGGGGGACAGGAAGGGGGTGGGGGAGTTGGTAGCTGAGCTCCCAGACACTTTTATCAGTCCTCCACAAGCAGCCCCAGACAGACACAAGCTTGGGCTCTGGCTCTGAGCTCCGGGGCATTCCAGCCAAAGGTCACTCCTCAGCAGCCAGCTGCAACTGGCCAGGGCCTGGACCCTGCCTGCCCATCCCCCTACCTTTTCCTCCCCTGAGCAGGAATAAAAGGAACCTTGGCCAGGAATGCTTCTGGGATGAGCTCAAGGGAGGGTGCATGTCTGTGGATATGTTTCTTCTAGAGCATCCATGTGTGATCTGGGTCTGCGTGTGCACTCACAGTCACAAAAGGGTGCCTCTGGGTCCCATGTGTCCGAGTGTGCATGGCTGTGTGGTGACTCTGTGCATGACCCTCAGCCCTGACACACTGTGACATCTGGTTCTTCAGGGCTCTCCTGTCGCTGTACTGTCCATTCTTACTCCAAAGCTCCCACGGGTTTCGGGCTGTGACCTCCATTCATCAGTGCCCACCCCTCTTCTGTCATTGATCCCGTGCTGCTGAGAAAGACCCAGAATTCTGAAATATTAGGATGAATCCTGAGGTGGGTGCAGGAGACACTATCCATGCTCCACAGATTCCCTTTGATCACTGCTGTGGGCCCCTTTCTGTATACCTGTTGACATTGCTTCCAAAACACCTGCCCCTGCACATTCTCCTGGGCTTGCCTAGGGCCACTGAAGACACTTACCCCACGTGCAGATGTGGTAGACACCTGGGAGCTTATACCCCTCCCCGTACTCCACCCCGGTGACCCTTAGCCAAGACCAACTGGTGAAAGCCAGCTTCCTGGCTCTAAGCTGGAACAATCGCCAGGCCTCACTCTTGCTCCAGGGCTCCCCTGGGGGATCTGGCCAAGGCTGTTTCTGGTCTGGAATCACACCCCGTTTCGTTTCTTCTTCCCCTTCCTTTTCCGGCTGCCCCAGCTCCCTCTCGAGTTCCTCCTGCAGGCATTTCCTCACAGGGTTCCTCATCACCGGGTCTGCTTCTAGGAAACTCGACCTAAAACAGGGCGATGGGCTTGGAAACAACCTCTCCACAGCCCCACTGAACAGAGAGGACAGAGGCCCAGGGAGGGCACGTGTGTTTCCAGAGCTCCCCTCCCACCCCCGCTTTGGCAAGCTGTACTCTTACCTTTGGTCTCGGTGGCCCTGTGTGCCACCCTACGCCCCACCTCCCCTGCAGAGGGCGGCCCTCTCTGCAATGCCCCCGGCAGCCCTGGGTTAGAAAAAGTTTTGTTTTTAAAAAAATATATCTTATTGATTTTTTACAGAGAGGAAGGGAGAGGGAGAGAGAGTTAGAAACATCGATGAGAGAGAGACATTGATCAGCTGCCTCCTGCACACCCTCTACTGGGGATGTGCTCGCAACCAAGGTACATGCCCTTGACCGGAATTAAACCTGGGACCCTTGAGTTCGCAGCCCGATGCTCTCTCCACTGAGCCAAACCGGTTTCGTCTAGGAAGAGTTTTTAATCCTGCTCGGGTCTCCCTTTCCTGAGGGTGTCTCCTTGGAGAGTGAAGCAGTCTGGGTCAGAAAGCAGCAAAGAGGAACTTTCAAGGAGAGGCCAGGGAGACAAGCACTGCTCTGCTAATACCCCTCACCACTCTGCCTTCAAGGGCGAACACCCAGGAACACAGTGCCTTGAAGGGCGAACAACCAGGGGGCAGATGGGGCTCTGGCTGACAAAGTCGGGACCTTGCCTTTCTCAGAACTGGCCTCCTGTGGTAGCAAAGGCCCCGTTCTGGGAACTGGGAGACTTGGATCCCCTCCACAACTCCCTCATGCCTGGCTGAGTACCTTTGAGGGAGTCCGGTGGCTCTCTGAGGGATGCAATGTCCCCATCGGTGGCAGGCCCGCCATGGGGCCGGGGAAAGCATGGCATTTGGAGCACAAGATCCGGGCCTCAAACCCACATTTTTACGAAATAGCATTCCCGAAATGAATGAGCCCACAGCATCTTCATTTCTTCTTTTGACGAAGTTGATGCCTGCAGGCCTGACCTCACAGCGTGCTGGGAGAACGAAACGAGATAACACCGGGCAGAGCACTTAGCAGGTCCCTGGCACAGGGAGACCTCGAGCAGGTGACTATTTTTGCTCTTGTTGTGTACCAGCCGGGGTTGCGTAACCAGCTGGGTCCTGTGGTCTTGCTGACGTGACACTCTCTCCAAAGCTCCGTCAGAGCCAGAGGGCATGCACGAAGGAGACACAGCTGGTGGAGCGAGAGCTGGAGGGGCGTGGAAAGCCTTCGTTCTCTGATCCCACTCGCCCTGCCTCCAATGCCTCCTCTGGCTTCAGAGAATGACCACAGAGTCCCCAGGTGCTCGGGGCTAGGGCTGCGTGTGCACAGGTGATGGACAGGCAGGATCTGTGCTTTCCATTTGGGAAGTGGATAGAAATAAGGCAGGCTTAGCCTTGTTTTGTTTCTTATGGTTAGAAAATGTATTTATTTTGTCCAATTAAAAAAAAAAAAGAAAATGTATTTCTTTTCAAATTTTAAAAATTCTGGTAAGATAGTACTCACATTGGTGAAACATCACCAACTTCAGAACTCTCGAATCTTGCAGAACAGAAACTTCACACCCATTAAACAATAACTGCCTAATTCCGCCTTCCCCCTTGTCTTAAAAAAAAAAAAAATCTATGTAAGAATTGGAAATAAATATTTATTTATTAGTAAACTAGTGACTCAGTGCACAAAATCCCTAGAGACCCAGACCCAAGGAAAACTGCACCAGACCCAGGACCGCGCCGCACTGTGCCATGGGACGCCCCGAATCCTGCTGTGCAGAGAGACCCAGAGGCAAGTCCCTGCCCATCCACACAAGCCTCGCCATGCATGCAGCCCGCCCACCTGCATGAGCCTTGCCATGCACACAGCTCCTGGTGACGGGCCTTTGGTTGGTACGGCATTAGGGCCACTGGGTTTTTTAATATAGATCCTTACTAGTGGTTCCCTATGTACCGGCCACTGTGCTAGGCCTGAAACACAGGAGGAACCCAAGGCTCACCACTGGCTCTGAAGGTTCAGGATTCATAAGCCAGAACAACAATGGAAGATAATTATGTTTCATTTCTTCATTTAGCAAAACTCTCCTGACCCTGTCAAGCTCATGTGGCCAGGAAGCAATAATGGGGGATACCTTCTCCCCGCCAGGAGGTGCTCATGTTTGGTGCAAGGCTCCCACCCCCAACCATAGAGGCTTCCCCTCCCAGACCTCTCTGCTTCACAAAGTCCTCCCCACCATCCCACACAGCGAGGCCCAAACTGCGGCAAAATGCAGGCAGCAGGCCCAGCTGGAGCTCTGGGGAAGGGCACTGGATCCTGGGCTCCAGGCGAGCTCTGCGCTGATCTCACCAAAAATTAATTCATTAATTAATCTATTAAAAAAAAAATAAATTCAGCCATGGCTGGTGTTGCTGTGAAAATAAACAAGTCATCTTTACTGTCAAAAAACAGCTTAGACAGCTGCCATTTTGGACTGTGTGACTTGGCAGCTGCCACTTTGGCCACATCACTTCAGCTCTGCTGGGGGCCGCCATCTTGAAATGGCAAAGGCCAACCCCTCCCTTTACATTAGCCAATCACAAAAGACTGTGCACCTGAGCACCAATCACATGCATGAGGATTAAAAAGCCGAGCAGTTCCTGTTCAGTGTGCGTGTGCTCCCAGACCATGTGCGTGCACCCTCCTGCAGGAGTAAAGATATGTGCCTTGCTGCCTGGCTCCCGAGTATGCTTCGTGTTCTACCAGAACCCCTGAATTTGGGGGCTTGCCTTGTTTCTTACATTGCCCAGTTGGTTAAGGGTCATCCCGGGCACCAAAGGGTTGCAGGTTTGATTCCTAGTCAGGACACGTGCCCGGGGTTGCAGGTTCAATTCCCAGAGGCAACCAATTTGATGTTTCTCTCTCACACTGATTGATGTTTCTGTCTCTGTCTCCTTTGCCCTTCCTCTCTCTCTAAAATAAAATAAACATTTATAAATAAATTCAGCAATATTAATAATTATATTAATGGGGCTGGCTTTAGCTCAGCGGTTCCTTCGAATACAATGCTTACCAATCACTCTTGCTCACCTACTCGAGAGTGGCTCGAGACTCACAGGCACCTCCCAGCCCTTTATTAAAAATATATACTAATGGTGAAAAAATCTAAACACCTAATTAAAAGGCAGAGAGTTTCAAAATGGATTTTTTAAAAAGACTCAACTATATGCTGTCTATAGAGCCTCACTTTAAATATTAAAAATAGGTTCAAAAGTGATAAAAAAAAGAGTTGCACACAAAAACACTAATCAAACACTAATCAAAAGAAAGTTAGGGTGGCTATATTAATAACAGACAAAGTAGATTTCAGAACAAATATTACAGGAATTGAGATGGATATTGTATAATGATAAGAGGGTCAACTTATGAAGAAGACATAATAATCCTAAATATACAGAGTAAAAGAACCAGATTGTTAAAATACATGAAGCAAAATTTGATAGGATTGAAATAAAAAATAGATAAATCCACAATATGGTTGATGACTTCAAATTTTCTCTCTCCATTCAGTAATTGATAGAACAAAAGTAGACAGAAAATCACAAGGATAGAGAAGATCTAAGAAACAATATCAAACAACTTGACCTAACTGCAATTCATAAAATGCTATACACAACACCAGCAGAATAAACACTCTTTTCAAGTGAGCATTCAATACTTGTGTGGGGGGGTGGGGTGGGAGGGAGAGGAGAGGTTTGTTGAGACCATGAAACAAGTTTGAAATAATTGAAATGACACAAAATATTCTAATTTAAATGAAATCAAACTAGAAAGAAACCAATAACAAAAAAGACCCCCAAATATTTGGAAACAACACACATTTAAGTAAACAAGAGGTCAAAGAAGAAATTACAAAAGAAGTTAAAATAGTTTTAATGGAATTAAAATAAAAACTCAACATATCAAAAATTTATTGGATGCAGCTTAGAGAAGTTTGTAGAGGGAAATTCATAGTATTACCGTAAATGGTTTATATCAGAAAATAAGAGAAGCTTAGAACCGATCATCTAAGAAGAGTAAATTATATCCAAATCAAGCCAAAGGAAGAAAATAATAAAGACAAGAGCAGAACTAAATTAAATTGAAACAGAGAAAATCATTGAAACCAAAGATTATTGGAAAATAAATTGATAAACCTCTAGTCAGGCTGGCTAAGAGGAAAAGAATGAAGGCACAAATTGCCAGTTGTCAGGGTTTAAAAACAGATATTACTACAGCTCCTCCAAAAATTAAAAGGATAATGAGTGAATATTTTGAACAACTTTATGCCAATATATTTGATAGTTTAGTTTAAATGTGCTAATGGAGGGCTCTCAGAGCGCCCAAGCCATTTCTTCTCTCTGTGTGTCTGGCAGAGCACTAAGGTTCGGGACAGACAAGAGGAGAATTGAGGGCCACACGATATCCAAACTCTAGGTCAAACGGGGTTGGCCTGGCAGAACTCACGCTGGACCGGCTGCCAGGTTCATATTCTACGGAGTTTACCTCAGATCTAAGCCTCTTTCTCAACATTGGGTACACAGAAAGACAAGCGTGACTTAATTCTGGGGATTGCCCAATGACAGTGTTGGAAAATCCCCAGATTTAGGCTTATCCTTCTTGCCCAAGTTACCTCCCACAGCACCATCACAATATAGGACTGGCAAGGTGGTTAAAAACCTGGATTCAGGTACTCTCTCTCCTTCACTCCCCCACCCTTTCCTTCCATTCAGGCCCCCCAACAAGCAAGGGCGTTGGCATCAGACCAATCACGATTCCAGTCCCAGCGCTTCCTCCAACTAGCTATCACGTCTCTAAGCCTCAGGGGGTTTTTTTGTTTGTTTTTTTTTGTTTTGTTTTATTTTTTTCTTTTTCTTTTTTGCCTCTATTACTGTAGTTGTTGATATAGGAATTTGGGGGGGTGAAATAGGCAGATTTAGGGAATTTTTAAAATGAAGGGGGAAAAAACGCAGGCTACAGGGTTGCAAAATTGTACAGTTAGTTGTGAGAGGCAGCAGTTACATTTCCATAAGATAAGGGAACTGGAAGCAACAAAAGGTCTATATTCACAAAATAAGGAAGGGCTCCCATGTCGCATGTGAGATTTGACCTATGAGCTCAGAAGTGACTGTAGTGACCAAATCCAAGAGGGATGGTGGCCAATCGGAGGGGATATGTACGCACAGAAAACTGCAGCCTTTGAACACTGTGGAAGAAGGCACTGGGTGGGGCTCTTCCCCTCCCCGCGGGGGAGTCTGTGCTGTGAGTTTCTCTCCCTTTCCCAACGTGGGAGTCAGTACTTGTTCTTCAATAAATTCCCACCTTTGCTATACCATCTTCCGTCCCTGGATTCATTTTTTTCGACTCTGGCGAATAAAGAGCCTGGGAACCATCCTATCCAGGGGAACACCGAGTGTTCTAGTCCAAAAATCCCCGTATCTTGTGAACTCGTATCTCCAGGGTTGTGAAGGACAAATAACAGAACGTATGTATCATTACAAGGCTATGCACAAGGTCAGGGCTAAATTTATATCCGTCTCTGGTCTCTTCCCTAACGGACTCCTTCCCTGAAAACTCCAGTGAAGACTATCTTCCCTCTTCTCAACTTGACCTTGAACTTCAAAAGCTCCAGGAGGGCAAGGACTGGGTCCGTTTTCTCCTCCTATTGAGGATTGGGTGGGCTCCCTGTGGGCAGAAAAGCAAGGCCACATGCTAACCTGACTAGCTCAGGGAAGGCCTGCAGGGCAGTTCTGCAAACTCAAACACCTAAAGTAACCACAAAGAATGGTCTGAAATTAAAAATTTAACGAAAAACAGTGTAAGGAAGTCGTCATGTCCTAGGCTAGTATTTTCCCTGACAAAATCAACTTCTATCTTTATGAGCCTATTGTCCTTTTGCATCTAAGATAACATACCTGTGAAATGTCTGTAATTTCCCTTTCCAGGACCCCTCAGGGTGCAACAAATGGCACCAGGGCAGAAACCACAAATTCCCTCAGTTATTGTTATCTTGTTAATTGTGGACTGTTAACTATCCTGTACCCACCTCTGTAAAAGGAGCATGTGTCCATCATTTCCCTTTTAATCAAATCCCAGAGGTTTCCTGCTTTGCTTTCTCCCACCTCCCTCATCTATCACCAATGGATTTCACATAACCCACCTGCATCTCCTCCTTCTATGGTAATTTATAAAAAACAAGGTAAGAAACCACCATTCTCCGGAGCATTATCCCAATTGTTGAGATTCTGCTTCCCAGCAATTGTTGAGTTTGGCTCAAATAAACTCACAAAAATTCTTTACAAGTTTCAATGTTTTTTCCCGTTAGCATCACACAGACCAGGGCTTCATAAACATGTTTCTGCATTTAACCCTGTCCCTCCCTTAGGGTAAGTGGCCTCTCTGCTTGCCCTCCTCATCTGTGCAATGGAGGGACTAAGGCTGACATTACCATAAAGGATCTCAGAGGGGCAAGCATCCAACGCCTCATAAACTACAAAGCTGTACCCACAATTCCTAATGGCAGCACAGCACTGGTGACTGAAGGGGGTATGGTGGGACGTGCTTCCCTTGGTAAAACCCTCCTGATCAGGTCCCGCTTGGCAGCTTGACTTCTTTGTCTGTGGTTTGGTCAAAGCCCCTGTGGGTTAGTTGGGCGATGATGAAGAAGAGGTGACCTATGTCCCGGAGCCGTCCTGTTCACACTCCGACAGGAAGAGCAGGGCAGGCCACTATAGACAGGAATGTAGGGATGGTAGGATGTGTGGGGAGGGCACCAGGAGAAGCCAGTGCTTGTGTGAGCCCCCATGCTCACCTCATACAGAGGAGGACAGTCCCAGGACACAGAAAGCTGCCCAGAAACGACTTCTCTGGGCTGCTCTAACTCTAGGTCTGGTTTCCCATCCAAAGCCAATCTGGGCCAAACTGCTTAAGCAACAGCCACGATCTTGGCAGCTGGGGACCAATAGGAGGAACTGTCATTCAGTGAGGTGGCCCAGAAGCAAGCGATGGCCCCTCTCAGCCCTTGGACTTGCCTCTGCATCCTTTGGTGTGAAGAGCCCAAATTGGGACAGGTTTTATCATTCCATTCCCCAAGCCCTGCCCCCGACCTACACTACCAGCCTGCCTGCTCTTTCTAACCTTCCAATCCGATCAAGATGCTCTTCTGCTCACACCCCTCCTTTGGTTTGAACTCCACGGAATAAAACCCAAGCTTCGTGGCTGGATTACGAGTTCCTTCAGATGTGGTCCCTGTCCATCTCTCCAGCCTTCTCCTATCCCACTCCTGTCAGTCCTCCTCTCCCAGCCCCACCAGGTGCTCATGGTTCCCAACTCCAGGCTCTGCCTGAACGCTCTTCTCCTTCCTCTCTGCCCGGCAGAATCGTCCTCATTTCAGGTCCAGCAGCAATGTCCTCTCCTCGTAACCTTCCCAATTTACCATCCCTCCTCCGTGCTCCCCAAGCACTTTGTCCGTGACCCTATGGTGCTCATTCATGGTCGATGCTCCACCATGGAAGGAGCCGCTGTGCTGAGCAAACTGCACTGGGGCACAGGATGAGGTTCCTGCCTCTGGGAAGCTCCTGGCCCAACAGAGAGGCAGACACAGCAGACCGACAGTGACAGCACAGGAGGAAAGGGCTGAACTCAGCACAACCTCCCATGGCCCCCTGCCCTACAGCTTGGCTGTCTGGCTGCAAACAGTGGCTTTGAGACACCATCCCTTGGTTGGGTCTCCTCGGAGACTAGGACTATGTCTGATTACCTTCTGTGTCCCAAGGAAAGCCAGAGCCAGGAAGGTGCACAGGAAACACATGCTGGCGTAGATGAACTTGGGATCTGAATGTTTCAGAGAGGCGTTGAAGACCCGAAATCGTGCCATTTAAGATAACATCTTACTTTTCACAGCACAGTGGTAACACCCTTTTACATGTTGTGATTTCATTTGATCCTCAAATGTTGCAATGAAATCAGCAAGAGAGAAACTGTCACGGCCGTTTCATGATGCAGAAACTGAAACCTAGGCTGGGTTAGAGACTTGCCTAAGGACACCTGGCAAGTCAGTGGTAGAGAACAGGCCATACTCTAGGCCTCCTGCCTCCCAGCCCAAGCTCTGGCCCTTAGGCCACACCATCAGGTGAGTGGGTGGGCCAGGGGTTCCAGCCCAAGGCCTCCTCCACAGGAGACCCTTCTGGAATAGGCTCACCCACACACTGACCTGGGGTCCTTCCAGGCCAGCAGGAGTCTTTCTTCCCAGAGGACCCCAACACTTTACCTTTGGGAAGAGGATGCAAGAACTCAGTGGCTTCTTCAGCATCTACCTGGCTGTACTCTCCTTCACCCAGAAAGACACCACACATGGTCCTACCTCCAGCTTTTGCACATACCAGCCCGGAATGTCCCCCCCAAACCAGGTATGCCACCAGCCTCCCCTCAGTTTCCTTAAAGGTACCAAGCGCTTTTCAGCCTCAGAGCCTCACACATGCTCTATCTAGAATGCTTTTTCTTCTATTCTTGGTCAACTCAAGCCTCAGAGCACAATGATGTTTTCTCAAAGAGGCTCACTCCTGTGGCCTTGAGAGGGTTGAACAATAGAAGTGTTTTTAGGTCCCATCGGCTGCATGTGTCACATGCTACCCTGGCACTGTGGCCTCTATCATATCCCTCCCCCCGAGGTGGTAAAGACCTCAACAGTAGAGATTCCCTCTCTTCTTTAAAAAAAAAAAAAAAAAAAAAAAAAAAATATATATATATATATATATATATATATATATATATATATATATATTAATTTTTTACAGAAAGGAAGAGGGAGAGTTAGAAACATCGATGAGAGAGAAACATTGATTAGCTGCCTCTTGCACATCCCCCACTGGGGATGTGCCTGCAACCAAAATACATGCCCTTGGCGGGAATCGAACCTGGGACCTTTCAGTCCACAGGCCGATGCTCTATCCACTGAGCCAAACCAGTTTCGGCTTCCTCTCCTCTTGTACTGTGCCCAAGAAATACCTTTTCACTGGCATGCTTGTTGCCCCCACCCCGTCCCTCACCCTCAATATCCAATAAGTCATCTAACCACAGTTCCATAGTTCTCACCGCCTCCTATGCTTTTCTCTAGACCAGGCCTTTCCCTCCCTTCCCTCCACCACTGCCCTCGCTTTGGGCTCATTCTCTTCCGCCTGGGTCCCTCCTGCAGCCCCTCACTGCCCTCCTGGCCTCCAGCCTCTCCCATGCATTCTCACTGTGGTTGGAGACCTCTAAGATCCAATCTGACCACTGTCATTTTTCTACTCAAAGCCATTCCAAAAACCCCATTCCCACCACAACGTCCCACGAGGGGCACTGGAGGGCCTTCATAAGACCAGGCCCAGCCCCTTTCCCCACAGCTGCCTGAGCGCCAGTCACTCCAGGTGCCCTAGCCCTGCCCCAAACATGCCGGCTTTTCTAAGACTTTATTATGCCTGTCCTCTGCCTTCCATCTACAAAACTATTCATCAACATAAAATGAAAATAATTTTGGAACACTCTGTATGTGCCTGGCACTAGGTTAAGCTTTTTTTTTTTATATACCTAATCCTGTTTAGTTCTCAAAACGCCTCACAAACTAATTGTCCTTGGTATCATTTTACAGATACGAAAACTGCGTTTCAGAAAAGGCAGGGCCATGCCCCGCTAGTGTTCTCAGTGGGCTGAGCATTGTCTCATGCACCAAGAGGTCACCGGTGGGATTCCCGGTTATGGCAGGTGCCTGGGTCGTGGGCTAGATCCCCAGAAGAGGTCAATGCAGGAGGTAGCCAGTCGATGTTTCTCTCATGGAAATTTCCATCTCTCTCTCCCTTCCCTTCCTCTCTAGCTAAAAAATCACTAAAAACATTAAAAAAAAAAAAAGAAAGAAAAAGAAAAGAAAGGTAGGGCCAAAACTGGACTCTAGGTCTATCTAATTCTGTGCACTAACTTTGCTGGGAAACGCACCCAGTCCCCAGTCCAAGACAAGGTCTTCTTCTCTCTTTCCCCAGCACTGCTGCCAGTGGTATGTTTGCGCAGCCAACACTGCCCTCACCCACCGCCATCACTACCCTCACCACCCTCACCACCACCACCCTCACCATCACCACCACCCTCACCACTACCACCACCCTCACCACTACCACCACCACCCTCACCACCACCCTCACCACCCTCACCACCACCCCCCTCACCCTCACCACCACCATCATCACCACCACCACCCTCACCATCACCACCACCACCACCACCGTGAGCTTCCCAAGGGCAGGGCCCGGGCTGGCTGGGCTGGGTCCCAGCACGCAGCAATGCACAGACAGATAGTCTGTGAGGTTTCTCAACACAGAGATGGAAAAAGGTAGAGGCATCTGGGTGGTGCAGGAGTCCAGCCCTAACCTAAGCAATCCCTGATACCGACCAGAGGCGGGACCATGGCATCTGCGGCCAAGAAAAGACCTTGCCCAAGAGACTCCAAACAACACCTGGCGGCACGCCCCTGGCCGGCCCCCTGCACGTGCCGGACTCCCGCCTCTGCGCCCACGTTCCAGCCTCCTGGCCGGGCAGTACCAACCTCCGCGGGGGAGAGCGAGGGGCGGAGAGGGGGAGCCCCAGGGATTCCCGGGCGCCCCTCCTGCAGGGAGGACCCCGGCCTCCGCTCCCCACACCCCCGCGCTCCCCACGCCTGTGGCCTCAAGCGCACAAAACAGGGGTCCCCGCGGAGCCGAGCCCCAGCCTCACTCCTCGTCCTCCCCACCCCCCAGCCAGTGGGGCGCGTGGGCTGGAACGCCGGCCCCGCCCCGCCCGCCCGGCCCCGCCCCGTTGGTTGTGAGGTTATAAAACGCCGAGCTCCAGTGGCCGCCCGAGTGGCCACGGCGGGGGCCTCGCGTTCCACTGGTGCTCGGACTGCCTGCCGCGCGCCCCCAGCGCCCCAGCGCCCGGGCTCCCCCGGCTCCCCGGCTCCCCCGCTCCTCGTGCGGTGCGTCCGCGCGGCCCCCGGGCTCCCGTGCTCGCGGCGCGAAGCCCTGGCCCCGGCGGCCGGGGCATGGCCAGGGGCGCGGGGTGAAGCGGCTTCCCGCAGGGCCGTTCCCTGAACCGGCTTCAGCATGAAGACCCTCATCGCCGCCTACTCCGGGGTCCTGCGAGGTGAGCACCGGCCCCCGGGCTGCCTGCCCGGAGGGAGAGCTCGGATGGCGGTCCGTGCTGTCTGTCCTGTGAGAGGGGCTTGGGGATGGGGTGAGTGTCTGGGTGGGAGATAGGCTTGTCACCCGGCACCGAGGGGTCTGCAGGGCCTTTGGCGCTTTCTCGGCCTGGGGTTCTGAAGCTGCAAGAGGTCTCCAGGAAGAGCCCTGAGGAAGGGCGCTAAGGCGAGCAGGAGCGTGTTCTTACAATGAGGTGATGCTGGGAAGGACTGGCCACTGTGCAGGTTAAGGTCCCAACCCCTTTTCTTAGGGGGAAAGCTTGCCGCCCCAACCCCCTCTTATCATCCAGGTCTGGGGTGAGGGAGGAAGAACGGTTATCTAGTCTGATCCATGTATCCTGGCATGGGAGTCAAGTCTGGATTCATTCCCCACGCTGGCATTCATCAGTATTTCAATATTTGCAACCTCTGTTACACCCCTTTCCTTCCCCACAGCTTGCTTGTCTCACCTGGGAAACAGGGGTGATACTGGACAACTCATCTCCAGCCCCAGCATTGTTGGTGGCCCCTGGCAGTTCCCTCCCCTCAGCCCTCACCAGGCAGCGCAAGGGAGAGAGATGGACTGCATGGGGCAGCGTGGCCAGGGTTTTGCAATCCCCTCGACAACAGCCACCAGAGAACATGCCGGACTGGGGCAGGTGTGCCCACACTGTCCTCTCTCCAACACCCACGCGCCAGGCAAGGCTCTGGGGCCCACTCAAAAGCAACTACGAGCCTGGCATCTCTGAAAGTGGGGGGGAGGACCGGGTGCCCTTCGGTGTGGCCATGTCCCTGGAAAGGAATCAGGGACAGAGCTGAGCCCAAACTCCAGAACTTTTCCCCTCTCAAGGAAGAGCATCCCTTCCACCTCCCACCCTTCCACCTCCCACGTCACCCTCCCCCACCCCATCGCTGGAGAAACTTGCCCAGGGTTTCCTTAAGAAATAACCTTGGCCATGGGATTCAACACAAACCCGGGAGACCTGGGGAAGTCCTCACAGCTGTCCTGGTCGGAGTGTCTGTCTTGCTGGAATCCAACCTCCCTCCCTCCCTCCCTCCCTCCCTCCCCCTAAGCCTTTATTCTGCTGAACCTGTCCTACTTAGGGTTATTCTTTAGTAACTCACAATTGTTTACTCCACCCAGCTTCATTATAAAAGTAAAACATCATAATTACTGGAATTTTTGGGGAAAAATTATATATATATATATATATACACACACACACACAGAATGAAAATAAAAATTGCTGGTATTGACTACCCAAAGATAGCATTCTATTGCCATGTTAGTATATTTTTATAATTTTATTTCTATGTATTGTGTAAAGCTGAGGGCACGTTATAGCTATAATTCTGAATCCTGTTTTTTCCCTCTGGATGTTCCATCATGAGTATTTCCTTCTGTTATTCAAATTCACTTTGTCATGTTCTAATGGCTGTGTCACAGTGTAACCGTGTCCTGGCATTGCCGTTGTTCTCTGTGTGGCTGTGGCTGTGTCTGCCCCTATTGGTGTGGGTGCTGTTTGCCCTTGGAGAAGTCCTGAGCTGCTGTCACCATCTCGGGAGGCAAGCGGCCTGAGCTGCCCCACGCACCTGGCCCAACAGCCCCTGACTGCCCCTTTAAAGAAAGCTGGTCTGTCCACTGTGCCCTCTGAAGGCTCATAAGAAGGGAAGACGGGACTTATCCATATTCATGCTTTTAAAAGTGTATTTGCCTCCAGGTATGGGCCAGGGATGCTCTCTGTGCTAGTCCTTCCTGATACCCCCTTCCCTTACCTCTGCTGGCCGGGAGCTGTATCTTCCCGGACCGGGGACCCTGACTCTCATGGTTTGGACCTGGAGTTTGTTAGTTAGCAGGACGTCTAGGGAAGGGTTTGGACCAAGTGGCTTCATATCCCATCAGGAGCATTTCCCCACGCTGTTATCCGATCTCAAAAACATTTTTGTTTAATTGGCTGCAAAGAATTCCATCCTGGGATCTAGCAAGGGCTGGTATGAGATGCAAACCAATCAACTTAGCTCCGGATCGGCTTTGGTGAAAGACTGGGTGGGGTCGGGGAGGGTGATGAAGCAAATTCGGTGTTATCTGGGCATCTCCATTAGACCTGCTTTCCACATCCCTGGTCTCTGACAACACTCCCTGGTGGCCTGCTTTGCCTCTGTAAATAAGGTGCCGCTGCTGAACACCCTGTTAGTGGCCGAATTCAAGGAGAGACCTTGGAGTCCGGGAAGGGAAGTCCTGCAATGGGTGAGAGATTGAACTAGACTCCTTGGTGTCTGGTCTCCTGACCAAGAGGAAAGCAGTGCTGCTGTGGGAGCCTGGGCATGTGGGTGTCTGATGGGGGAGAGGGGGTGCATGTTGCTAGTTGTTTGTCTGAAGGACTGTTCTGGGTGGAGGCTGCAGAGTTGGTCTCATTTGCATCTCTTCCTTTGCCCCTGGACAGCAGAGGGGGAGGGGGGGCGGGACACAGGGACGATGGACACGGAGAGAAGGGGGAGGATCTTCAGGTGAGAGCCCTCTGATGTCTGCCTATATCTCTGAGGTTTGACCCATGACCCAGCATGAGATGGTGGCAGCTCCATGAACATTCTAAGCTGATTTGTGTGGCTCCAAAGAGCAAGACCTGCAACAGAGGGACGAGGGGGGCAGGTGTTGGTATCATGGAGGAATTCTTTCTAACAGCTGTTGAAGACTGCAACAGGCTTCGTGTGGGTGAGGGTGGAGCTCCCTCCCCATCACTGCAAGCGGGTACTTGGTGGGGAGGGAAACTAAGGCTAGGTTATTGGGGGATAACTCCAGAACTGGTGGTTGGTAGTTCCCTAACCCAGCCAAAAATTATGGCATGAGAACATCATGCATGTTCCCCTCCTCTCTTTTTTTGTAGCTTCCCCGCCCTGTCCCATTTCCCCAGCTGCACGGAGGCCAGTTTGGGGTTATCTGTGCTCCCAAGGCCTCATCTGGGCTGGGAAAGAAGGACCAAGAGGAATATTTATTAGCAGGTTGGGCGAGTCAGTAACCAGTGTGGAAATCCTGCCCCACCCCCATCCTCCCACCTCCAAATTCAGCAGCAATGCTTGAGTCATAAAATCATAGTTATTTGTTAACGCTGCATCTGGCCCAGCCCTTATGCTACCTCCGGGGCACTGCGGGGCCCGGAGAGAAGCCTCTGGTCCAGCGTTATCAAAGCCAGGCTTAGAACCCAGGTCCGCTTCCCAGCCTGTGACTCGCTTCCTTCAGCCAAGAGGAAGTACAGGGAGGCAGCACAGGGCTGCGCACAGGGCTCTGACTGCTGGAGGTGCAGCAGCTTCTAGTTTTCATGGGGTGGTGGCACATCACACCTCCCAGGCTTTTTGAGGAAGCCCCCGCCCCAGCTCACTCTAGTGGCGAGAGATAGCCCAGCCCCGGGGCTTTGATGCCAGGTGAGCTGACAGTTGCCCCACATCCTTGTGGCCACGAAGCCCCACGTGGCAGCTCCACGGCTTCATGACCTCATTCCTACCCTGTCGTGTGCTGGAACTACTGGTGTCTTCCCGTTCCTGCAGGTTCAGCCCTATTTTGCTCAGGGTTTGTTTTGTTTTGTTATGTGTGTGTGTGTGTGTGTGTGTGTGTGTGTGTGTATATATATATTTATATATATATATATATATATATATATATATATATATATATATAAAATCTTCTTAATTGAATTCAGAGAAGGGAGAGGAAGAGAGAGATAGAAACAGCAAAAATGATAGAGAATCATTGATTGGCTGCCTCCTTCACTGCATGCCCCACACTGGGGATGGAGCCCATGACCTGGGCATGTGTGCCCTTGACTGGAATCGAACCTAGGACCCTTCATTCCACAGGCCGAGGCTTTATTCACTGAGCCAAACCAGCTAGGGCTTGTTCAGGGTTTTTGTGTGCTGCCCTTATTTTTTAAAAAATATATTTTATTGATTTTTTTAATAGAGAAGAAGGGAGAATCAGAGAAATAGAGTGTTAGAAACATCAATGAGCCGGGACCGGTTTGGCTCAAGTGGATAGAGCATCGGCCTGTGGACTGAAGGGTCCCAGGTTCGATTCCGGGCAAGGGCGTGTACCTTGGTTGCGGGCACATCCCCAGTAGGGGGTGTGCAAGAGGCAGCTGATGGATGATTCTCTCTCATCGATGTTTCTAACTCTCTATCCCTCTCTCTTCCTCTCTGTGAAAAATCAATAAAATATATTAAAAAAAAAAGAAAAAAAAAAAGAAACATCAATGAGAGAGAAACATCTATCAGCTGCCTCTTGCACACCCCCCACCGGGGATATGCCCGCAACCAAGATACATGCCCTTGACTGGAATCGAACCTGGAATCTTTCAGTCCGCAGGCCAACACTCTATCCACTGAGCCAAACTGGTTTCGGCTGCCCTTCTGCTCAGATCTTTGCATGGCTGGCTTCTGATCAGTCTCCTCTCAGAGGCCTTTTCTGACCATGCCATCTTGAGAGTCACCACAACTTGTTTTATTTATTTGTTTTAAATAATCTTTTTTAATTACATAAATTATCATGTGGACTTGACTGTGTAGGTCATTGTCTCCCCCATAAGACTGTCAGCACCTAGGGAACAGGGACCTTGCCTGTCTTTCTCAGTGTTGGGTCCTCGGCCTTAGCACAATGTCTGGCATGTGGGTAGGTGCTCAGAAAATATTTGTTGAATGAATGAATCATTAATGGGCCCTCAGCTCTCTTGAGAGCGGCCCTGTTCCTCTTGGCAGGAAGCTCTGCTTTTGGCCTTGGTGTGGTTCCTTGGTCTGTCCTCAGGCCTCCTCTTTGTCCCCCTGCGCTGGGGCTCCAGCTCTCCCCTGCCCTGGAGACACCCACCACCTCATGAGAAGCTGGGTCTAGGGCTGACTGTAAAGTAGGTAGAGCCAACTTGCCATGGACCCCGTCACTGCTTCCAGGGCCTAGAAGCCTGTATCTAGAGCTAGAATTTCAGCCCCGGCTACCCCCTGGGATGTGACTGGCAGCTTAGGTACTTCTCTTCTGGGGACCTCACTCCCCCTGTAACAGACGATCAGAAATCTCAAGCTCTCAAGGAAGTGAGAGTTTGAGTGAGCGTGGATGGTAAGTGCTTTGTAAACCAACTCATGACTCTCAAGTCAGTCCTTGTCTGTCCTGTGTGACCGTGTGCGTGCCTCAGGCCCCCAGCGCTATGGAGAGTAGCAGGCTCTGCTTCACCATGGCGGGGACCGTTCGGTTTACTGATGGAGCACCTCTGTGCATTAGACTCTGTGCGGTGTACAGGTTGGTCAGCCCTGGTGTCTGCCTTTGAGGAAGTGAGACTGGGGGGGGGGGGGGGACGTACACGAGATGACTACACAGTGACAGGGAAGGGAGCAAGGGGAACTGGGAGGCCTGAACGTGAGGGTGGGGCAGCTAAATCATCTTGGGGCCAGGGCAGACTTTCTGGAAGAGGACATTCAGTCTGTACACCGAAAGATGAATAGGCGTTAGCTAGGCAGGAAAAACATTCGGGAACCGGTGTAAACAGAACTTGAGATTTGGGTGGGAGTGGCAGTCTCCCTGCAAGGCCTCCAAGTCACCAACCTGGGCTGAAGCCCTGGTATGTATGCTGAGGCCGAGACCCGAGACCCAGACCCATCTCCAGGCCTGGGATGGCTCACCTACACCCAGGTTTTTTGTTTGTTTTTGTTTTTTAGGGGGGACGGGGGGGGGGGGGCGGTTTGCAGGGGGAGGAGCCTGGTGCACTCAGTTTCTTGGCCTCTACCACTCCTGGGGGCTCCTGATATGGAGCTGCTGCTAGTAGACTTGAGGGCCTGGGGGTAGGAGTCAGTCTTGACACCTTCCTGACTCTTAGTCTCCCTCATCTATAAAATGGCAAAAGCATCCTAATAGGATCTGCTCAGGTTGTGCCCCAGACCCAAGGAGGCTGAACTGACAAACCATTTGGACAAACCAGCAGAAGCAAAAGATGTGAATCCCTTTCATTATGAGAGCACATTTACCAGCCCTGAGCAAAGGGCCGGGGGCCTCACCCTGCTTCTGCTTTCCGTGGGAACGTGGGCAAGACCCTGCCCTCCGGGAACACGGACCTCCTCTCTGGCTGAAGTGGGTCACCTCACATTCATTCCGGATCTGCTGCAGAAATGGGATTCCAGTCCTGCCCCTAAATGCTTCGGGGCTCGCTTCTCAGTTTGTCCCTGTGAAAGATGGACTCGTATCCTGCTTGGGGCCAGGTAGAATGTAGCTCCCCCATGCTTACTCATGTGTTGTGAAAGGAGCCTATTTTGAGGACTCCTTGGTGATGTACCTACAGGCTGGTGGTGTTGTCATGGCAACCCTCCTACTTGAGTAGCTATTTTTTTTTTTTTTACTGTGTCAGAAGGTGGGGGCGGAGAAAGCGGGCCATTGGGGTCCTCGTCCAATCACCCTGATGGTCCTGTTGGTCGTTCCAAAGGGTTAGGAGCATGGTATCCTTAGAGCCCCACTTCCTTGACCTCTCCTCCCAGGACTTCCCCTACTTCCTGGAAACCAAACACTTTAAAATTCAGGTCTCCAGAGCAGTCCAAGGAGGGGCTTGTCTTCTCTTAGGGAGGCCTCTTGTTGATAAAAATTCAGTAGTAGAGTCTAGCAAAACACAGAAGGTCCAGGTTGTCAGGACCTCAGATTTCAGCTGATCTCACCTAACGTCCTAACTTAGTGCCAGTGGGGAAACTGAGACCTAGGATTGGAGGAGTCCCAGGGTCCCTGCGTCTGTGGAGACTCGGGATGCTGGCTCCCTGCCTGTATTCTATGCAGGAGGCCCTGAGAGCCAACAAGCAGGAGTCCATTGAGCCCAGGCGGGGATCCCGGTAGCCAAGCCAGTCGATTCCCAGCCAGCACCCCCCACCCCCAGCTGTGTGTTGGCTTTGCAGATATCCCAGTGGCCCTGTTGTAATATCTGCAAAGCCAGAAGTCTTGCAAGCCAGAAGTCTTAAAGTGGGAATTATTAGTCTTCCCAAAAAAGAACTCACCAGTGTGCCAGGACCCGGTAAACAGCTGGCTGATGGCCACGGGGCCCCTGGGCACCAGCTGCCGTCGGCGGGAGGAAGGGGAGGAGCGGGTCACAGTCTTCCTGGTTTTCAGGCTGGTGTCCAGAGCTCCTTGCCTGGCATTCCTGGTCCTTCATGGCTCCCTCTTCACTTGCTCACCTGGACTCACACTCTTCTTGCTCCAGCCTGGCTGAGCTACTTGCAGTTCATTCCTCAAACCTATGCTCTCTCCCTTCCAGGCCTTCGCACATACCATTTGCAGGACCAGTACCCGGGTCCTGACCCTGCACCTCCTGACAGACTGGAAAACTCCTATTCACATGTCACATCTCACCTGTCCCAGCACTTCCTCCACAATGTCCTCCAGGGGTTAAGAGTCTTCCCTGGCCCTGACTTACTCTTTGTGCCTAATTAGTCACAGCCCTGTCTCCTGGGTCTGTCATAGCTGGGGTAGGCGGCCCTGGGGCAGATGCCCCGGAAGCAGAGGCAGGGTCTGCAGCACTCTGGTGCAGAACCTGGAGCGTAAAGGGTCCGCCGTAGAAAGCATTTGCTGAATGAATGTTAATGTTTGGGTTCCACCTCTCTCTTTCTCCCTCCAGAGCAGTGGTTCTCAACCTTTCTAAGCTGCTACCCTTTAATACAGTTCCTCATGTTGTGGTGACCACCAACTATAAAATTATTTTTGTTGCTACTTAACTGTAATGTTGCTACTGTTAATGAATCGTAATGTAAATATCTGTGTTTTGCGATGGTCTCAGGTGACCCTGCTAGTGATTCTCAACCTGTGGGTCTCGACCCACAGGTTGTAAACCGCTGCTGTAGAGCCTAAGAATCATAATTTACATTACGATTCATTAACAGTAGCAAAATTACAGTTAAGAAGTAGCAACAAAAATAATTTTATGGTTGGGGGTCACCACCACATGAACTGTATTAAAGGGTCGAGACATTAGAAAGGTTGAGAACCACTGCTCTAGAGCCTTCCACTGCTACTCTGCTTTTAACACCCCATCCCCTAGCTGGAGGAGACCTTTCCCTCCTAATTCTCCAGAAAGTTCCATGTGACCCTCTGTCATGGCCCTGGTCAGTTAGCTGTGACTGGGCTTATCTCTGTTCTTGTCCAGACCCTGTTTGTCCCTCTCAGTCCCGGCGAGCATCCAGTCCCTCGGCCAACATTGATTGAGCACCTGCTCTGTGCCCAGCACAGGGATCCAGATAAATAAGACATGGTCCCTGCAAACAAAGGCACACTCTTTCTCCTAATGAGAAGGGCTGAGTAGAAGGGTGAGGTGGGGGCATGTGGGGTGGGTCAGCCCACAATAGCAAGGAAGGTCTCTAAGGGGCAAGCACGCTGCCTGGCTGGTGCTGAACCCGTGGCCGGACTGGACTTGCAGATGACAGAACTCTTGCCTTCGGGGAATGCAGGCAAGGCTAAGAGGGTGGGAAGACTTCCTGGTGGGAAGGAATGTCTGGCTGAACATGTGAGATGCAGAATGGGGACAGTTTCAGGGGCAGGTCTTACAGAAGCCTGGCCCTGGACTCAGATTCTAAAATAATGGCCATGGCCCTCCAGAGCCACGCCTGACTCATCATCAGGTGTGATGTCCCACTGAAAGCCACCTGGGGCCTAGAAGGGAGCTTGCCTTTGACCTTGAAGATGTGCTATCTCTTTGGAGACCTCCCTGGGGCTGGAAGGGTCAGAAAGGCTGTTGGTATGTCCCCCCTCTGCCTCCATGCAGACTTGCCCCCAGGTCTTCAGAGTAGCGTGGGGTAACTTCCTCACAGTCTAGCCAGGGCAAAGCTTAGGTCCAGGTGGGCCCCGAAGGCATGGCCACCTGGGACGTGTGCAGGATGATTTCCCACTCAGAGGCCCGGAGGCTGTTCACATCTTTGACCTCACTGGCACCCTCCTAGGTCTGTAACAGAATGCTACACATTGTTTGGGCCTTTCCCGTAAGCTGTTTGGATTCTTCACAACAATCCTGGATCATAACTAAGGGGGACGCTGAGTCTCAGACAGGGGCAGGGACTTTCAGGATCTCCCAGCATGTCAGAGGTCAGAGCCAGGGTTTGAATCCCCAGTCTGCTGATGCCAGCACCGCGGCTCCAAAGCGGGGCAGGGGTTGCTGTACTCATCAGACAGGAGAGGACGCCGAGGCTCACTTATTAATTACCCGGCATCCACACGAAGCTCTTGCCCGTACATTATCTCATTTCATTCTCACAGCAGTCTGCCGAGGTAGGTATTAGCCCCACTGTACAGATGAGGAAACTGAGGCTTGCACAGGAAGTGACTCACGAAAGCTTTGCTTCCTGTGAGTGAGGGCCCAGATCCTCCTGACGCCCAGCTTCCTGTCCATTGCATCTCCCCAGGCTGGTGTGAGGGACCCCCTCCCCAGGCTTCAGGATGGAAGGTGGGTGGAGGAAGCAGTGCGGGCTGTCCGGAGACGTGACCTTGTGCTCCGGCCTCTGAATGGAGCCTCCTCTCCGCCGGTCAGAGGGTCCTCTCACCCCTCCCTCTGCCCATTGCCCCCAGATCACTGCTCTTCAGAGCTCACTGCCTGGCACTACAGCATACCTTCATGTGCGGGTGCTTTATCTCCCCCTCAGCAAAATGTAAGGCCCTGACAGGCGAGACTTCCTCTGCTGTGTTCACTGCTGCTTCCCCCATGGCTAGGACAGTGCTCCCGGCTTCAGTCTTGTCTCTGGCCCCGTCCATCTCCTCAGGCAGCCTTTTTTAAAATTTATTTATTTATTTATTTATTTATTTATTTATTTATTTATTTATTTTTTGCCACTCCAGCCCTTTCCAACTTCTCTATCCTCCGCTTCATTTGGGGTAAACATGAACCCCCATTCCTGGGTCCTCGGACATTCTGTGTGGGCCTGCCTCTTTAAACTCCCTCTGAGTCTGCTCCAGTGGTTGACCTCAACCACTCTCCTCCCTTTTGCCCCCCAGGCTTGCCTCATAGGGGCTCAATGTCTCCTAGAGCCACCCTGTCACCACCCTCGCTCTGTTTTCCCTCTGCATAGCCCACCGCTTTGTGTTTGCTCGTTGTTAACACCCTGATCGCTGATGGAGGCAAAGACAGTGGCTATCATTCAATCCCCTAACAAGGGCCAGATGCACCTCACATGCATTCTCTTCACTTGGTCTTCCCCACAGCCCCATGGGTTGGGGTGATTGTCCTCATTTAGCAGATGGGAAAGCAACCCGAGAGAGAGGCTAGGTGACGGGCCCGAGGTCCCAGAGCCATGCAGGGGCCGAGCTGGTCCAAGGCCCCTTTTCAGATGTTGGGGATTAGAGGTCAGATCCCGCCTCCTCCGGCTTGTTTGAGAGGAAACCCTGTGCTCATCAGCCCTGGGTGCACCTCCCTGGTCACTCCGCTATCAGATGTTGAACAAGGAGGTGTTCAGACATACCCACCCCCACCCCAAGCTGAGCCGAGGACTGAGGGCTATTCGGCCCCACTGCTGTGGGCAGCTCCGGCTTAGCCCTTGCAGCAGCAGCTCGGTTTGTAGGAACCGTGGTGAGTGGGTGCTCGCATTCCTTGCACAACCCGTCTACAGGAGACTGTCCCCACCAGGCTGGGGCATGGAGTGGGCAGAGCAGACAGCCCTTCATTGCCTGGGGGTGTGTCCCTGAAGTCCTGGTGACGACCGGCTTGGCTTGGGGACCAGCCCTCCACAGCGTGGCATTGTGGAAATGAGGGACTCAGAGCCCAAATGCCTGCCTTGAGTCCTGGCTCCCCGGCTCCTGACCTCAAGCGAATGGTTTAACCTCGTTTGCTTCACCTTACCTCATTTTCCTTCTCTGTGGAATGGGGTTCCTGCCTTGTCTGCCTTCCTGGGGAGTGCTGTGGACAGAGAAGCCCCATACGAGTGTGAGGGGAGGGGATTCTGGGTTTGAGACAGCTGCTCTGGGGGCCTCTCTGCCAGCTCCACGCCCTCTGCCTGAAGCCCAGAGAGGTGAGTGACGTGCCCTCTGCCCTCCCCAGCCCAGGAGAGATGAGCTGCAAAAAGAAGCGGAATCTGGGAGCAGCTATTTGAGTTGGCTCGTGGGAATTTTTCTTTAGAGTCAGCTTACTCTGTGGCCTGCCTTGTCTCCCTCCATGGGAAAAGGACATCTCTGTCGGTAGGGCTTCTGTTTCCCTCCCAGGTGAAGAACGCTGCTCAGCGAGGTGAGGAGCTCACTTTCTCTGCCCTCCATCCCATCCCCAGGGCCCTCAGTGATGGGGCTGGAGCAGCTGCCCAGTCTCACTCGGGCTTCTAGGCTTTCAACCCCTGGGTTAGTTCATTCATGGAATAAACCTGGAGCCCTCCGCTGTCAAAGGCCCTCCCTAGGGCTCTGGGCACACAGAGGAGATAGGTCCCAGCCCGGCACTCAGGCGACGCTGGCAGAGGAGGACGACCACATAGGCGCTGGCTGCAGTGGACAGGTGCTGAGAGGGCGTTCAGAGCGCCGTGTGCCGAGGGAGGCCGGGGAGGGGTGCCAAGGGAGCCGATTGGACTTGGGACTTTGGGTAGATGCTGAGGCTCCCTGCCAGCCCCACCCAGGACTCGGTGTGCAGGTGGCAGTGGTGGCATCTCATTGCAGCATTGGCATCCAGCGAGCTTCTGCTGGACTCCTCCCAGCCACAGCTGGGGCAGAGGAGGTGCTGATAGATGAGCGGTGAGGACTGGCCGGGGCCTTGGGGTGCCCAGGGGAAGCCCCACTTCCTATCTGGTAGGCAACTGAACCAAGACTGTTGCAAAGTGGCAGGCCTCCAGGTGGCATCCTCAGGAGGGTGGACACCAGCGTCCAAGCGGTGAAGAGACTGCAGGGTTCACCCTTCCTACCCCCCTATCAGAGATGGGGAACTGAAGCCCAGAGAAGTGAGGGACTCGGCCATCATTAACACATCGTTGACAGAGCTGGGACTGGAACCCAAGGCCACTGCCACTTAACCTGCAGCACAAGATGCCAACTCCTGGCTGCCCTCTGAAGGAAAACAAGTCATGCATTTCCCCTGTTTCCCCCCCACCCCCAGCCTTCCCCCGCCTAGTTCTGGGGAGACGAGAGAAGGAACTTGGGGCACCTGAGGCATAGAGTAGGATGCAGTCCTGGACGTTGGGGCTGAATCGAATCCAACTCTGCCACCCTTGGGTTTAATGGTCTTGGCCCTGTCACCTCCCTCAGCCATTTTATCACCATCAAAACGGGAATGATGATGCCAAGCTCCCGGCTTGGTGAGGAGTTGGGGTGCTTTGGAAGTAAGTGCTTTGGAGGCCCCAAAGCTTTATGGGCCATGTGGGCAGCACACCTATCACCCGGCATGACAGGGAGGGACCTGGGAGCCCGAGGAGCAGCCAGAGCAGAGACCTGCTTTCCTTCTTGCTCAGCAGACCTTTCTTAGTGTCCCTCTGACCATGCCTGAGATCCCAGATGCAGATCAGACCCAGGCCTGGCCCCTGTGCAGCTCCCAGTGTGATCGGAGGATGGGCTTGTCATCAGTAGTTAGTACGAGGTGAGGGGCGGTGGAGCCCAGAGGGAGGATTCTGTTTCTCTGTCTTATTTCTCCATTCAGCTGGCCTCCCCTGACTTTATCTTCAGACAGATTCTCTCCAGGGGCCTGGACAGGGAGCGGGCAGGGCTGGGGAGGGGGCAGCGAAGTCAGAGGGTTGACGTGGGTGTAAAACAGCCTGACAGTTCCAAGCTTGCATGGGCCTTAGAGTTGATCATCCTAGTGAAGGAAAGATGGCCTCTCTCCAAAGACTCACCTTATCTGGGTTTTGAAAGAAGTGCTGCCTTGTCTCATTGTCGGGGTTATCAGGTGGGCAAGGCAAGGAGGGGCTTTCTAGACAGAGAAGCAGTGACTCCATATTTCTTAGTCTCACAGGGGGCTTCCACTGGGGCTGGGGTCAGCATCACGGACAGGCCAGCACACGGGGCTGGTCTCCTTGGTCAGCCGGGTCTGACTCTTGCGGACCGGAGGCAGCCGAACAGGCCCAGGCCTGAGGAATGAACGCAGTGGTAGCTTCCTCCTGGTCTTCCGTTTCCCACTTCGTTGCTAAGCTGGCTGTCGGCCATAGTTGGGACAAGGCTGGGTGAGAACAGACTGGATGGTGTGGGGAAAGCCTGGCTCTGTCCAACTTGCTGTGGGTCCTGGGGAAGTCTCTTAAGCCCTCTTCTTCCTGTCAGAGTCAGGATTGGACAAGACGGTCCGCAGTTCCTGCATGCTGCCCTCATCTCATTGTCAGAGACCTCGGATAGGCTGAGCAGACCCAGGTCTTTCCAGTTGTTTCTCTGGGGGGTATGTCATCAATGGGTGGCCCTGACCCAAAGGCAGGGGCTTGACCCCAGCCCTTTCCTTAAGTTCTGTTCAAGCTGTTGGCCTTGGGGTCTGTTTGCAGTAGGAAGTGACCAAATAAGACAATGACTTATGTCCTTCCCTCTGGTGCCTTCTCCCCCCTCCATCCCCCCCCCCCCAGCTCCTCCCTCTGTCCTGGCCCCCACCCCAGACCTGCCCTACCTGAGACTTTGGACTGAGGATCTTGCTAAAATACACATTTTGACTCAGAAGATCCAGGCTGGGGGCCCAGATCCTGTGTTTTTAAACAGCTCTCAGACCTCACTTTGAGTAGGAAGGTGCTCGAGTTCATTCTGTCTTCTTTCCATCCGGGCACCCAGCCTGCCCCAGGCCCACGGCTGGGACTTTTCCTAGCCCTTAGCCTACTCCTAGCTGCCAGGGCCCCTGCCTCACTTCCTCTGGCCCAGTTCAGGAGGCAGAGCCAGCTGCTATAGGGGGTGAGTTGGAAGGCCAGCCCTTGGACCAAGAGTCCAGGCCTATGCTGGGGCCTCACTTCCCTCCCCTGTGTCCCTCCCCAGGTCCTGAGCACAGCCCACCCTTGGACCTACTGTGTCCCATGGGCACTCAGCACCTGCTATGGGGGAAAGGGAGGTGCCCTGAGCAGGCGGCAGGAATCCTGGATTCCGACCCTGGCTCTGCTGCCTGGATAACCCAGTGCAAGTCAGCGCTCCTCTCCTCAGTCTCCCTGGTGGTCCAATTGGGCTCTTCTAGAAACTTCGAGGGCCCTCAGTCTCCAGGATGGGCATCAGGAAGGTATAGAGGTGGAGGAGACCTGTGGTGGGAGGATTTTTATCCAGAGAGGGTGAAGGAGCAGTCACGTGTCAAACCTCTGGAATGCCTCTGTGGCCCAGGCTCTTCAGTTGCTTTAGTGATTTTCCATACTGCCACCTCTACCACACGTGTGCCTTCGGAGTACTAGATGCTACTGAGCACTCAGCATGTATCCTAGCCTCTCAGGGAGCCCTCATGATCTTGCCTGGGGTCACAATAGTGAGTAGAACCACGATCTGAACTGGCATCTGAGTCCTGCTGGACCAAGCCCCCTCCCTCTCACCCACCAGAGCAGGCAAAGAGGACAGGACCGGTGTGTCTGCCTTGAGTTACCTGTGTTCCTCCTAAAAGTCAAAGCAATTGCTGACTTTCAGCTGATGAGCATTAAAGTTCCTTTCTAAGCTCTGCTGTGACCTGGCTGCTCTACAGATTTTGAGGAAATGCAAAGGCTTGAGTTAAGTCCCTAGACCACATGTGTCAAACACAAGGCCCGCGGGCCACATCCGTCCCGCCAGGCCTTGCAATGTGGCCCGCACCGCGCTGTCATCACTGCACTCCGCTGCGTTTCCATCACAATGACAGTTTATGACTGTTCAGTAAACCATTCGGCCCGCGATTTAGGCTGGATTTTAGATTTTGGCCCCTTCTCTGATTGAGTTCGACACCCCTACCCTAGACCCCTCTCCCTCCCACTCCCAGCAGTGGGCCAGTGTGAAAGGACAAGATGGTGATGTAGTACCTGGAGCCTGGACGAGTGGGTGGTGTGAAGGGATGTTTGATGACTACCCAGTAGGCACTCAGTGAAGATGCGGTGAGCGAGGGGCATGCGGTTGGGGCTTAGCATTCGTGGGGTTTGAACTGTTCCACTCCTTTGGTCCAGCTGCTGGAAGGAATGGGGGATGGGTTAGGGGACCTCGCCCGTGCCCTCCCCCATGCCGCCTCTCTTGCAGTCACCAGGCTTTCTGGCCTCATTGCCCCTCAATCACTGAAGTCCAGGGTGTCACCCTGGGGGGCACAGCCACAGAGCCAATTAAGTGAGCATACCTTGCCCTAACTTCCAGGCTTGGCAC
This sequence comes from Pipistrellus kuhlii, assembly GCF_014108245.1. Lineage (NCBI taxonomy): Eukaryota > Metazoa > Chordata > Mammalia > Chiroptera > Vespertilionidae > Pipistrellus > Pipistrellus kuhlii. The sequence goes on from NW_023425595.1 coordinate 34,836,192, forward strand.
ATGCTTGGCAGTGAACATAATTGCAGCCCTCAGGGTCCCAGGCTGCCTGAGCTCATTGGCCAGCAGGTCCTTTGCAGAAGCAAAGGCTCTGGCCTGATTCCTCTCTGGGCCCCAAGCCTGGAGCACTGAGAGGAAGCTGGAAGTGTAAATCCCTCTGGTGGGGCCAGTGGTGGCGGGCTTGGTGGTTTTGGGGGTGTGGGCAAGAGGCCTCAGGTCCTTGGAAAGGGATCAGTCCTGGGGATGAGGGCGTGGGGTGGGGATTCAGAGTGCTCAAAGTACAGTTGAAGAAAAAACATTGCACACTGGATGTTGGACCTCTGTCCTTGGCCTCCCAGACACAGATAGCAAAGGTTAAATATTTGTACTAGATCCAGATAAAGGATACGGACAGGGGTTTGATGGGGGTGGAGGGAAGAGAACTGGCAATCATGGAGAGCTTCCCCCAGCCTCTTTGGCTTCCTCGTTTGGTCTCCAAAACCCTATGAGGGGACACCATTCCCACTGGGTTTGTATAGACACCTGGGGTCCAGGGAGGCATGCGAACAGCCCAGAACTGGTAGCTACTGGGTGGCAGGGCTAGAATGTCAACTCGTGTGTGTGTGTGATTTTGTGACCCGTGCTCCTCTCCCATCTGGCCAGGTGCCTGTTGGGGGGGGGGGCGGGTTGGTGCTGGGGACTCTGAGGCCGGAGAGAAGGGGCGCAGCAGACTCATGTCTCCCCCCGTCTGTTGCAGGCACCGGCTCCAGCATCCTCTCTGCCCTCCAGGATCTCTTCTCCGTTAGCTGGCTCAATAGGTCCAAAGTGGAAAAGCAGCTGCAGGTCATCTCGGTGCTACAATGGGTCCTGTCCTTCCTTGTGCTGGGTAAGCTGGGGCTCCGAGGGGGAGGGCAGGCAGGGGCCCCCTCCCCAACATAGGTTAGAGCAGGAGCTGTGCTCTGCAGGAGTCCGGAAAGAGCATCCTCCTACTCACACCTTTTGCATCCCAGATTCCGTGCTCTATCCTAGGCCTGCGGGAGGGCCCAGGGAGATTCAGTGGGAGGAGGTGGCATGGCTCCCATGTTGCAGATGGGAAATCCAGGTCTCAGAGAAGGTAAGTAACCTGTCCAAAGTCACACGGATTTGAATTCACATCGATAGGACCCCAAAACCTACGTTTCCCCCATGGGCCACCTGCCTCCTGCAGACATTTTCTGGAAGACTTTACCACAAGCCAGCTCTGTGCCCCTACGCAGGTTCTGAGCTGTCTGAAAGTGAGTTTCCTCATTTTGAATGTGAGGAAAATGCAGGCCAATTCGCATGGCTTTTGTGGAGACTCAAATAAGGAGTGAGAGCAGCCAGTACAGGGCCTGGTCCCGGGGAGCCCTTACTCACCCCCGGCTGAACACAGTCCCTGGCTGCTTCCTGTAGCCCATGCAATGCCCCCTCCTCTTTCTCAACACCTCCCACGTCAGTGCTTTGGGCGCTGCTTCTGTAAGTTCTTATTGATGCCCTCTCTCCCTGGTTGGCATCTAGACCAGGGGCAGGGCATCACCGATTGTGTGGGAGGAGGGGAGGCCCCATGCCTGGGGTAGGCCCTGCCCTCCCAGCAGCCTCTTCTCTTCTCCAGGCCCCCATGCCACCTGCATAATAAGTGGCTTTCCCAGCTCACAGGCAGACAAACTTGCTGCGGAGCAGCATGGAGTACATTCCAGCACCCGTGGGCGAGTCCCTGTGGGTGGCCACTCTTCAGGACTGCCCGTCTAATGGGAGCGCTGAGCATCTGTCCTGCCAGGGGCACAGGGGCCTCGGAGACCTCCTTTCCAGGCAGCTCTGTGCCGCCCCTCCCTCCCTCTGCAGGGCAGAAGAAGGGTGGCACAGGTGCTTTTTATCGAGTCCCCAGGTGTACCGGGCACCAGCTGTCTTTCCTTGATGTCTCACCTCACCAGTGAGGAAATAGAAACTCACGGAGGGTCAGTGAGACTCTGAAACAGCTGGTCTTCACCTTTAGACCCAAGAGTGGACTTTAGGGGGTTCACGAACCTCTCACATTAAACGCAAAATTATATGTGACAGTTTGTGCATTTGTTTTCTGGGGTGAAAGGCAATCGCTGTCCCCACATTCTTACAGGGACATATGGGCTCAAAAAGAGAAAGAGCCAATTAAACTGCCTCCCTCAGGGCTCAAGCCCCCATCTCGGCCTGACTGCGGCTGCTTATTTAGAATCTTAGAGTACAGAGCAGTGTATCCCCTTCATTTTCAGGCAGGAAGTAGGGGACCAGGGAGTGGGGGGGGGGGGGGGAGGCAGCGCCTTGCCCAGCATCACAAGAGAAGGAAGTGGGGCCAAGAAAAGACGCCATGAGCCTCCCAGATCCCCGCCTCGGATGCACCAGCTCCCTTAGTCCCCATCTGCACCGAGGAGCCACCACTTTCCCTGTTGTTGTGGGTCAGAGCGTGGCTGATGGGGAACTGGGCAGCTGGTAGAACCCCAGCCCACGCAGCACGCGACAGTCACTGCCCCCGAGCTGTAGGTTAACAATCCATCCAACCCAACCACAGCCCAGAAACCGGCCCAGCATCTTCCCAACGCCCTCATGTAGGTGGGAGCCACGCCCAGTTGGAAGGACAGGTTGGCTGAAATGCTGCTAATTATTGCCCTGAGCACCCCGCCTCTCCCTCCCTCCGCTGCCACCCAACTCTGCTGGCAGAGGTTGCTGTGGCCGCATTGGCCTTCCTCTGGCATAGAGCCACTTCACCATTTTTCTGTGTAGACTCCTCTGGCATTCTGATCATGGCTGTCAACTTCTCTCGGTGCTTTAAAATGTGTAGTACTGAGTGTTGGATTTAAAAGGAAGCCACCGATATAGGAAATTGAGGATGCTGAAATATAACTATGCACACATTAAGAAATCAAATTAGACATATAGTAACCCATATGTGCTTTTCATTATTACGGTAAATAGATCTAGCAGCAGGACTAATCATTACTTTGATTCTCAAGTAGTGATGCGAACAAATGATTTTTCAAGATATCCGTACCTGCTATAAATGTGACAAAAACACCTATGTTTTCTATTGGCGTCACTGTCAACAGCACTGCTCATTCTACTGTGGTCTCTTACATTTGTCCATGAAGGAAATACTACATTTCCATCAGAGACGGGTAAAAATTAAGATGTCCTTTTCCCCCATCTAAGTCCACAAGTCTTTTGATGGGACATGTAACTATGTGTTAGGTCCTCTTCACACGCAATCTCACATGATCTTCCCAGCACCCTGTAAGGAGGTTGAGCGTCAGGGATGGGCTGTGGCCCGTGAGTGGCAGGGCCAGGGTTTCATGGAAGAGCATGTTCGTGCTCTTCACAGACCCTCTGCCCCCTCTCTGCCCTGCGCCAGGGGGCAGAGAAGGTATGGCCCCCTCGGGTGGAGAACTCAGAGGTGAGGTCCACATGGCGGGGCAGCATCATGTTGGGGAGCCGTCTTGAAGAGCTGAAGTCTGAGCGTCTGAGGCTGGGAAATTGGACAGACCAACGCCTGCTGAGGGCATCTCGGGTTGAGCCATGAAGTAACCCAGGCTTGGCATGGCCTCTCCTTCCCTCAGTGCCAGGTGCCAGGTTATTCAACCTTCTGGGTAGCAGGCCCGGAACAAAGTGAACGCAGGAAAGCTGGCCCCAGGCAGGCTTCTTGGTATCCCGCTGGGGGGTTGAGAGGTGGGGCTGATGGGCTCCGGGCTTTGGCCAGGGGCCGCCTGGCACTTCCTCTCCTTGGAGGTGGCCAGCCCTCCTCCGCCGGGGGCAGGGATCCTCCGCGCTCATGTGCCTCTGGTGGCAGTCTGGGGCTTCTAGTTTTTGGTAGATTACTAAAGCCCGGTGCAGATGGTGGTTTGAATCCTGGCTCTGCCACTCTCTTGCCGGGCGACCTTGGGCAAGTTACCCTCTGGAGCCTCAGTGTTCTCATCTCTAAAACGGTGTCCAGGTCACCCTGCCTCACACCGAGACCGTGGCTCAGCCCTCGTCCTGGGGGTAGAGGCTCGTGGTAGGTCCCTCCCTTGTCCGTAGTAACTGTGCTGGGCACTGGGGTGGGGAGAGCATGCAGGAGAAGACAAAAAGAACAGCTCTAAGCACGGCTTCACAGGAAGCTGAGGTTCATCTCCGACGCTATTGCCAGAGCAGCGTGGAGCCCACCTGTCCCTCAACACCAGGATCTCCGAGATGCCCTTGGCCCTGATTCCTCCCCAGGTTATGCCCATGGCTTTGGTGGTGCCGAGCTTAGCACCAGGGTAAATGCTCATTCAGTCGCTTGGTGAGGCTTTGCCCGGGGGAGACGGAGCCCCCCCCCCCCCCCCCCCGGAGGACAGGGCCTGACCTGTGCCTCTGCCTGCCCTCCAGGAGTGGCCTGCAGCGTCATCCTCATGTACACCTTCTGCACCGACTGCTGGCTCATCGCCGTGCTCTACTTCACCTGGCTGGTGTTTGACTGGAACACGCCCAAGAAAGGTAAGGGCATGGGTCTCCTCGCCCCAAGCCCTCGCCCTGGGAACCCCCTTCTTGCACAAGCTGGGGTTCCTCATTGTGGGTGTTGCCTCTTTTGATTTAACATCTTCTGTGAAAATACACTAGGCTAGGCCAGGGGGTGAGGGGAGGGGTGTTGCGGAGGGTTAAAAGCACTTCAAAGGAGCCATCCTGGTCCTCATAGGAGCTCACACTCAATCAAGGGTTTGCATAACACGAGGGTTACGAGCATGGCCTGAGCCCAGTGGGAAGGGGGGGGGGGGGGAGATGTTGCATGGGGGTGGGGGGATAGTCACCCCCGTGGTTTACACTGGTTGTGTCTTGTCTTTTTGCCCAAACACCCCCTTCCCTGATCCCCACGCCCTTCCAACACTGTGTTTTGTTCTCTGGAAGGTGGCCGGAGGTCACAGTGGGTCCGAAATTGGGCTGTGTGGCGCTACTTTCGAGACTACTTCCCCATCCAGGTAAAGATGTTTGTGTGTTATCGTGGGAGGGTGGGATGGGGTGGGAGATCTGAATTCGAGCCTTAGCCCGCCCATCCACAGTGACCACACATGCTGAGGAGAACCATGTGACATCTCCCACTGTGAGCATCTGTTTATACTCCTCCCCAATTTGTGCAGGATTTGCATAAATCACATCCCCATGCCCTGCTAATTCTTCTGTGGCCTCTTACATACCAAGTAAATAGAAAAAATTTCATACCAAGTAAATAGAAAAATCAAGACTTGGGGGGGAAATTCTAGTATTTCAGCCATAATGGTCAACAAAGTAGTGGTTGAACTTCATCATTAGCTCTAAGCTTCCTGGCAACAAAGGCAAAAGGGGAAACATGATAGTTGACTCTTGTTTTCGGAAAAGAAGCAGCTTACTAGTTCCTCGGGGAAATAGGACTTAGTACTAGTTCTTGGGGAAATAGACCCTGAGACCCTGAGTGATATAAGAAGTAGGTGTCATAGCAGATATTATGGCCATTGTCTGCCTGCCTTTCTGTGAATATTAAAGGCCTAGCTTAAAAAGTGAGGTCATTTATCAAGAGCAATACTGAAGAAGTCCAAGTTCATCTGGGCCGCACCAAGGATAGCACTGAACCGAGAATAACAATAGGTGTGAGGGGCTTGCTTGCTTTGGGAAACTCCTATGAAGTAGCATTTCTCTCAGCCAGTCACCGGTGGGTCACCGGCGGTCATGGCCATGGGAATGAAGGCCCATGAGATGTGCAGCAAAAGAAGAGCGAGAACCTAGTTCCTGAAGGGCCTGGAGAGGCTTCTGGAGAAGCTGCCCCTAGAACTCCATCCCAAAGGGAAGCAGCACTGAAGAGGCAGGGGCAACACGGAGCGCGCAGGCACCCCAGTTTGAGAAGAAGCCTGTGGCGCGGAGAGGGAGGATCATATTTTTAAAAAATATTTTTGTTGATTTTTTTACAGAGAGGAAGAGAGAGGGATAGAGAATTAGAAACATCGAGAGAGAATCATTGATCAGCTGCCTCTTCCACACCCCCTACCGGGGATGTGCCTGCAACCAAGGCACATGCCCTTGACCGGAATTGAACCCTGGACCTTTCAGTCTGCAGGCTGACGCTCTATCCACTGAGCCAAACTGGTTTTGGCGAGGATCACGATTTATTGGGATACTTCTAAAAGCCAGCACCTCCCCCCTTCCTGGCACTCTATAAGGGATACTAACATTATTCTTTTTTTTTTTTTTTTTTTTTTTTACTTACAAAAAAGGAAACTGAAGGTCAGAGTAGCAACGCTGACTGAGGCTAGTGAGGGGTGGAGCCGAGATTCTAATTGCTATCTGGCCTCCAGGTCTGGGCTCCTGCCACCACAGCACACTGCCTCCCTGTGCACCGGAGCCGTGGGGAATAAACGTGGGCAGACGCTCAGGTCTCCTGCATATTGGAGGACAGAGGCAGCAAAGGCCCAGGCTGACCCTGGGTGAGGCACCAGCCCTGGCAGGGTTCAGTCTCCCCTTACCAAGCAAGTTTAGGCCGAGTTGGTGTCTGGGTTTCCTTCCTGCTGCACCATGAGCTGCTCTGGGACTCCCACCCGGTCTTCTGAGCACCCGTCGTCGTCTCTTCTCTGGGGCCAACCTCCAGGTCCTGACAGAATGAATGGTGGCATGGTCTGGCTGTCGGCCTCGTCTCTGTCCCCCTCTGCAAGCTAGCTTGGCAAGGCAGAGGCATCTGGGCCCTGGTGCATCTGGGTGACTGGTAGATGGTGGGTGAGTCCAGCAGAATCCTGAAGGTTTTTCCTGCAGGGGAAAGACCTGTCTGGCCAGCTCACTCAGCACCCCAGCCCCGGCACACCCTCGCTGCTGAGGCAACCCAGCAGAGAGCAATGGTGGCAGCATGTGTGACCGTGAAAGTGTGCATGACACAGGGTGGTGTGTGTTTGCTGTCGTGAGTCAGTGACTGAGACATCCTGGCCTGCTGCCTGGGGGAGGTGGCTGGTTGACCCCCACATTCCTCCACTGCACCCAGTATTATGTGTGTATGTGTGTATGGTGGGGGGAAAGGGGTGCCCTGGGGCCAGCTCCTTCTGTCTACCCAACCTGAACCCAGTTTTACCAGAATCTTCAGGGTCAGGGTTCTCACTCCTCCCTTTTCCTGAGGAGCCAAGGCTGTTGTTGCTAGGAGAATGTTGCGTCAGAGGAGGATGTTGCATCATTTTGGAGGTGAGGAAACAGTCCCACAGAGGGGCAAGGACTGGTCCAGGTTGCACAGCGAGTCCACCCAGCATCAGTACTGGAATCCAAACCCTGGGTTCTCTCCCACTGCATTCCCACTGCGTATTTCTCTGGGAGCAGTTCGGTCCCGGATTTCCCCCATTGGATTGAGCCCCTACTTCCTGGGTCTCCCTCTCTCTGCGTTGCCATTGGAGACCTGGGTTGAGTTCTTGCTCTGTCACTCCATTCACCGAGCATCCGTTGTTGCTCCCACACAGTGCTGGGCATGGGGACACAGACGAGCCTGCCCTGGCCCCTGCCCTCAGGTGGGCTCACTGTCTAATAGAACCTGCTAGACTTTGTCACTTTCCGCTCCTGGGACCACAGGCACACTTTATCAAGCTCACTGGGCCTCATTAGTCTCATATGCAAAACGGAGCTGTGCATATGAGAAAAAGTGGTACATGATGGTCCATTGGGAGGAACTGTGGGCTCTGTTCTCTCTACTGGGGCCCTCACCTAAGGGGCCAGGCCCCCATGTTCAGAGTGGCCTGTCCCTTGGGAAGCCTCCTAATGCCAATCACCGCCCCCTACCGCCCACCACCAACCCTGATTACTATTGGTCAAAACTGGAACAGGCAGATATCCTTGCCCACGGATCTTTCTTAAAGGGACAAACAAAATCCAGTGTTCTTGTCACACCTTTTTCCCAAGAAATCAGCTGAGAGTTGGAGCCACAGGATAAGTTGGAGCTGGCCCTGGGACGCCTTGGGGCATGAGAACGAAAGCCACGTGGTGCCTTAGGCAGGCCAGGCATGGAGTCTCAGCCTTGGCTTTGCTCTTCCCTGCAGGTGACCTTGGCCAAGCTCCTGCCCTTTGAGGTCTCAGGCTCCCCCTCTGTGAGAGGTGTTGGCCTTGGTGACCTGACATCAGGGCTGATGCTCTGTGGACTCGTGTGTGGCTCCCCCCTTTCCTCAGCCTCTTGCCAATGGTTGTGTAATAATTTTCAGCTGTACTTAGCACCGATCCGTCCTCTCTTCCTTCTCGGTGGGGCTCTTTGCTCTTTGCCACCAGAGCAGCTCGGCTGGCACAGAGACCATCCCTTCCCTCAGCAGAGGTGGGGCTCATGTGTTAGCAGCAGCCATCGGGACTGCTGGCTGCCTGGGAGAGGAGTGGGCAGTGCCTGGGTATAGGCAGGATTTTTGGAGAGGAGACTATGAAAGACTCTGAGCTTAGAATCCTCTGTTTGTCCATCTGCCTCGTTTCACGGATGGGCCTACTGAGGAGGCCCAGGGAGGAGAGCCTGCCCCAAGTTCACAAAGCAAGTCAGTGTCTGGCTGGCATAGGAACCAAGACTGTCTGCTTCCGGACCCAGGTTCTCAGTCCCATGTTTCTCTCTGCCACCGCGCCCTGCGGTGTGAGCTCAGGCAAATCTCTGCTCTTCTCTGGTTCTGAGGTGCCTCCTATAGGGTCCCAGGGTGGCACAGGCCTATCTGAGTGCCTTTCCTGCCCCGACAGGGTGTGAGGAGTGACTGCCAGGAACGTGTTCCAGGCTCACATGGCCAGCCCCTGGGACTGAGACTTTGCCCTAGGAAACACGGGACACAAGAGTGGCATGTCAACAGAGCCTTTATCAGCAATGTCCTCTCTGCAGGATGGACACTCTGTCCAGCCTGAGGGGCGGAGAGTGTGGCACCCAGAGACCAAAGCTGTGCCAGATGCCTGCATTCTCCGGGGCACTGCACAGTGCTCCAAGGCACCTCGTTTCACCAAATGCCCCGCCAGGCAGGGGCTGGGGAGACGGGGAAAATGATTGAAAGAGCCACCGGGTGACACATCTACATCCTAGGCCTGATTGGCTTCATTGGAGTTTGTCTCAAGAGAATAATCAGCCCAGCCTCTGGGGCTCTCTGAGTGTCAGCCCATGCACCAGGAGGTTGCTGGTTCAGTTCCCGGTTAGATGTTTCTAACCCTCTTCCTTCCTCTCTCTGAAACCAATAAAAAACATATATTTTGTAAAAAAAAAAAAAAAAAAAATCTTTATTGTTGAAAGTATTACATGTGTCCTCCTTGTTTCCCCATTGACCCCTTCTAGCCCATCCCTGAATAAAAACATATTTTAAAACATGATAGACATGTAGATAAAAATAAGGTATTTGTGGAAGCATTATTTTTTCTTTTTTAAATAATTCTTTATTGTTGAAAGTGTTACATATGTCCCCCTTCCCTCTCCTCTATTTACCCTCTCCTGCCCCCCCCCCCCAGGCCTTCAGCACCCTATTGTCTGTGTCCATGGGTTATGCACTCTAGGTCTTTGGTTGATTATCTCCCACCCACCCTCTCCTGCCTTCCCTTTGAGATTCCACACTCTGTTCCATATGGAAGCATTATTTCTGAGGGGAGTTTTGGAAGCTTTTTAAAGGTCCATCCGTAGGGGTTTGATTATAGTCCCATTACATGTAGCATGGCCGCATGATAGAATAATACAGCCATGGGAAGATACTTTACTGAGGAATTTCGATAAGGAAAAATAGATAGGGTATGATAATACTTGTTTGGAAATTATATAAAAATGATACCAACCATATGTGATTTTGTCATTTAAAAAAAAAAAGTATGTGTATGTTTGAGTAGAAAAAGGACTCAACCCAGAGTGATTTAGCTTGCTAGAGGTATGACAGATGCTTTTGGTTTTCTTTTCTCTTTTTTAATTTTCTGTATTTTGAAAATTCTCTGTGATAGTCATTATTTTTCTAATCAGGAAAAAAAAAGTGATGCTTTCTGAACAAAATACCAGTATTGCCCACCCCTCTCTTCACCTTCCCTCCATCGTGTTTGTTGTACTGCTGGGTAGGTGCCTCTTGTTGCTCAGGGTTTAGGGAAACTTTACACCAGCCATCCCACCATCTAACTCTAACCCCCAGGGCAGGAGGCAGCCCCTGAGGAAGCCAGTCATTCCTCAGACCTTCCCGGGGCAGGTTTGTTGAAAGTACCGCAGGTCAGCTGTCCCGCTGCACAGCTGACCTCCCACCACCACTGTGGCTGGCACAGAGCTGTTCTTGCCCTTGTCCTCCGGCCTCAGAGCCCCAGTAGAAGCTGGCTGCCTGGAAGGAAGTTTCCACTCAGGCAGGCTGCACTGTCTCTTCTCCGGCCAGAGGGACTTGGACTTGACCCCAGTGGGAACTAGAGAGGTACAGGGATTGCATTGGGTTTTAGAATAGTCACTCTGCTGTGGAGAGGAGGATGGCCCAGGGGGAGGGAAGACAGGAGGCTAGCTGAGTGCAAAGAAGAGGACCTGGAGTATCTGGCTGGAGAAATAAGGGGATCAGGGAGAAATTTCCCCTCCCCCCTGGGACTTGCAGTCCAAATGGCAGCCAACGAGCACCTGGCACTGTGACCCCAGTGGTGAGGAGTCTGAGGTCAGGTGTGGAGAGTCACTCCAGTCCTTGAGGCCCAGAGTCCCAGGGGGGATGGCAAACCCAGTCTGTCCTTGACCTTCTGGGTGTGCCTCAGGGCCTCGTCCTCTCCCTCCCCCCGGCCAGTTTCCACTCACCCAAGCTTTTCCCTGCAGCTGGTGAAGACCCACAACCTGCTGACCACCAGGAACTACATCTTCGGATACCACCCCCATGGCATCATGGGTCTGGGTGCCTTCTGCAACTTCAGCACAGAGGCCACGGAAGTGAGCAAGAAGTTCCCCGGCATAAGGCCCTACCTGGCCACGCTGGCTGGCAACTTCCGGATGCCAGTGCTGAGGGAGTACCTGATGTCCGGAGGTGAGACTCCATGGCTGCCTATCCTTACTGTGCCCCGCTGAGCCAGATGACAGATTGTCCAGGAAGCCCATACACCACCCTAGACCCGTGCTGAGAGGTGCAGCCTGCTGCAGGCACTATGGGTCAGGGCCAAGCAGGAGAGCTGTGCATAAGTCTTCAAGATTCAACCTGGGTAGTATCTTCCCTAGGAAGCCTTCTCTGGCCCCTTTTCTGGGTACCCCAGCCCCGTGCTCTCCTCTGCATAACCTGATTGTTGTCCATGGCACTATCATTCTCTCCCCCACCCCCACCGTGACCCCCAGCAGCCTGATGTACTGGGCTTCCCAGCACCTGGCATCAGCCTGGTAGACTTAAGACCTCAGGCAGTATTTGCTAAGTGAATGAATTACCTAAACAACCTTATATTGTTATCCCCATTTTATAGACAAGTAAGCCAAGGCTCAGAAAAAGAATAGCTTAGGTAGGGCCATGCAACTTTGAAGGTTAGGTCTCGGGCCCAAGTTTGCTTATACATGTGGGGGGTAGGCAGTGCCCCCAGAGGCAGCCCCGATGGCGTGTCTTCTCCTCCTCCCCCCAGGCATCTGCCCTGTGAACCGGGACACCATAGACTACTTGCTTTCAAAGAACGGGACCGGCAATGCCATCATCATCGTAGTGGGGGGCGCAGCTGAGTCCCTGAGCTCCAGGCCCGGCAAGAATGCGGTCACCCTGCGCAGCCGCAAAGGCTTTGTGAAACTGGCCCTGCGGCATGGGTAAGTGCCTCCGTGCACACACACACACACACACACACACACACGTACACACTATCAGCAGCTCCGTAAACACACACACACACACACACACACACACACACACACACGTACACACTATCAGCAGCTCCGTAAACACACACACACACATACACGTACACACTATCAGCAGCTCCATAAACACACACACACACACATACACGTACACACTATCAGCAGCTCCGTAAACACACACACACACACACACACACACACACACACACACACGTACACACTATCAGCAGCTCCATAAACACACACACACACACATACACGTACACACTATCAGCAGCTCCATAAACACACACACACACACACACACACACATACACGTACACACTATCAGCAGCTCCGTAAACACACACACACACATACACGTACACACTATCAGCAGCTCCGTAAACACACACACACATACACGTACACACTATCAGCAGCTCCCTGGCTCCTGGAGGCCCAGACGCCAGGAAGGCATAGAAGAGAGCTCACTGTCCTGTGGTGGGGGAGGGGGCTTGGAGCCCAGAGGTTCAGGCCAAGTTGTCCAAGAATAGCCTTGGCGTCTGACTAGGGCAAAGGGGAGGCCTGTGTCCCCTGAGCCCTCACAGGGGGGCTGAGAGGGCAGGACCATGCATAGGACAGTGCCCTGGAGCCAAAGCCGTCATGCTACCTGCAGAAGTGAGGGCGTTGTGGTTGGACACAGCAGGGAGGCTTCCCCGAAGGGTGATGCGAAGGGCAGGTGGAGAGGAGCTGGCCAGCTTGGGTGTTTGTGACCTTTTCTAGAAAGCCAGAGACGTTCTGTGTAGCCACCTGTTCAGCACATGTCACTAGACAAAGCACACTCACTTCTCAGTCCCCTGGGATGCCACAGCCACCCTGCCGGTGGTGACGTCCTACTTTCCACGTGAGGAAGCCGAGCCAGGCTAAGTGGCCCAGTAGGGGTCACGTTGTAAAATGCAGAGCTAAGCTCTCTGGACTCCAGGTGCTCTGTTTGCTTCCCTTCTCTGTGCTCTGGGCAACCCCAGGAGGAGGGCTTTGGAGTGACAGGCCTCTAGCAATGGCAGACCTGGAGCGGGAGAGGATGCAGCCTACAGTCACCCACAAGTTAGGGATGGCACTAACCGTTTGGGCCCCACCCACTGCTCCTCTCTGTCCTCTCAGGGCCTTACCCCAGGCTCTAGGAGAGGCTGCTCTTCAGGCCCAGCCTGTGCCAGGCTCTGGGCACCCGACCATTCAGACCCAGTCCCTGTGTTCAGGGCAGGGGCCAGTATGAAGGGACAGACAGCGACAACACGGTGTGCTGAGGACTGTGACACGGAACTGATAGAGGCCTCGGTTGGGTATGGGACAGGGAGAACGTTCCAGCAGAGGCACGCCTCAGGGATGAGAGAGAACAGGCATGCTAGAGCAGGGCTCGCCACCTTCCCTTTGCCTAGTGCTACCAAAGCCCTGACATGCTCCCCCGTCACTAGCCGGGGGGCAGAGGGGACACATGTTGGGGACCCCCCGGGTGGCTCCCGCACAGCCCTGTAGGAGGGGAGCTCGGCTAGTGTCCAAGGCCTCTAGGACTGACAGGAGGAACCGAAGCCAGTGACTGGGGAGTGACAGGCCTGGCCTCTCCCTTCCAGAGCCGACCTGGTTCCCACCTACTCCTTCGGAGAGAATGAGGTCTACAAGCAAGTGATCTTCGAGGAGGGCTCCTGGGGCCGGTGGGTCCAGAAGAAGTTCCAGAAGTACATTGGCTTCGCCCCGTGCATTTTCCATGGCCGAGGCCTCTTCTCCTCCGACACCTGGGGGCTGGTGCCCTACTCCAAGCCCATCACCACTGTTGGTGAGTCTCCCTGCGTGAAGACCCTGAGCTTGGGGGGCCACAGCTAGCTAGTGGTGGAGTTAGGACTCAAATCCAGGCCGCCTGGCTCTGATGTCCATGCTCTAAAGTCCAGTGTTTCCCAAAGGGTGATACGTGTACCCCCAGGGGTACGGGAAGAATTTGGTGGGGGTATGCGTTGCACCGGAGTTTGGTGGGGGTATGCGTTGCACCGGAGTTTGGTGGGGATTAGCTGCGCCTAATTCTGCGTTCTCATGAATACGAGGGGTACTCAGCGTTACGAAAATTATAGAAGGGGTCCACATATGCCAAAAGTTTGGGAAACACTGCTAAACCATGAGGACATGTGGGGGCTGCCCTGGGGGGATTATTGGTGGAGGTGGGGTTAGGGTGAGGGGGTGAAGTGTTATTCCTGTGAGCCAAGCTGTGCTCACAAACCAAGACCCAGCAGTGGTGTGCTTGCAGAGCTGGGCAGTCTCTCAGGGAAGATCCCGTTAGAGCAAAGGTCAGCAGAGGGTGTGAGTGGGGTGTGCGGCATGCTCTGGGGGTCATAGTGGACCGCAGTGAGGAGGTGACTCTTAGACTGTGAGCTGAATAGGAATTACCCAGCAAAAGAGGTGGGAGGAGGGAGTTTCTGTCAGACACAGAAGCCTAAGTGAAGTCCCTGAAGCAAGACTGTGTAGGGTTTTGAAAGAAAACATGACGAGAGCAGAGTCCTGTGAAAAGTGTTGCAAAAAACTGGCTGCACTTGGCCTTCAGCTATGTTGTGTTGGGTTTATTTGAGATCATGTAGAGTAGGGGTGTCGAACTCAATCAGAGAAGGGGCCAAAATCTAAAATCCAGCCTAAATCGCGGGCCGAATGGTTTACTGAACAGTCATAAACTGTCATTGTGATGGAAACGCAGCGGAGTGCAGTGATGGCAGCGCGGTGCGGGCCACATTGCAAGGCCTGGTGGGACGGATTTGGCCCGTGGGCCTTGTGTTTGACACATTGTAGAGGGTTCCAAAGACTTATCTCTTGTAGGGAGGGTGTGTGTTAATGGTTCACAAGCTGGAGTTTACACGGGAGCCTGTGGGCCACAAGCTGTGGACTGGAGGGGCCAAAGCTCACATAGACCCTTTGAATGATCAGAGCCAGGTATTCTGTTTGGTACTTGACACAGAGACTGACTTCCACATGACCTAGACTCTCCCATCCATCTCTGCTCTCCGTGAGGCAGCAGAGACATTTTCATGCTTGGGGTGTCTGGCCAGGGATGGGGTCCTGTGGGCATTGTGAAGGAACTGTTTTTTACTTTAGTAGTGGGAAGCTGAGATGCTGTGGTGAGGGTGATTTAGCCTATTTGCTTGGGAACTGAGCAGGTGTTAAGGAGAAAGGCGGAGTGCCATGGGATTTGTCTGTGAACCTCCCCCTCGCAAACAGAGCACAGAGGACCAGTGCAGGTGACCCGCGTAGAGGAAGACAAGGTTATGGTATTGATGGATGGGTCTCTGAAGCTGGTGACGCCAGAGGGGGGCCCAGTCAGGGGGCTTCGAACTCCAGAGGTCCCCATGATGGAAGCTGTGGAGGCCGTGGTGATGGTCCGCGGATGGCTCCAGGCCTTCTGAAAGCATGGTGTGCAGGTGTGGGCTCTAGGCTCTGACCAGCTGCTTCAGGAGCTGAGAGACCCCACCCTCACCTTCCATCTGCTTGGCTCTCCCAGCCTGTGGTGGAGGGGAGAAGCCCAGGAGATGATCAAACTGCTCCTAGCAACCTCTACATTTAGGAGTGAGTCCTTGGAGCTGGAGCTGGGGGGGGGGGGGGTAATTAGGAACCACTCCCTGCACCCTCCTTCCCAATAGATACTTGTTAGTGGTCACAATATGCCCTTTTATCCCAATAAACATTCAGCCTCAGGGAGATATATATATATATGGTTTGGAGGAGGGAAGGTTCTGATTTGCATTTTAAAGTGATCCTTGGGACTTCTGGATAGAAAATGGATTAGAAGGGGCAAAATTGGAAGCCATAAGACCACTCCAGAGGCTTTTGGGTAGCCGGTGGCTTAGTTGAGGGAATGGCAGTGGAGATAGAAGAGAACTTGGGAGAAATTTCGGAAATGTCTTTGACAGAACTTGGTGATGAGTTGGGTATGGAGATGAAATAGGATTAGGAGATAAAACAGTGCCCAGAAGTATGAATGTTGGTCTCCTCTTCCTCTCCCGCCTTCACCCCCCTTCTTAAACCATGCCATGATTCACAGAATCCTCACAAAGCGCCCTCGCGCCCCCCCCCCCCCCCCCCAGGAAGGATCGCTGTGTGACAGGCGAGGAAACGAAGGCTCAGAGAGGCAAAGTGACTTGCCCAGGGCTTTTCCAGGAGCTCCCAGCTGAGTGCCGTGGGTGCAGACAGGCCTCGTGAGCCCCATTATCACTTAGTGGCCCCGAGGCCTTGGGCAGGTCCCTTCCCATGCCATTGGGCCTCAGTCCTCTCCTCTGCCAAAGGACATCCTAGGACAGAACACCTTCAGCACAGTGCCCGGCACATGGTGGGCACGTAGCACGGGGTCACTGCCCTCAGCATCATGGTCAGCGCCCAGGGAGGGCGGGCCCACCGGCACAGACTAACCAGCGGCCTCTGCCCCTTCCCCGCAGTGGGTGAGCCCATCACCATTCCCAAGCTGGAGCACCCGACCCAGCAGGACATCGACCTGTACCACGCCATGTACATGGAGGCCCTGGTGAAGCTCTTCGACAAGCACAAGACCAGCTTCGGCCTCCCGGAGACCGAGGTCCTGGAGGTGAACTGAGCCCGCCCACCCGCCCGCGGGCCCACGGCCTGCCAGGAGGAGCCCGCTGCCAGTCGTTTTCTACCAAGTCCTCGAGTGCTTTTTGTTCTGTAAATTTGCAAGTGTCATGGGTGTCTGTGGGTTATTTAAAAGAAATTATAATAATTTTGTTAAACCATGAAAACCTTAGGTCTTTTTTTAGGAAGGAAAGTGCTTGGACGTTTCAGGCTTTTTTTTTTTTTCTTTTTTTTCTTTTCCCCCCCACTTCCCGTCTGTGCTGTTCTCGGTGGTGGCTGACACCTCTGGGCCTTTTATAGCTTCTCAACCAGCCCCTCTTCTTCCATTCCTGAAGTCACGGAGAAAGCGCAGTCCGGGCTGCCCGGGGAAGCAGGACGAGCCATTGGGGACCCGGGCCAGTGAGATGATTTGCTCTTTGCCCCTGGAGGGCAAGGAGCAGAAGCCGCTTCTGACACAAACACCTCTCTTCCCGGCTACCCTGACTTGCCTGCAGGACTAGTCCCTCCTGCCCAGGGAAAACACAGCGGTCCCTGTTTTGGAGAGTGCAGGGATGAACATCTGGACTGTTCCAGCTTGATTCTCCTCTCTGCCGCTTCCCCCAGCCCCAGACTGGCCTCTGCAGAGACGCTGGGGATGGCGGTGAGCCTGTGCCGGGAGCAGGGCTGTCCCGGGCACACCATCGCGTGGATTACCCAGCTACCACGTCTGGTTGGAGTGACCGGTTTTCCTCAGAGTGCTGGGGACGTGGACCCGGCACCGACCAGGCCGTGGCCGGAAGCCTGTACTTTCCCCGGTGGCCTCGTTCTGCTGAGCCCACACCCCCACGTGGAGGGGTGAGGAAGGGCCCCTCTTCCTGTTCGCCGCGGAGCCTGGCCTTCGGAGCATCAGACTGGCTTCCGGATGGGAGGCCCCCTCACCCCCCTCAGGTGTGTGTGCCTTTTTGGGGAGGATGGGGGCCGGGGAGGAAACCCAGCCTTTCTTCCGTGTGTTCTGTTTTCTCTTGACGAGATCATTGTACCATGTCAGACTTTTGTATATTCCTAAACAGATAAATAAAAATGAGCGTCCTCTGAGTTCTTGCCGGGGACAACATCTGACACCTGGGGAGACCATAGCTACCTGCCCAGGCCCCTTCCCCTCGCTCCGTTGGCCCACACGGCCCGGTGTGATGCATCATCTGTTGCCGTGTAACAAATTAGTCCAACACTGAGTGGCCTCAAACACTGTCCACAGCTTTTATAACCTAATCTCAGAAGTGATCACCTGTCACGTTTGCCGTATTCTCTTCGTTAGGTACAAATCCTGAGGCCCAGGTCACACTCAGGAAGGTTACAGACGGAGTGACTACCGGGATGTAGGGGGCCTTGGAGCCCCTCACAGCCTCCTGCCACAGGCGCTAAAGGGCTGCTCCAGCGGCAGGGTCCTGGCAAGGCTGAGCTGGAAAGGCCCTTAGGGATGGCTCACACGGTGGTCCTTGCCCCTGGCCTAAGTTATACCCCGAAGGGGTCATTTCATGCCACATCCAGGTCTTAGGAGATGCCATCTCTATTCTGATTCCATTCAGTTCAGTGAGTGCTAAGCCCCTAGGAACCCTTCTGGGCAAGGTGAGACTAAAAGACCTCATTCCAACTTCCCAACTGCCTAGAAGCCTGTCCCCGCCACTCACCCACCCCAGGGACTGCTCCTGTTTCAGAAGCTGTGAGTGGGCTCCTTGGGAGCAGGAACAAACATTGGAAATAGCTGAGGATATGCAGGGTGGTCAGACCTGTGACTAGATGCCCTTACCCCAGCCTGGGGTGCCTCATGGAACTGGAAACCCGAAACCTGGGCCATGATGCAAAAGGTGACTGGACATTTGCCAAGAAGGAGTGGAGGGGCAGAGCAGTAAATGTTGACAGAGGAGCCAGCCCTGCTGATTTGAGGGGTTGAGAGGTGGCAGTGGAGAGGTGTCCAGAGGTCTGCCATGAGGCTTCGCTCGGAAGGGTGAAGGGAGCTGGCTTCTCCAGAGTCTCTGGGTGGGCAGGAGAGCAGGTGGAGAAAGGAGGTGCCTTGGAAAGGCCATAAAGACCAGGTCAGAGGACTGACACTTCCTGTAGGATAGAGGAAAGGCCTGTATTATGAGTCTTGGCCCCATCCCAGCCCCAGGCAGAGGCTAGCCATGACCCTCAGCCTCTGGCTCCAGGTAAGTCCTGGTTTTAACCTTGATCACCCCACAAACGTAGGCCATTCCTTTCCATATTAATTTTTGGAGGTTGAACACCTGCACATGAGGGCACTCCACCAGCTGCCTAAGGAAGAGAATAACTGGCCCCAAATGTCAGAGGGGTCCCCTCGCCCAGCACGGTGTATGTCCAGCAGGGCCTGTGCAGAGCAGAGGCCAGCTACACTTTAAGTTGTGGGTGGAGAGCCCTAGGCAAATGCTGTGAGCATTGCCTCGGGCTGGGGGTCGTTACCTTGGGAGAAGGAACTGGAAGTTACTTTTCCAGAAGTTCCTCTGCCTTTGGACCCTGGAGGTTGGGTCCCAGTTTCAGCCTGAAGGTCAATTCCGTGATTCTGTTTGTGCTCCCCAGATATGGCCACAAGGGGGCACTGCAGATGGTTCTGAGGCAAATTTCCTTGTAGCTTCCTAAGTTTACACGGTTTGACCCTTATCCAGCTCAACCCCTGGGCTAGAAGCTAGAGATTGTAAAATCACAGACTCACAAGACCGCAAAGCTAGACAGGGGCTGAAGAGGCAGGAGGGACCCTCCCCTGGAGAGCACAACCCAGAC
Source organism: Pipistrellus kuhlii (assembly GCF_014108245.1). NCBI lineage: Eukaryota > Metazoa > Chordata > Mammalia > Chiroptera > Vespertilionidae > Pipistrellus > Pipistrellus kuhlii. Next base: position 34,855,297 of record NW_023425595.1, read on the forward strand.
ACCCTGATTTCATATTTTGGCCCTGGAACAGGGAGAGCACGTGTTCCTGTTTGTTTAGGCCAGTCCACAGTCATCCAAGCAGTAGCTTCTGCAAATACAACCCTCTTTGCCCCTCCTTTTGGGACTTTTGGGCTCTGGGGACAGCAGAGCCCTGTGCTCTGGCAGGGGAGACCCCCTAAGACCTCTCACTGCACGGCTCACAGGGAGATCCATCCTTGTGTCCGTGCCTCAGCCCTGTCTCCCGCTCCCCCAGGGCACCTGGGCAGTGACAGTGCAGTGGGCACACCAGGGCAGGCTGCTTGGTGGGTGGGCAGTGCAGGCTATATGGCTCAGGGACTTCTCCCCTTGCCAAGCCCCCAGCTGCAGGGTGATGCAGGGTACTCCCCAGCCCGACCTGACCTCCCAGGCCTAACCCCTGTGAGTCCAGCCTGGGGCTCTGCTTCCTGGAGCATCTAGGTTGACAGGAGCCAGCAACTGGGTTGTCTTGCCCATATTCTAGATGCCAAAACTGAGGCTCAGGGGAGCAAAGGTCCCTAGCCTCAGCCCATCTCCCCCTCAAGTCAGCCCAGCTCACAGGGGACTACCCCAGCTGCCTCCTGGTTGCCATGGTGTCAGAAGAGGAGGAGGAGGAGATTTCTGAAAAGCAATAAAAATTTACACACCAGCTGGCCCCTTCTTCCTCACTCCCTTTCTCCAGCTTCAAAGCCTTCTTTAGTGCAGGTAAGCTGAGGGGGAGGGGGGGGGGCGGGCTCTTCCTGGCCAGGCAGCTGGGAGCAAAGGTCAAGGAGGCAGAAGGTTCAGGGTACTGGGTTCTGGGAGCCCAGCAGATTTCCTGGGCCTGGGCTCCATGCCCTCCCAGAGTTCCCAGACCAGGTGGGCTGCTTCCTGCCTCTCTGCTTTTGCACATGCAGTTCCCTCCATCCTTCCAATCCCAGCTCGGCTTTAACTCCACTGGAGAACCTTCCCTCAGTCACTTGTGGCTCCCGATGCCTCCTGCACACACCCCAGTCAGTCACCGCTGCTTTCTTGATGCTCTCACGGGGCTGTGAGGTCTAGGGGATGTTAGCTTTGCCTTTGCACCTCAGCCCCTGCACAGACAGGTGCTCAGTAAATCCGGAAGGAAGAGAAGGCGGGAGGGAGGAAGGGAAGGGAGCAAAGAAACACCTCTCCTAGGATTGGAGAGTATCTGGACAGTGAGCACCTGGCCCAGGGCTGGGCATGGAGCAAAGCCCACTCACTCCCTGCCGCCTCCACTTGAGCCTGGGCTCCAGCACCTTCTGCCTCATCTGGTTTGGAGCCAGCTCAGGGATGTCTCCATCTCCACAGCCCTGTGTGTCTGTTGCCCATTAGGAGGCAAGGTAATCACACCAGGATGCAGATGTGCACATATAAGGAGCTAGTGTATTAGGGAGAAAAACCTCCATTCCCTGAAATCCCTGACTGTGCTGAACTTGAGGGCCTGAGGGTTTTCACACTGAATGCTTTCAGCAAACAAAGGCTTACCTGACACCATTCTATACAACAGATAGAAACTAAGCTGCTTGGGGAGAAGGTGGGTGTTGTAGGAGACTGGGAGACAGGACCAGAGTCCTCTTTCCCCAGTAGCTCTGGGTCCCGGGGAGTGGGCGTGGGGCTTAGGGTTGGTCCTGGTGGTGGGATGGGCAGAGAGGGAGAGCCCGGGGAGAGCCCAGTGGCCGGCATTTACTAACTGGTACAGAGGGCCTCAGCATTTCCAGAACTGCGTGCTTATGCCAGTGTGGCTGGGCCAACCAACTCATCTTTCACAGCACGAAGTCAGTCTGTACAAACAGAAATGAAAGTATGTCCTTGGGGAAAAAAATCATAATGACTTCAACCTTTAATGTCCTCCTAGTTTCTTTCTTTCTTTTTAATCTGGAAGGGATATTTTAGGGGAAGTATCTCTTGTCTAGAGGAAATATTTATATGCATTCAGCAATTCTATCAACTTCTCTTTCTTTTTCTTTTGTGAAATGCAAGTAAAATTAAATTTAAAACTGTATCAAAAAAAGCTAGACAGTAATTTAGCGTTTATCTAGAGCAATTCCTCTTAATCTGGGAAACTTGACACAGAAAGACAAGGGACTTACCTCTAAGCACACTGCAAATTAATATTTACCACATGCCTCCTCTTGACAGGGAATGAGGGGCTTCCAAATGGAATGCCCCCTGTTCTTAGGTGTTTGTCATATAATAAGGGACTCAGAAATTTAAAAAATATATATTTTATTGATTTTCTACAGAGAGGAAGTGAGAGGGATAGAGAGTTAGCAACATCCATGAGAGAGAAACATCGATCAGCTGCCTCTTGCACACCCCCCACTGGGGATGTACCCACAACCAATGCACATGCCCTTGACCGGAATCGAACCTGGGACCCTTCAGTCCGCAGGCCGACGCTCTATCCACTGAGCCAAACCGGTTTTGGCAGGACTCGGAAATTTAAAGCACTCATCTTTTTTTAAAACCTGGGCCTTTTTTTTATATTCCTTACCTAGGTTCTAGATTATCACTACTGCCCAGCCTTCAGCAAAACCAGCCAGTCTTTTAATATATTTTTATTGATTTCAGAGAGAGAGAGAGAAACATCAACAACAAGAGAATCATTGATCAAAAACCAGACTTTTTTTTTTTTTTTTTTTTTTTTTTTTACATTTTGGAAATACGATTATGGAAGTCATGTTACAAATCACTGATGTGAAATTACAGATATAAATATATTTTTATTTTTTCAATTACAGTTGATGTTTAATATAATTTTGTATTCTCTTTGAATGTACAGCCTAGTGATAAGACAGTCATATACTTACAAGTGTTCCAGTGCCCGCCTGGCACCATTCATAATTGTTACAATATTGACTGTGTTCCCTGTGCTGTACCTCACATCCCTGTGACTAGTTTTCTTACTGGAGAACTGAGCTTCATGGCTCGTGGAGCGAGGTCCTAGGGGCACCGCTGAAACAAGCATTCTCAGAAGCCTCAACGGGAGAGTAAGATGTGGTAAGAGGCTTTATGTGTGTGGAGTTCTGTTCCTTGGGTTCTAAGGCCCCATACCCCTTAACCCAGTCCTGGAAAAGGTGGAGAAAAGCCAAAAGCAAGGGCAGTGCCCAGGATTTCCATGCTGCAGCCGGGTCCGGGTTAGCATTCAGGCTAATTACAGGTCCTTTAGTCCATGTAGGTGCTGGGAGCGTAACCCCTGCAGCAGGAGAGCAGGGAAGCTGGTACAGCAGAGAGAGAAAGAGACTCTTTGTCCCCAAGTTTCAATATTCATGTTTTGTGCCCTTGCAGTGGCCACACCTATTTGGCCACTGACTCGCTTCCAGGTGTGATTGACAGGTAAGTAGGCACCTTCCCACATCACTCAGACCTTCCTGGGCATGCATCTAATCTGCCTTTGTCCAGTCCCTTCCCCATTGGCCAGTGAGAAACAGAATTGGAGAGTGTTAAATTAGCAAAGCTGTAGCTGAAACTGGCTTGGCTCAGTGGATAGAGCATTGGCCTGCAGACTGAAAGGTCCCAGGTTCGATTCCAGTCAAGGGTATATACCTTGGTTGCAGGCATATCCCTAGTAGTAGGTGTGCAGGAGGCAGATGATCGATGATTCTCTCTCATCGATGTTTCTAACTCTCTATCCCTCTCTCTTCCTCTCTGTAAGAAATCAATAAAATACATTTTTTTTTAAATTAGCAAAGCTGTATACACGGTTTGCCTATATTACCTAGTCTCTCCTTTACTCCTTTCCTGTTAAAAAACAACCAGATTACTACTATGGTATAATTTTGTGAGTGCCAATTAGTATGTATTAATCCCCTCCCCTTTTTTCACCCAGCCCTTCAATCTGCCCTCCCCTCTGGCAACCATCAGTCTGTTCTCTGTACCTATGGGTCCATTTCTATCTTGTTTGTTCATTTATCTTAATCTTTAGATTCACATATAAGTGTAATCATATGATATTTTTCTCTTGTCACTTATTTCACTTAGCATAACACCCTCTAGATCCAGCCATGTGGTCTCAAATGGTAAGGTTTTATTCTTTTTTTTTTTTTTTAATCCAGCCTCTCAGTCTTGTTGGACTCTTTTCTCCTCCTCCCTTCTTCCTTCACTCCAATAGCTGCCTGTTGATGCTACTATTCCCTCCTTTCTCATCCCAGTAAAATATACTGTCATTACCAGCTACATGACCATGTCATTTAACCTCCCTGAGCCTCAGCTTCCTCATCTGTAAAATGGGAATAATCTGTATTCCTGAATAAATGAGAGAATATATGTCTATGAATGAAAAGTATTCATCCCAGGGCTTGGCCTCCAGTCCCTTGACAGGAAGTGGTAGTTGTGATTGTCGCCATCATCACACCCTCGATGTGTCTCTCTAATGATCAGAGCTCCCTGTTTCCGGTCTGCTCTCCAGTTCACTATTCCTGTTACTAGGTTGCCAGCCTTCCTTCCTTTTTTTTATTTTTTAAAAATATTTTTATTGAATTGGGAGAGGAAGGGAGAGGGAGTAAGAGATAAAAACATCAATGATGAGAGAAAATCATGGATCGGCTGCCTCCTGCACTCCCCACACTGGGGATCGAGCCTGCAACCTGGGCATGTGCACTGATCAGGAATCGAACCATGACCTCCTGGTTCATAGGTTCAACCCCCGAGCCAGGCCGGCCGGGCCCTTCCTGTTTTAAATAAAAATTTTATTGAGATATAATTCACATATCATAAAGACCATCCTTTTAAAGTAGATAATTCAGTAGGTTTTAATATATTTACAAAATGGTACATCAATCATTCTTCTCTAATTCCAGAGCAATTTTTTCACCGCCAAAGGAAACCCTATGCTCATTAGCAGTTGCTCCTTATTACACACCTCTCCTTCCGCCCCACCCCCCTCAGCTAATCACTAGCCACTAATTTACTTTCTGTCTATTTGTATTGGCCTATTCTGGACATTTCATATAAGTGGAATTACATGGCACTGGCTCAGCTGGTTAAAATGTCATTCCATACATCAAACGGTTGTAGGTTTGATTCCCAATCAGGTTACATACCTAGGCTGATAGTTTGATAACTGTCATAAGTTGGGGTGCATACAGATCAGTCAATATTTCTCTCTCTCTCTCTCTCTCTCTCTCTCTCTCTCTCTCTCTCTCAAAACTCAATGAAAACATATCCTTGAAAAAATAAATAAATGGAATTACACAATATGTGGACTTTTGTGTCTGGCTTGTTTTGCTTAGCATAATGTTTTTGAGGTTCATCCATGATGTAACATGAATCATGAATCAAATGTATCATTAGTTATTTGTTCCTTGAAGCACAGAAGTTTTTAATTTTGGTATAATCAAAGTTTATCTAGTTTTTTTTTGTTTGTTTATCTGTTTGTTTTATTGTTGTTGTAGCATTTGCTTTTGTATCTAAGAAGCCATAGCCTAATCCAAGGTCACAAAGATTTGCTCCTATCTTTTCTTCTAAACGTTTTAGAGTTTTCATCTGTTACATTGAGAGCTCTGGACTATTCTGAGTCAATTTCTGTATGTGGTTGAGGGTCCGACCTTTCTTTTTTTTGCAGATGGATATCCAGTTATCTCAGCACCATTAAAAAAACAACTGTCCTTTCCTCATTGAATTGTCATGACACTTTGTAAAAAATCAATTGACCACAAATTTAAGGGTTCATTCCTGGATTCTTAGTTCTATTCCATTGATCTATATTTCTATACAGCACTTACTGCAGTACCACACTGTCTTAACTTTGAAATTAATTGAGAAATTGGGAAGAGTGAGTCCTAACTTTGTTCTTTTTTTTGAGATTATTTTAGTTATTTTGCATCCCTTGAATTTGCATATGAACTTTATGATCTGTTTAATGCCTGCAAATGAGAGAGAGAGAGAGAGAGAGAGAGAGAGAGAGAGAGAGAGAGAGAGAGAGAGGCAGGTAGGATTATAATAGGGATTGTATTTGGGTTTATACATTTATAGATCAATTTGGTGAATATTGTCATTTTAGCAATATTAAGTCTTCTGGCTGTCTTTCCATTTATTGGGGGTTTTCTTTCACTTATTCATTCATTCATTCATTCATTTATTTAATAGCAAAGGTGGAGATTTATTGAAGAACAAGTACAGACTCCCACATGGGGAGAGAAAAGAGTCCCACAGAATGGACTCCCACATTGGGAGGGGAAAAGGGTCCCCTTCTTTCATTTATTTCAATTGCATTTTGTAGTTTTCAGTGTACAAATTTGCGCTTTTATTAATTTTTTCAAACATTTTATTCTTTTACTGCTATTGTAAATGGAATTATTTCCTACTTTCATTTTCAGATTGCCATCTTAGTGTATAGAAACACAATTGGTTTTTGCATATTGATCTTGTATCCTGCAACCTCGTGGAACTCATTTATTAGTTCTAATAGTTTCTCGTAGCATTATTGTGAGGGTACACAGAAACTGCTCACAACAATGCCTGGCACATACCAAGTACTCTTTTTTATTTTTATTTAAAAAAGCTCCTCAATTTCTCTTTGACTATCAAGACCTCAACAATCTTAAAGATTAAAAGGCCAGCCCTGGCTGGGTAGCTTAGTTGGATAGAGTGTCCCTGACCTGGACACATATAAGAATCAACTAATTAACTGCCTGACCAGTATGGCTCAGTGGTTGAGCATTGACCTATGGACCAGGAGATCACAGTTCGATTCCTTATCAGAGCATATACCTGGGTTGCAGGCTTAATCCTTAGTGTGGGGTGTGCAGGAGGCAACCAATCAATGATTCTCTCTCATCATTGAAGTTTCTATTTCTTTCTCCTCCCTTCCCCTCTGAAATCAATAAAATTATATATTTAAAAATCAGCCAATTATATCTATCTATCTATACCTCCCTCCCTTCCCTTCTCTCTAAAATCAATTTTAAAAAAAAGATTACAGACCAGTTATTCTGTAGAACACCATTTAACTTCATTATGTCTAATCTCATGATTGGTTCCGGTTCTCCGTCGTTACCAGAAATATCCCAGAAGTGATAATGGACTCATTCTTTCCCCATATCCTATCCGATGGTGCGTGATTTCAATTGCCCACAGGAGATGTTCACTTTGATCACTTGATTAGGGTGGTGACTGTCAGGGTTTTCTCTTTTTCCATACTTTGAGACCAAGTCTTCATCTCTGCTTTGCTCTAAACTTTGTGTGACCTTGGGCAAGCTGATTTCCTCTCTATGGGCTGTGCCCAGTGGGGGAAGTATGGAGGCCCTTGTCAGCCAGACGTTCACTTCCTCAAGCATTCACCCATTCATTCACTGATTGTATTCATTCATCTGCCAGTCATTTATCATGGAGGCTAAGCAAGCCTGTCCTCTGGGTCAGGATGCCAGGGAATCAGAACAAAATCAAAAGCACACTGGGCAAGACAGACATACAGCACTTAGTATACAACTAGGTGCCTGGATACATGTACTAATGGGAGGTCAGGCAGCTGCTGTAGGAGCCTGGAAGCGGTAGCAATCGATTCAGATCTAGGGTGGATTTTTTTGAAAAATGATCTTCAAGGTTGGAAAAAGGCAAAGAAATGCTGCCCAACAACTTGCCTTTCAGGTTTGTTGGGTGTGTGCAGGCTCTACGGGGCTGGCTTCTTTGCTTTATTATTTTCACTTGGCTTTCCGTAAGAGTCTTGCTCCTTTGGTCCTGCCCCTTCAAAGCTGCCTCTCAGGGGCTGCTTGAGAATCTTTCCAAATGACTTCCTGTTGCCTAAGAGTAAGCCCACGTTCTTTAGCCTGGTAGCAAGCTTCCTCTCGCCAGGCCCTGTCGTCTTCCAGCCTCTTTGCCTCTTGCTCCCCTGTGCGATCTTTGTTTCAACCCTGTTCAAGTATGCAAATGCCATGGCCTCTGCCCCAGTGCCTTTGCTCATGCTGTTCCTCTAGTGTAGAATAATCTTTCTCCTCTAGAAGTCTTCCTATACAACACACCTCGGTTAGCAACTTCCTTTTCTATGCTTCCGTTATTCTTGATATACCATGGCAATGACTGCACTTACCACTTGGTACTGAAATTATCTGCCAACCTCTTAAATGTAGGGATTCCATCTGCATGATTTCTGTAATCCATGTTCCCCAGGCTGGGCACCTGGTAAAGGTCTGATGGATATTTGACTACATAAATGAGTGGAAGAAAGAGGACTCTGTTGAGAGAAAGGGGATAGACTTTAATTTAATTAAGCTTGATGCATCACAGACCAACCAGCCCTATCTTGCTTTTATTTACTCCAGGCATCATGTCTATGAGATCTGGAGTAAAGAGGGAGGAGGAAGAGGAGGCACAATGGATTGGGGTAGGTTTGCCTTTGTGGCCCTGCAAACTGAATGATTGATTTTACAATAGTACCCAATATGATAATAAAATTAGCTGTTAAAACACCAGCCATCCCTGAACTAAACTAATCTAACTCCCTGTTGTTCATCTATCAAACTCCTAATGTGTGAAGCCCTGGTGAAGCGGGCTGCTTTGTTAACCCTCAAGCGTGATCCTTCTTCTATTATTGCATGCATATTGTATTTGGCCACCTTAGAACCCATGCTCTGTAAATTTGGATACAATTTTCTGTAGGGGATATATAGCACTGCATACATTTACTCTAAGTGATTAAAATATTTTTATGTCGCAACAGATACAGCCTTAGTATGGAATAAGATCTTATTCCAGCCTTAGTATGGAATGATACAAGAATTTTCAGAATGAAATAGGACATATAGAAATGATAGGTAGCCTTTATTGAACACTAAATCCAAGGCACTGTGTTAAACACTTTCTATACATTACCTTCAATATTTTGCCAACAGTTGGCTGCTTTCGTTCTCTGCCATGTTCCCAGCGATGAGAGTTCCAGCCCTCCTACTGTTTGTGGCATGTGAGTGGGAAAGTTTGGGAAGGGTTGTTTACTCGAGGCCCAATAATCAGCCTGTTGCCAAGTCGAACCTCAGTAAAGGCTGGAGAAAAATGGATCCCATTCTCTCTGCGAGAATATCCTTTTCTACCTCCCTGCCCGCTGAATTCTTATTGGTCCTTCAATACCCAGTTTAAATGTCCCCTTTACTGTGAAATATGTTTTCTTTAGCTCCCACAGCCCCTGAAATTCTCTCAAACCCAGTACCCAGCAACTGGATTATCACTCTGCTTACTGTTGGTGTTTACCATTGACGCCCCTAGAGGAAGGAGGCTCCTCTGGGGATGAGTCTGAGTCTGACTTTGCAGCGCTTAGCAAAGGGCTTGACACAGGGAAGCTTTCAATGAACATTTGTTAAGTGAATGAAGTAGTAAAGTTAGTGAATATTCAGAACTGACCCCCAAAAGAAGAAGTGATTTTGTGTTCGGTCCGTCCAGGCCCATTTTCTTCACTTGTGCAGCAGGTTGAATGATGCCCCCTTCCCACTCTGCCCAAATGAGTCCACACTCTAACCCCTGGATCCTGTGAACATCACCTTCTTTGGAAAAAAGGATTTTTGCACTTAAGGATCTCAAAGTGAGGTCTGGGTTATCTGGGGGGACCCAACAATCAAATACACGTGTCCTTGTAAGAAAAAGAAGACATGGGAAGGAGAGAAGGCATGTGAAGGTGAAGGCAGAAATTGGAGTTATGCAACCATAGGCCAAGGACTACCTGGAGCCACCAGAAGGAGCAAGGAAGGATTCTCCCTGAGAGCCTCCTGAGAGAGTGCAGCCCTGCTTACACCTTTGTTTGGGGCTTCGGGCCTCTAGAATTGTGAAAGGTCAGTGGCTGGCAAACTCATTAGTCAGCAGAGCCAAATATCAGCGGTACAACGATTGAAATTTCTTTTGAGAGTCAAATTTTTTAAACTTAGACTTCTAACGCCACTTCTTCAAAATAGACTCGCCCAGGCTGTGGAAGAGCTACACTCAAGGGGCCAAAAGCCACATGTGGCTCGAGAGCCTCAGTTTGCCAACCATGGTTCTAGGCTATCCAGTTTGTGATAATTTGATATAGCAGCCTCAGGAAACGGATTGAGCTTGGAAACAGAAAAAGTGTTTTCTGTGAAATTCCACCAGATCATGGCACTACGTGAGTTGAGCCAGATGAGATTTGGGATTTCTTAGCTACTCCCTTCTCCACAAACACCTGACCACACACCCTCTCGCCATGAGGAACCACTCTGTTTCAGAATAGGAGACAATATGTCATTCATGTTAGCAAGCTTTGGGGTCAGATCCAAAGTATCTTTAGGCTTCTGAACACCCTGGAAAGATAGTATGCTTACCTTTTATTACAATCTTTTTAGTGCAACTATATGTGAAGTCTTGAACTAGGCAATTTGCATGTGATGACTTACTTAATCCCTACAGCCATCCTATTACTATTTATAGATGGGAAAACTAAAGCTAAGAGAGAGGAATTGGCTTGCCTAGGAACACATATTTAGAAGGTGGCAGAGCCAAGATTCCAGACGTGCTTGATTCCTGTTGTTTTTGACTTTAAAACACTGAGTTCTTTGAGCTACCATCAGTCCAGGCGGTGAAGAAATTCATAGTGGGGTGAGGTTGGGGGCTTGGGGAGTAGGGTAAAGGCAGCTCAATATCGTAAAGAATGATTCAATGCCATTTATTATAGACACAATTCCTCTAGACACTATCACTGTGATCAAGGAATCTTCATGGAAGAGGTGGCATTTTAAAAACACTGGGAATCCAGAGATAAATGACAAGGTTCCTTTTCTTGAGGAATTCAGTACATATGTGTGTCTACATATGTATATTGCACATATTAAAAGACAATGCAATAGAATAATCAGGAATATGGTGGAGACAAGATTCCTAACCAGGACCCCAGAATGAATCAGAGAAGCCTTTTGGGAGAAGGAATCCCAGCTCCAGATGAGATGTGGTGGGTAAACATTCAGAGAAAAGTAGCGAAGGTTTTCTAGGGACAGCAGAAGCAACCCCCTCATAGAGATGAAACAGAGACCTGGGCGCCTGGCACCCCTTGTAGCTCCGTACAGCAGTTGGAGGCGTGCGAGGAGGGGCGTGGGCCTGTGGGTTAGAGTTGGTCTTGGAAGAGCTGGTGGGACTGCCGGATAGGTTTCTAGTCTTCACGCATCCTGCGTGGTGCCTTTTTGCCAAACCATAAGCCCTTCCTTTTCAGCCCCCGCACGTTGACGGCAGCACTCGAGGAAAAGAATGTTTAGGGAGCCTGCCACTAAGTGCAGACCAGCCGGCGGGGAAGGTCTGCAACTATCCCCACCCACCAAGCGGGAAGAGTGCCCCATCCTCTTCGGGAGGCTGGTTACTATGGCAACTAGGTTTGGGCGGAAGTGGCTCCGACGACCGACTCTCACTCATCAGGTGACTCGCTCGCCTCCAGCACGTGACGCCGGAGCCCAGGCGCACTCTGTACTAAGCCAGACCCCGCCCCTCTTCCTTTTACTGACAACTGACAGCGACCCAGAGCAATGGGCTTTGCGGTTCTGACAGGAGACCCCGCCCTGTGGCAGGGAGAGAACCAATCAGGCTTGGGGGAAAAAAAGAAGCACCGCCCCAGGTCTCACCCGGGTTTGACAGACGCCTTTGAGGCCAGCCTCGGGTCCCTCCGCCCCATTCCATTCCGGCCGGCGGAAGGACAGACCTTTGACCCAATAGCGCGCCTCCTGCCTGCGGTTGGGTCCCGCCCCTAGAGGGGCTGAACCAATCAGCGCGCCGGGTCTCGGCGGGTCGGCGGGGGTTGCACTGCGGTAATATGGCTCTTCCTTAGGCAGCGGCGGCGGCGCGAGGTGGGGAAGAGCAGCAGCGCTGCCCCTCCGGCGGCGGCGGGTGTCCGGGCTGCAGGGGCTCTGCGGGCGGGTCTCGGCTGAGCGGCGGCAGCGGATGCCGGAGGAGCGCCGGCCCCGCCGCCTGGCGGACCCCGGGTCAAGATGAGCGTCTCGGCGGCGTCGATCGGGGGCACGGTCCCGCCGCCGCCCCCGGGCCCGGCCGCCGCCGCGCTGCCTCCCGGTGCCGCCGCGCGGGCCCTGCATGTGGAGCTGCCGTCTCAGCAGGTAAGCCCCGCGGGCTCGCCGCGCTCGGGAGGAAGGGGATCCCGTGGGCGGCGGCGGCGGGCTGTCCCCGTGCGGGCGGGAGACCCCGGGAAGTGGCCGGGAGAACTCGGGGGGCGGACGCGGTGTTGTGAGGGGAGGGGTCCGGCGATGGCCGGTCCTCGGGGAGACCCCGCAGTCCGAGCAGAAGCCCCGTTACTGGAGTTGGGCTGTGTGGAGGCGGGAGGGAGCCTGTGACACTCCCGGGGGGGCCGGAGCCCGCCTGTCACCCGGGCGGCTGGGGATTCCCTTGCGGAAACCCTCCTCCCCCTCATCCCTGGAGGACCGGCCCGGGGAAGCCCTGTGGTCCCGCCGGAGCCTGGGACCGCGCTGCTCCTTTCTCTCCCCACCGGCGGAGGAGCCAGTCGCTACGCTTTCCTACCGGAGAAGCGAGCAGCCTTGACGGTGTCTAGCATTTACTTTTATTCTCTCCTGATGATGAAGCTGCCGCCCTCAGCTTCCCAAGAGAAATCTTTTGAGACTTTGGGGTTGCCTTCCTCATCTCAGACCCCCTCCCAAGGAACGCATTTTAGCAATGGAAGGAGGCTCTTTCCTATCTCGTTCCTTCAAATGAGTAACTGTGGAATTGGTTTCGTATATCTATGTCCCCATCCGTTTGCAAGAGCCTGATGGCTTCTTGGGTCCACATTTTAGGGAAAGAGATCTGAGAAAATTTGTATCGCTCTGTAGAGTACTCCTCCCCTCCTTCTCTCCCTGGTCCCCCACTTCTTTCCATCCCCCGAGAGGAGACTTTGCAGGAACATTAGCTTTAGAGAAAGTTAAAGAACCTTGCATCCTCTCTATTCCTCCTTCCAAACAGAGGACCTCAGAAAAGCTGTCCGCTGTTGAGAGTTTACCTTGTGGGGTTTGTGCTCTGTGCGAAATGGCTGGTAGTTCATTTAATTCTCACAACTCCGTGAAATAAACTATTTTATTAGTCCCATCTTGTGGAGTTTGGGAAACTGAAAGCTCCATACAGAACCGCTTGTTCAAAGCCTCGTGTTTAGTGGGTGCCAGCGCTGGGTTGCAGCATCCAGCGTCTGACTCGAGCCCATGCGCGTGGTTTAGACCTTGTGCAACTACCTTCACACAGGACAGAGCATGTTCCTTCATACCTTTTCTCCAACTTTCGGTTTCTGACCTAGTACTTGGGAAAGGTCCATAAAGAGGAAAGCAGAGGTTGGAGGCAGAGGGTGGAAGAGAGATGGATCTGAATACCGGAAAGTGTATGGGAGTAGGATGGGAGGAGAAGGGGCTGCTAAAGGGAAGAGGGGATTTGAGATAATAGTGGTGGCCAATGAGTTGAATTGTCTGCAGAAGCAAGGTAGGTGTGTGTGTGTGTGTGTGTGTGTGTGTGTGTGTGTGTGTGTGTGAGAGAGAGAGAGAGAGAGAGAGAGAGAGAGAGAGAGAGAGAGAGAGAGAGAGAGAGAGAAAGTGGGTTTAAAAGACTGGGATAGTGTGTGCCCTGGTTTTGTGGTGCTGTGGGAAGCAAATTTGTGGAGAATATTAGGAGCTTGAGAGGAGTGAGGTTTGGATTGTATTTATGAGGTGCTGGGAAAGAGTACAAGTATTGAGGGGAGGGGAGACTAACCTCTGGAATGAGTGTTGATGTGAACGCTATGTGTGTGTTATGTGTGTGGGTGAAGAGGTGGATTGTGAGGCTGGATACTGGGAGAGGCAGTGGTGGGCACTGTTACAGGCAGCCTGGAGAAATCCTAAGCCAATGTTTCCCAAAGTGTGGTACACGTACCCCCAGGGGTACGGGAAGAGTTTGGTGGGGGTGTGCGTTGTACCGGAGTTTGGTGGGGATATGCACTGCACCGTGCTTATCGATAGCTGCGCCTAATTCTACGTTCTCATGAGTACGAGGGGTACTCAGCGTTACGAAAATTATAGAAGGGGTCCACATATGTCAAAAGTATGGGAAACACTGTCCTAAGGAGTTGAGGACCTAAAGGGGTTTAGTTTGGGCAAGCTTTGGGAAAATGTGGAATTAGGAAAGAGGAAGCATCATTTGGTTCATAGAGTCTGCTCTTTGATAACAGTTCACAGTTTAACATTTGAGGAAATAACCCCAACATGCTGTCCGTGAAAGAAATTCAACTGCGTTTTAAAGTGTTTATCAAATTTTTGGATTTGTGATGAGGAATATATACAGTGACTTAAGTGCCCAGTGAATGCCGTATGAGCGCCAAGGATGGTATTGATAGCTTGCTGAGGGCGTCACCCTTATCGGATTCTTGGAAGGCACCTTATGGTGTAACAGAAACACTTTCACTTTTGCAGTTGATATTAATTTAGCTTTCTGGGTCCATATGCCCAAGTTTTTGGAGTTCTAAATATGTAACATTAAAAAAGAAACATTTTTGTTAAATTGTTATCTGTATATAGTAAACTGCACTGATTACTAGTATACAACTTGATGAATTTTAAGTATACATTTTGATGAATTGTCACAAAGTGAACAGTTCTGCAACTACTTTACCTGGATTAGGAAATACATAATTATTAGCCTTCCAGAAGTCCCCTTTATGTTCTTCCCTTCTCTCTCCCCTTTTCTCCGAAGGAGTCACTATGCTGATTTCTAACACGAGAGACTGGTTTTCGCCTATTCTTGAACTGTCTATGAATGGAATCATGCAAAATGTATGATTGTGACTGGTTTCTTTTGCTCAGTATTGTTTGTGAGAGTCATAGGATGTGTGTGTGTATAAAACTTTCTGTTAGCGTTAATTCATTGTCTTTTTATTTTTGCCTGTGGCTTTTGCAAAATTTCAAAGGCTTAGATAAATTGGAAATCCAATTAATACCTTTTGGCAATCATGTAATTTTAATAGATCCCATGCTATTTAATAAAATGTTAATATTTCTAAACAAGCCAACCCAATTGTTTTAGGATTTCTACTAAAGTTGATTACTTCAAAGCATAGATCCAGTGGTTCCCCAGCCTATTTCTAAGGCAGAGTTTTTCAACTTGGGCACTGTTGGCATTTTGGGTGGGTAGATGGATGGGGCTATAAGATTTTTAGCCCCACTCCTGGCCTCTACCCACAATGTACCAATCACACCTGCCCAGTCCTAGCAATAAGAAAATGTATCCAGATGTTGCCAAATGTTCCTTAAGGGGCAACATTACTCCTGGTTGAGAACCACTGTTCTCAAGTATACTTTCATTTTAAGATAGAGAGTATCACTGTTATTACTATTCATTTATTCTTTTTATTTTTTAAAGATATATTTTATTGATTTTTACAGAGAGGAAGAGAGAGGGATAGAGAGTCAGAAACATCGATGAGAGAGAATCATCGATCAGCTGCCTCTTGCACACCCCCTACTGGGGATGTGCCCACAACCAAGGTACATGCCCTTGACCGGAATCGAACCTGGGACCTTTCAGTCCGCAGGCCGATGCTCCATCCATTGAGCCAAACCGGTTTCGGCAGTTATTACTATTCATTTATTCTATTCTTCATTAATCTCTTTGCTTCTAATGACTGTAATGCTATAATAGATTAGTTCCAGAAGTATTAGACTCCCCTCTCCCCCCATCTGCCTCCAGAAAAAAGACTTATTTTTGCTGAAAGCTAATAAATTATGTATAATACCTAATATATTTGTCTTATTTTAATTTACTTGCCTTAAAAAAACACACCGAAAAACTTTAGTTAAGACTTTATAAATCCTGATTCTTTATATGTATGAGTACTAACTACAGTCTGATAGCTGCTTGACTGTCAAATGCAACTACTACTTAGTCTTTGCCTCCTTTTGCTTCTCTGTGATATTATTTTAGCTGTAATTTCAGTATGAACTAGTCACACATTTTGACAACTGTTTTTGCTCTGTAATTTTTGGTTGTGGTTCTTAATTACCTAGTGAAGATGAGTTCATTTAAAGAATAACTTCCTTTACACCCTTAGAGTTAGGAGTTTTGAAATAAAAAGTGTGTTTTGTGATAGAGACATTTAATACTTCCTTAAAAGTTTAATTGAGAGCATTTCTTTCCTTCTTAAAGACTTCCTCACTTGCATATAACTTAACTATGTTTCTCAGATAATTAGAGTGGGTGTGCTTTTTAGTGATTGCTTAGTGACCCCTTTTTTTGGGGGGGGGGTCACATATTTCTTTAAGATTTGGTAAAATCTGTAAACTCTTTCCTTAGAAAATGCACTTATATACATACATAAACACAATTTTGCATGCAGGTTTGGTTTTCTTGAAGTATAAATAGAAGAGTTCAGATTAAATAACCCTAGCTTACTTTAACCCCTTTTAAAAAAAATTTTAAAAAGATTTTGCAATTTAATATTATTTTTCTTAGTTGTCCATGTATCTGTCTATCTATCTATCTATCTATCTATCTATCTATCATCTATCACATTTTGCATAATAATATTTAGTTACTAGTATGTTTAACCCCATTTGTAAACGTTTGGACTCCAGTTTTTCTCTATTACATTGTTGCAATGAGTATTCATATATAATTTTTGTAGGGCAAATTTAGAGCAGTGAAATAACTCAAAGGAGGTATATATGTGTGTATATATATACACACATATATAAATAATGTATTTTATATATAACAATTTTAGCTTTAGAAAATATTAGCAGTTTCCCAAAAAGGATATGCCTATTACACTGCCACCAAGTTATGAGAAGACCTGCATCTTTACTTTTTGTCAACTTTGGGCATCATAAATCACATAAATCATCTCAGTGTTTTCCAACCCAATTTTTTTATACAGGTTTTATATATGTATTTTACATACATATACATATACATATACATATACATATACATACACATACACATACACATACAGGGGTAGACAAAAATAGATTTACAGTTATGAGTACACAAACCAGTTTATTCTTATATTATTATATATTAATTGTATTATTTTCCATATGAACAACTGTAAGCCTACTTTTGCTTATCCCTTTATTTTTGTTATTTAAATGAGCATTTCTTTGATTATTAGTTATATTTTAATACCTTTATTTTTTTATATCAAGCACTATGTTAAGTATATGATCTCACTTATTCTTATACAACCCTATGAATTTCAGTACCTTTACACAGATTTATGTAGCATTTCTTTAATGAATTGCTTGTTCATATCTTTGGCATTAATTTTTCTGATTGCTTACTTATGTTTTTCATCGATTGAAGAACATTTTTTCTTGTCCTTTTTTTGACAGGAGGTGGGGTATATTAGTGCTATGAGCCTTTACCTTCCTTGAATTTTTTTGGAGAAGTGAATGTCTTTATTGTTACTCTTTTGCCTGGCCATCATCTCCCCTGCACTTACTCTGCTAACTGTAACTTACTACCTTACCCTTTGTTTAGGAAATTGCTTCCCCTTCTTCGTGTGTGTGTGTGTGTGTGTGTGTGTGTGTGTGTGTGTGTTTAATTGCGATATAATTGACATTAGTTTCAGGTATACAGCATAATGCTTTGATGTCCTATATAATACAAGGATAATTAGCAAATTGATGCTAATTGTGGAACGAGCAGAATGACCGCTTGACCAGTCACTATGAGGCGCACTGATTACCTTTCTGTCCCTTTGCCTGGCAAGCTCTGATCACCTGATGGCAAGCAGGGAACCGGGGTGGGTGGCGGCGGGGGGCGGGGCTGGCTGCAGGAAGCTGGAGGATGGCCCTGATCCGCAGGCCAGGCCTAGAAACTGTACCCATGCACATTTTGTGTTCTGGGTCTTTAGTTTTTATATTAATATATTGTGGAATTTTAAAATAGACTTTATTTTTTAGAACAGATTTAGGTTTATAGAAAAATTGTGTAGAAGGTTGCCTTATATCCTAGATCCAATTTCCTTGATTTCTAGCATCTTTCATTAATATGGCAATTTTTTTTTTTTTTACAATTTATGAACCAATATTGGTGCATTATTATTATTATCAACTAAAGTCAATAGCTTAGATTTTTTTAGTTTAAAAAATTGTGATAAAATATGCATAACATAAAATTCGCCATATTTATTATTCTAAGTGTACAGTTCAGTGACATTAAATACATTCTCACTCTTGAGCAACCACCACTATCTTCTTCCATAATTTTTCATCATCCCAAACAGAAATTGTACCTATTAAACAATAACTCTCCATTCTTTCTCCTTAAGTTCCTGGTAAATTCTGTTTTCTGTCTTTGAATTTGATTTTTCTAGAGACTTAACATAAGTAGAATCATACAGTATTTGTTTTTTGTATGTGGCTTATTTCATTCACTTACTGTTTTACATGTTCATCCATGTTGTAGCATATATCAGAATTTCATTCCTTTTATATTAATATTTTATTATATGCTTATACCACATTTTAACCATTCATCTGTTGATAGATATATAGTGTTTGCCTAATGATCTTTTTCTGTGCCAGGATTTCATCCTGAATACTGTATTATATATCACTAGAGGCCTGGTGCATGAAATTCATGTACAGGTAGAGTAGGCCTGGCTGGCAATAGGGCCAATCAGGGCCTTCTGGCTGTTGGCCAGGGCTGCCTTCCTTCATTCTGCTCCGCCCCCAGTAGTCAGCGCATGTCATAGTGAGCGATTGAACTCCCAAGGGGACAATTTGCATATTAGCTTATATATATATATATATATATATATATATATATATATATATATATATACACACACATATATATATATATATATATATATATATATATATATATATATATATATAGTTTTATCTTGTTAGCTTCCTCTTGGTTGTGACAATTTCTTAGACTTTGCTTTTTGATGACTTGGACAGTTTTGAGTAGTAGTCAAGTATTTTGTAGGATACCCCCTTTATTGGAATTAGTCTGCTGTTCCTCTCTGGTCTGTTCTTCCCTGCGCTTGTCAGCTCTATACTGGCATGGGAAACAGCGATCTTTGGTGGAAAGGGAACATGTGCTTCTAGAACCAGAGGGGAGCTGACTTATATGTAAAAGCCTAAGTGACTGTTAGGACTGGCCGGTAGCTATGATGCACACTGACCACCGGGGGCAGACGCTTAATGCAGGAGCTGCCCTTGGTGGTCAGTGTGCACCCACAGCCAATCTCCCGTGGCCAGTCATTCTCCCATGGTCCCTCCCCCGCAGCCAGTGTGCCCTGATCAGCCCTGATCGCTGGCCAGGCTGAGGGATCCCACCCATGCATGAATAAGTGCACTGGGCCTCTAGTAGAGACAGAAGTACCCACCTCAGACCCTGATTGGTCTGTCCTCATGCAACTGAGGACTCCAAATTTTTGCAATTTGATTGGTCCAAAAGGCACTGTCCTGATTGGTTGGTGAAGAAGATTATGGGGATATAGCTGTATAGCTCAGATTGGATGGAGAAAGCCTCAGTCCTACTGGTTGAATTACGATTTCAGAAACTCCTTTATAAGGCCTGGCTCAGATGGCAGGAACACAGTACAGGCAACTGTTCAGTGCAGGCTTCTTCCTGAAATGCAGTTTGCACGAGAGGCCCCTTTGTAGAAAGGGCTGGGCTCCTTTTATTTATTTTTAAACTAGAGGCCCAATGCATGAAAATTCATGCAAGAGTAGGCCTTTCTTCCCCAGGCTGCTGGCACTGGCTTCCCTCCGGCACCTGTGCTAGCTTCCCTCTGGCCCCAGCTTTGTCAGGAAGGATGTCCATAATGACATCTGGAAGATGTCTGGTCTAATTAGCATATTACCCTTTTATTATTACAGATTTGAACCCAGTTAGTTAGTGGGTGCCCTTCTTCTTTTTCTTTTTTAAAATTATTTTTAAAAATTGATTTTTAGAGGATGAAAGGGAGAGAGAGAGAGATGTGAAAGAGACATATCAACTGATTGCCTCTTGCACTTGCCTGGATTTGGGCCAGGGATGAACCTGCAATCCTGGTACACAGCCTTGACTGGGAATCCAACCTGAGACCCTTTGGTTTGCAGGCTGACGCTCTAACCACTGAACCACACTGTAGGAAGCTGTACCTTATTGGGAACATATACTCCTGCAGTGCAGTAACATGCTATGCACATTTATTCCTTCCACAAATATTTATTGAGTCCCTTCCTTGTGACTCACATAAAAAATAATATATAGTTGTATATCCATAAAATAAAATGATGGCAATTTTTGAGCTTCTTTGAATCTTGTAAACAAAATTATACAAGGAATCTACAAAAACTCAAATCAGCATCCTAAAATCATTATTTTTATGTGACGAAAGCCATCAGGAATTTAAGAATTTTTTTTTGTTTTTCCTGTGAAATGTTTAGTTTTCCTTTGAAAGGAAACCCTATGCTCTTTTATAGTACTTACTTCTCCATGGGGTCACAGTTCTTAACTTTGTGGCAGAAAATTCAGAAGTGAAACGTTCTGGAAATAGAGTAAGAGCAGAATTGAAACTAATAAGTTGGGCCTGAAATGTGTAGTTAAAAAAAAAATGTTAGGTCTTCATAATTTCCAAATATGTATTTTGATAATTTGTGTATTTTCACTTGTCGAACATTACTACTAGGGATGGGGTAGGAAGGTGGCAGAAAGAAATATTTGTCATTTTTAAAATATATTTTATTGATTTTTCACAGAGAGGAAGAGAGAGAGATGGAGAGTTAGAAACATCGATGAGAGAGAAACATCGATCAGCTGCCTCTTGCACACCCCCCACTGGGGATGTGCCCGCAACCAAGGTACATGCCCTTGACTGGAATCGAACCTGGGACCTCTCAGTCCTCAAGCTGACGCTCTATCTACTGAGCCAAACCGGTTTTGGCTATTTGTCATTTTTAATGTACTCAAATATGTGCAGCTACTAACTAGGGTTGTTTTAGAAAAATTAAAGACATTATGTCAAGAGAGGACATTTTAGCTTTTATACTTTATTTTAGGTTTGATGACATCAGTCATATCTCAGGCAGAGTTCAACTTCTTTAGTGCCTTGTATTTTAGCAGCTGCATCCTTATCTTATCCATGTAGAGGAGCACACGGAGAATGGAAAACTTGACATTGGAATTAAAAAAAAAAATTATACCTTCTTTTTTTGTTTGTTTGCTTGTTAGTCTTCATTGGAGGATGTTTTTCCTATTGATTTTTAGAGAGTGGAAGGGAAGGAGGGAGAGACAGAGACAGAGACAGACATCTGTTGGTTGCCTCCCCGACCTGCCCTGACCTGACCTGAGCTGAGACTTGAACCTGTAACACAGGTGTATATCTGACCGGGAATTGAACTTGTGACCCTTCAGTGTGTGGCCCGACACTCCAGTCACTGAGCCACACCAGTCAGGGCTATAGTATACCTTCTTGATTCAGAATTATATTTATATGACCTTGTTTTCTACCTTAAAGATGGAAACATGAATTTTGAATCATTGAATTTTATAGATGCAAAATCTGAAGCACTCGGGTGAGTCTATTTCCCTGGCCATAGCCCTGGCCTATCTGTTTATTCCGGCCCTCGAGTTAATAAAGAGTATTCATATAACAAATCTGAGCTGAGTGTCATACTGTTCTGCTAGCAGCAGGGACCTGACCAGATCTCCTGGGTCTCTCATGGGCATTTTGAGAACTTGTTTTTTGAGAACTTGTTTCTTAAAGTTATCTTTGACACATTGCACCTACAGCTTTGAGGATTTTAAGCTAGAATAAAAACAGGAGAGAGGCTGTGTTTTAAACTTCTTTTTATGGGCGGAACACTCAGACTCCACCCCATTCCTCTCTTATGCTGTAAGTTAGAATGAAACTTTGGAATGTCCCTCTGGAGTTTACGTCAACAGTCTTCCTGTTTTGTCCCTGGGTACTTACCTTGCCTATCCTTTTTTGAATATTCCACTCAAGTCCTGATTCTCTACCTCTTTAATACCATCTGGTGATTTTGGGGTTTTTGATGCCAGGAATCAATCAATCTTTCTTTCTTTCTTTCTTTCTTTCTTTCTTTCTTCTTTCTTCTTCTTTCTTTCTTTCTTTCTTTTCTTTCTTTCTTTCTTTCTTTCTTTTCTTTCTTTCTTTCTCTCTCTCCTCTCTCTCCTCTCTCTCTCTCCTCTCTCTCTCTTTCTTTCTTTCTCTTCTTCTCCTCCGCCTCCTCCTCCTCCTCCTCCTCCTCCTCCTCCTCCTCCTCCTCCTTCTTCTTCTTCTTTTTCTTCTCCTTCTTTTTCTTCTTCTTTAATAAATCTTTATTGTTCATATTATTACAAATGTTCCTCATTTTTTCCCCCCTCCATTGCTCCCCTCCACCAGGTTCCCACCCCACCCTCTGCCCTTTCCCCACTCCCCATTGTCCTCATCCATAGGTGCACAGCTTATGTTCAGTCTCTTCCCAAACCCCCCCACTCCCCTTTTCCCTGAGAATCATCAGTTCACTCCCCTTCCATACCTCTGATTCTATTATATTCACTAGTTAATATTGTTCATCAGATTTTTTAAAATTCCCTTAGTTTTTAGATTCACTTGTTGATAGTTATGTATTTGTTGTTCATATTTTTATCTTTATTTTCTTCCTCTTCCTAGAGAACCCCCTTCAGCAATTCATTTAATTCTGGTTTGGCGGTGATGAACTCCTTTACTTTTATTTTTTTATTTTTTTATTAGTGAAGCTCTTTATCTGGCCTTCGATTCTGAGTGATAGCTTTGCTGGGTAGAGTATTTTTGGCTGTAGGTTCTTGCTATTCATCACCTTGAATATTACTTGCCATTCCCGTCTGGCCTGCATGGTTTCTGTTGAGAAATCAGCTGGTAATTGTATGGGTGCTCCTTTATAGGTAACTACCTGCTTTTCTCTTACTGCTTTTAATATTCTCTCTTTGTCTTTTGCTCTTGGAATTTTAATTATGATGTGTCTTGGTGTGGTCCTCTTTGGATTCCTTTTGTTTGGGGTTCTGTGCACTTCCTTGATGCCAGGAATTTTATTCTGTGTAATATTGCCATTGACCTCATTGACTAGTAATGTTATTAGGCATTGAAAACTCTAGTTAAGTGCATTTTTTGGCTAAGAGGCTGAGACAGATAATGCTCAGCAGTAAGGATTAGAACCCAGCACTTAGGGGTCTTGGTCTGTTTGTTGGTCCATTGAAATATCTGGCACCTTTCCCCCATCATGTTTTTAGAATGTCCTAAAAGATATAATCAAACTTAAAACCAATAAGAAAGCCAGGAAGCTGACACTGGCAGTTACCTTTGGCATTTGTTGGTAGACTCCTGAGTAAGAAAAAAGAGAAGATACAAATAAAAGTGGAAATCAGACTTTTATGATCTGTTATTTCCAGAACAAACTTGGTGTTCTTTAACATGTCTTTACTCTTTTTTTGACCCATAAGTAATTCATGTGTCCATTTTAGCCTACATTAAAACTGATTTTAAGCCTAGAAGTAGAAGAAACTTTGATTTATGTTAGGCACAGGATTAGAAACTAGATGTCTTGCTTCCTTTAATCTATTTGTGTCTTTTAGAGGATACCAATTATTTCCTGACATAATTGCCGTCATGTTTTTGTATAGTACAGGAAAAGTAAACTTTTAAAATGCAAGATTATGAAATTTTTTAAATTTTTATTTTGTCTACCTTACTGCATAGAATAATGTCATTGAGAAAATTGGCTGTCATGTGTCCAACACTTCAGAAGGCTAAAACTCAAGCGTCAGAGCTTGGAGTAAGGAGAAGTTTATTAATTGAGGAGGTGCCAGCTGAGAAGATGGGAGCCCCAATCCTCAAATCCATCTTTGGAAAGTACAGAGTTCAGGCTTCTTTTATGTCAAGGGAAGTGCAAACAGGAGGGCAAGAGTGGTTGCCCACTGCACGCATCTGGGGCCCGCGGAGGTTGGAGGAAGATTGTGCTAGTTGCTGCAAATCTAGTTACAAGGTTCCTACAGATCTTTGGTAAGCAATACATACTTTACTTATCGCCTCAAGCCACAAGCAGAATTTCTGTAATGAGTGGCATGCCTATATGCAAGACTAAGCCGAAGCTATTAGCCTGAGCCATGGTTACAAAGCAGCTTGAACAAGATGGAGCCAGAGGGCCCTAGCATCTTACTGTTAACACTGCTTTCATCCACTAAATGTTAATGTTTAGGTATATATGAGAAGCAACAATACGAAGAAGACTTTCTAATTTTTCATCCTGAAAATAGATCACAAAGCAAGGGAGGCTATGTGGTGCTCACTACCAGTTTAGGATATTTTACAGGACTGTACTCAGTACGGGATAGAATTGGTCCCATTATAGAACTGTACATATAGGTATTTATTTCAGGCTTGTTTTCATGAATTGACTTAATGGAATTTATTCTATGTGGAAGGTATTTGAAATATATGTAAAAATCAGAACAGATGTTCAGTTGCTCTGGAATGACTATTTTACTTTGGATATTCATATATTTCTATAAAAAGCTATGAGGCTGATTATTAGATGGGACACTAAAATTGCATAATTTCTTAATTGCACATTAGCTGCATTTTTGATAATGTACAAGTTAGCCATTTTTTTGTTTTTTTTGTTAATTCTCACTCTAGGATATTTTTCCATTGATATTTAGAGAGAGTGTAAGGCAGGGGCGAGACAGAGAGATAGAAACATCCATGTGGGAGAGATGCATCGATTGGTTGCCTCTTGCATGTGCCTCCACCAGGCCAGGGATCGAGCCTGCAACCAGGGTAAGAGCCCTTGACTGGAATGGAACCGGTGGGTCCTTCAGTTTGCGGGCTGACGCTCTATCCACAGAGCCAAACCAGCGAGGGCCAGACGTGGCTATTTTTTTTTTTTTTAAATATATTTTATTGATTTTGTACAGAGAGGAAGGGAGAGAGACAGAGAGTTAGAAACATCGATGAGAGAGAGTCATCGATCAGCTGCCTCTTGCACACCCCCTACTGGGGATATGCCCGCAACCAAGGTACATGCCCTTGACCGGAATCGAACCCGGGACCCTTCAGTCCCCAAGCCGACGCTCTATCCATTGAGCCAAACCGGTCTCGGCAAGACTCGGCTATTTTAATACTATCTAAAGATCATCTTAGTTTGGGATAGTGGAATGGGGATGGAAGGCCCGGAAGGATGTCTCCGAAGTGGAGATCCTGAAGCTGAGCATGAAAGAGGATTAGGTGTTTGTGTACTTCATTGTATTCACTTCACTCCAACTTTGAGATGACCATTTGCTGCCAGGTTCCCACCAGTCAAGACTCAGGGTTCATTGTCACACGGCATTACAGAAATACCTTTAAATATGACTCATGGACAAACTTCCCACTCTTTCCTTTTTACATTTTGCTGTGCTGTCTTGTGTCTTTTAGTATCAAATCTCTTTAAAGCCATTCTCAGAGTATTTTTCACCGCGGTACTTACAACCATCTCCCCCATGCAACAGGTGAGAACAGTCAAGGCCCAGAAAAGAACATGGAGGAGGTTGAGCTCACACCCAGCTTATTCTGGTTCTACATTCAGAGCTCTTCCTATCATCTTACTCTGTTTGCTTGTTGTATTTAAAATACAACTTTCCGATCTCACCTTTGCCTCATTCTTCACAAACCAATATAGCTCATGGTAGGTGGGTAGGTTTTGAAGCTACAGGGAAACTGATGATAAAGACTGTGGAAACTCTAAGATAACTGACAATAATATCACTGTTATTAAACTGTCGTATGTGCCGGCACTGTGTCTAAGCACTCTGCAGTTACTTCGTTTATTCCTCATTGCAACTCTGTGAGGTAGAAACTGCTATTAGCTCCATTTTTTTCAGGTGAGGTACCTGGAGCTTAGTTTAAATATATTCCCAGGTGAAATGGCAGAGCTAGAACTCAGTGTTTAGGTAATTGGAATAGATATCTGATTTTGAACTGAAGTATCCTTTGTGTTTTCAGGTTGATTTGATCGAATTCAGTTTGTTCAAGGGAGTCTCTAGAACTTTACCCTCGTGCTGTTGTGTACAGGCTGTTGTACGGGAGTTAGTGTTCATGCTGTGTGTGTGTGTGTGTGTGTGTGTGTGTGTGTGTGGCTTATTCTGTGTGTTCATCTATTCCTCTCGTGGCTGGGCATCTATAAAAGTCCTCCCGTATTATTTGCTCTAAAAAAAGTCAAAACTTGTTGGTGCAGAAGTGGAAATGGGGCAGAGGCCAGAACTTTTATTTTTATTGAATCTGTGTAGATTTCTGTTTAGCTCTTGGCACACCATGGGTACTCAAGAAATGTTGAAATACTTTGGTTTGTTAGGGGTACAGTGTAGAAGAGAGAACTGTGAAGCTATGAGAATGTTTGTGAGTGCTGAGTTTATTGGGAAAGGTTGGGATTAAAGATGGTACTGGTAAGTAGTTTAGGGCCTTTGGGTTTCTTTAGTAAAGCTTGATTATAGAGGGAGGGCCTTATTAATTAAAGGCAACCTGGGTTCTGTGGCGAAGAGAGAGAGGTCATGGGAAAGAAACAATGGAAGCGAAGACATGACCATTCTGGGTTAGATTTACCAAGTTGTAGTTTGCTAGACTTGGTAGGTTCCAAACATAGATTCTGCCTGAAGTCAGTATGTTAACATTTAAGAGAAGGAAGCTAGTTTTTCATAGTATAAAGAGCAGTAGCTTTAGGGCAATTAATAAAGGATGTGGAAAAGAAGAAACATATGATACGGATGTTATGAAGAAAGAATTGATGAGCTGGATGGCTGATTAGACATGGAGGTGGGGTTGTGGACATCCCCAGGCAAAGATGTCTCAAAGGTTTTGAAACAGTGTATCTGGGAAGCAAATATCCAATGGATATACACAGCCCAGGAAATTAAGCCTGGATTCAAATCTTGATTTTGCTACATACTAACAGTGTGAACATGGGTCTGTTTTGACTTAGGGCCTCCCCGCTTTTTTTTTTTTTTTTAATATATTTTATTGATTTTTATACAGAGAGAAAGGGAGAGAGATAGAGAGTCAGAAACATCGATGAGAGAGAGTCATCAATCAGCTGCCTCTTGCACACCCCCTACCGGGGATATGCCCGCAACCAAGGTACACGCCCTTGACCGGAATCGATCCCGGGACCCTTCAGTCCCCAAGCCGACGCTCTATCCATTGAGCCAAACCGGTCCCGGCGGGGGCCTCCCTTTTAATATCTGAAAAATGAGTAAATTAATGCTAATTAAATCTAGGGATGTTATTAAATATAGATTTTAATTGAGTAAGTCTGTGGTGGGGCCCGAGATTCTGCATTTCCAATCCCTAGGGATGTTATTAAATATAGATTCTAATTGAGTAAGTTTGTGGTGGGGCCCGAGATTCTGCATTTCCAACAAGCTCCCAGGTGATACTGAGTAGCAAAGACTTTTAGATGACTTTGCAGTTGTGGAGTTCTATAATTCTATTTATCAAATGTTTATCCTTTGGGGATCTGTTCTGTGCTTGTGATTTTTATCACCTCTATTTAGATAAATGAATTTTTGATCATCATTGATGTTTCCAAATCAGTCTCTTCATTTCAAATTACAAATGCCTAAACCAATTCATCATCTTACCCTGATAACCACATCCCTTTCTTGATATTTGTATTTCTGTGAATACTTTATAAAGTCCTTTATAATTTTTCAGACAGCTTTTACATCCATTATTTCATTTGATCCCTAACCCACAGAGGTAGGCATGCAGGAAATATCTCCATTTTATGGAAGGGAAACAGGCTCAGAGAGAGTTAGGTGATTTATCCACTAATGAGTGATAGAACCACCCTAGAGTTTAGGATTATTGACTCTAGGTTGAGCTCGTACCACTATGTCACATTGCAACCAGTAATGGCTACCACAGATATAGTCGTTGGTTGCCATGTGTTTTTAAAAATGTAAACGTAGACTCTAGCTGGTTTGGCTCTGTTAGTAGAGCATTGGCCTGTAGATTGAAAGGTCCCGGTTTTGATTCTAGTCAAGGGCACATGCCTGGGTTGTGGGCTCAAACCTCAGTAGGGCGTGTGCAGGAGGCAGCCAGTCAATGATTCTCTCTCATCATTGATGTTTCTATCTCTTTCTCCCTCCCTCTTCCTTCCTTTCTGAAATAAAAAAAATATTTTTTAAAAATGTAAATTTAGGGCCCTGGCTGGTGTGGCTAAGTTGGCTGAGCGCCATCCTGGACACCAGAGGTCACTGGTTCAATTCCTGGTCAGAGCACATACCTGGGGTGCTGGTTCAATCCCTGGACGGGACAGGTAGGGAAGGCAAACTGATAGATGTTTCTCCCTCTAAGCCCTCTCTCTTCCCCTCCTCTTTTCCTCCCTCAAAGCATGTCCTTGGGTAAGGATAAAAATAAAAAAATTAAATTTAGTTTTATTTAAAAAATAGATAATAAATTCACGTGGAAAAATTTCAAAAGGTGTATAAAAGGTTACAGTGTAGATATATCACTCTGTGTCCCAATTACCCATTTTCTCTTCCCTGGAGAACCAGTGTTGGTAACTATATTTTATGCATCTCCGATAATTATATAATTATATCCTTTTCTCCCCTTATGAAAAACAAGTGATAACATGCAAAATATACTGATTTTATAAACTGTTTAGTATTTTTAAAAAACCTAATAGTATATCTTACAGATTGTACTAATAGGTTTCAAAGAACAGCCGCATAATTTATTTCTTAGGGCACATAGCATTTTACAAGGGGTAGACCATTTGTTAGCAAACTCATTAGTCAACAGAGCCAAATTTTTAAACTTAAACTTCTTCTAACGCCACTTCTTCAAAATGGACTTGCCCAGGCCGTGGTATTTTGTGGAAGAGCCACACTCAAGGGGCCAAAGAGCCGCAGTTTGCTGACCACGGGGATAGACCATAATTTAGCTAGGCTCCAATTGACCACCATTTAACTTAGTTCCAGTTTTTTGCTAATACAAACAATAGTGTATTATATACATTATATTGCATATCTGCAAATATATATATTTGGACACACACACACACACACACACACACACACACACACACGTATATATTTTGTTAATCCTCTTCCAAGGGTATTTTCTCCACTGATTTTTAGAGAATGAAGGGAGTGGGAAACGGGAGAAAGAGAGAAAGAGAAAGTGAGAGAGACACATTGATTGGTTGCCTCCTGTAAGAGCCTGGCCCAAGCCATGATAGAACCTGTGACCCTGGTATGTGCCCTTGGCCTGGAATTGGCCCTTCAGTGTGGGAGCTGACGCTCTAACCACTGAACAACACCAGCCAAGGCTCTGCAAGTATATTTTCAACATAAGTGCAGAAGTGGAATTGCTTAGTCAAAAGAATATATATATTATATATAGAGAAGGGTTATAATGAGCTCCCAGCTACCTACTACCCAGCTTCAATAACAGTCACTTCATGGCAGGTCTTCTTTTATCCATATGTCTTCCTACTTGTCCTCCCTCCCTCATCCCAATTATTTTGAAGCAAATTACAGACATAATATTGTACTTAGCACATGGACCACTGACAACTATCTTCTGTCTTCCAATTTTTTTTTTTAAAGATATGTTTTTATTGATTTCAGAGAGAGAAAAGGGGAGAGAGAGATAGAAACATCAAGCCATCTTCTGCATGCCTCCCAGTAGGGATTGAACCCTGACCAGGAATCAAACCATGAGCTCCTGGTTCATGGGTCAATGCTTAACCACTGGGTCACACTGGCTGGGCATATCTTCCCATTTTTATTCTCCAGATCATCCTGTGTAATTCCGTGTCTTTCTTCTTTGGCCTTATATTACTAAAGTAACAGTGCTCTAATAAATGCTCACTGTAAAGAACACTACTAGATATTTTTTAACCTCAAATTGGCCTTTCGTGTGCACAAACTCCAATACTTTCATAAAATTGCATATTCTGGAATTAGGGCATAACATGTTTTGTATCCTCACAGTTCCTCATATAGTCTGGAGGAAATACCAGCAAGATAAAGCAGAAAAGAAAGGGAACAGGAGAGGATGAATGAGAGGGACACGCAAAGGAAGATACCAGATCTGTCAGTAGAAGGAACTGCTTCTGAGAGCAACACTCCCCAGAGGAAGCATAGAGGGAAAAAGGCAGGTTTGGGTCTTCCACCAAAATTTCAGTGAATAGGGTGGCGATAACAAACAAAAAACCCACAAACAAACCTAGAGACAAAACCTATAACAAAAGTAGAAAATTCAGAGCTAAATTTTGGAAAAGCCTGTTTTATAATTTAATAGTGCTTAGTAAATGACAATTAAATTCTAAAACTGATTTGAACTTTGGTGAGAGCAGAGTTAATGTCAAAATAAAAGCTTTAGTTCCAAGGTTGTGTAATTTGCTTCAGAGAAAGGTGTCAATTAGGAATAAGTTACAAAGTATTTTACGAGAGATTAGAGTTGATGGGTTGTTTGTTTAAATTTGTAACATTCGCTGTTGGCACCATTTGCTTATAGTAGGCACTAGCATTAAAGCATTTTTTGTGTTCTTTCAATACTTTTCACAGTAAGTCTTTCAGGTGGTATCAAAGATTAGAAAAAAAATAGATGATTGATAGTGCTACGCCATTAAAGGGGCTTTTGTAGTTTTTTTTTTTTTTTTTTTTTTTTTTTTTTTTTTTTAAAGATTGACCTAATTTATTAAGCTTAAATTCTCAATTCAGTAAATAAACATTTTTACCTTCTGTGGAAATGTGGAAAAGTAATTTCCTCTCAAGTTTGCTTTTATTGCCTCTCAGAGCAGTATACCAGAGTAGCAGTAATCTGAAAACAGATTCTGGTTCACTGGAAACAATCTGGACCTTAATTCTTCCGTGCTGTGTAGCCTCACCCCAGGCTGAGGAAAAATACCTGACCTGAAATCAGTTGAAAATAGGAACAAGGGAGGTGTCTAGAAGTTTGACTAAACTTCCAAACCAGATGTTACTTTAAACTATCTCATACTATCTGTGATTATCTACATTAGGGTCAGCAGTCATTGTTTTTTATAACAACTGATGAGGTAAGAAAGGTGTTTACATTGCTAAAGGACTGTAAACAAACATAAAAACTAAGAATGTGCAGAGACAGGATATGCCCTGAAAAGGGGAAGTCTTTACTCTTTGACCCTTTGTGAAACAAGTTGGCCAACTCTTGATCTACATCATTCAGGATATAAGTCCCTTGTGCATATAAACCTTGACCTGCTCATGTATATTTCTTTACATGAATGTTTAAAATTTCTTGCTCTCTTGTTTTGTTCTGTATTGGCACTTAAAAAAAAATGGTTATATAGTTAGTTTTCCATGGTCTCAGTGTACCACAATTTAAGAGTGGTTATTTAGTTTTTGCTTTTATAACCAATACCCGAGGCTCGGTGCATGAAAATTCATGCACTGGAGGGGAGTCCCTCAGCCCAGCCTGCCCCCTCTCACAGTCTGGGAGCCCTCAAGGGCAGGAGGTGCCCCGGCAATCAGGGGAAGGCCACGCCCCGTTAGACCTCTGCTGTTGCCACTGCCTTGGCCAGCCCTGATTACCTGTGCCTCGGGCTGGCCCTGGGTGGCTGGGGGCCTCCGGGGTCCTGGAGACTTCGGAGGCAGGTGCGTGGAGTGGCCTGGCCCACCACCCCAGGAGGGCTGAGGGTACTGGGTGCTGCCTTCTTGTGGCTGTGGGTGCCCCCATCTTTGAGGGCATGGCAGTCAATCAGCATATGGTATTCCCTCCTTTTTGGCTGTGGGTGCCCCCATCTTTGCAACAGCATGAGGGTCAATTAGCATACTGCCTCTTTATTAGATGGGATTGCAATAAGCATATTTGTGCACATTTTTGTGACTTAGGGAATTGCTTGGTCAAATATTATATGCAATTTAAAATTTGATAATTATTGCTAAATTGCCCTCCCATCAAACTGGACTGTTTTATATTTCTCCCAACATTGTTTTCCTTACACATATAAACCTTGATCAAGATAAAATAGTTTGAATCTTTAATCAGATAGGTCTCTTCATTTTCTATCGCTGAGTAACAGATGAAAAATTTAGTGGCTTAAAACAACATCATTATTTATTTTGCTCACAAATATTCAGTTCAGTTTGGGCTTGGTGGGAACAACTTTTCTGTGCTTTACTTGATGTCATTCATTTCTGAGTCTCAAGGCTGGGGACTGAAGTGGTCATATGTCTGCTTTAGCTGGGAGCTCATCTGGGGCTGTGGAGAACACCACAGAAATCCTTTCCACCTGGCTGCCTGGCAGCCTCGTTGCAGGGTGACTGAATTCCAAGGAAGAGCATCCTACAAGAGGACGAGGTGATTATATGACTTAGCCTCAGAGGCCACATAGAATCATTTTTACCACAGTCACAGGTCTGCCCAAGTTTAAGGGGGATGGAACCTAGACCCCCACTTTGTAATGGAGAAGTGGCAACATCACATTGTAAGAGAAGGTGTAGGGTGGGAAGTATTGGTGCAGGCATTCTTTGGAAACTGCAGTTTGCCACAAGGTAGAATATTTGTTTGGGTGTGCATATCTATAATTATGATTATACTTCCAGTTTCAAGGCCAGTAGAAAAAAAAAAGAACAACAACAACAAAAAGAACTCTCATTTTAAGACAATTTCTTTCTCTTTCATGGACCCTTCATGCATCATGTATTATGGTCAGGGATGTGGGCTCTACTGATTGGCCTGATTTGAGTCATGTGAACATCCTTGGACAGGAAATATACATTGATAATAGGGGAGGATGGTTCTATAAAAGAAAATCTGAGTTTGTTTTTAACAATACGGTTGCTGGACAGGACAAAACAAAACAAAATGTAAAACCTACTGTTAAATTTAAAAAAATATATATTTCTTTATTAATTTCAGAGAGGAAAGGAGAGGGAGAGAGAGATAGAAACATCAATGATGGGAGAGAATCATTGATCGGCTGCCTCCTGCACATCCCCCATTGGGGATTGAGCCTGCAACCCAGGCATGTGCCCTTGCCTGGAATCAAACCCGGGACCCTTCAGTCTGCAGGCTGACGCTCTATCCACTGAGCCAAACCAGCTAGGGCCCGACTGTTAGATTTTAAAGCAGTTCTCCAATAACATTAATAGTATTGATAAGAAAAACAACCATTTTAGGTTCTTTAGAGGCACCAGTTTAGAATCACACTACTTTTTTTTTTTTAAGACAAAAGCAAATGTTTCAGATCTTCAGTGCATGCCACTTAAGTCTTGTTTTAGAAATTATTCTTGAAAGATTTGTTAAAAAATTAAGGAATTTCGAGTCAGCATTTCAGCATTTGCCCACCGCCAGCATTTCAGGTAGCAGACTTGTGCTTTAATTATATCCTTCAGTCCTCCAAATCAAAGGTGAATAGGAGGTTTTAATTTTAGATGTTAGTGATTTTTTTTTAATTTTCAAGGAAAACAATTTCAAATATAATATTATATGCAATAAACATTAAAATTTCAATATAAACGATTTAGTGAATATTTTTAACTTCGGTATAGGATGTTTTATAGGTAGTGTTTCAAAGATTTTAAAGTTATGTTAATTCCAACTTAAAGATTAAAATCTATTCAGCTTTAGATTTGGGGATGGGTGTTACTAATGCACAACTTGGCTGCCTATTCTATTGCTGTAGAATGAAATGCCAAGAGTATTTCATAACTGAAAGCACGGAGCATTTCAGAAAGTTTAGAGATTGTTGGTAAAGAAAATTGCATTGAATGTTATTTTGAAGAGTAATTCCAAAGACTGTGTAATTTAATTACAAAGATCCCTTCGCAATATCTGTGCATTCATTACAGATTCAGTCTCTGCTTTGCTTTATTAAGGCAGTCAGTCCCAATGTCCTTGTATTTGTCTTAAAATTACTCTCTTGAGTTGAAGAATAGGTCAGTGCTCTGCCCTCTGTAGCAATAGAATATAAAGACCAGATTATGACTATTAGGTATATATAGATATATATGTATGTATAATGTACATATGTGTGTGTGTGTGTATATACTGTATTTGGAGAGATACATGTAACCTCTTTGCTTTCTTCCTGTTTTCCTTCTTTTGAGATATCCTCCCATTATCATTTACTGTTTTATTTGTTTATATTTTGTTACTTAGAAATGTTGAGTTTAAAAGATGAATAATGATAATGAGTAATCCTAACCTCATAGGATTGTTATGAGGATTAAATAGATCACATGTATGAAGTGTTTCGCACAGTACATGGCACATGATAAGCATTTAATAAATGCTAACAGTATAGTGATGGTAATGGTCTCTGCCATTAAGTCTTTTCTTCCTAGATTAATAGGGAAAATGACTGTAAACAACTACCTGAAATACAAGGCTGAATGAAAATAAGTGTATAGAAGAGATAGAAGCAAAGTTCTTATTCTAAGAAAGGAGCAATTACTTTCAATTAGAGCGAAGGAAGGAGGTATCTTGTCTCCTTAACTTTGATGTGGAAATGAGATCTCTTTAAAGTGAATGGTATTCTAGATCATTTCTAGCAAAAGCCTGGAGCTGGGAACATGCATGGAATTGTAAGCTGTCATGTGTGACTGGGGGTTAAGCACATGGAAGGTCTAGTGTGAAGTAAGGATGTGGAGATGGCGATTGCACAGGCTTTGAAGACAGTAATGGGAAGTTTGTATTTGGTGCTAGAAGCTTTGGGTGGTATTCTCAAGCCTTTCAATAGAGGACAGGATTGCAGTCTTAACAGCAAAATAAATGTGATTACTGTGTGTAAGCAATTAGTGGGCCTGTCAATTCAAGATCTTGACTGAGAGGGCTAATGGAAAATATAGAGTTAGGAGGAAATCGTTGCTGTAATTGAGGGTGTGAAATGAAAACTGTTTGCAGATTGTGGGGAAATGAATCTTTTAGAGGAAGCCCTGGGAATTTTCTGTAAATACATTTGGGACTTTTCATACTTAGAAGATTAAACAAATTTATTAGACAATAACCTTCTCTCTTAAAGAATTTTCATCTCTGGGTTGGGAGAAAGGAAAGAACTGTACTTTTCTGGTTGACTGCACATGTGACTAGAGATGGGCTTACCTCAGTAGAATATGCTGTCTTTTAGCCCAAAGGGAGAGCTTTAAGCATATTTTAAGACTGAGTACTTTGTTTCTATTTTTAAATCTCCAAAAATAATCATTTGACACAGGGAACCAG
This sequence comes from Pipistrellus kuhlii, assembly GCF_014108245.1. NCBI lineage: Eukaryota > Metazoa > Chordata > Mammalia > Chiroptera > Vespertilionidae > Pipistrellus > Pipistrellus kuhlii. Next base: position 34,890,428 of record NW_023425595.1, read on the forward strand.
CTTTTGGGAATGAGTCTCAGATTTCAGCATTGCTAGCATTTTTTTTTTCATTGTGATATGAGATGATTTGACTATCCCTTAAGTTATCTTGCATTTTTGTTGACTTGTGCTGTTGCTTAAGGAGCTTTTGCCTTTCTAACACACTTGTAACTCCAAACAATTCATGCAGTCTAGCTTGAGAAATTGTTGGGAAGGAGGTCTGATTAGGAAACAGAGCTTGGTCGGCTGCTGGTGGTGAGAATCTAAGCTCACAACAGTTGAATTATTGGCTGGATGGAGTGACCATGACTTACTGCTTTAATTTTTTGCTTTTGGCCTCTTTTCTTGATTGTACAGATAGATGGTCAAAACTAGCAATATGGAGCCTGCTGACTTTCTGTTGGTTTGAGATGGACTTTGTATGTCACCAGCACATTCTGCTGAAGGGAAAAAAATAAAAAAGCAGCAAATTACTACTTAGTTTATGTTCCAGGAAATTCTAAGGCTATTCTGCAAGTTAACAGCACCTATGTAACATTTGTGCTTTTTAAAAATATTTCATATTGTCATTTCATGCTCACGTCATGAAAGTGACATTTTTTAAACCTTGTAAATGAGATAGGGAGGGGATGCTGAGATATAAATAAGAAACTCCGTTAAGGTTGCTGTCTCAAATAAACGACTGGGACAACTTACTGTCTTTCTTTTTTTCTTTTTTTTTAAATATATTTTATTGATTTTGTACAGAGAGGAAGGGAGAGAGATAGAGAGCTAGAAACATCAATGAGAGAGAGTCATCGATCAGCTGCCTCTTGCACACCCCCTACTGGGGATATGCCAGCAACCAAGATACATGCCCTTGACCAGAATCAAACCCGGGACCTTTCAGTCCCCTAGCCGACGCTCTATCCATTGAGCCAAACACAGTTTCGGCTGTCTTTCATTTTTTGAATTGTAACTTTCAGAACATTTTATAAGAGGAAAAAACTGAGCATCTCTCTCTCTCTCTCTTTTTATTTTTTGGCTACTTTTTAGCGTCGTCTTAGACACCTTCGGAACATCGCTGCCCGGAACATTGTTAACAGAAATGGCCATCAACTCCTTGATACCTACTTCACACTTCACTTGTGTAATTCTGAAAAGATATATAAAGGTAAGGGAATCTGTGGATTCACTCCCCACAGATCATTATGTCTCATTTATTCTTTTGTGACACAAGTGCTGCTTGCTGTTATTGCTTACTGGAAAGCTAAATTGTCATGTTGTGAAAATATTTCTCTGAGCAGTTGTTAAATATATTAAAGAAACATGATGTTTAAGTAAATCTTTCAGATAACTGAGCCTTACATTGATATGTTTATCATTCCTTTAAGAATGTTGGCTATTAATATCATTATTCCAGTTAAAATATATGAGGCCAGTATCTAGTACTAATTTGCTTTTCTTTAAAATGTAATTGCTTTCTTTAATACTATGGCAATATTGGGTCCTAGTTAATATTTTCTCATTTCTGTAATTTCTTGTGAATATGGAGTCATTTTTTTTAAAATAAGAATTGTCATGGTTTTTATGAACTAAGTTTTATGTATTGAAATGTTGATTTTTTCATAAGTGACAATTCTAAGAGTAGACCAGATATTTTATGCAAAACCAAAAGCATCTTTTGAATACATATTGCGTGAAAGGCTCTTTGATATAATCAGTGGTGTAAGAAGAGAAGCAAGTATAATGATAGGGGTATTGGATTAGGATTGAAAATATCGATACTAGTTCTAGCTCAGCTACTCACTAGCTATATGAGTTTGGAAAAAGATTATGGCTTTTTGAACCTAATTTTTTTCCATTTGTAAAATGGAAATAAGGAGGTTCTGTGAAGCTAGCAAGATAGATTTTTATGAGGATCAGCTGAGATAAGGTGATAACACTTGTTACGATGTGATTAAAGGTCTTATATTAACAAAAGGTGGCATTATTTTAATGAAAGTTACTAAGGATTTTTAATTTTTTTCCTGTGGCAAAGATGAAATATTTGAATGACATTTATCTTTTGTGTGTGTGTGTGTGTGTGTGTGTGTGTGTGTGTTTTTAATTATTCATTTTTTTTACAGAGAGGAGGGAGAAGGATAGTCAAAAACATCTGGTGAGAGAGAAATACCAATCAGTTGCCCCCTGCACACCCCCTACTGGGGATATGTCCGCAATCAAGGTACATGCCCTTGACTGGAATCGAACCCGGGACCCTTAAGTTCGAAGGCCTACACTCTATCCACTGAGCCAAACCAGTCAGGGCTATCTTTTGGTTTTAATTACTTTCCCAAGCCATTATTAAAGTAGTAGTTGTTTTAACAACTTAAAAAAATTTCAATACTAGCATATGCTCACTAAAACATTCAATTAGGGATTATATAGAGTTGAACCACCTCACCCCTATTTTAATTAGCATTAAAATAATTTTTAAGGATGAAAAAGGACTCTGAAGTCTGCCATTTTCACATAATTTTATTTCATTCTTATTTTTTATTCTGACCATTGCATGCATACATATATTTTTATCCTCACCTGAAGATACGGTAGATTTGTTCTTTATTATGAGAGAGAGAGAAAAAAAAAATATGAAAGAAAAAGAGAGATGAATCATTTGCTTCCCCTACATGCCCATGGGGGATGGAACTCACAACCTAGCTATGTGCCCCGACTGGGAATTGAACCCGCCACATTTCAGTGTATAGGACAGCACTCCAACAAACTGAGCCACACGGGCCCTGGGCGACATTGCATATTTTAAAAACAATTGTAGTCATTTCAATGATGAATACTGTACTAGCTACTGTAACAAATACCACAAACCTCAGTGGCTTAACATAATACATTTCTTAAACTTAGTTCAGTGCAGGTGTTCTTTGTCAGGTAGTGTCCTGGCAGATGTCTGATAAGTGGTGACTCAGGTACCCAGGCTCTGTCTATTTTGGAATGCTGCTGCCATCAATACATCCTCTGGCACGGCAATAGAGGGATGGATTATTTGAGGGAAATATTCTTAATGGAAATGGCCCAGCTTAATTCCATTACATTCTATTGGCCTTACATTGGAGTCGCTCTTTTTAGGTGAAAAGGGGTCTGGGACATGTCTTCCTTTGTGTCCAGAGGAAAGTAAACAGCGTGGCTGCCATTTGTCCTAAAGGTATAAGCAGTTTTGCAGATCTTAAAACATTTGATTTACCCTCACTAATTGGTTTTATCATTGGCAATATATGACAGAGCCGGAGTATTTTAAATGTTTGATACATTTCTATATAATTAGTTCTTGGTTATCTTCATAGAACATCTGTATCCTTGCTTCAGTGTTACCTCTGATAATAGTAATTCACATAGTACTTAGTGCATTTTAGGTATGTGGTAAGTGATAGCAACTGTTATTAGAACTGTAATGTTAATGATCATAATAGTAGTTTCTAAAAAGAGAGTAGTCAAAGGACTGGTTGGTGACCATGATGTAAAAACTTGTGTAAGAGATATAAGGAAAGTGATCTTTTTTTGTTCTTGTTTTTGGTCTTCTAGCTCAGATTACATTCTGAGATTAGAAGTGATCATAAACTTTCTCTATTTCAATAAAATGATCATCAATGCAATTAGGGAATAGCTGGTGACAGATCACAGGGAAGTCCATTATTGGTGGTGGTTTTGAGTCTGTCACTAAATGGCATTTAGTTAACTTATCTCTAAAATGAGAGGATTGATGACTACTGGGACTTTCTTCTGCTCCATAACGTCATGGATGAATGAAGTCTATTTATGGTGGTTTTGGGGGGGCCCATAACTTATCTACAACAGGAGGAGTCAGGAAGCTCTTTCCTTACTAAACGTAGTTATACCACCTCGTCTTATTGGACCTGTGATGACAAATACAGGTCCAGTTATTCATTTCATGAATATTATGTGGCCCTGTGTGTAGAATGACTATGATAGAAAGCCAGTTGGCTCTTCATACAAAACCACCTGTACCACTTGTTTAGTAGCATCAGTTAATTTTAAAATATAGTTGTTCTTTTTTATTGGAAGAATATTTGAAATGCTGATTTCTAAGTTATTCTTTGATTTCAGCTGAATTCACAACAGATCCTAAGAAGTTATATGTAAGATTAAAAAAAATTGACATCTTTTAGTGCTCTTAGGATACGGTCTGCCTTTTAGGTAGTTCAAATCAAATACTAGTTATCACATTTCCAGAGAATGAAGCCTTGTGTTATGTATGAGGAGCTAGGTTTTAATCCTGGTTTCCTCTTAAATTTGGAATATTTATAAAATCAAGGTTGTTCTTAAGCCATAGTTATTTTCTCACTGTGAAATGTGAGTGCCAGTCTTCTGCTGGACTATCAGCCAGCTGTTTTGAATACATCAGAAGATAAACTCTATATAATCCATTTTGGTGATCTCATCCAAGTCTTACAGTTTTAAATATAATTTATCACTAACAACTTGCAAACTTACATTCTTAGCTTGGACCTCCCCTCTGAACTCATACTCCAGTATTCAGACACCTATTCTACATCTTTATTTGGAGTCTACTAGTAACTTAAACTTGATATATTAAAAAACCGAGTTTCTGATATTCTAGCTCTGAACACCTCCTGTTGTATTCTTCCTTCTTTCAAAAAATAGCAACTCTATCCTTTCATTTCCTTGGCCAAAAACATTGAAATCTTCCTGGATTGTCCTTTTTTTACGAGTATATCACACACCCAATCTTTCAGCAAATATTTCTGGCTCTTAACTATCAAATTATATCCATAAGCCAATCACTGCTTATTACTTCCAAACCATTGTAATCTCTTGCCTGAATTGGTGAAGTTTACTTTTAGCAGGTTTGCCTGCTCATGTGCCTTCTTCATTATGTTCTCACCCAGATCTCATGAAAATGAAAGTGAGATCATGTTATTCCTCTCTTAAAACCCTTCAGTGCCTTCTCTTCTTACTCAGTAAAAGCTAAAATCTTTATTAAGTTTTCCAGAAGGCCTTTCATGATCTGATCCTCTTGGAACTCATCTCCTACCCTTCTCTGTTCCAGCCACACAGATCTTTTTGCTGTTCCTGAATTTATCAAGTTTACTTCAATTTAAAAGCTTCTGTACTTACTCTGTCTTTGTCCTGGGCACGCTTTCCTCCTATAGCTATGTGATGAGCTTCTCCACCTTCTTTAAGGTCTTCATACCAAATGTTTTCTCAGAGAAACTCTCCTGATCACTGACTAAACCCTTTTAAAAATTGTGACTATTCTCCTCCTGTCTTCTGTGCTTTATTTTCTTCCACAATACTTAAGATCGTTTGATATACCATTTGCTTAATTATTTGGTTAATGTATGTCTCTCTCCACTAGAATGTTAATTTATGAGGGCAGAAATTTGTAGGTCAGTAATTTTGTTCACTGCAATGTCTCCAATACTTGGAATGATGCTTGGCACATACTGAGCTCTTCAATATATTTTTTCCATTAATTTTTTTAATCGGTAATGCAGTCCATGGTTTAGCATATATACAAAATGCAGTGCATATATATAAAGTGTGTATACACACACACACACACACACACACACACACATGTTTTTTTCATGTTCTAAATGTTTTTTCAATATTGGTTCTTAGAGAGCTTTCCTTATTTTGCATTGAATAAATTATTTAACTGGCTTCTATTAGTAGGCATTTATAGGTGGTTCCAATCTTTTGCTGACACATAGTACTGTACTGAATAACTTTATAAGCACATGATTTTGTATATTCCAAGAAGTAAAATTACAAAGAGAGGGTGTACTCGGCAGCTATGGGAGATATTAGAAAAAGTGTCCTTGTTTACTTCCCACTTGCTATGTCCTTTCCCCCAGAGCCTCACCAACAGCCGGTACAATCAAACTTCTGAATTTTTGCAAATATGATAAAATAGTTTTATAGTATAGTTTAAGTTTGTATTTTTCTATTTTGAGTGAGTTTGAGGTTCTAAAAAAGCATTTATTGAGTGAGTGGAATGCTACATTACAGCCAAAACGTGCCATTGGAAGCATGTTTCTTTAGGGCTTGGCATGGATAGAGGAATGTTTGTATCTGATGGTCCTTTTCATGTAGAAGTAAGACTCGGATAATAATTATTTTGCTCAGAATTGAATTAATAAAAATTAATAGAATTGTATTAATAAAAATATAATTTATAATTCACTATTTCTTTTGAGACTCACAACAACCCTGTTATTTTTCAGGCGTTATTCTCCTTTGTAAAGAAACTAAGTCCCAAAAATGTTGACTTGTCCAGGGTCAAGCTTATACATGGTAGTTTGGGGACTGGAACTGGCCTTTGACCAAGTTTTTAAAAAAACTCATTCTCTTTTTTCACCATGCTGCTGATTTTATTGTAATAGAATGTTTTGTATGTAACAGAATAATAGACACTATAGGTTTATGTTTAGCATGTTAGAATTTACTTCAGACTCAGTGATTTCTTTCCAAATTATTTGGCTCCTTTGTTGGCCTTTCTACATTTAAATTAGAAAATTCGTTTTGAGTGTCTCATGGAGAAGGCAAATTGTTTAGTTTCATCTATAATAATAATCTATAATAATAAAAGCATACATGCTAATTAGACAGGACAGCCAGACAACCTTCCAGACATCATTCTGGATGTTCTTCTGGATGAAGCCATCATGATGGGGGCCGAAGCAGAGGCAGTTAGGGGCGATCAGGCAGGCAGACAGGCAGGTGAGTGGTTATGGGTGATCAGGCAGGCAGGTGAATGTTTAGGGGCAATCAGGCAGGCAGGGAGAGTGGTTAGGGGCGATCAGGTGGGCAGGCAAGTGGTTAAGGGTGACCAAGAGGCAGGCGAGTGGTTAGGGGTGATGAGGTAGACAGACAGAGGTGGTTAGGAGTGATGAAACAGTCAGGTAAGTGGTTAGGGGCAATGAGGCAGGCAGTGAGTGGTTAGGGGTGATCAAGCAGGCAGGCAGGCCAGCGATTAGGAGCCAGTGGTCCTGGATGGTGAGGGTACAGGCTGGTGTAAGGGACGCCCTTTCAGTGCATGAATTTCATACACTGGGCCTCTCATTTTTATATAATCAGCAAGATTTTGAAAGAAATGATACTATCCATCTTCTAAGAACTGGAGGTATTTATTTTGGGAACTGATTAATAGTTTAACTTTGCAGATTAAAAGAAAAAAAGAGTATCTTTTGGCCCCCTCCCCCCGATTTAAAAAGTAATACATATGTATATATTAACATAATAAACACATTAAATTAACATATATACAAATACATTAAATTATGCATGTTAATTTATTAATAAATTAATTTATTTACGTAAATACATATTATCTATAGTTAATTTATGATTGGAGTAATTGATTAGCCATTTGGGAAATAAAATGAAAAGAATAATACTTAGTATTGCCTAGTGTTGGGGAAACAGGTATTTTCCTAAGTGGGATTGTAAATTGGTACAATATTTTTAGTGAATAATTTGGTAATATATCAAACTTATATTTTTCTTTTTGTCTTACCATTTTATTTCAAAGGTTTTTTATTTATAACATCAATTGAAATATCTAAAAATTGGTAGTAACCTAAATGTTCATCAGTAGGAGATTCTTTTTTTTTTGTTACTCCTTACCTGAGGATATTTTTTCCATTGATTTATAGAAGGAGTGGAAAGAAGAGAGAGAGAGAGAGAGAGAGAGAGAGAGAGAGAGAGAGAGAGAGAGAGAGAGAGAGAGAGAAACAGTGATGTGTGAGAGACACATCAATTGGTAGCCTCCATGAGCCCCGAAAAGGGCCAGGTATTGAACCTGCAACCCAGGTAGAAGCCCTTGACCGGAAATTGAACCAGAGACCCTTTGGGGTGCAGGCCAACACTCTAACCATTGAGTCACATTGGCTAGGGCAGTAACATTCTTTTTAAAGATGACTAAAATTATCTCTTTTCTTATTTCAAATAATTATTTGGAGATAGAAAAATTAGCAAGTTTTCAAGCAAAAACTGAAAGTAAACAACTTAATTTTGTCATTTAAGATAAACATAGTTAATAATTTGGATCCTGTTATAAATTCTTAGAAGAACTTATTTTTTCCACTTAATATATTGTGACTATTTCTCCACAAAGTCAAATATTCTATCTTTAATTTTTTAGGAAGACAAGCTGAGAGTAACATAGATTATATGTTTGTCAAGAAGTGCTTTAACCAAAATAGTATGCACATAAAAGTGTTATAACCACCCTAGCCGGTTTGGCTTAGTGGGTAGAGCATTGGCCTACAGACCACAGGGTTTAATTCTGGTCAAGGATATGTACCTTGGTTGAAGGCTCCTCCCTAGCCTGGGCTCATGCAGGAGGCAACCAATTGATGTTATTTCTCTCACATTGATGTTTCTCTGTCTTTCCTTCTCTCTTCCACTCTCCCTAAAAGTCAATGGAAAAATAATCTTGGATGAGGATTAACCACCACCACAACAAAAAGTGTTATGTCCATGTCTGCTTTTTATTTACTGTGTGATGATTCCCAAGCTTCAGTTATCTTTTTTTTTTTTTTAAATATATACTTTTATTGATTTCAGAGAGGAAGGGAGAGGGAGAGAGCGATAGAAACCTCAATAATGAGAGAGAATCATTGATTGGGTGCCTCTGTGGGCCACACACGGGATCGAGCCCACAACCTTGGCATGTGCCCTGACTGGGAATTGAACCCTGACCTCCTGGTTCATAGGTCATTGCTCAACTCCTGAGCCATGCCAGCTGGGCCAAACTTCAGTTAGTAGTGGATCACCTTGACAAGTTGCACTCTTATTTGAATGTTACCTATACCATTGCATATTTAATATATTTCTAAAAGTTTATTATTTTTAAACTTATGGTTAAGAATAATGTGTACAATTGTTGATTCAAAAAAACTTTTGTCTACCCTGTGCCAGGAATGGTTTTATGTACCAAGGAGACAGCAATTGTACAAAACAGACACCACCACTACTCCTTTATGGAGCTTATGATGAGTGGTGTAATACGAGTGACACAAGTTTCAGTATATTAGAAAAATATATAATAGTATGTCCATGAATCATCAAAAATCACCTCAAGTACCCATGATATGTGCATCATATTTGGGAAATAGTACTCTTTATCAACCTAAGAATACAAAGGTCCTTGTAGGCTCTGCAGAGACAGAGTATCCTGGAGATTGGCAGGGTCTACAGGGAATGTTGGAGGGTGGTTGGAAATGTCTGTCTCAATCACTTTTCTCTTTTTTTCATTGTGTCTTCAGGTTTTCTAACATTTACAACATACTTGAAGGTTTGTAGAATCATAAAAGTTTAAAAAACATTTTTTAAAAATCTTCACAAGAGGCTATTTTTTAAAAATCGATTTTCAGAGAAAAGAAGAGAGAGAGGGAAAGAGAGAGAGATCATGTGCCAGAGAAACATTGATTGGTTGTCTCCCATAGGAATTCCAACCTGGGATCGAAACTATAACCTAGGTCTGCGCCCTGACTGTGAATTGAATCCTCCAACTTTTAGTGTACCAATGATGTCCCAACTAACTGAGCCACCTGGCAAGGGCTGAATTATTAAATGTTAATGTTTACAGAGGATGTTTGTCATTAGTCTAATTCTCTAAGTTGCCTGATGAAAAATGAGCCAAAAGAAATGAAAGAGACAGTATATTAAAGACAGGTGGAATCAGAACCTAAGTTACCTGGTTGCTAGATTACTATTCATTTTACAATACTACAATGAATAGTCACAAGTGATGTTTGAAATAAACAGAGAACATGGAATCAGTTGTAGGGAGTAGCAGTAGGTAGAGGATAAGAAAGGCTGAGTTTTAAGGACTCAAATTACAACCTAGGATAAATAGAGCCAGTAAAAGTAAAAATCACTAACTTAAATCTTAATAGGTTTTGACTTTCCTTTACTAATGTTTTCCCCTTTAAAACACTTTTATTTAATCTTTATTTTTACTTTAGTTAATTTTTTACAGATAAAGATTTAGAGAGAATAGATCCCTCAAAAAATGTCTTACCAAAGCAAATGTTAAAAAATTTATCAGATTAAGAGTTAATGAAGCTTATTTTTTTTCCTCCAGATCACTTATTGTTCTTTTTCTTTTTTTTCCAGAATTTTATAGAAGTGAAGTGATTAAGAATTCCTTGGTAAGTTTGCCTTCTGACAGGTGCATATGCCTATAACTCCTATTTCAGAAAATGCTGAGACATAAAATAAGGTCAAGTTTAGTTCTACCTTCTCCTGTTAAGTCTTCTGCTTACTTACTGCTTAAATCTTTATTGAATTGTTCATTGCTGTATCTCTAGTGCTTAAAACATGCCTGGCACATACCAGATGCTTGATAAATATTTGCTAAATGAACTGATATTTTTTCCATTAAAACTTTGGTGTTTTTTCAAATTAAATTTTATAATTCTATCACTTCTATTTACTATAGAGGTTTTTGACTTACCAAACATTGTAATAAATGATATTTGTTTAGATATAGTTCTTTAAAATGCTGTCATATAGGATCCTTCCAGCCGTTTTTGGCAATGGCATTCCTCAGAAATTTGGAAGTGTCCTACTTTTGATAATCTGTACACTTGATATTTGAGTATTCTCACTTTTGGGAACTCTTATTCACTTGTTTGTGTTTATGTATTATCCATCTCCCATCTACCACAGTGTAAGTCTCATGAGAGCAGGGACCTTCCCAATCTTGTGCATCTCTGAAACCCTACTGTGTAGAATAGTACAGATGCTCAATGAGTATTTGTTAGATGAATAAATCAGTGATGTATTATATTTTCAGAATCCTTTAAAATATATATTCCATTTTCATCCTTAGAAAATCATGAGTAGGTCTTAAACTGCCATACAGAGAGGCCCAGCAACTTTCATAGTTCTACAACTGCAAGACCAGAACTTCAGTTCCCAGGCCTTCTCTCTTAAAGTTTCTACTACTCTTTCCTCTTCATCAAGCTGTCTTCTGAATGTCTCAAATATCATACTAGATTTTGATCCTCAGCCAAACAGGTTCCTTAAGCCCATCTCTGAGGAGCTCCAGTCATCAGGAAAGCTCTTCAAGCATTACACGATTCATGATAAATGACTAGATTATGCTTGACACAGTAGCTACTGAGTCAATATTAGTTTTGCCTTTTTTGGCTTAGATGTAAATAGAAATAGAAAAAGCCCGTCGACAAGTGAGAGCTGGGGAAAGGGTTTATAGAGTAGAAATGTCACTTTGAAATATCTGCTCCCTTTTCTGTAGTCAAAACTATAGTTGGAGATGGTTTTACACATCCCCTTGCATTTTCTTGGATTTATATCATAATGGACTTTTTGCTGTAGTGGTACCTTAGTGTACAATTCTGCATTATTAGTATTGTATTCACCTGATATTCACTTGACTTCCAGATCCATATTTCTAAACATCATCACCTATCTTCAGCTCCTTTTGATTCCTGTCTTCAGTTGCTTCTGAGCTATCTCAACGAAATGTGACATCTTCATCCCTGGTGTACTTAGGCTGAATCATGTTTTTAAAAAATGGATTCCAGACAAGGGAGAGGGATGGACAAAAAGACTTCCAGGGTCCTTTTCACTTATAGTTTCTCCTTTAATTGTTTCCTGAGTATACCACTTAACAACACTTGCTTGCATTGTACTTGTTCAAAAGCATTTCATCTCCCAAAGTGGATGAAATGGAGGTAGGAGACTGCCCAAATATCTTTATGTCACCCCAGCTCCCACCGTATTCCTTCTGTTCGATAGTTGTTTGTTAAACGTTGATTCATTGATATTTCCTTTTAAGGATATTCTTTGAGGTTATATATTCTTTGAGGTAAAAAAATATATGTATGTGTGTGTGTGTGTGTATATATATATATATATATATATATATATATATACACACACACACACACACACACACACATACATATACATATATATTTTTTTTGCTAGGATTGTTTGCTTCTTTTATAACATTATTATAGATTTGAGAAATTTCAGTTTATGTCTCTTCTTTTTGAAAGGATTCATCTTAGCTTTTTGCTAAGTGATTGTGACTGATGCAGATTAAAGGGCACTGAGCACCACAGGAATCACCAACCCGCAGGGCATAGATATGATGGGGATGGCACTTTGTTACCTCCCTTCCTGCTGTCTCTGAAGAACCCCAGATGAGCAGAATTTGTTGATATTTTTCCCTGCTCAGGAACTTTTTTTGTTGTTGTTATTGTCACCTGCCGAGAGTGAGTGAGAGAGAGAGAGAGAGAGAGAGAGAGAGAGAGAGAGAGAGAAAGAAAGAAAGAAACATCAAAAGGTCCTCCCTCACACCCCCCAAACCTGCCACCTTTTAGTGTATGGAACAATGCTCCAACCTACTGAGCCACATGGGCTAGGGTTCCTGCTTAGGAGTTTATAATTCTTAAACTATTGTGATATTTGCTGAATAGAGTTAACGATTTAAATGTTGTTATTCCTCCTCTTTACCATTGTGCTTGGTACATAGAAGATGCTCAGCAAATGTTTAATGAATGGATTCTTCCACAAATATATTTATTGACTGACTTCTAATTAGCCACTAAAGGATTAGGAAACTAATACTTTATTTCTAGCTAAGCTTTTGGTAAATATTCACTCTGGTGAGCTTGTGAATAATCCTTTCACTCATGTAACTTTAAGGCTTTGACTTTTTCCTAGGTATGCATTCTGAGCTTGTTTTTAGACCAGAGTGGCCTGGTTTTGCCACTCTGATGTTAGAGGCAACATGGAAAAATGGATACAAAATTAGAAACAGTGTTTTTCCTTAAAGATTAGATAAATCGTTTCTTTTTAAAATATTTTTATTGATTTCAGAGAAAAAGGGAGGAGAAGAGAAAGAGATGGAAACATCAATGATGAGAGAGAATGATTGATCAGCTGCCTCTTGCACAACCCACACAAGCGATTAAGCCTGCAATCTGGGTATGTGCCCTGACTTGGAATCGAACCCTGGTTCATAGGTCTATGTATGCTCAATCACTGAGCCATACTATGCCTATTCTGTGCCTCATTCTAACTCCTGAGCACTCCAGATTAGTGCTGCCTAATGAACTTTCTGCAATGTTGGCAGTATCTGAGCACTTGAAATGTGGTTAAGTCTGAGGAACCACATTTTTAGTTTAATTTATTAAAAAAAACTATTTTTATTGATTTCAGAGAGGAAGGGAGAGGGAGAGAAATATAGAAATATCAATGAGGAGAGGGAATCATTGATCAGCTGCCTTCTACCTGCCCCCAACTGGGATCAAGCCTGCAACCTGGGTTTTATTGGAATCGAACCTGGGATCCTTTAGTTCACAGGCCAACAATCTGTCAATCGAGCCAAACCAGCTAGGGCTAGTTCTATTTAATTTTAATTTAACTACACATGATTAATGGATATAATGTTGGATAGCACATTTCTAAATGTTTCTGAAAAGCTTTCTTAGAATCTGTAACATTAATAGGAAAAAATCTCTTTGTGTGTGTGCTTTAAAAAATAATATGTATATATATATATATATATATATATATATATATATAATATATATTTTATATATATACTTTGCACTTATACTACTAGTACCATTCTAAATCAGTATAATACCTGTTCATATGGTTGCCTTAGGTCCTCTAATATACAGGATAAACTTCATGAAGGCAGGGAATTTGTGTGGATCATCATCATATCCTCCATAGGCATTGTATTGTGCTTGGCTGACAAGCAAGAAGAAAGCAATTTATGGCATAGTATGTATAGTATATATATATGGCCTAATCCAAGCTGCCAGTTGTAGGACTCATCATTATTTTATGTTCACCAAGAAAAAGTGAGCTCTTACGTTTAAACTGAAACACAGAGCCTTGGCAATAGTCCTGTGGGAATTGTGACACTTACGAGCCTCTCATTACTTTGAAATTTCTTTCACCCATTCCAAGAAAGTATTTCTTTAGCAGTTTTTCCTTTCCTCAGGTGTATTGCTTGGCTTGTGATAGGGAATATTTTGTATGTATTTTAGTGATAAAATATAAATCATCTTCCTCAATTTGTGGCAATTTCCTTAAGTCTTATGAAGAAGATGGATGAGTTTATTTCTCCACTGACAAATATTTGCTTCTCTAATACCAAATTCATGCCTTATTGCTCTATTTCTGCCCTTAGCTCTTTTCTATACTTTCTTAATTAAAATTTTTTTTTATTGTTGAGATTATTACAGATGTTCCCTACCCCTATGTCTCCCCTCCACCAGGTTCCCACCCCACCCCTGGCCCTCACCACCCTGTTGTCTGTGTCCATAGGTAACACATACATGCACATAAGATCTTTGTCTAAATCTCTTCCTGCACAGCTCTTCCCCCCCTTCTTCCCCCCCCCCCCCCCACACACACATACCCTCTTCCAGTCTGTTCCATTTCCATGCCCCTGATTCTATTCCATTCACTAGTTTATTCATCAGGTTTTTTATTCATTTGATTTTTAGATTCACTTGTTGATAGATATGTATTTGTTGTCACTTTGTTGTTCATAATTTCTTATCTTTAACTTTATTTTCTTCTTCCTCTTAAAGGATACTCTTCAGCATTTCAGATAATACCAGGTTTGGTGGTGACAAACTCCTTTAGCTTTTTCTTATCTGTGAAGCTCTTTATCTGACCTTCAATTCTAAATGTAGCTTTGCCGGTTCTTGATATTCATCACTTTGAATATTTCTTGCCACTCCTTTCTGGCTTGCATAGTTCCTGTTGAGAAATCAGCTGACAGTCGTATGAGCACTCCCTTTTAGGTAACTGACTATTTTTCTCCTGCTGCTTTTAATATTCTCTCTTTGTTTTTTGCCCTTGGAATTTTAATTATGATGTGTCTTGGTATGGTCCTCTTTGGATTCCTTTTGTTTGGGGTTCTTTGTGCTTCCTGGACTTGTAAGTCTATTTCTTTTACCAGTTAGGGGAAGTTTTCTGTCATTATTTCTTCAAATAGGTTTTCAATATCTTGTTCTTTCTCTTCTTCTGGCACCCCCATAATTCAGATGTTGGTACACATGAAGTTGTCCCAGAGGCTCCTTACACTATCTTCATATTTTTTTATTCTTATTTCTTTTTGCTCTTATGGTTGGGCGTTTTTTGCTTCCTCATATTTCAAATCATTGATTTGATTCTCAGGATCCTCTAGTCTACTGTTGAATCCCTGTATATTATTCTTTATATCAGTCAGTGTATGCATAATTTCTGACTGGTCCTTTTCCAGTTTTTATTTTTATTTTTTCATTCTCACTAAGATCCTTGAAGGTCTCACTAAGTTCCTCAGAGGTTTCTAGAAGATTTTTTAAAAAATATATATTTTTATTGATTTTTTACAGAGAGGAAGAGAGAGGGATAGAGAGCTAGAAACGTCGATGAGAGAGAAACATCGACCAGCTGCCTCTTGCACACCCCCTACCGGGGATGTGCCAGCAACCAACGTACATGCCCTTGCCCGGAATCGAACCCGGGACCTCTCAGTCCACAGACCGACGCTCTACCACTGAACTAAACTGGTTTTGGCAATTTTACCTGTTTTTGAGTTTTATGGAAATTAAACCATATAGTGTGTACATTTTTGTGTCTGACTTCCATGTCTTAAATTTATATCATGAGTCATTCATACTGTGGTGTTACATTTGTAGTTTGTTTGCTCTATAGTATTCTATCCTATGACTATACCAGAATATGTCCATTCTTTTGTTGATGAGCATTTGGTTAGTTTCTAGTTTTGAATTAAGATAAGTAGTGCTACTATGAACTTTCTTGTGTGTATCTTTTGGTTGAAAGTATGTATTTATTTTTTGTTGGTTATATATCTAGGAATGGACTTGCTGGGAATATGCAAGGGATCAGCTTTAGTGTATATTTCCAGTTTTCCAAAATTATTGTTTTATTTACACTCTCACCAGCATTCTGAGATAATTCTCTTTACTTCATATTCTTGTGTCCCACTTAATTCCTTAATATTTTGATAGATATTATGTACAGGATTTTTAAAAGTTTAAATCAATAAATGTATTTTAAATGGCACTTAAACTCAGCACAACTAGTGCCAAGGCTGTGTCTAACTTGAAAGAATTGATATTAATTACAACTATTTTTAAGGTTGTGCATGTAGAAATATCTGATGACTGCCATCTGGTGGATAAATATTATAGGACCATATTGATTTTAGCATTTCTAAAATCAGAATTCATCTTACAATGTGAAGAAAAGTACACGTTAGCATTGATAAATTGGAATATGTTAAATGGTAATAAATATGAATATTGAGTAAAATAAAGCAGCAAAAGGGGGTTCCTGGCAGGGGTGGGGGTTGCTTGTTTTTCTATGGTGATGATAAAAAAGATACCATTTGAGCAGACACCTGAATGAAGTGAGGGAACAGCTATGTATCTATGTGGGGAAAAATGCACAGATATAGGTTCCAGGCCAAGAAACAGGAAGGCACAAAACCAGGAGTGTACTTGAGGTTTTCAAGAAATGCCTAAGGAGTTACTAGTGTGGCTGAAGTGGCTGAGCGTGTGTGTCTTGAGATTTTTCGACAAATGTGACACAGGGGGAAGGGGATTGAGGATGGGCAGCATGGGAAATGACCCAGGGAAATAGAAGGAGGTAGCGAAAGGCTGGATCGAGTAAGAGTAATATTTTAGAAGGGATACAGTTACAGGCCACACAAAATCAGCAGCATCTGATAGACAAGGACTCCCTTTTTCTATTTTCTAATGCCCCAGCACATGCTCTATCTAGAGAAGGCCTATCAGTGTCTGTTGTATTGAGTGACAAGAACAGTCCTTTGACAGGTTAGATTGTGGAGATGTGTCTGCAAGTTACGTCCGAGTGATGGTTTCTTCTCAGATATATTTAGCATAAAATACTTACTGGTGAATGTGTAGTTCAACTTTAATGTCTCTAGCTTCAGCTTGCCATACCCTCCAAACTATTTGTTAGCTTTTGGGAAAGTTAACAAAATCTCAGTGACAGTGAGGTTTTGAAATTATATTTGGTACCAGAGGCCCAACGCATGAAATTCGTGCAAGAGTGGCCTTTCCTTCCCTCGGCTACTAGCACCGGCTTCCCTCTGGCACCGAGGGCTCGGTCTTCCCTCGCATCATATTCCGCTTTTATTATTATAGAAGATATTCTAGAGCATGTGCACTTTTGTTGAGGGGGATCTTACAGAGGCGAGGGAATGGCTGCCTCTTTATGTGGTGCAATGTGAAGGCCGGGAAAGTCCTCCAACTTCTGCTCTTTAGCTTTAAGTCCTAAAATTACATCATGAGAGGATAGCATAATTTGATTTGTAAGAGGTGGTATTTTCTCCATTATTTGTTTATTTAAAAATTATTCAATAGTTTCATTGTGTTTTGTTGAGACATAGCACATTAAAGGGCACAAATAATAATAGCCTGATGATTTTTCAAGAGGATCAATGTAATCAGATCAATAAATAGAACTTTTTCAGCACCTCTTGTGTTCTCTTTCTAGTTACTACTCCTTCTCAAAGAGAACTATTATCCTGACTTCTGGCACCATAGATTAGTTCTAGCTTTTGAAAATATAGCATATTTTCCTTTTCTCTTGATATATATGTTGCATTTGTGAGATTCATCCATGTTGTTGCATGTTCATTAACCTTGAAACCTTTCAGTGGCCCCACATTAAAAAAAATATATACATATTTTATTGATTTTTTATAGAGAGGAAGAGAGAAGAAGAGAGAGTTAGAAACATCGATGAGAGAGAATCATCGATCAGCTGCCTCTTGCACACCCCCTACTGGGAATGTGCCCGCAACCAATGTTCATGCCCTTGACCGGAATCGAACCTGGGACCTTTCAGTCCGCAGACCGACGCTCTACCACTGAACCAAACCGGTTTCGGCCGGCCCCACATTTTATACCAGTAAAGGACTGAGTCCTTGACAAGGCATAAAACATTTTTCAGTTTAGTCCCCTGTTAATCTCTCCAGCTTTGTGTCCGTCTCTCTTGTGTTGTGTACACTAGCAGTTGTCTTAGTTCCCTGACCATACTCGCTATTTTACACCCTGAGTCTTGTGTATCTTGTTTCCTTTGCCTGTACTTCCTTATTTTAACCAGGTAAAATCCTATTGGTCTGTGGGTAGCCGGGTTTCACAGCCTCTGTGATGTCTTCCCCCTGTTCCCTGTTAGAAAGGCTCGTCAGTGGTGTGGGGTGAGAGAAATACTCAGAGTGGATCGGCCAGGCAGACTTACTCCTGCGCAGAAGAGTGCAGTTGCCATGATTTTCCTTTTGGGCTTTATTTCCTTTTGAGGGTCTGCTCTGCCCCTCATTCCGACTCTGACTTGATTGGTCAGGGCTTGGGGCTCCGGTTCACATTATTGAACGATTGGCTAATTCAGGGGAAGGGGAAGGATAAGGCAGAGCCTGTGATGGCAGCCCCCTGAGAATCTGGAAGTCATATCAAAATGGCGGAACTTAAGATGGTGGCAAGCTCCTTTCTTTGATAGAAAAGATCCCTAGTTCACTCTCACACTTCAAAGTTTATTATTCCCTCCTGTGCTACTGTGTAGCCTTTGCATCATTCTGTTATTGAATTTTTAATGGAATGATAGAATTACTTAAATAGAGGTTTAAGCCAACAGATTTGAGGTACTTTGAGGCATTATTTATATTTCTTTTCTTAATAATTATGTCTTAATTGTTTAAGAAGTAAATAAATGGATTGTCATATAGAGATGTACTTGTGAGATATTAAGACTGTATGCTCCTTTTAATGACTATCCTATCTAATAAAAGAGTAATATGCAAATTGACCATCGCTCCAATACACAAGATGGCCACCACAAGATGGCCTACAGGGGAGGGCAGTTGTGGGTGATCAGGCCAGTAGGGGAGGACAGTTAGGGGTAACTGGGCTGGCAGAGGAGGGTAGTTGTGGGAGGACCAGGCCAGCAGGGGAGGGCAGTTGGGGGGGCAAGGCCTGCAGAGGAGGATATTTGGGGGGGACCCAGTCTAACAGGGGAAGGCAGTTAGGGATGACCAGGCTGGCAGGGGAGGGCAGTTAGGGGCAATTGGGCTGGCTGGGGAGCAGTTTGGCATCGATCAGGCTGGCAGGGGAATGTCTAGGGGGTTATCAGGCTGGCATGCAGAAGTGGTTAGGGGCAATCAGGCAGGCAGGCAGGCAGGCGAGCAGTTGGGAGCCAGCAGTTCTGGATTGTGAGAGGAATGTCTGATCCCACTGGGCCTAAACGGGCAGTTGGACACTCCTCAAGGGGGCCCAGATTGGAGAGGGTGCAGGCTAGGCTGAGGGACCCCCTTCCTCCCCTGTGTATGAATTTTGTGCACTGGGCCTCTAGTAATAAATAAGAAGAAAATTTTAAAAATGCCATTATAACCCTGTCCTGCTAATTGGAATGTCTTCTTGGTTTACTTAAGTTTGCATTTTAAAATATTTATGAGGTCTTTGATCTCAACCTAATTGAAATAACTGGAAACAAGTTAAGAGTCTTTCTCAGGCATATTTTCATTTCCATCAACAGAATCCAACATGGCGGAGTCTTGATTTTGGATTAATGCCCGATCGCCTTGATACCTCTGTGTCCTGTTTTGTGGTGAAGATATGGGGTGGGAAGGAGGCCTCCTACCAGCTGCTGATCGAGTGGAAAGTCTGCCTGGACGGGCTGAAGTACTTGGGTCAGCAGGTAATGTGGAGGCTGCAGTTCCACGTGGTTGCCTTCTCTACATTAACCTCTTCAGCTTCCTGTTGATTCTCCTGATTCCACATTTAAAGTTTGTTTACTTAGTAGATAAATTTGAATCTTGCCAAGTATGAACAATAACCTTTAATTGAAGAAATTTATGGAGAAGGACCCTAATCTGCTAATTTAAGGATTAAAAAAAAAACACAAAATACTATTAGCTGCTGCCCTCCACCCAGACTCTGACTGGGAGCAAACCTGCAACCTTTGCTGGATGGGATGATGCTCCATCCAACTGAGCCAGCGGCCAGGGAAAGGGATTTCTTTCCTTTTTTTAGGAAAGAATATGCTTTCTCATGGTTTCTGTCTTATTGGATGTTCTCCCCCTAAAATCTGAAAATTAAGTTCAAAATACTATTAAACACCTTCTTTTATGCCCAGGAGATCTGGGAATAAGAAGAGCTACTGCTGTTGACTGGGCACAGGGAGGACAGATGCCCAGCTTACAACCTGCTCCCCGTTCCCTAGTGATGGGCATCGGCGGTCACAGCACTCGTCTCACTGGGCCCAGACATAGCTCCATAGTCTTTCTAACGCGTTAGAACTGCACATGAACTGAAACCTATTTGCATCCCCAGACATAGGTCATGATAATTAATGTTAATGGCAACTTGTGAAGGTTTATATAATGGCCCCCATTTTTCCAGATGGGAGAATTTGTCCTCAGGCAGTTTAAGAAATTGCTCCTTGTGCCTTAGCTCACTTCCTTGCACGTCGTCATGGGTGTCACCCCCTTTGCCTTGGGGTGAATGCCATTTCTATTTTGTGATACCTATGGGACTACTGTTAAAGGTAACCCTAAAACATTAGTCATATCTACAAACATCCCTGATGTTTTTTTTAAAAATATATATTTTTTTATTGATTTCAGAGAGAAAGGGAGAGGGAGAGAAAAATAGAAACAACAATGATGAGAGTGAGTCACTGGTCGGCTGCCTCCTGCACATTCCCCACTGGGCACCAAGCCTGCAGCCTGGGCCTGTGCCCTGACTGGGAGGGAACTGAGCAGTGACCTCCTGGTTTATAGGTCGATGCTCAACCACTGAGCCATGCCAGCTGGGCATCCTGATGTTTCTTAATATTTTATTTACCATATACTTTGTGGTGTGTGTTTCTTTTAAAGAAACAATTTAATTCTACATGTTCAGATTAGAGAAATGTCTGCCCTTGTTTGACTTACCCTACTTTATTTATTTTGTGTCCTGTAGTGATTGGAACAATGCATGTGACAGATATTTCCTTACCTGCTGCAGATTCTAACCAGCAGCAAATCCTTAATCTTCTTGATTTTTGTATTTTCTCCCCTATTTTAGGGCTGGTCTTCTTAAACATAAATAGTAAGATAATGACTTTTGGTTGGGTCTCTCCTCTCAGTACCAGAAACTTGTTGCACTGACGCAGGCCTGCCAGGCCTGCCCTGAAGCGCACACCCTGCCTGTCTCCCCACAGGCTGTGTAGTTGACTCACTGTGGTTAGACTGATGCCAAGCACCTGTTTATTTTTCTTCTGAAAATATCTTCATTTTGTGGAGGATGGTGTTTCCTTTTTTTTGTGTGTGTGTGTGTTGTTATTCCTCACCCAAGGATATTTTTCCATTGATTTTTTTAGGGAGAGGGTAGGACAGAGAGAAACATTGGTGTGAGAGACACACATCAATTGGTTGCCTCCTGCACAAGCCTGACCAGGGCCCAAGCCGGGGAGGAGCCTGCAACTGAGGAACATACCCTTGACTGGAATCGAACCCGGGACTCTTTTGTCCACAAGCCAATGCTCTGTTCACTGAGTCAAACTGGCAAGGGCAAGGATCATGATGCTTAACATTAGAGTTGCAGGGCTAAAGGCCACAGAGATGGAATTGGTGTAGAATTGTTATTTATTTCACAAATGTTTGACAGAATTCTTTAGTGAGGTCATCTGGGTGGTAAGATTTCTTTTTAAAATTTTTTTTTACTGATTTTAGAGAGAGAGGAAGGGAGAGATAGATAGATTGAAAGAGAGATGTTGGAATTGATTTGTTGCTCCACTAATTTACACTTTCATTGGTTGGTTCTTGTTTTATGTGCTTTGACAGGAGATTGAACCCACAACCTTGGCTTATTGGGACAATGCTCCAACCTAATGAGCTACCTGGCCAGGGCCTGGGTGTTAGGATTTTTTTTGTTGGGAAGTATGAGTTTTAGATAATGCCAACACATTAACTAAAACTCATACTTTAATTTTTTTATTAGGTAAGAGGCTATTCATGTTATCTGTGTCTTCTTAAGTAAGCTTTGATAGGTTCCAAAGAATTTGTTGGTTTTGCCTATATTGCTATAAAAATTTCTACAGTGTTCCTATATCCATTTTATGTATGTAGGCTATAATTCTTTCTTCTTTTTTTTTCTTGCTGTTGGTAATTTCTGTCTTCTCTTAAGATCATTCTGACTAGAGATTTACCAATTTTATTATTTTTTTCAAAATACTGTATTTTGTCTCATTGAATATCTTTATTATTATTATTTTCAGTTCCACTGATTTCTGCTTTTATCAAGTAACTAAATCTATTTCCATGGATACTTTATGCTATTATCTTAAGTCTTAAATTTTAAAGTTTTAACCTTCCTATCTTTCAGGTGAAGGTTAATTTGTCGTGGCATTAACTAAAACTCAAATCAGCTGCATTTGAAAGAGAATAGTATGCAAACAATAATTACGCAGACATTTAAAGACTTTAGGGATTAGGGATTATTTTTAAATACTCTTTGAAAATAGGAAATACTCATCTTTTATTTTTTTTCCTAGGGTTTCATATTTTTAAGGGGTTCTTATAGACTAACTGGATTGTGTTTTCTTTGAGATAAGAGAATACGTGCTATCAGCTTCTGAACCCCTGTACCTTATGAATAGTCTCTCCATAACAACCTCAAGACGTGTTTGTGGAAAATACATGTGAATGATGGTGCCTGTGATCTCATGAGATGGTTTGTGAGGCTTTTGACTAAATCGGGAAGCCTTGGTTGATTACCTGGTCCAATGATAGCAATTTGTTTTCTACCAGCTGGTTGGCTAGAGCCAGCTTGTTTTTTAGCACTGAAGTATCCTGTGGAAATATGATTCTCCAATCATATTTAAATGATTGGAATGAGAGAAACTAATAGTATGTTTTCCTCCCCTCTTAGATTCATGCTCGCAACCAAAATGAAATAATATTTGGGCTGAATGATGGCTACTATGGTGCTCCATATGAACATAAGGTAAGAGCTTTTCCTAGTTTTAGGAGTTTTGTTTAGTGTGGGTATGCCTTGGCTTATAAGGAAAAATGCTCTGTGTAAACAGAACCATGTTTTAAGTATTGTAAATTTGTTGTTTAAGTATGGCTTAAGAGGAATGCCTTTAAAATGAAACCTTATTTTATAACCACCCTATTCATCTTTTCTGAATCTAGATTATCTTCATTTTCCTTTAAGGAAATGGAACTGCTTTTTCTTATTCTATACAATTCTTTGGGGATTAAGAAAGAACAACGAATTTTGATTAAATGCAGTAACAATTTTGTTAAATGTTTCAGATATCTTTTACAGCTTTAAATACATCTAAAAAACTATGAGTCAAGTTATATTATAACCAATGCTATCTCTATTTCTAAAGACAATTAGAGAAAGGAAAGGGAAGAGAATCCATATTTACTAAGTACATACTTTTTTTCCCCCTTACATGGAAACACTTTCTCTGGAGACCCTGCCTAATATATCTTTGATCTTTGTCTTACTCCTGCTTTTTGAAATATGTTATTTATTTCAGAGGGGATTGGAGAGGGAGAGAGAGATAGAAACATCAATGATGAGAGAGAATCATTGATTGGCTGCCTCCTGCACACCCCACACTGGGGATCAAGCCTGCAACCTGGGCACATGCCCTGACCGGGAATTGAACCATTATCTCTTGATTCTTAGGTTGATGCTCAACCACTGAGTCACCCTGGCCAGGCTGTATGCCAATTACTAAACTAGGTACTGAAAGGGAAAACCAACACAGTCTTTCCCTCCTGTTGTGGAGAAAAACCCGGTTCTTTCCTACTGTGTTTCTCTTTCCTGTGTCTCCTTTACTATTCCCACTTCACTTTTGACACTTCTGGTCACCAAACCAGCAACTTATTCTCTGTGACACCAGCTGGATGTCCTGCAATTGAACTTAATTCTCACACTATCTACCACAGGGTAAGGGCTCAGTCCCACAAGACTGCTCTTGCCTGCCCCCACTTCAGATGCCACCTACAATACCAGGTTGTCACCTGTGCTTCTGAGCAACCAGCTAGTGATCCAAGATTCCAGTGACCCCTTCTTGGGTTTGATTAATTTGTAGAGTGACTCACATAGAAACACATTTATTACTTTATTAAAGGATTTCATAAAGGAAACAGAGTAGCAGCCAGATGGAAGAGATGTATGGGTGAGGTCTGGGTGGCCCTGGACGCAGAGCTTCTGTCCCTGTGGAGCTGAGGCACGTCACCATCCCAGTGTGTACGTATTGGCCAACTTGAACTCTGTACTTTTGGGGCATTAAGGAAGCTTCATCATGTAGGCATGATGGATCATTAATTCCATTTTCAACCCTCTTCCTTCTCAGGAGAATGGGGCAGGGGCAGGGCTGAAAATTCCTTCAAGGGACCAGCCCTCATCCAGGAGCCACTCTTTGTTGCCTCATTAGAACAAAAGATACTCCTTTCACCTGTGTTGGGAGGCCTATGATTAGAACAATAGGCTCTTATCACTTAGGAGAATTACAAGGGTTTCAGGAACTCTATGTTAAGAACTGGGGTCAGAGACCAATATATATATATATACTACTATATATTACAATATTATCAGATGGGTACTGTGGGGTACAAAAGTATTAGACACATATTCACATTCTTTTAGTTAAGGAGATATAATTGCATGTTTTAGTTGAGATAAAACTGCATCTATTCCAGAGAGCACTAGTTTACAAATAGCTTTAGTTTGAAAAATTATTTTGATATCATTTATTTCTGTCTTACAGATAATGCAGGTGAATCACAGCAGAACCTTAAATCAGTTGAAAGGACCTTAGGAATAGGTGCTCCTTCAAATGTTTGGGGATTTCAATAGGAACATTGCTGTAACTTGAAGTTGGGGTGGATGGAGGTTGATAAATAGTTAGGTTACCAGTTGAGATGGTTTCTAGATGAATTTAAATACTAGGCTGGCAATTGGGGGAACAGGGCGGAATGAGAGGCTGTTGGGCCAGCCAGTATTTTATCTAATAAGCTGTACCTTTCAGATCCAAGTTCAGGAGTTTTGGCTTTAATATAGACATGTAATCTTTGCCTGAATTTCCTTTTGGCAAAGACTCTTTAGGGGTAGGCAGATGCTGACAACTACCTAGTGATTAAGGATAGGGTTTTGGAGACAGATCGATTTGTTTAATTTCAGGCACTACTGCTGCTCATGTATGAGAGTGATCTTGGACAAATTGAGTCATGTCTGTGTTTGTGTCCTCATCTATAAATGAGATAAATTCTACCTCATCATAAGTTGATTCTGAGGATTAAAGATGGTAATGTATATTACTGGAATAAGCCTGGCACATGAATGGAGTTCATTAATAAATGGGAATTGCTAGTCACTAGGCAGTAAACCTTTTGATAAGGGGGAGTGGCTACATTTCTAATGCTTATCATGTGTCCCTTTCACAGTGCCTGTCCTGGGGTGGATGATCAATAAAAACTTGTTAATGAATACAGGTGAAGGCTTGCTGTATTTAAGACTATCCTAAAAATAATTTTGAGATTAAAAATCTTAAGGGGATGCTATTTCTCTCTCTCACCATACTTTATCTTTAGCCCAAACTTTTGGAGTTTTATTGTTATGAAACTTATACTGTCATAATAACTAAATATTAGGTATTGACAAAGTACAAAAAGAGTTCCATTGGTAAGAATTCTTTCCTCAGACTAAAAATTATAACAGCAATGTCTTAAGCGTCCAGTAGATGGCAGTGCTTTCTCATTCTAATAAAAGAGAATCCAAGCTAAAAGGATCAGATCTTTTTGGAATGAAGTTTAGGAGATTGAAATAGCAATTTGGTGATTAATTTTACAAATACAGCCATATAATTTGATTATCTCAAGTGAATAGTCAAGCAGAGATTGAAGGTTTAGAGACAGGAGCAAGTTTCATAGTCTGAGAGCCTGGACAAATGAAAAGTTCATTATTTTCAATTTGTGATACTTTTGAAAATTAGGAAACCTGAATCTCAGTTTTGTTCTGCTACTGTGTTCCTTGAGCAAATCAATTAACTCCTCTTTGCTTTAGGTTCCTCATTTTTTTTTTTTTTTTTTTTTTTAAAGCTATCAAATGCTGGGGGAATATTCGAATTTCCAGCTCAACAACCTCGTTTCATGGATGAACAAACTGAAGTTCAGGAAGTCTCATGAGCTCTTGAACCTGTCATGGAAAATATGTTTTATGCTATAGAGTATAACTTGGCCATAACTATAATAATATCATATATATGTAATATATAATAGAATAAAATCACTACATATTTTCATAGCTCTTAACTTTAAGAATTTGCCTATAAATTATTTAACCCCATCATAAAAATAGCCTGTGAGGAAGGCAGAGCATCAATTTTAGTAGTGTTAGTAGCAGGTATCTACTAGATATAGCATAAGTATTTGAGATTAAATGAATGGCCAAGGTATCAGGACGAGTTAGTGGCAGAGCCAGGATTAGAACACATCTCTATTTCTCAGTAGGCACTTTCTTCATTATATATGCCACTTGTGTAAAATTGATGGATAGATGATGTTCACTTAATTTCTTTTTGATGTTTCTTCCATCTTTTAACTTGATTAATGGTGATTGTGAGTACTTGAGATATCATCTTTAATCTATAGAAACTCAGTTATTAGTATTTTCAGGATAAAGATGCTGAAACCTAGAAAAGTTAAGAGATTTCCATTTAGTTAACGTTATGGGATTGTGAAATTTAAAAAATGGCTATTTCCTCTTATTATTCAAATTAATGGATGCTAACTTGTTTCCAAAGCACGTTCCACACAGTACACAAGCAGAACATTCAGAAGTAAGGATTAAGTGTCCCAGGCAGCCCATGTTTTAACAACAGAAAAAGAGCTATGGTATAATTTCTGTACAAGTCTCAAGCAAAAGTTGGAAAATCATAAAAATAGCTCATTCCTACACATATCCTCTTCAGTTTTATTTGTAGCCACCCCCTCTCCTATTACAAAATGCAAGGAACAAAGACTAGACAAATCCTCAGGGGCAGTTTCTAATAGCTGACTGCTTTGCTATAAAACGTCTAGGTAATTATGAGCTCGGTTTACATCCAGGGTAAAACTTGGTTTCTGAATGATCTGAGCTGGTGTGATATCCTAGTTACAGTATTACACCAGGTAGGTATAGAGCTTTTGGAAACTACTATTGCTAGTTTTCATTTGCTGAGTGCCTACTTCATATCAGATACTATACCAGCTACTTCTTGTGTTTTTACTTAATTTATGTGACAGCTCTACAGTGTAGTTATATCATTGTTTCACAGGTAGAGTATACTAGAAGAGAACATTAAACTACTGACCCAAGATTACATAGCTAGTAAGATCTGACTTATTCAAAGACCTTTTCTCAACCACTGTGCTACATGGCATCTCTACATTTCTTCCCAGCTCATATAGCATGTCATAGTACCAAGTCTCTATCTTTAGATTTAACCAGAGATATCCACTCTGCATTATGAGAATAAAATGAGAGAGTACACGGGAATGTGCTTTGAGTGATATAAATTGTACAGGCTTTGGGTATTTATTATTGTAGACTGGGCATGCAATGCCCATGAGGCCATCAACGCACTGAAGTCCACATAAGTTCCAGGTATTAGTCACTATATTTGGCTTCCCTCTGAGTCTGCCCCCCCCCCCCCCCCTTTCTCTTGGATCAGATTAACTTCTGACAGATGTTTGGAAAATCATCTTATCCTGTAATTCATATTTATAAATCCCACTGCTGCAGTGTGGTCCCCGTTCTCTTTCTTCATTGAAGCCAGAGAATAATCTGGGAAAATGCCATGTTTCCTGTTATGAATTTTTGAGGCTCTTGTCTTCTTAGCACAATTTTTGAGCTTTTCAGAATTTTAATACTGGAAAATTCAAAGACAAGCGTGGTTCTTCGTATAGATACTTTAGATTCTTGAAAAGTAAATAGAAACAGCTTGACTCGTCATCACTAGGGAATTCAGAGAGTTTAGATTTTTATTTAGTTTAAAATTTTGAAAACTAGTTTTTATTATTCTTCCTTAGATTTGTGGTGAGGGCCTTCTTGACCATTTCCCCCCTCTGACAGCTTCAGTTTAAACTGTTCTGCAAAGCTGGGACTCCATTTCTTTCATTAAAAAAAGTCTTTCCACTAATGCTAGTTTAACATGATGTCACTATTGCCTTCTCTTCTTCTCTCACTTGTCTCTTCTCTCACAGTTGTAGTCATTTGTGTGTACATCTTTCTTCCTGTGAGGGCATGAGCTCATGTAGGACTGAGGTTCTGTCTCATTTTTATAATCCTAGGATTTAGTTAGTAAATAGACTTTACTTAGTAAATATTTTTCCATGAGTTGCTGAAGTCTACTAGAACCACATGGCTGCTCTCTCTACTCTAAAATACACTTTTCACTTAAGCTATGCCTACTTTAGCAGGGTCACTTTTAGTCCTCATGCCAGAGAGTGGCACTGATGACAATCAGTCCACTTCAGACTTGTAGTGTGTGACTACGATTGTGTTCATTTTTTGAGGGTTGTTTGAAACACTAAAGTATGAACAAGAACCTATTTATCCCTGTTGATTTTAACTAAAATAAAAGAAATAATAAAAATAAATAAACAAAGAGCTCTGGCCAGTGTGACTCAGTTGGTTTTGGGCATTGTCCAGTGCACCAAAAAGTTGCCAGTTCGATTCCCAGTCAGGGCACATGCCTGAGCTGTTAGCTCAATCCCCGGTAGGGGGCATGCAGAAGGCCATATTCTCTTTCCCTTTTCCTTCTTCTCTCTCTCAAAACCAATTAAAAATATTTTAAAATAACTAAAAAGAATTGATTTTAGTTTCAGGATCTGTATACCTTTACTTAACACTATTCTTTTTTTTTTTTAAATATATTTTATTGATTTTTTACAGAGAGGAATGGAGAGGGATAGAGAGCTAGAAACGTTGATGAGAGAGAAACATCGACCAGCTGCCTCCTGCACACCCCCTACAGGGGATGTGGCCGCAACCAATGTACATGCCCTTGACTGGAATCGAACCTGGGACCTTTTAGTCCGCAGGCTGACGCTCTACCACTGAGCCAAACCAGCTTCGGCAACACTATTCTTTTTAAAAATATATATTTTATTGATTTTTTTTTTTTTTACAGAGAGGAAGAGAGAGGGATAGAGAGTTAGAAACATCGATGAGAGAGAATCATTGATCAGCTGCCTCCTGCACCCCCCTACTGAGGATGTACCTGCAACCAAGGCACATGCCCTTGACTGGAATCGAACCCGGGACCTTTCAGTCCGCAGGCCGACGCTCTATCCACTGAGCCAAACCAGTTTCGGCAATAACACTATTCTTATTTTCATTGCTTCTCATGGCTTTGAGGGAGAGGAAAACATCCTCTGTTGTCTCGAACCTTAGACCAAATCTGGGGGAATATACATTTTTAGCTCCAGTTCAGAGTCTAACAAGAGGTCTTGCCTCCCTCCTTAATAGCTCAGCATCTGGGCTTCGTCAGTGTTCAGAGGCAGGGGTGTCCAAGGCTAGCAGGTGCTTGACAGAGGTACTTGCACAATTTTTTTCAGTTTTAACTTGGCTGACACTTAAAAGTATATTAGTGTCCAAATAAACATATACACATAGGAACACAGGCTGTCTGTTGATTCATCAGGTAGCTATTTTAGGAGTTGTATAAATAAATATTAAATATATATATTTTTTTAAGTACATGCATTGCATCTGAAAATGTGTTCAAATAGTAGAATGAGCCATTGTTCCCCCCCGCCCCCAATTATAATTTCTTATTCTACTTAAGTAAGTGGAAGGACTATTTTCAAAGTTTACTTACAGTTTTAAGAATAACAGAACACTGACAGACAGGCCTGCTAGGGAAAGCTTTCGGTGGAGCCCTTAAATTACTGTCCTCAGGCTTCCACTTGGGCCTTTTGACTTCATGTTAACATACTGCATCTGGATGATTCAGACTCCTCCCAAATCTACATCTCCTGTCTTGTGTATCTATGTATCCCAAATCTATGTATCAGACTTGTGTCAAATTGCTTGGATGTTTCAGAGTCACAACACTCCATAGGTCCCAAACAGCTCAGCTCCCCTCCCCCTTTCAAAATAACCCTCCGTCAGTGTGTTCCTTACTTCAGTGAATGGTACTGCTCTCCATCCACTCTCTCAAATGAGAACAAGGAGTTATATGAATGGCTTATCAGGTCTTGCTGTGATCTGGTTCCTGATTTCTAAGTACTCCATCATATCACTTTCTTATGCTAAAATTTACCCGTCTCAGTTTTAGCTGAGATCCCATTTCTATAGAATGTTTTTCTGTAAATACCCCCTAAATCCAGTTTGTTCTCTCCTCTTATTCCCCATAGCACCTTGCATTTCATTTTCCTCATGACTGACCCTTTTTCTGTTATATTCTGATTGCCCATTTGCGCATTTCTTTTTCTTATTAGAATGTAAACTGTGTAAGGGGAGGGACAGTGTCTCTCTTCATCGCTAATTTGTCCCTAGTGCTTGGTACTGTGCCGAGCACAGAGTAATACATAATTTAATAGCTATTTGATGAACGAGTGGATGAAGCTTCTGTAGCAGTAGATCATTAAAAATTCTATTGGGATGTACTGCTTGCTCATCATCAATTATGTAGCTTGTTACTCAAAATTCAAGTTCTCTTTTTTAAAGTAGTTTTGACTCTTTCTGCGTAGATACTTGTCATTCGTAAGTTATTGTAGTTTAAATGGCATTCTTTATTTTTCTCTTCAGATTTGCTTTCCCTTCCAATTTTCCACATCTTCATAACTATTTTCTCATTTATTCAGGCCTCAAATCTTGTAGTTAGGTTTGATTGATTTGTTTTATCCACTCTTTTGAGTCCTTCTTTGAAATAACTTATGTCCATGGCTACTTTTCCATCTCCATTGCCATAATCCATGCTCAGCCCAGCATCCCTAGGGGGCTGATTACTGCATTAGTTTCCTGGCGGGCCTGTGGACTCTGGTCTCTATGTATCCACTCTGTCTTATTCACCGCTGCCTAATCAATCTTCCTAAAGCACACTCGCATTTTGGTTGTATAGAGCAACTTTTCGTATGGTAGAAGTGTACAAACCTTTGACCCAATTTCCGTCTCTCCATTAACTTAAATTCAGCCAGTGTTGATTTGGTTCTGTCTCTGCTTTTATCTTTACTTCCTCTCTCTCTCTTTTTTTTCATGGTTTGAGTTCTCATTACCTCTAGAAAGTGGATTTTTAGAAAGCTTCCTTAGTGGTTTTTGGACATTCTGACTCCTCCAGTTCATTACCAGAGTAACCTTCCTTAACTGTAGGTCTGATTATTAGCTGACACTGTTGGAAACCTTTCATGAGCCCTATTGACCAGAGTTGTCTTGGCTTTTTAGCATGACACACACGGCTTTCTGTCACCTCAGTCCTTCCAACTTAATCATTCAGCCATATTTCCCACTGTTTCCCTCTTCAGGATTCCCAGTCATTTTCATACCATGAAGTTGAACAAATTGGACCACCGTTTAATGCTCGAATATAGCTTGTATTTCCCATTGTCATGCTTTGGCCAAATGTGTTCAGTCTATATGGGACTTTCCTTCACTGCCAATCAGCTTTTTAGTACTTCTTAATCTATCCCAAATACTGCTGCTGGTTGTGATCTTTGATGTTCTTGCTTCTACTTGATGGAATCTTTACCACATCAGAACTCCTGTAGCTTTTCTTTTTAACCTTTCTTTTGGTACCTTTATATTTTCCCCTTCACTTGCAAACTTAACTGTTTTTTTTTTTTTTTTTTTTAATATATTTTATTGATTTTTTGTACAGAGAGGAAGGGAGAGAGATAGAGAATTAGAAACATCGATGAGAGAGAGTCATCGATCAGCTGCCTCTTGCACACCCCCTACTGGGGATATGCCCGCAACCAAGGTACATGCCCTTGACCGGAATCGAACCCGGCACCCTTCAGTCCCCAAGCTGACGCTCTATCCATTGAGCCAAACCCGTCTCGGCCTTAACTGGGTTTTAAACTTTTATAAGGATGGTAGCAATTACCTGACACTTTCTATGTATTCAGTGTTTAGTAAACACTGAAATGAATAAGTGTATGTATAATACTTTTTGCTTTATAATCACTTATCCTGTCACCTGGATTACTTCAGTACAATTTTTATAGTTTTAATAAAATTAAGGACAGTCTTAGGACTGCTGTAGCAGCTAAAATGTACAGTAACACATTTAAAAGGTGACTCATTCAGTGATCTAATACAGGGGTAAGCAAACTATAGTCCACATGTTTTTGTGTGTCCAGCAGGCTAAGAATGGTTTTTACATTTGTAATGAATTTGAAGGAGAAAACGAAGAATATGTGAGAGATGATATGTGTTTGGCAAAGCCTAACATATTTACTATCTGGCCATTGACTGGGAAAGTTTGTTGACTGCTGATCTAGAAACACACCTGATCATCTGCCTAGAATTGCTCCTGCTTATGGGATATGTGAAAATATCTGCTTCCTTGAACAGTTTAATAGATACTCACCCAGACGTTCATAGAAAACAAATGGGTAGGCCTGGCTTCAGAAGAATTTTGAGTGACATGTAAATCTCTGGGCTCTTTGGCACTTAGCAGTATCTCACACAGATAACCAGATACAAACGAGCCATTTCTTTCCATTATACCCCTTCATCAGAGGTCTGTCGGGATTGCACATCTGGTGAAGTTAGATGTCATTCAGAACAAGGCTCTTAGCGTATTTCAAGAATGATAATTGCTAAGTGGTGGCTGAAGCAGAAGGGTTTAATAATGCCCTTAAGTTGCCTTAAATGTACATGGACCCCGAATTTTAGAACTGGAAAAGGTCTTAGAGATCAAGTGTAGCGCGGTCATTAAGAACATGGGCTATGGAGCCAGACTGCATGGCTCTTCTACTTAATCCTCTCTGTGGCTCAGTTTCCTCACCTTTAAAGTGGGGATAATAATAGTATCCATTTCACAGGGTTGTGTGACTATTAAATATGTTAACCTTGAGCATATTAACATTTATTAAAATTAACATGGAAAACAACACTGCCTGGCATACTGTAAATGCTCACAAATACTTTCCTTGTGTCTGTTGCTTTCCTTTTTTAATGATTGTTTTTAGTAGCAGTAATCTCATCTCCTTAGCCCTGCTGGAGTTAAATGTTTTTCTTTATGACCACGACAGGCAGAATGGGTTAAAACCTTTCCTTTGCTCTTTCCCTGCTATAACGTATTTCTTTTAGTTGTGTGTTAGTAGTGTGGATGATTTTTTAATAGGAAAAAATGTTTGGCAGCTTTTTGCATAAAATAAGAGAAAATAAATGGAATGTCATTAATCATTTCTTTGATAAATTTTGGGGGTAATTTTTGTACATGGTATTAAGGATGGACCCAACTTCATCTTTTGCATGTGGCTACTCAGTTGTTTCAGCATCATTTGTTGTAAACACTGTTTTTTCCCCATTGAACTGAATTGTTGAAAATCAATTGAATAAAGGTATATGAGTTAACTTATGGGCTCTCAGTTCTATTCCATTATCTATATATCTATCCTTATGCCAATACTACACTTGTGATTACTGTTACTTTGTAGTAAGTTTTGAAATTGGTAAGCATGAGTCCTCCAATTGGTATATATTACATTGATTGATTTTCATTTATTGAACCATCTTTACATACCTTGAATAAAACCCACTTGTTCCTGGCATATAATCCTTTTAAGAAATTATTTTTAATTGTGGCAAAATATACAGAATGTAATATTTATCACCCTAACCATTTTAAGTGTAAAGTTTAGTGGTACTAAGTTCACATTATTGTGCAACCATTGGCATTATCCATCTCCAGAACTCGTCATCTTGTAAAACTGAAACTCTCTATTCATTAAGCACTAAGTCCCCATCTTCCCCTTCTCCAAGTGTCCTAGCACTCAACCTACTGTTTCTATGAATTTGACTACATTAGGCATCTTATGTAAGCGGAATCATACAGTATCTGTTCTTTTGTCACTGGTTTTTTTTTTATGTAACACTAGGGGCCCAGTGCACAAATTCGTGCACGTTGAAAGGAATTGTGGTCCGAGAGGCTACAGTGGGCACGGGCGGGTCTCCACCCATCCTCCGCACCCCTACCCAGACTCTCCCACTGAGGCCCTGGTTCCCTGTCTGCCAGCAGCCCCACTCCCACCACTGCCATTCTCATGCACTGATGGCACTGGCCCTGCTCGCACCCATTGATGGTGTGGAGCAATTGGGGCCAGCACCAGCAGTGGGTGCGAGAAGGCCTGGCACCGTCAGTGAGTGTGAGTGGTGGCTTTGGTGCCGGAGCAGGGGGAGGAGAAGCCCTCAGGGGCAATGTGGGCAGCAGCCACTGCTCACACCTCTGCCGAAAGATCAAGACCAGTGCCAGGCAGCGGCAGTGGGTGTGAGCGGAGCCAGTGCTGGCAGCAGGTGTGAGCACTGGGCAAGTCCACAGTGCACAGGAGCAAAGAATTTTCAGTAACCACCAAAGGCATGCCCCAAAGATAGAGACTGGCACCCCACCTTGGTCTGGCACTTCTGCTCACCAGCTCCACCATCCCGCTGTGGCCAATGCCTGCCTTGTTCTGTGCTCACCCCCTGGTGATCAGCTCACATCATAGTGAATGGTTTAGTTGTTCCACCATTCGGTTTATTTGCATATTAGGCTTTTATTATTATATATAGGACTAGAAGCCCGATGCATGAAGATTCATGCCAGAATGGGCCTTTTTTCGTGCTGGCACCACTTTTGCTCTGGCAGAGCTGCCTTTTCCCTCTGCCTTTCTGCTTCATCCCAGAGCCGCCTTTCTGCATTCCTAGGCTGCTTAGAGGCTTCTGGCTGCTCACAGCCTGTGTATGCAAATTAATCCACCATCTTTGTTGGGTTAATTTGCATACTCCTGATTGGCTGGTGGGTGTTGTGAAGGTACGGTCAATTAGCATGCTGCTCTTTTATTAGGTAGATAATATAGGCCATATTATAGCACACGTTAGAATTTTCTTCCTATATATATAGCTAAATAATATTCTATTGTATGAGTATATACACATTTTGTTTATGGATTCATCTTTTGATGGACCTGGGGTTACTTCTACCCCTTGACTGTTGTGAATAATGCATTATTGAACATGGTTGTAAAAAATATCTCTTTGAGTCTTGAATTGCTAGACCAAATGGCATACACCTTTTTTTTTTTTAATTTTAATATTCTACTGGATTAATTTTGCTAATATTTTGTTGAAGATTCTTACATTTATATACATAAGGGATATTGGTTTATAATTTTCTTGTGATATTTTTAATTGACTTTGTTATCAGAGTAATTCTTGTCTCATAAAACGAGTTAAGAAGTATTTCTTCTTCCATATTTGGGCAGACTTTGAGAAGGATTAGTGTTATTATTTTTAAAAAATGATTGATAGAATTCACCAGTCAATTCATGTGGTTCTGAGCTTTTCTTTCCTGGGATTTTTATGATTCTGATTTAACCTTTTTACTTGTATTCTGACTTTATTAAATTAACATTTGTTAAGTGGAGCACAGGGGGCCAGGTGGTGAGCCATGATTTAATTACTGATCATAAGAGAAACTGAAATAGAGAACTTTATTTCTCACAAGTTCTAGAGAGGTTTATTACTCACCTGTACTATTACTTATGGGACATGCTTCAAAGAGCCACATAGGGAAGGAAGTCAAGGCAGGAGACAGAGGCAGCACCTTGGTTCCTGCCTTTATTAGGGTCCATGGTGGAGTGCTCTGGGCTTTCTGGGCTCGTGCTGAGTTAGTCAATTTAAACCAAAAGAGCAGTTTTGGTGGTCTCCATAGTTTTTTTTGTTTTTGTTTTTTTTTAATATAAAATTAAATTTTTTTTCTTTATTGATTAAAGTATTACATGTGACCTTATTTCCTCATTCTCCCCCCCCACCCCTGCACTCATGCCCTCACCTCCATGGGGTTTTTATCTAGTGGGGGCATAAGGCATACAGGTGCTGGTAGCAGAGGAGACTGCTTGATCACAAGTCAGATCAGGAACTTACTTTTGCTTCTGACTCTGTGAGCTGCCATCCAGGGTGTGTGCTTCCCTGAGGGGCTAGTGTCAGTTTAAGGTCCTTGCGGGCTGCTTGCTCAAGTAAAATGGATACCAAGGCAGCAATACTATGGAGTAGCTTAGCTTAACTTTTAGGTGATTTATAGGTATTTTCAGATTTTCTGTTTTTTCTTGAGATATTTTTGGGTTTCAAGTTATTTCCATTTATCTAGGTCACATGTGTCAAACACAAGGCCCGCGGGCCAAATCCGTCCCGCCAGGCCTTGCAATGTGGCCCGCACCGCGCTGTCATCACTGCACTCCGCTGCGTTTCCATCACAATGACAGTTTATGACTGTTCAGTAAACCATTCGGCCCGCGATTTAGGCTGGATTTTAGATTTTGGCCCCTTCTCTGATTGAGTTCGACACCCCTAATCTAGGTTATCTGATTTGTTGGCATGCAATTGTTCATAGTGTTCTTTTATAATACCTTTTATTTCTGTAAGGTTGGTCATAATGTTCTCATTTTCACTCTGATTTTAGTGATTTAAGTCTTCTCTCTTTTTTTCTTGCTCAGTCTAGCTTAAGGTTTATCAGTTCTGTTGATCTTTTCAAAGAACTAACGTTTGGTTTGTTGATTTTTTTGTTTGTTGTTTTTTGTATTTTCTATTTCATAGATCTCTGCTCTAATTTTTATTATTTCCTTCTTGCATGTTTTGGTTTTAGTTTATTCTTTTGTTAGTTCCTTAAGATAGAAGATTAGGTTATTGATTTGAGCTCTAATTTTTTTTTAGACATAGATGTTTGCAGCTATAAATTACACTCAGAGCCATACCGGCCAGGCTCCATTCTTTAATTTTCAACCTATTGGTGTTTGTGGTTCTAAAGTGCATCCCTTGTAGATAGCTTATAGTGGGTTGCTAAAAAATATTTTTTTCTGCCAATCTCTGCCTTTTAATCCACTTGCACTTAATGTAATTACAGATATGGAAGTTCTGCCATTTTTCTATTTGTTTTCTTATATCATTTTTGTTCCTTATTCCCTTCATTACTACCTTTTTTGGTGTTATCTATTTTCTCATATAACATTTTAATTCATTCTCATTTATTTTACTATGTATCTACAATATGAAAATGTTGGCTTCTGGTATTCGTAATTGGAACTTTGGAATGCCTTTTTCCCCATAAAAACATTACATGCAATGAGAAGGTATACTTGAAATATTATTGTTAATATTCTTCAGTCACATATATAAAAAAGACTTCTGGGGCTTCTCTGCGAAATTCACTGCAAAATGTGAAACATTATTTCTGTGGAAAAATATTAGAGGAAATTTATTTTGAGCTCACTTGCTTACAATGTTAAACTTTAGTTATAAAGAAGTTGTAATTTTGAATCTCTTAACAATTTGAATTATAATGTTAAAAAGACAAACATGATTAACTGTGCACATATTGTTTCACTGTGATTAACTTGTTAATTAATATCTTTTAGGGTTATTCAAATGCTCAGAAGAATATTCTTCTTCAGGTGGATCAGAACTGTGTTCGCAATTCTTACGATGTCTTCTCTTTGCTGCGGTAAGAAACTTCGTAGAGTCCTCCTGCATTTTCTAAAGAATCTTCCTCATTTTGAGTCTGTGACATTTCGGGGTGAGGCAATGTATGGGAGGTTTAGAAGCCGCTATTCAGGCTTGGCATTTTTTAGTGAGAGCTTCATAAATTGTGTAGCTGCAGCGATTTAAGTGTATCTCCTTCATAAAACCTTTGGGAAGTCATTTCCTTTCTTTGGACAGTGGGAGAGAGTGATTGGAGGCCAGTGATCTTAAGACAGGGGCATGAGCTATTTCTTGTCTTTGGCACTAGAAAGAGCAGCCAGCAGAAGTACAAAATTTAGACTTATCAGAATTTTAACAACTACAGCATTACTAGAAAAGCCCTCGTATAGCCCCAGCCACGGCTTAGAGTTTTGACCCGCTGTTTGTCTTTTAAAAGAATCATGTTTGGCAGGGAGCTTTGCACGAATCTCATGTTCGGAGGCTTAACTGCTGGAGCTCTGTTTTTTTTTTTGTTTTTTTTATAATGTCTGGGCTTAATTTTGAAAGATTTTAAAATTTGTTTTTAATTTTCAGTGTGGTAGATCATCTAGGACATTTTCCTAAGAGGCAGGTTACCAAAATAAATGCAATTCAAAATAAAGTTCACAGTGACACTCAACCTGTGTTCACCCTCCTCAGACAGATGGTTCATTGAAATTTGATTTTGGAAGTATTTTTCTAATGTTTACATAACACATAATAAATTTCAGACCATTAGACATCCTTTATATATCTATGAGAGGAAGAGACCAGAAGGATTATTGGACTCTTGTCCCATTGGATGATTATTTACTTTATAAACATTATGAAATGGGCCTTTCCTGTGCAAATCTTGAAGTTTATTATCCATGATGATAGAGAATTTGGTCACATGGACTGTATAAATTGCTCTTAAGAGACAATGATTTCAACTAAAGTAACCACACACATTTGATGACTTTTGACTCTCATCTGAGAAGTACTTTCACTTTGAATTCTTAGGCTGTGTAACAGAATGAACAGGATTTAGTAATCAGATAGTAGAGAAAGCAGGAGGTGTCAAAATATATAACTCATCTTTTTGAACCTATTCAGTTTGAGACTACATTAAGTTTAAGTAATGGAAAGAAGGTTGTACAGAAGTAATTTGAAATGTGAGTAAGCCACTAATGTTTCTTGACCTGTTTTCTTAAGTAAAATGAAAGTATAGATATAATTTTAAAGATATTTTCCAAGTATGAGACTCTGTGAGCTTATTAGAGTAATCATTGGATTAGATGAGAAGGGAAGGCAAAGTAAGTGAGAAGGAGAGGATTTGGGGAAGGCAGCATCATAGAAACTAAGAGAATACTATTCAAGGAGCATCAGAAGCTTCATGATACAGAAGAATGGGAACTGAGCAGAGTGACAGTAGCATCTTGGAAAGCAGCACAATAGAGAATGCTTCCCTCAACCTAACCCTGACTTTAGTTATCCTTGATTTACCTGATTCACTTCACCTCTGTGATTCTTTAGAAGTTGGAAGCAGTGAAGGTAAACATTTGTGTCATTTACAAGCATTTTCACATTTATGATCTCATTCTCTTAGAAACTTTTTATGTTCACACATCAGTGTAGAAGCTGAAGTCAAGAGGTGTTAAATGATTTATTTACCTGAGGGCACACAGCAAGTAAGAGCCAGGCTGGAGGTTGGTGTGAAGGTTTTCTGACAAGCATGTTTTGTAGATCCTTTCCCAAGTCACTTACCTTCGTAGGCTGGTGGCTATGAGGTGAACATTGGTAGTTGCTCAGTTAGTTAACACTGATCTTGCAACGATATGTCTCTTGGGGGTTTCATTTCTAGGGTATCTTTCAGGTTCCTCAGGCTTGTTAGCAGTTTGAATTGTTTTATTAACAGTGGCCCTGTCTTTACCATTTTGTTAAATCTTTTCTCCTGTAGCTGGTAGCACTTTCCCAGTGAAATGCAGCTTTCTCTGAAAATTCTCTTAAGACATCAGAAAAAAAGTAACCATCATCTCTGCTCAATCCAAAGTGCTTGGAAAACAAAAAGTTTTGTTCATAGTTTGTCTTCTTTAACTCAGGCAAAATTGTTCCTGGATGAGAATAATTTAAAAAATATATCTTTTCTTTTCCTGATGCTTTCTTGTTTTGTGAAATTGTTACTTCTTGATCTGTAATTTTATGTGAAAACACAAAGTCAGAATTTTTTAATATTATTCTTAGATCCACAAGATTCTCAGTGTCTTTTGGAGTCAGAATTCAGGTCTCCTGGTTCTGTTTTCTGAGAGTATATTGTAATTAATAACTTTCACTGTGTTGTTATGTGTGACTGTCTCAGGAAAGTAGGAAACCTTGACTAAGGCAAGGATTTGGAACCACCGAGGACCAGGACTTAAAACTCCTTCAGATGGGTGTGATGTACCATTTTTTAGGGAAACAATAACCTGAGATTTTACTCAGATTTTTTCACCTGTAGTGAAGAATTTAGGCTAATTTTAGTTGTCAAAAATAATAGAAACTTCTTCTAAATTTACCTTTAGTGTATGTGATGGTAATTAAATTTTTGCTTCTTTAATCCTTGGAAATTCCTAGATTAAGGGTTAGTTTTCATGTAACCAGACATTTAATTAAGAGCCATTTGATCTTCACCACAAGGTGTCGATGTTGCTCTTTAACTGGCATTTGAAGTTTATTTTACAATGCTGAGGTGAGAAAAATAGGGTTAAAAATTAAAAATAGGGCATTTATTTTTAGGAGTTAACTTTTTTCCTATTATGCCTTCTAGGTTAAGGATTTTCTAGATGTATTAAATAGCTTTTTCCTTTCGTTTCTGTTAATATTTTTTTCTCTTTTAGGGAGTTATTGAAAGATGATAAAGAGAGGAGGAATGACATGGTCAGGTGTGCAGTTTAGAATTCTAACTATGGTAACAGTGCGGAATAGGCCTGAGGGAAGAGACTGAGAGCAAGAAGGTATCGTAATCCTACCTGCTCTCTGTGATTGAAAGATTATTTTTGATGTTGAAAAACTCATTTTTTTTCTTTCTTGCATATGTCTTCAAAAAGGTAGTCCTTATAAACTGATGAACCAAAAGATAGATATAGAGACAGTAAAGCAACAAGCAGATTGTCAAATTACAGCGGGGAGGGGAGGAGGATCTGGGGGAGATAATAGATCAACCGAAGGACTTGTATACTTGCATAGAAGTACAACCAATGGACACAAAACTCTGGGGAGGGAGGGGATGTGTGGGAGGGAGGGAGGGGGGCAAAAAAAATCAATAAAATATGTAAAAATAAATAAATGATTAAAAAAAATAAAAAAGGTAGTCCTATTGAAATGAGATATGTAAGCATAATTCTGGCTTTCTTCTACTATAGTTTTTATTTTTTTTCCCCTTCCTCTCTGATTCGTCCTACATTAGGCAGTTTAGTAAGTGGAAGTACGGTGTGGAAATCATGGGCCCTCCACTGAGATTCCAGTTGTAAAACTGCCATATGCTCATAACTGGATGCAAGACTTTGGGCAAGTTCCTTTGGTATGTCGCAAACTATTCTTGTAAAATAGGGATAGGATTTGTCTCAGATGAATATTATGAGAATTAAATAAGGTAAAATGCTGGAAAGATCCTATTCTAGTTACTGGCATATAGTAGACATTTAATAAATAAAAGTTTTCACTTTTCCCTTTACATCTCCATCTTAGAATGATCTTTCTCCTTTATGCCAGTGTTCTTTATTATGTCATCACTGGCTTTTCCAATATTTAGCACAATTTTCCCTTCTTGCCTTTCTAATGCCTACCACCTGTGCTACTAATTCCAAACAGTCATGAAAAATTGTTTAGCATGTGTATGTCTTTTTCTCCTTAATGTCATTGAAAACTTCATAAAAGGACAGGATTATTTCATACGGTTATATTTCTTCTCTCTCTCTTAGCGGTTCCTTGGTTTTGTTGGCATTCCCTGGACCCTGTTGTGATCCTAGAGGCCTCGTTCCTGTGGGTCCGAGGACTCCTTTGCATTGCTTTCTTCCTGAGTCTCTCTTCCTTACCGCAGCTTCCACAGACTCATCCACCTTACTGCCTCTCAGATCTATTTCTCTAGTTCCTACCTTTTCTTTCTTTTTTTTTCTTTTTAAAAAATATATTTTATTGAATTTTTACAGAGGAAGGGAGAGGGATAGAGAGCTAGAAATATCGATGAGAGAGAAACATCGACCAGCTGCCTCCTGCACACCCCGCACTGAGAATGTGCCCGCATCCAATGTACATGCCCTTGGCTAGAATCGAACCTGGGATCTTTCAGTCCGCAGACCGACGCTCTATCCACTGAGCCAAACCGGTTTCAGCTTTTTTTCCTTCTTTTTTTTCTGATCTGCTTTCCCCCCCGCCCCAAATCATCATTGGACACTTATACTTTCATGATGTGTGAGAACCTCAACTCTAACATGGCAAAGACTACACTCATTGGCTTAGTTTTCCTTTCCTTTTCCCTGGATCGCTAGTGATATATTATCACTAATTCAGGTACCTCAAGTGAACACACCCCTCTTTGTTCTCACTTCTGTTTTTCTGAACAATTTTCTGACCTCCTAATTAATCTCCCTATGATTAGTTTTTTTCCCCCAAAACAATTAATAGCAATTATTTATTGAGTACTTTGTGCCAAGAATTACTGTTCTAATTAATTATTCTCTTAATTCTTGCTACAACCCTCTGTGGCAAGAATTATTCCTATTCCTATTCCTATTTACAGATGATGAAATTGAGGCACAAAGTATAATAGTTAAGTTGCTTATTCAAGGCCACACAACTAGTGTTAACCTGTATTCAACCTAGAAAGTCTAACTCTCAAGCCCAGGTTCTTAATCAGTACGTACATCTTACTGATAATTTGTAATTTTGAATACTGCTCCAGTATAATTCATCTGCCACATTTCTGCCAGA
Source organism: Pipistrellus kuhlii (assembly GCF_014108245.1). Taxonomy (NCBI): domain Eukaryota; kingdom Metazoa; phylum Chordata; class Mammalia; order Chiroptera; family Vespertilionidae; genus Pipistrellus; species Pipistrellus kuhlii. The sequence continues at coordinate 34,933,093 of NW_023425595.1, forward strand.
GTGACCTTTTTAATCTTTAATTTAACATTTTTTTTTATTGTTGAAAGTACTACATATGTTCCCTTATTTCCCCTATCGACCCCCTCCAGACCCCTCTTGCCTCACCACCCCACTGTCTGTGTCCATGGGTTATGCATATATAGATACAAGGTCTTTGTTTGATTACCTCCTACCCACTCATCCTCCCCCACCTTCCCTCTGAGATTCTGCACTCTGTTCCATGCTTCCATCAGTTTATTTTGTTAATTAGATTCCATATATGAGCCGAAACCGGTTTGGCTCAGTGGATAGAGCGTTGGCCTGTGAACTGAAAGGTCCCAGGTTTGATTCTGGTCAAGGGCATGTACCTTGGTTGCAGGCATGTCCCCAGTAGGGAGTGTGCAAGAGGCAGCTGATCAATGTTTCTCTCCCATTGATGTTTCTAACTCTCTATCCCTCTCTCTTCCTCTCTATAAAAATTCAATAAAATATATAAAAAACAAACAAACACTGAATACTTTAAAAAAGAAAAAAAGATCATGTGATAATCGTCTTTCTCTGTCTGACTTATTTCTCTTTGTATTGGTCCTATCACAGTTCATATCCTATGTAATAAAAGGCTAATATGCAAATTATCCCCTTGACCAGGAGTTTAACCAAGAGTTTGACCAGGGGGCGTGGCCAGTGCCCTTCCCCCTGGCTGGCCCTACCCCTAACCAACCCCTCCACTGGGGATAGGGCCGGCCAGCAAACCACTCATAGCCCCTCCTCCAGCTGGCCCCACCCCCGATTAGCTCTAATCTGGTGGGCCTAACCCACCTGTGCACGGAACTCATGGACCGGGCCTCTAGTAATATATATTAAGCATTTATCATCTGCAAATTGAACTGTTCTTCATGGTGTAGAGGACAAGGTTTTGATGCCTGTTACTGATTTGCAGGTGAAATGAGAGTTGTAAAAAAAAATTTTAGGCTGTTATCTAAAATGTGTTGAAAATATAATCAGCTTTGTGTACCTTCAACTGCCTCTTTTCTTTCTGCCACTGTCCTTCACATAACACCTGGAGAGATTTCAGAATTCTGTGACTTTTAATTTTATTCCTTACATAGATTTTTCTGGAAGATTTTTATCTGGCTGTCTGGAGGCAAATTGCCCACTTTGATAGAAAATACTTTCTGCTTTAAAATTTTAAATTTAAAAAGAAAATGCTTACTTCAGATAAATTATTCTTAGGTTGATATTTAGAAAACAGATGGGGTGAAATTTATAAGGGCACAACTGTCCATAATCTTTAAATTTTGGATGTGATCACCAGCTTTTGATCTCTTCCTAAGTAGTAATTGCAAGTATACAGAATATAGCCAAGTACTTATCAAAAGCAAAATGTCACAAAATTTATGTATTAAAATTTCTATTCTTTTCTAAGCATGGTAGAGACTAGGCTCTTAAGCCAGTGTCTGGGTGCTCATTTTTAATAAATTAGGAAGGGAACTAAGAGGATTACTGTTAAGGTAGACACACTGACAGCACGCAAGGAGAAGCGAAAGCTGACAGTTTGCTGTTTGTGATGAACTCTTTGATTCTGGATTATAAAATATTACCGTATTTTTCAGACCATAAGACGCACTTTTTTCCCCCAGAAGTGGGGGGGAAAAGTCCCTGCATCTTATGGTCCAAATATAGCCTACACATATACTTTAAAAAAAAAGTTTTTTTACTTGCCCGGCTCTGTGTGGTCTCTGTGTGCTTGCCCGGCTCTAAAATGGTTCTAAATGCTGCTGTTTACTTTACAGGGTTGATTACATGTGTTTATGACTGTGATGTTGGGTTTTAATGCACATAAAATATTTTAGGACACTGTTTCAGAATCTTTTTTTCTTCATTTCCCTTCTCTAAAAACTGGTGCGTCTCATGGTCCGGTGCGTCTTATGGTCCGAAAAATACGGTAGCTATTTTATTGATTTTGTAGTTGCTATGTTTGGACTTGCTAGTAGCCCTCTTTCACTACTTCACATAAAAAGAGGGCCAGGGAGAAATATTTTAGTTGTAAAGAGAGACTAAGTAAGAAAGTATGGGCAGTTCTTTCACCATATGAGGTTATGTGGGAGCAGTCAGTCCTTTACCCAAGCACCTCTCCGTGTTGCAGTTCACTGAAGTTAATAATGAGAATTGTTACTGTTGAGAACACATCATGTTAGTTTTTACTAATGCTGTCACTGCAGAAAGATGAGGAAACCGAGCCTTCGAAAGGTGAAAGGACTTGCCTCGCACCCTAAGATGAATAAGTGTAAAAGCAGGTGTGAATAAAGATCTGCCAGGTAGTGCCTGTGCTTTTTTCTATTATACCATATTGATGTCAAATTATCAGTAAAATATAAAGTTTGTGATGACGAGAGCTTATGTAAGAAAGCAGGCATGCGTGGAAAGTTCTAGAAAGGTTTTCAATCAAAATTTAAAATTAAACATTTTGGTATTTAAGTTTTGGTTAAAATTTGGTTTATGTGTAATAGCACACATTTTATTTTTATTTGGCTCCTTCTCACTGTCTACATTCACACATAAAGACACACACACATCTTATATAATAAAATAATATGCGAAGTGTCTGGTCGTCTGTTCAACCAATCAAAGTGTAATATGCTAATGATATGCTAAGGCTGCTCTACCGCTTGCATGACATGCACTGACCACCAGGAGGCAGACAGTTGTTTAGTTGACCAGTTGCTATGATGTGCACTGACCACTAGGGGGTGGAGGCTCTGACTGGTAGGTTAGCTTGCTGTTGGGGTCCGGATGATTGGGACTGAGCCAGATGGGCCAGACATGCCCGGGATCCCTCCCACGGTCCTTCCCCGGCTGGCCAACCTCCTATATCCCTCCCCAGTGCCAATTGTGTACTGGTGGGGTTCCTTGGCCTGGCCTGTGCCCTCTTGCAATCCCCTTGAAGGATGTTGGAGAGCCGCTTTTGGCCCGATCCCGCAGAGTAGGCCGAGGGACCCCACTGGTGCACGAATTTGTGCACGGGGCATCTAGTACACATATATTTACAAAAATAGAATTTTAACAAAATAGTGGAGTAATTTTGGGTGCATTCCCCCTCCCTTCTACTTTTTGTCTTTTCTTCTTCCTTTAACTGTTCTCCACCACTACCCTGCTGGAAAGCCACCAGATATTATAGACTGAATGTTGTGCCCTCCCAAAAACCAGAGGCTTATCTGTTCTTCAGTGCAATGCTTATTTTGATTTTCTAGTCTTACACCTTTACAAAACCTAGAATGTTGAAAAGTAATGGGCATTACTTTTGAAAATAGCGTTCTAGTCCAGTTCTTATTTAATTGAAAAAACATTCAGTATTTTGCTGTTCATAATATTTTCTGTTAATTTTAGAAAATCTTTAAAATATTTTTTTTCCTATTTATTTAATGTTTTTTTTAGGAATGGATGCTGAATTTTTGGAGATGCTATTTCACATATACTGACATTATATATTTCTTCTTTTATTTTATAGTTTCAGTAAGGTATGTAGGTTTCCTGATATTGCATTAATAGTAGGTTACTCTTTTGCTCATTACTATAAGGGAGATTGGTATATACTAGTAGTATTTATAGTAATTGTTTTTCTTTTTGGGGGCAGTGTAGGTAACCATTTTTTCTAAGATCTTAAAATTAAATTGTAAAGCTTTTTATCTTTTTCTATGACCTTGTTCTGTTAATTTATAATAATACTATCTACTCATTGGGTTGTTTGGAGGATTAAATGGGTTAATACAAAGTACTTAGTACAATGCCTGAATACAGTTAGCACTATATGCGTTGGCTGTTAGCATCATCATCATCATCATCATCATCATCTGAAACACCATAAATAATTTTGGAAGTTTTCAATTATTTAAAGGTTTGTTAGAATTTAGCTATTAACTTCTCTAGTTCAGAGTGTCTTTGTAATGATAAATCTTACTCTAATACCATTAGTACTATTTGCTCTGTTCATATTTTTCCTACTTCTCCATGGTTTATTCTTGACAGTTTATTTTTTGATAAGAAACCCTTTATTTTCCTCTAGATTTTAAAATTTATTGTTGAAACAGTGCATGCAGTTTTACTTTATAATTCTTTTAACTATTTCAGTAATTTACAGCATATTTTCCAGTTACTCTAGAAAGGCATTCTAGTATTTATGTTATAGAAATATTGTTATATTATGAACTCTTCTTGAACAAAATGCTTTCTGATGATGAAATTATAATACTTTGTGTGAGCTAAAATAAAGTATTTGAGTTTTTTAGAATGAGAATGGAGAACATAAACTTAGGGAATTTATATCTCTAGTTTACAATTTTGTCTCTAGAATATAGCACCAATCTGGCCCAGTAAATATTTGTTAAATTATTTAACAAAAGATTAAATTAATAAATAAATGGGTGAAATACAATCTGGTTGGATAATAACTGAAGAGCAGGTAGGTTTGGGGATAAAATTTTAAAATGGTAGATCTTGAATCATCTTTCTAAAGATAATTAATATTAACCTTGGATATGTTCCCCCACAGTTATAGTATGTTTTTAATGTAAAATATCTGAAAGTAATGTAAAGGCATTGTTTGGAAAATTAATTCCAGTTTATTAAATGAGCTAACCAGTTTATTAAATGAAGACGTTACTTACTGACAGATCTCATAGTCTCTAATTTGGACCTTTTGTAGGCTGTTCATGCTGCTAAGTCTGCTTCTCTAGTGTGCTGAATGGAAACAGGAAGGGGGACATAATGGATGAATTAAATTGAGCCCTCCCTAAAACAGTGTCCAGAACTGCTGGCTTAGAGCAATAGTTGATTTTCATAGGTTGTTGGGATGGTGAAAGAAGTTTATAAAGTCAGTGTGAAGAGGTAAAGAGAATCCTTTGAGGGTAGTGTATGAGTAGTGTTCTGCTAAAGAGATAATCTCTGTCCCAGTTCTGGCTTGAGTTTACAGGGTTGCTGTGCTAAGACTGCTTTGCCAAAGATGTCACTGAAAATTAAGGCTTTACCATCACACCCCTCATAGCTGCCTTGTAACGTCTTCATTCCCATTGGTGCCAGGCATGTTCCAAGGCAACTTTCCAAGATTTAGTGATTTCACCCTGATATCTATGCCAGTAAAAATAACCAGTTACCATTAAATACCTACCCCATTTATAACTTGAGTTTTACATGCTGTTTTATTAAGACAACTTATCATAGAGACTTTAGGAGAATTAATACATTATACTCATCAATATATTACCTAGCTCTTGAAATGACCCTTTGTCTAAAAGTATATTTTACCTTTAAAAATAATATGAAATTCATCATGTTTATCAGTTGAGTGGAATGGATATTGTAATAACCTCATTCCTACAGTTGTTTCTTTATAACTGGAAGTACTTTTTTTTAACATGAGATGCCAGATTCTTACTTTGGAGATTTATAATAGGACAGATTAACAGATATAGCAAGCAAGGAGTCTTATGTTCATTGAGAATTTAGTAATAATTTATAAATATATTTGTTTTGGTATTGAGAAATAAGTAAGAACCCCAAGCACAGGTTGTAGAGAAGGAAAATAATATTTGTGAATTTCAAATTTGAAAGGCATTTAAATGCTAAAAACTTAGCATACCATATTTTTGTAATATTCACAATAGCCATGCTACTATTGTAATTGTGTTTTACTGATAAACGAACTTCACCTGGAAAAGTTGAGCTAGTATGTTATTCAGAGTCCAAACCTGTCTGATGGGAAAGGCCTTTCTAATATATTTCTCCATCTCATGTGGAAGAATTTCCTTTGACATTCCTTTCTCTCCTTAAGACTGCCTAACAGCATCCATACCCCTTCCAATAAAACTGCTTTGGTGGTGCACCTCAGTATAACATGGGCCAGGCATTTCTTTTTATTTATTGTTATTTTTTATTAAATATGTGTGTTTATTGATTTCAGAGAATAAGGGAGAGGGAGAGAGAGATAGAAACGTCATGATGAGAGAATCATTGATCATCTGCTTCCTGCACACCCCCTACTGGGGATTGAGCCCTCAACCCAGTTATGTGCCCTTGACTGGAATTGAACCTGGGACCTTTCAGTCCATAGACGGATACTGTATCCACTAAGATATAATATTTTAAAAACATTATATCAACTAAATCCAGGGGAAAGGACTTTGGCAAAAATACATGATTGTGATCTTACAAGGTATGGTTGTGTTTTTGTTAGGCTTGATTACAATCTGGCAGAATTTTTTTGAAAATACACTCTTTGTTTAAATAAAAACTATTTGTTCAGGTTTTGTTGGCTAATTTCTATTGAGTATCTTAGAAATTGATTTTTCACAATGGTGTTATAAACATCCTGAGTCTGTTGTTATGACAAATCAGCTTATTTTATTTTCATTTTTGAAAATATATTTTATAGAAACACTATAATATAGTACAGAGAGTTCCCATACACCCACACTCTTAATATCTCTCACTAGTAGTGTGGTTGAATAGGAGGCATTCAGTCCTCTTCCTATGTTTCTTTACTCTCACACTACAACCATATGCACAGTACTTCTGACACCAGATGTGTGGGTACTTTCCCCACACCAAGAATTTCTTGGTGTGGGGAAATGCTGGATGTCCCATAATTTAACTCAATTCTGACACTCTCTACCTGGAGATAGTGTCAGAGGCCACAGGTTAAGGGCTCCGTCCCATGAGACTGTTTCCCACTTGAGACACCAATCTCAAGTCCAGGTTGTCGCTTGTGCTTCTGACCAACTGGCTATGGATCAGAGGTTTCTATAACCACCTCCATGGGTTTGATCAATTTGCTACTCACTCACCAAACTCAGGAAAACTGTTTACTGGTTTATTGTACAAGAATTTGATGAAGGATACAGATGAATATCCAGGTGGGATGGATGTGTAAAGCAAATTATGTGGGAAGGGGTGTGAAGCTTGCATGTCCCCTCCTGGCGTGCCTCTCTCCCAGCACCCCCACATCACATTCAACAACCCAGAAGCTCCCCAGACCCCATATCATTGGGATTTTTATGGCGACTTCATCATAGAGACATGATTAATTATTAACTCTATTTCCAGTCCTTCTCCTCTGCTGGGAGAATGGGGACTAGGGCTGAAAATTCCAAGCTTCAAATCCTGGTTTGTTCTCTCTGGTGACCAGCTGTCATGCAGGAGCCCACCAAGAGTGACCTCATTAGAACAAAAGACACTGCTATCACCCAGGAAATTCCAAGGGATTTAGGAACTCTATGTTAGGAACTAGGGCCAGAGACCAGATAATAGAACAAAAGATGCTCCCAGTGCTTTTATCATGTAGGAAATTATAAAGGTTTTGGGAGCTCTGTGCCAGGAACCAGGGGCAGAGACCACCAATATATATGTTTCCTATTATCTCACAGTGGTACATTTGTTATACTCAGTGAACCAATATTGATATATTTTTATTAACTAAAGTATGTACTTTATTGCGATGTCTTCTTCCAGAATCCTAATGTGGATACCATGTTACATTTAGTCATCATGCCTCCTGAGGTTCCTCTTTGCTTTAGATTCTCCCGACAACTTTTCTTGTTGTGGATGACTTTGATAGTTTGAGGATTATTGGTCAGGTGTTTTGTAGAATATCTCTCTATTGAGATGTATGATGTTTTTCATGTTATTAGATTGGGTTTATGGTTTTTCTAACATTTTTGATGATCACACAGGATTATATGATTGTGAGAATGTGTAAAGATACTTACAATTGAGAATTTTACTACACATGGTCCATATGAATCATGGAGCATGTTATGTGATAGATGAACTTTGCAGGTGAGAATGTTAAAATGAATTAGGTACAGGGTTTAGTAATCCGCTAATCTGAGAAAAGAATGCTGGTCAATCATATAAAATAAAATGCTAGTAAGCAACAAATCTTTATTGAGGACCTGTTGTTAGTAGGGCCTTGCACTGGTCTGTTAGTTAGCATTCCTCCCTATCAGTTCCAAGGGGAGCTCTGCACAAAATAAGCAATGGCAGAATGAAAACAGAGTGCAGTTAGGTCAGCTATAAGGAAAAAAGCTGAGTTGAAGTTGGGAGTTTATAAATCTAACTGTTGGCCTCAGTATGCTCAGTCATATCTTCATTCTGGGGTGGGCATTGGTGGAGGAGAGGAAGGAAGCACCTTGCCATCTTCTCTTATAAAACTTTCAACAATAAAGATGTATTTAAAAAACAAACAAAACAACCTTTAGATGGTGATATAATTGCCTGGTAATTACTTTGTGTCTCCCAATGGATTGTAACCTTTGTGGGAATTGATAGTCTGGTTTATTTTGCTTTCTTATAACCTCTGATGCTGAGCCTATCCCCTACCTAGCACATGGTAGGTCTTAAATAAATGAAGAATAAATGGGAGTTTGTCAGATGAACAAAGATTACACCAGGTATTAGCATGTAGAAAGGTAGAGAATGCTTGCCTGACATGTTAAATAAATTCTTCCAGATGTAGTCTACATTCTCCTGCTCTAGGAAGCCTTCTTGGATCTTGCTTCATTTCCTGTACCCTTTTTGCACTTAAGAAGTGTTCTGTATATTGAATACTTAGCTTTAATAATCTTTTTTTTGAGTGCCCGTTATGTGCAAATATTGTGCTACGTGTTGTACACATTTTATTATCCTATCAGTGTGGTATAATAAGCAAATGAAGAAATTGAGGCTTAGGAAGGTTTAATAACTTGCCAGAGGTTGTACAACACTTTCTTGGCACCGTCTGGAAGCTTGAGGCTTCTTCTACTGTCCTTCACTAGATGCTTAATGAACATCTTTTATATACTCTTTTTTTGATCAAAGGATCAAAGAATCAAAGGATTAAAACTTCTTCAAACTTCGAAGCTGAACAGCAAAACTGGTGAAATAACTAACTTAATGTTGCATTTTCAAGGCTAAAAAATAAATGTCTAACTTAGTGATTCTTTATATAATAAACTATTATTATAGAACTGTTTCTATATAGAACAGATAGAAGCAGAAAGTTTTATAATTGCTCAGAGAAAGAAAAATACTTACTCCAAGTGTGTTAGTCATTCCAGTTGTGATGCATCAACATTAAGCTGTCCCGTGTAGCCCTGGAAACCGTAATGTCTCAGTGCTTGTTTTTAAACTACGGTTTAATTTTTGGTGTAAGTAGATTCTGATGGTAGAAAAAAGTTGTCATGTGGAATTACTCGGTGGAGCCACTTGAATAGTCTTGAAACATTGTTTACCTATAAATAAATTCACTACTCTGAAAAATATCCTCCACAGGCAGAGTGTGTGCTGGCATCTGCAAGCGGCCCATGTTTGACACGGAGTTTAGTCTTCTCCTAGGCGGTGGGGAAAGGGGCTCTGACAGAAAGCAAATGGAAAGGGCAAGGGGTTGGCCCCCCCTCCCTTTGCTCGCTTCTTGAATTTCTTTTTATTTTTCCCTGAGAATTCATAAAAAGTTCTTTTCAAAATGAATATTTTTGTGAGGTATGATTACCATGACACAGCCATAGCACATGGATGTTCATTTATGTGGTTGTTTTCCTTCTTTTGTTGCTGTTTTCCAAGTGAAAAGTTGTTATTAGTCAGTTTTACTCACTGTGACCATATATTGCTCATCCGTTCAACAGCTGCTTATTCCTCTTCTAGTTACCAAATTATACTGGGGATACAAATAAGTGGGATATGACCCCAGCCTTCAAGGATATTTTATTTTATTTTAAATCCTCACCCAACGGTATGTTTTTATTGATTTTAGAGAGAAGGGAAGTGGGGTGGAGGTTGGGGTACAGAAACATTGATGTGAGAGAAAAGCATTGACTGGTTGCCTCCTGTATCTGCCCTAACCAGGGATTGAACCTGCAACCTAGATATGTGCCCTGATCGGGAATTAAACATGCAACCATTTGGTGTTTGGGACGACCCTCCAACCAACTACAGTCTCCTCGCCTGGTTTCAAGGAGATTTTAATCTATGCGTTAGTTAGACAAATAAGCACAGAAATACATTAGTACCTTGTAAGAAATGCTCTGATTGGGTCCCATGATTCCTGCTCTGGGACCACAGAGAAGAGAGGCCCCAGTATGGTCATGGGAAACTTCATGGGGGAAATAACTTCATTCTTTTTCTTTATTCAGCCCTTCTTCCGTGCTTTTAAAAGAATTTTAAATGAAACCTGCATACTATTTTTTTAAACCAACTCTAAAGTAAAAAGTAAAAGTTCCTGTTCTACCCTTCCCAAACCTGCCCAATCTTGAAATAATATACTTTGTTTCTGTTATTTGATAAATAAACTTTAGATAGTGATTCTTGGCTTTGGACATTGAAAAAAGAGGAATTTAGTAGATTTATGGTATCTGCCACCTTCTTTCTCTTCTTCCACCTCTATATTTTTGTTAGTTATCTTATTCTAACATTATCAAGGTTTGTTTGTTTTTAAATTAACAATTACTATGTTATTATAATGGACTCTCCTGTGCTTTGTTTACAGGATAACTTAAAAAATTGAGCCATAAAGAAACACCCTGCAAACTACTGTAGAGCCAAGTATCATTAATATACATAATATATTATAGTATATAGCATTATTATATATAATTTTGCCATACACTGTCCAAGTGTGATTGGTCACATAGCAAAGTAGTATAATTGTAAAGTAGTGCTGTATTTATTTGGTAGTATCAATTTATACCAGCCAAATAATAATTAAATGTTAACATAAGCCTACTAAGCTACAAAAATATCTCATGCCTACAACATTCTACATTAAATGAATTAGAAAAATTCATAGGCCTTATTCAGAAACTGTTTACTATTATTTTGTTTGCCATTTTATGAATTATGATGATTGACTTTACAAGTACATACCGTAGTAGATTTAATGCTGTATCTTAGTGATGCTACTGGTAGGAACATTAAAAACCCTGAGAAATGTTATGTGAAAGTCTTCTAGAAAGAGGAAAGACAAAAAAAGTTTTAGGAGGAAGGCTATATGCTATAATCTTGCTGATGTTTGTAATGTTCCTCAATCTTTAAGAAAATGTTATTATTGTCATCATACATACAGTCAAACACCAGAGAAGTGAACAGTAATGCTTGAGGATATATTCCTATCCAAAATAATTAAAAAATTATTTTTGACAATGAAAAACAATAATAATATGATAAAGTGACCTGGAAAGCTATTTTGCATGAGAGGTCTTCTCTGAAATCAGTCTAATTGTATAATTATTCTGTATAGTGTATTTGTAATACTGATGGAAATACTTTAAGTTAATTAAAACCCAGTCCCAATTGTTTTTACTGTGAGACAGCTGTTGACCTCATTGTGAAATGTCAGTTGGGGAAAGGTCAGCCCCCCTCCCCTTTGTTTCTGTCATGAATGCATGGTTTAAACACTCCGCTAATATCACTGCATTGACCTTTATTTCCAGAGAGTAAGAGGCTGGCCTGCTTGCCTTGTGGGAGAGTCTTGATTTGTGATACTGCTGCTTTCTTAAACAACATGTTCCATATATTTCTATTGTCCTTACATTAGAATTAGTCATTCCTCTAAGGAGCTTTGATTTCTTGTAGTGAAGAACAGTATTTCAGAAACTGAGATATGGCTTTTTGTGAGTTTATTGCAACTGGGGTGTCACTGCTCCCAGGCCCTCAGTGGAGAGAGCTAGGAAATATATGCACATATATACTCATCTGTGTATATCATCCGTCTGTCTGTCTACCTACCTACCTACCTACCTTCTTACCTACCTACCTATGTCAAAACTAGGAGTTCACAGAGATAGCTTTAAGTTCAATTCAGTGCCACAGGTTCATTTTATTATTTATTTATTTATTTGTTTGTTTATTTATTTATTTATTTTTGTGACTCCCTTCTCCAAAAGCGAGATCTCTGACTTCCCATACTCTTAAGTATATTTACTTTTTAGGTTAGTTACCTCTATGTAATCAATCTCCTATTGCTGCTGCCATCCCACCACTATCATGGGAGTAGCATCCTTACCCCATTGAGAGTCTACACCCTGCAATAAGTCTCCTCCTCCTCTCTCCTACCTCCTACATTTGGACCCCCCTGTGACCTTGCTCAGATTCATACACTATTCCCTTTCCCTGCTATCCCTCATAATACATGGAAGTCTCACATTTGTTGTGGCTTTTCTCTTTAAAGCAGATTATTTTCATTGTATAGTCTACACAGGAGGTAGGTGTGATGGTAAAACAGCCTACTTGGATAAAGATGATGTTAAACGTGAGGTAATAATGATTAAAAAAAAAATCCTGTTTTATTTTTATCTAGTCTTTTCATCTTAACTATCCCAAATGTTGTTATTTTCATAGGAATATTAATGTGATTTTTAAAAATATATATTTTATTGATTTTGTACAGAGAGGAAGGGAGAGAGATAGAGAGTTAGAGACATCGATGAGAGAGAGTCATTGATCAGCTGCTTCTTGCACACCCCCTACTGGGGATGTGCCCGCAACCAAGGTACATGCCCTTGACCGGAATCAAACCCGGGGCCTTTCAGTCCCCAAGCCGACACTCTATCCATTGAGCCAAACCAGTTTCGGCTATTAATGTGATTTTTAAGGAACTGGGCACAGGTACTAGCAGATGTACATGGATGACACGCTATATAATGGTTAAAGACATACTATGCCACATAGCTCACAATCTAAATAAATGGTAAATTTCTCACCTCACATGTTCCTAATGCACATAGTAATGCTGAAGTTTCCTACCGTCCTGGTATATTTAAAATATAGATCAGTTTTGTAGAGATGTGTTTATGCTTGTGTGTATGTGCATGTCTATAAAAGAGGGGCCAGAAGGCTGAAACCGGTTTGGCTCAGTGAATAGAGCGTCGGCCTGCAGACTGAAAGGTCCCAGGTTTGATTTCGGTCAAGGGTATGTACTTTGGTTGCGGGCACATCCCCAGTGGGGGGTGTGCAGGAGGCAGCTGATAGATGATTTTTCTCTCATCGATGTTTCTAACTCTCTATCCCTCTCTATTCTTCTCTATAAAAATCAATAAAATATTTATTAAAAAAAAAAAAAGAGGGGCCAGAAAATGAGACAGGCCATTGCTTCCTTTTGTCAGTAAACATTTACTTAAATCTTTTAAAAGACATTTAAAATATCAGATCTAATTCATCTTTGTATTGTTCTTAGCATCTAGCTCAGCACTGTTCTGCACTTAGGTTCTGAGTATGTAGGTTGAAAGAATTAATAGAATTTTTGAGGGTGTCTAATAAATATTTGGTGAATTTTCTACTGTAGTTTTTAGGGAAAGACATGATTTCTGTGTCTTTAGGGCTAGCGGTGTATCTGTAAGAATTAAAGGAGGTGAAGAATTAACATATAATTGACTTTATAACCTTCACCTAGTTAAGTTGTACAGTTTGATAAGTTTTGCTATACAAACATCCATGAAACTGTCACCATAATTGAGACGGTGAATATATTCAATGTGTCTAAAAGTTTCCTTGGTAATGCTTCCTTCTCACTTATTCTCTCTCCACCTCTAGGCAACCACTAATATGCTTTTTTCACCATAGATCAGTTTGAATTTTCTAAGTAGCATCATGTCTTCCTTTTTGTCTGCCTTCTATATCTCCAGATATTTTGAGATTTGTCCATGTTATGTACAAAAAAAAAAAAGTGGAACCATGCGGTTCAGACCCATGTTGTTCAAGGGTCAATTGCAGTTTATTTCTTTTTGTTACATTGTATTCCATTGTATTTGTATTCCAAAATACTATACTTACTGTATGACCCAGCCATTCTACTCCTAGGTATTTATCTAAAAGAAATGAAAGCATATGTTCAAATAAAGATTTATATGGTACAAATGTTTATAAGATCTTTATTTCTATTAATAAAAAATGACCTATTCAAATGTCCATCAAGAGTTGATTCCTCTGTTAGAAACCAAAACAATGAATTGAGAAATATTCCTGCTTCAGTTTTATGGAAGAGATTGTGTTGAATTGGTATTCTTTTTTCTTTACATGTTTTGTAGAATTTACACTAAAGCCAGCTGGGCCTGAAATTTTCTTTGTAGGAAGATTTTCACTAAAATTAAATTTCTTAGATATAGGAATATTTGGGTTATCTTACCTATTTCTTACTTCGTAAGCTTTTGGTAGTTTGTCTCTTTCAAGGAATTTGTTCACTTTTTCTATGTGGTAAAATGTTTGTAGAATCTGTAGAGTTGTTACTTATATTCTTGCTATGAGTAATTTTGGTCTTCTTTTCCTGGTTAGTCTAATTCAAGTTTTACCAATATTATTGATCTCAAAGATATCATAGATTTGATACTTTTCATTTTCTAATAAGTGGTTTTATGCTATAATTTCTTTCTATGTTAGCTGCAATTCATACATCTTGATGTGTTTGCATTTTTATCCATTTCAGAATGCTTCATAACTTTCATTTTGATATTTTTGTTACTTTGTTATTTGGTTTCCACATATTTATGTGTTTTCCAGATTTAAAAAATCGATTTCTAATTAAATTCCATTGTGATGAGAGAGTTAACATTGCATGGCTTGAATCCTTTTACATTTATTGAGAACGTGTTGTGGTTCAGAATATGTTTTTTAATGTTACACATTTTATGTGCACTTGAAAATAATATTCTGCTGTTGTTGAGTAGAGTGTTCTATAAATGTTAATCAGGTCAAATTTGTTATTCAGCTGTTCTTTATCCTTACTTATTTTCTACTTATGTCTGCTTCTTTTCTGCTTACTTATGTCTGCTTTCTTTGGTTACTTATTAAGAGAGGGGTGTTAAAATCTCTTATAATTGTGGATTTGTCTTTTCACCTTACAGTTCTATCATATTTTGTTTCAAATAGTTAGACAGATAGATATAGATATAGATAAAGATATAAATTTGATTTCAGAGAGGAACGGAGAGGGAGAAAGAGATAGAAACATCAACGATGAGAGAGAATCATTGATTGGCTGCTTCCTACACACCCCATACTGGGGATTGAGCCTGCAACCCAGACATGTACCCTTGACTAGAATAAAATCTGGCATCCTTTATTCAGCAGGCCGACACTATTAACTGAGCCAAACTGGCTAGGGCTGTTTCATATATTTTCAAGCTATTAATAGTTTCATAAAAATTTAGGACCTATTGGCACATTGACAGATTGTCCTCTTGACAAATTGACTTCTTTATATTTATGAAATTGCCTTCTTTTAAAATTTTTTATTAAATTTATTGTGGCAACATTGCTTAATAAAATTTTATGAGTTTCAAGTATATAATCCTATAATACGTCATCTGTATATTGCATTGCATATTCACCTCCCAAAGTCAAGTCTCCCTTTTTCACCACAAATTTGACCTCCTTTACCCTTTTCTCCTTCAACCACCTTTCCGTCTGGTAACCACCATATTATTGTTTCTTCTGAGTCTTTTCTTTATCTTTGTTCATCTGTTGCTTTCAGTTTTATATCCCACATATGAGTGAAATCATATGGTTCTTGATTTTTTTTTTGTCTGACTTATTTCACTTACATTCTATTCTTAAGATCTATTAATGTTGTTGCAATGGCAGTATTTATTTATCTTTTTAAAAATGAGCTTACTCAAGGATATATTGTTATTGATTTTAGAGAGAGGGGAAGGGGGAAAGAGAGAGAGAGATAGAGATAGAGCACCGCTCAGCCAGAAGCTGGGCTCACAGCTGGCGAGCGCAGTGGCAGTGGCGGGAGCCTCTCCTGCCTCCGCAGCAGTGCTAAGGAGCAGCGAGCAGGTGGGCGATAAGGAGCGAGGGGCCGTGGACTGTGAGAGGACTCAGGCTGAGCTGAGGGGCCTTCCCACCCCTCCAGTGTATGAATTTCATGCACCGAGCCTTTAGTAGCAGTACATCTTTAAAAATAAATGGTTTCAAATTTTTTGGATAGATACTCAGAAGAGGGTAACTCTATTCTTAATTTTTTGAGGAACCTCGGACTGTTTTCCATAGTCGTTTACTAATTTACATTCTCACCAACAGTATATGAGGGTTTCTTTTAGTCCACATCTTCTCCAACACTTGTTATTACTTGTTGACAATAGCCATCCTATATAATAAAAAGGTTAATATGCAAATTGATCAAACAGTGGACCAACTGGTCAGTATGATGTCCACTAACCACTAGGGGGCAGATGCTCAGTGCAGGAACTGCTCCCTGATGGTCAGTACGCTCCAACAGGGGAGCACTACTCAAGCAGGAGCCCTGAGCCTCTCCCACCTGTGTGGCAGTTGGTCATCCCCCAAGTGCTCCCAGACTGTGAGAGGGTGCAGGCCAGGCTGCGGGACCCCTTCCTTCCCCAGGGTGCAAAATTACTTTGCCATGTCTTCTGGCACATTATGGTTGTTTCACCATCAAAGCATGGCTCAAATTGATTATTTGTTGTCGGTAGCGATCAGTATTAATGTTTCACTTGATTTTAGAAGCTCATAATACACCACACCTTCCTGATCCACCCAAATGCAGAGAATTGTCTTCTTTTCGAAAGGATTTGGCCTTGCAGTCAATGTTGATGGTTGATCTGGATCAACCCATGATTTTGTGCATTTCCAGTTCTCAAAATAAACCCACTTTTCATCGCCAGTCACAATTCGGTGCAAAAAGGACTTTCTTTTGTGCCATTGAAGCAACATTTTACTGATGACATTTTGGTTTTCCATTTGTCTTTCGTTCAGTTGATGTGGCACTCATTTTCCTTCCTTTAAAATCTTTCCTATTGCTTGTAAATGATCAGAAATTGTTTGCTGAGTAACGTTTCATCTTTCTGCAAGTTGTTTTTGAGTTTGATACACATCTTCATCCAATAATGCTTGTAATTGTTGGTCTTCAAACTTTTTTTCGGTTGACCTGGACGTTCTTTGTCTTTCACGTCGAAATCATCACTTTTAAAGTGTTTAAAGCAGCGTTCACAAGTATCTTGAGACGGAGCATGTTCCCTCTAAGCTTCCTGAAGTATTCAGCAGCACTTTTCTTAAAAATAAAGTATTGAATTAAAATTTCCCACAATTGCTCTTTTTTTTGGCACAAAATTTGACATTATTAAGCGTAAAAATATCTATGATGTTAACACCTTCAGCAAATTTGACATATGAAGTTTTGAAGCTTGTTTTACAATACAACAAAATAGCATGCATATTAACATATGTGTAACTCCATCTATTGAAAAAAATCCGCATTGTTAATTAGTACACGTAGTAATTATAATAGGTGTAAGGTGGTATCTCATTGTGGTTTTGATTTGCATTTTCTTAAAGCTAGTGAAGTTGAGCATTTTTTCATATATCTGTAGGCCATTTGGATGTCTTTTGGGGGTAAGTGTCTGGTGAGATCCTCTGCCCATTTTTTAAAAAATATATATTTTATTGATTTTTTACAGAGAGGAAGAGAGAGGGATAGAGAGTTAGAAACATCGATGAGAGAGGATCATCGATCAGCTGCCTCTTGCACATCCCCTACTGGGGATGTGCCCACAACCAAGGTACATGCCCTTGACTGGAATCGAACCTGGGACCTTTCAGTCCTCAAGCTGACGCTCTATCCACTGAGCCAAACCAGTTTCGGCACTCTGCCCATTTTTTAATTGGATTGTTTCCTTTTGTTGTTGAATTGTATGAGTTCTTTACATATTTTGGATATTAATCCCTTATGGGAGGTATCTATATTTTCTCCTATGTATTTCATTATTTCAGATCTTATAGTTAGGTCTTTGATTCATTTTGTGTTAATTTTTGTGCATGGTGACAAATAGCAGTCTAGTTTCATTCTTTTGCAGGTGGCTTTCCAATTTTTCCCAAACCATTTATTGAAGAGCCTTTTCTCATATATTTTTAACTCCTTTGTTAAAAATTATATGTCTATAAAAATATGGGTTTATTTCTGGCCTCTCATTTCTGTGCCATGGACTGTATGTCTGTTTTTCTGTCAATACCATGCTGTTTTGATTTAGTTGCTTTGTAGTATAATCTGAAGTCAGGACTGTGATACCTCCAGCTTTGTTTTTCTTCCTCAGGATTCCTTTGATTATTCAGGGTTGGTATTTTTCTTGTTTGTTTGTTTGCTATTCAGCGTTTTTTTTTTTGTTGTTTTGTTTTTTGTGTGTGTTTCCATACAAATCTGATTATTTTTGTTCTTATATTTCTCTCTTTTTTTTAGATGCCATTGGGATTTTGTGGGGGATTCAGTTGTCTTTGTATTGCTTTGAGTAATATCGTCATTTTACTGTGTTGATTCTTCCAAACCATTAATACAGAATATCTTTACATTTCTTTTTGTCTTCTTATTTTTTTAAATTGTAATTGCAAAAGGAATTTTAAAAACTTTTTCTGAAATTTCATTATTAGTGTAAATGAATGCAATGGATTTTTGTACTGTATAGTTATTGATCTATTCAGGTTTCAGTCTCTTGTGAGAAAACTTGACAATTTATAGTTTTTTTAGAAAATCATTTTCTATTCCTGGATTTTTTAGTTTATTGGCATAAGATTGAATATAACATTTCTTTTACTTTTTAAAATCTTGTCCATATTGTAGTTTGTTCCCTTTCTTGTTTCTAATTCTGATGTACTTATGTATGTAATATACTTCTTCAAGTATGTTTATTATACCATGAATATATTTTAAATTAAACTTTCATTTTAGCACATGGATGGTATTATGAAAAAGTCTGGAAAGGATTTGGCCTACTCTGATGCCAAATGTGGTTCTTCTTGCCTGAAATGAGTTATGAGATGTAAATTGGAAATCTAAAGAGTTGATTATTCTGTAACTATTGCTTCATCTGTGTTGTTTGTTAGTTTTGAGGTGCATCTTGTTAGTCCTGACACCCTCATTATCACATGCTTTTATACAACATACTGTCTTCTCAATAGAACTTTCCCACCCACAAAGTTACCATTTACTTTTCCATGAGAGTATGTTAATTTCGTAAGTAGTGTTAACTTTATAAGTAGTATTCTGTTTTCTTTTATTCTATTACCATGAGACTGTGTTTTCTTCTCAACTATATTCATGGTCTGACAGAGGAATGTAGAAGCAGCTTAGGGTAGATTTCTGGTCTTTTGGGAAACTATCATATTTAATAAACCCATCAACAAGTATTTGATTCCCATGTATCCAAGACTGCTGTAGGTGCTTTGGAGATTAAAAAGATTTCTCAGGCATTTAAAAAAAACCCAGCAATTTGACTATGATCAACCTTCTCAGACTGCCTCTTATGATATTGCTCTCATGCGCTCTATGCTTTATTTAGCAGTCCATCTACTTCTTGTTCTGAACATGCAATGCATTCTTTTTCTTTAATGACTTTGAAAAGTGATTCCCAATGCTCTAAATAGCTATTCTCTTAACATACATTATCAGAGTCCTACCTACCCTTTCTTCAAACTGAAACTTAAGTCTTGTCCCCTTTAGTGAGCCCTTCCCAAGAACAAGTTACCTTAGACTAAAGTCTTCATTTTGAAGAGATAATTAGAGTTGTAGATACAGACAATAACTATCATAAGGTGTCCCGACCAGCGGGAGATCAACGTGGGGGCGAGGAGGCACCTAGAAAGGAATGATAGAGGACTGGAGACGCGAAGAAATGGAGGCAAGACAGGGTTCTGATCAAGCCTCGAATTTTATTGTTGAAGCTGCAATATATATATATATATACAGGCTGTAGGGGGAGGTTGCCGCGGGGACATTCCAAATAATAAGGTATTTGACAAGCTGTGCAATGAAAGCTTTGGGAGCAAAATAAGTAAAGATGAATACTTGTAATTGCTTAATGACATTATCAACCTATCCAGTTTCTTCGGTGTCATTGTTGACATAGCTTTTCTTTTCCTAGTCAAAAGTAAATTGATGTACAGAGTGGAAAAAAAGTAGGTTTACAGTTGTGAGTACATGGACCACATATGTTATTCTTGCATTATTATTTATTAATTATTGTGCTATTTTCCATATAAACCTACTTTTGCGCTACTCTGTATATGAATAGGTCTGTATCTATAATCTATAATCTGAATTCAATTTCATCATCTGTTTAGCCTTATGCAGCTGCCACTGCTTTACAAACTAGCATTATGATAAGTCATAAAATAAAACCTTTATGACTTATCCCTCCAACTTTGTTCTTCAACATGTTCTTGGCTATTTTGGGACTTTTATATTTTCATATCAATTTTAGAATCAGCTAGTCAATTATAAAGAAAAGACTGCTAGGTTTTTTTATGGAGATTGCATTGATTATGTAGATAAATTTAAGGGAGACCAATGGCTTTTTTTCTTTTTTAAATTAATAAATTTTTAAAAATTACAATTGACATACAGTATTATATTAGTTTTAGTTGTAAAACATAGTAATTAGACATTTATATAACTTACAAAGTGATTACCCTGATAGAAACTTGTCTTCTTAACAAACAATGTTGATTCTCCCAATCTATCAGTATTTTTTACATTTCTTTCAGCAATGTTTTATAGTTTTTAGTGTATAGGTCTTTCACTAGAATTATTTCTAGTTATTTGTTGATATATGGAAAAATGCCAATTTTTCTATTTTAATTTGGAATCTTGCTAAATTTATTTTTTAGTTAGAATGTAGATTTTTTTTCTTTGTACTACATCATAGTATCCATGAGTAGACATTTTTATTTCTTCCTTTCCTGTGTTTGTAAGTTCATTTTTATGGCCTTGTTACAATGGTTTGGACCTTGAATACAGTGTTGAATAAAATGGTAAAAGTAGACATTTTTCCTTATTTTTTTCATCTTAACTATAACAATAGCTGTGAATTTCTTTATGTAATCTCTTTATCAGATTAAGGGAGCTCTCTTTTGTTTTTAACAATTTTATTAATGTCCTTTTTGGAGCATCTTTTGAAATAATTAGATGATTTTTTCTCCTTCATTCTCTCATGAATTTATGTTTATGTGTCATATCTATATGTATAAAAGCCTAAGCAACTGCTCAACTGGTCAACTGGTCACTATGATGTGCACTGACCATCAGAGGGGCAGACAATGCAGGAGCTGCCCCCTAGTGGTCAGTGCACTCCCACAGCAGGAGCGCCACTCAGAGAGCTTACTGAGCGGTGACTGTGGCAGGTGCAGCGGGGCCAGGATTAGCAGGAGTGATGTGGCACCTGGCCCAGGCTTAGGCTCCTTCTCAGCTGCCTGCTACATCCCCCACAGATTACGAGAGGCTGCAGGCCAGGCTGAGGGACCCCACTAGTGCATGAATCTGTACACTGGGCCTCTAGTTTGTCTATTTTCTTGTCATGTTGTTGTCGTATTTTGGTATCAAGGCTATGCTGGCCCATAAAACAATTAAAAGCATTCCCTCTTCTTTGAAATAATTTTGTAAAGACTAGTGTTTTATCAGTGAAACCATTGGAACTTACAGTTTTCTATGTGAAATGGTTTTTAACTGCAAATGTAGTTTCTTTAATTGATAATTCATCTAAGTTGTAGAATTTATCGGCCTATTGTTCATAATTTGCCCTTAATCCCCTTTAAATAAGATCTATAGTAATATCTCCTCTTGCATTTTTGATGCCAGTAGTTTATTTTTAGGCATCAGTCTTTATCTCTTGTTCTCTCCATTTTTCACATCTCACCATTTCTCCTGTTACTAGTTTAATATAGGAAAATGCCTAATTTTTGCTAAAACTGTTGCAATAACCTCATACTAGCCTTTCTGTTTATAGTCTTGTTTCCCAGTGTCGCATTCACTTTATTACAGAAAGAAAAAGGGAAAGGGACATATGTAATACTTTCAACAATAAAGATTTTAAAAAATAAAGTGCAAATGTAATTAAATATTTCCCAGCTTAAAACTTTTTATTTATTTTTGTTGGCATTATTATAGACTAGAGGCCCAGTGCACAAAATTTGTGCATGGGGTTGGTGACCCTCAGTCTGGCCTGAACCCTCTCCAATCCAAGATCCATCGGGGGATGTCTGAGTGTTGGCAGTCTGACATCCCTCTCGCAATTCAGGACCGCTGGCTCCTAACCGCTTGCCTGCCTGCCTGCTTGATTGCCCCTAACCACCTCTTCCTGCTGGCCTGATGCCCCTAACTGCTTCCCTGCTGTCCTTATTGTCTCCTAACTGCCCTCTACTGCTGGCCTGATCGCCTTCTAACTGCCTCTGCCTTGGCCCCTGCCACCATGGCTTTGTCTGAAATGACTCTGGAAGATGTCCAGTCTAATTAGCATATTACCCTTTTATTAGTATAGATGTTCTCCATTTCCCTCTTCTTTCCTCCCTCAACCCAGACCCTTTCCTTCCCTCCCTCTGCTGGCCAGATTGCCCCTAATCACCTCTGCCTCGGCCCCTGCCACCATGGCTTTGTCTGAAATGACTCTGGAAGATGTCTAGTCTAATTAGCATATTACCCTTTTATTAGTATAGATGTCCTCCATTTCCCTCCTCTTTCCCAGACCCTTTCCTTCCCTCCCTCTGGCATGTCCATGGAATATGTATTTATGTTCTTTGGCTATTCTCTTCACTTTCTTTCATCCTGTTCACCCCCAAGCCTCCATGTCCCCTCTGACATTTATCAGTCTGTACCATGTATCCATGACTCTGGTTCTATTTTATTCATCAGTTTATTTTGTTCATTAGATTCCACACATAAGTGAGATCAAATGGTATTTATCTTTCTCTAATCCCAGTTTCAAACTTTTTAATGGTTACTGAATGAATACCTTCAGAATAAAAATCTAGGCTTCTTCATATGGAATATAAAGCCATTAATGATATGGTCTCTAGGATCCTGTATTTTTCTATTTTCTTCTTCCTTTTTATCTCTTTTGTAATCCATAGGAAATTATACTTCACTCCCATTATAGCGGTTGTTACTCTTCATCTTAAAATTGAATGTAGCATTTCAGATATGATATGATCAATACTAAGTAGACAACAATTGTAACTTCTTTACTAAGATTGTTGTTAATATCTCATTGGTATTGTCTCAATGTTTATTAAAGTAATAAACATTGATATAATACATTTTATTTGGTATAATACATTTTATTCAATGTATCTTTATATTAATAGCAATATCTAACCGAAAAGCTAAAGTACATATAGCCCAGTTTTAATTTTACTGTTATCTCAAATTATATTAAGTTATAGGCATACATTTATCTATGTATGTATCTATCTATCTATCTAAAAGGCTAATATGCAAAGTGTCCCTCGGGAGTTCGGGAGTTTGATCACTCACTAAGATGTGTGCTGACCACCAGGGGGTGGTGCGGAACAATGCAAGGCCCCAGCCAGCATTTGACTGCTAAGGAAGGGAGGCCCTGGTTGGCAGCCACAGCCAGGGAAGGAAGGCCCCAGCTGGCAGCCAGTAGGCCCTGATCAGCCCTGATCTCTGGTCAGGCCTAGTGACCTACCCATGCACGAATTTTATGCACTGGGCCTCTAGTTTGCTATGATCAGAATACCTATCAAATAGTGGCTTGATCCTTTCTCCCCACACCAGTGAAGATGAGTTTTATTTCAGTTCGGGAGTGTTAGTATTGATATTGACCAGTCACCCAGATGACTGGATGACATAGATTTCTTTCTATACAGTGTCATTTCATAGTTTGTATAATTAAGAAACATTCCTCTGAAACTGGCTGGATGGTTTGGAGGTAAAGCAGTTGTTTCTTTTCTTGTCAGTTTTCACCTCCTCAGCCCGAGGGGAGTCAGGATGTCCCATGTTATACTTAAGAGCCTGAGCACTTCAAACTTTTATTCTCCTGTTGGGTTTGAAAGGGGGACGTTATTAGCCCTGTCTTCATGTAGCAGGGGCTCTGAAAGTCTATTTGGATAACACTGAAGATTGGAGGAAATGTGACTCTGTCTGTGTGTTTTAAGCCCCTAAGGTAAGATCAGAAAGCGTCTGGGGCAGTGAGAGCCAAATAGTTGAAGTCATACATTAATTATGGTCATGAATCATTTTTATTTTTAAAGTCTTTACCATTTGACAAGGTTGTTTGCATAGTACCAGTGAGTTTTAGGCAGCATTTTCCCTCTTTTAAAGTAACAGGCTGTTTTGTTGATTTCTGTTCTAGGTTGATTGTGCCCATTTTTATTAGAACTATGCTAAGATTTTTGATTAAAATAGTTTGTTTCCCTACAATGAGTGGTCTTGAATTTGTGTGATCTTTGATTTTAATATATTATTTTTGAATTATAAATATAGAAAACTATCATGTTAATCTTTCAGTCCCCACTGATCACTAAAAATAATTAAACCTTGGGACTATGCTTTTACATTCAGGCATTAGTTGATGTTCAGGGCATTTTGAATGCCTCTTTTGTGCCATAGTCTGTGCTAAGTACTGGGAATGTGCAATACATGAAAAGAGATGTTTTCCCCTATCAGAAAGATCTAATAAGGAAATAGACAAGGAAATAAATAATTGCTGTTAAATGTGGTTCCATAGTCTTTGTTAGTGGTATTCTATACCTGATACATAGAACTCCAGAAGGAGTGCCTCTACCTGTCTGGAATAGTCTGGGAAGGCCTTTGAATAAGAGGTTATGCTTGAGCTGCCTCTTAATATACAGGAGTGTACTTATCTGTTAAAAGACAGGGATGTCTGACATGGTACATGTAAGGAGCTAGAACAGCTTACTCAAAGATACAGAAGCAAGAAATGGCATGATGTGTTTGGAGAACTGTCAGTACCTAGGCATTGCTGTAATGTATTGTGCAAAGTAAGGAATATCAGGAAAAGAAGCTGAAGTTTGCTGGGACCTCATCACAAAGAGCATTTCCTTGCTTATAAATTTCTTCAGAGACACCTTTGTAAGAGGCTACCAGGTGGACTGGTTAATAATGCGGATCTTGTAATCAAAGAAAACACATCATTTCAAGAGAATCATCAAAAGTGCTTTATTCAAAGTAATGCCCATAGCTATAGTTACACATTTCCCCCATCTTTCAGGGAACTTGTGGATACCGTCCCAATAGAACTTTTCTTGTTTTGAGGCAAGCCATTCAGAGACCCAGTTTTCCACTTCTTACGTTTTGAAGTGCTGCTCTAGAAAGCATGTGCCATGCATGGGACAGGTGGTACTATAAAGGAGCAAGGTCTGATGAATATGGCCGGTGGGTTAATACTTCCCAGGCAAGATCTTTTACCGTGTCTTTAACTGGTTTTGAAGTATGTGATGGTATGTTATCATGAAGCAAAATTACTTTGCCATGTCTTCGGGCACATTCTGGTCGTTTCACGATCAAAGTGTGGTTCAAATTGATTATTTGTTGTTGGCAGCAATCAGTATTAACTGTGTCACCTGGTTTTAGAAGCTCATAGTACACCACAACTTCGTGATCCCACCCAACGCAGAGCATTGTCTTCTTTCCAAAGCGATTTGGCCTTGCAGTCTATGTTGATGGTTGACCTGGATCAACCCATGATTTTGTGCATTTGGGATTCTCAAAATAAATTCACTTAAAAAAAAAAATATATATATATATTTTATTGATTTTTTTTTACAGAGAGGAAGGGAGAGGGAGAGAGAGTTAGAAACATCGATGAGAGAGAAACATCAATCAGCTGCCTCCTACACACACCCTGCTGGGGATGTGCCCGCAACCAAGGTACATGTCCTTGATCAGAATCAAACCTGGGACCCTTGAGTTCACAGGCCAACACTCTATCCACTGAGTCAAACCGGTTAGGGTAAAATAAATCCACTTTTCATCGCCAGTCACAATTTGATGCAAAAAGGACTTTCTTTCATGCCATTGAAGCAACATTTTACTGATGACTTTTTGGTTTTCCATTTGTCATTTGTTCAGTTGATATAGCACTGATTTTTCTATCTTTAAAATATTTCCCATTGCTTGTAAGTGATCAGAAATTGTTTGCTGAGCAACATTTAATCTTTCTGCAAGTTGTTTTTGTGTTTGACACACATTTTTATCCAATATGCTTGCAATTGTTGGTCTTCAAACTTTTTTGGTTGACCTGGACGTTTTTTGTCTTTCACATCGAAATGATCACTTCTAAGCATTTAAACCAGTGTTCACAAGTGTCTTGAGATGGAACATGTTCACCATAAGCTTCCTGAAATATACAATAACTTTTTCTTCAAAATAAAATAATGAATTAAAACTTCCCGCAAATGCTGTCTTTTTGGCACAAAATTTGACATTTTTAAGCATAAAAATATCTGTTAACACTTTCAGCAAATTTGACATATGAAGTTTTGAAGCTTGCTGTCAATACAACAAAATAGCATAGATATCAAATCGCATATATATCAACATATATGTAACTCCATCTTTTGAACAAAATCCTCATTATTAACTTGTACACCTGGTATTTCTATCAAGAGTGTACACATGCACCCACAGCAAGAGGCATAGGATGGCTTCTGTTAGATTCCTTAGGAGCTCTGAGGACACTGCAGAAAAACTCATCTCATGAGCAAACTAGCTATAATAAGAGTTCTTCCCTTTAAGATAACCTAAGAAATCCTTAATAACTGACAGGCAACTTTCAAAAGTGCAGAATATGCCATAAATATTTTTAGTTCATGGAATAATAATAATGATGATGATGATGTTGGCAGAGGTATTGGTGCCATCAAATTCCTAATAAAATTAATATCATATATAGGATAGTACTTAGGTTAGGATTATTGATCAGTTTTTTAAATGAGGTAAAATTTACATCCAGTGATAGAGTAGATCTTAAGTTTAAATTCCTTGTATACACATGTACCTCAATCAAGATACAGAATATTTTCCTCACCTGGCTTTTTTCACTCAACATAATGTTTTTGATATTCATTTATATTGTATCAGTGGTGTGTTCTTTTATTATTGAATAGAATTTCATTGTATGTGTGTTAATAATTCTCCTGTTTGATGGACATTTGGGTTATTTTCTATGAACAGTCTTATATAAACCTTCTGTGGGCATGTTTTTATATTTCTTGAGTAAATACTGAAGAGTAGAAATTCTGGGTCATAGTTTAGAAGTATGTTTAATTTTATAATAAATGGTTTTTCAAATGATAGAACTGCATACAAATTCCAATTGCTCCATATCTTTGCTCGCATTAGCTGTTGTCCTTTTAATTTTAAATATCCTAACAGCTGTGAAATGGTATTTCATTATGATTTTAATTTGTATTTCCATGATAACGAAGATGTTGAGCACCTTTTCTTATGCTTATTGGCCATTCTTCTATCTTCTTCTATAAAGAACTTTGTGGGGGTCTTTTTGCCCATTTTTAATTGTTTTTGTTGTTGTTTCTGGTGTGTAAGAGTTATTTAATTACTTCAGACAGACACAGCTTTCTGTCAAATTGATGTTTTGTAAATATTTTCTCCCAGTCTGTAGACTAATTTTACATTTTCTTAATGTCACCTTTAGATTTTTTATTTTATTTTGGTAAAGTTTAGTTTATCCATTAAAATTTTTATGGTTAGCGCTTTTTGTGCCTTTTCTAAGAAATATTTGCCTACCCCAAAGTTGTAAGAGATTTTCCTATGTATTCTTCTAGAAGTTTTATAATTTTAACTTTTATATTTACTGCGATCTTCTTGAATTAATTATTTGTGAGTATTGTGAGGTAGAGAATGAAATTCATTTTTCCCTATGTTTATCTGGTGTTCCAGCACCATTTATTTAAAAATTTTTATTTTCTCCATTCATTTGTATGGGTTCCTCTGTTTAAAATCAATTGGCCATATATGTATAGGTCTATTTGTATACTTTTTACTCTGTCCCATTGATTTTTTTTTTTAAATCTTTATGCCAGTACCATATTGTTTTGATTATCCTATATAATAAAAGTATAATATGCAAATCGATTGAATGGCAGAACAACCGGTCAATGGGGGTGGGGCCGGCAATTAGGTGTCTTGAGGCCAGCCATGGTGCATGCCAGTGGGCAGAGGGAGGGAATGGAGATGGGATGGGGCAGCAACCAGTGGTTGCAGGACAATGGGGGCTGGCACCATCCCCTGATCGCCCACCTGATCGCCTCCCGCAGGGGTGACAGCAGCAGCCAGAGGATGATTCAGGGCAGGGCCGCCCAGCACCGTCCCCAGATTGGCCTGCTGGGGTTGCCTCTCACAGAGGGAGGCCCATAGTGGCCATGGTGCAGCTGGGGGTGGGGCTGGCTGCTTGCTGCCCATGCTGTCCAGATCAGCCCTCCAGTCACCTCCCGCAGAGGGAGGCCAGACTGTGGCTTATTAGGCCCACTCCCTGGTCCCCTAAGTCATCAGTAGGACAACCCCTGAGGGCTCCCAGACTGTGAGAGGGGGCTGGCTGGGTTGAGGGACCCCCTCGCCCCCCCCTCAGTGCATGAATTTCGTGCACCAGGCCTCTAGTAGCTTTATAAAAAAGAAAGCCTTGAAGTCTGGCAGGTTTCAAGTTTGTTTTTATCTTTTCTAGATTCTTTGTTTTTCTGTGTAAATTATTCTGTCAGCTTCTTTTTAAAAAATAGATTTTTATTGATTTCAAAGATGAAGGGAGAGGGAGAGAGATAGAAACACCAATGATGAGAGAGAATCGTTGCTTGGCTGCCTTATGCATACCCCCATTGAGGATTGAGCCTGAAAACAGGGCATGTTCCCTGATCTGGAATCAGACTGGGACCCGCTGGTTTATAGGTTGACCTCAGCCACTGAGCCTTGCCAGCTGGGCTATCAGCTTCTTTATTTCCATCCCAAAAAAACACCTAGAGCCTTTTGGGATTGGGATTGTGATTGCAAAACTACTGACCCATATGTAGAAATATAACTATAGCTTTGTATATTTACCTTCTATCCTCTGACTTTTAGTTCTAGAAGTTGTTTTGTAGATTTCTAGTGATTTTCTACATGAAAATCATGTCATCTATAAATGAAGATAATTTGACCATTTTTAATATGCAAATGTGTAAGAAACACACACACACACACACTCTATTGGAAGACAGAGACCAAGAAAAACCCAAACCTGTAATTAAACCAAAAAAGAAAATAGCTCGGTATTTTTTAATGTTGCTTGTTTCAATGCGGCTGCTACTTTAAATCAGTCTTCTCTAATTGAGGTCATTAATTTTTTTATGGATACATGTAAGTAATATTCACCCTTGATAGCAGTGGTTTTCTCCTGGTAACCAGCAATCCACTTCACTTTTCTTGGGCCTCAGTTCTACATCTGTAAAATGGTAGATTTGGCCAGATAATTTTCCAAAGTCTCTTCCATGCTCTTGTGAGTTCTTCATTTTAGTTCTCAACATAACAAAGGCAGTCAGGCAGGGATGGAAAGGCTGATTTTAAAGCATATTGTATTTCATTATAAATATGCTAGAAAATTGTGAAACAATCAGTTTGGGTTTATTATTAATTCTGACTATCCTGGAAGAATTGTCCCCATTTTATTCCATTTACTGTATATCTGTGGTTCAGTGTTGAGAGCTTATAGTTAACTCACTTAAAATTTTCTACAACTTTTATTTCTAGGCTTCATAGAGCCCAGTGTGCAATTAAACAGACTCAGGTAACTGTTCAGAAAATTGGAAAAGAAATTGAAGAAAAATTAAGACTCACATCTACAAGCAATGACCTGGTAGGTTTTAAAAATGTATTTACCCGTTTAATATCTTGATTTCTACATATAATCATCATATTCTTCTTATAGTAATTTCCTTTCTCCCCCTCCCCCAAAAAACTTTAGGTAGTTTTTCTTTCTTTTTTTCCTTAATGGTTCACTGAGACTTCTATTGGCATTTAAATGCTGGAAATAAACTTTCACATCTGCTAATAATGTAACATACAAAGTGCCTGCCTTTTTCTGCTAGATGAAACTTTAGATTACATAGAAATACTTAGAAGATATTAAAAGCTATTTTATTAATGTCTTATGAATGTGAACTCTAGACATGAACTGTATAGTGATGGAAAAATAGCTGCCAGAAGAAAATAAAAACTTTAGACTTGCTTTAAAAGATGAATTTAAAATTATTTGGATTGAATTTAATAAGCTGGTTTGTAGACAGTGTTCTCTTTTGGGAAAGATTCTTTTAATGAGGCATTTCCAAAAAAATAGAAAATCCATTCCAAATAGACAGATTTAAGATGTTAGTATGATTATTGGTCTTTGTAGTGGAGAACAAAAATAATACTTTTGGAGTGAAGATTGTGTCTGTGTAAGTGGAATAGTGGTTATAACTAATATACTGAGGTTTTTTCAAAATGAAGCCACATGGCTATGGAGAGCTTTCGATGAAATTTGTACTTTGAATTATGATGCTTAAAAAAACATTTAAATTCTAAATGAAGTCCTAACTAAAATTTTGTAAGTTATTTGTTTGCACACTATCAACTTGGCAGAAGGCCTTATATCATACCCAAACAGAAATTTCATGTTTCCTTGAAGTTTTGTCCAAGATAATAATTTAATAGATGAGCCATAGAAATGCAGCAATGCAGTTAACTTACACAGACTTCTCTCTCATGGAATCTGAAATTAATGGATGAAAACATATTTAAACTATACAAATTTTCTGATTTTGATCTATAAATGACAGTTTCATGTAGTTCAGCCTAATATATAAAATGTCTAGTGCTGTACCTGGCACATACAAAACATGGTAGCTGCAATAACTACAGTAATAATACTTCACTTATTATTTATATGACTTTTCTTGCTTATGGAAAACCTTTTATTTTGGAGGGGCTGTTAAACCACCTCTTATTCAATAAAGGACCAGATTCCAGGCCACAAGTATATTGGAGGAGGAGGAAAAACTAATTTTAAAAGCTAATTTTAATCCTTTTTATATTGTACAAAATGCCACATTTTTAGAACCTTTGGGGAGAAATTGATAGGTTTTATTTTTCTTATTTTTCCTCTTCTAAGTCAAGACTGGGAAATTACTTATTTTATTAAATAACCGCAAATGCTTTGCCTCAGTAAGGAAAATGTATGTTTAATCCTATTTTTCTAAATATAAGTGGTGACATACAGAGCAAGGTGATAGAAAATATGAGTTAAAGAGGTCAGGTTCAGAGGTTCACAGTGTGTGTTTACACTGCCTAATCAACCTGGAAGGAAATCATTAGATTTGTTTGATCTGGAAGTGAACCTAGAAATCATTTAGTCCCCTTATTAGCCCCACTTAAAACCACACTCCTCTCAGTACATTCTGCCCTCTTCCTTGCTTTGTCTCCGTAGTTTTTATTATCCTTAACATGCCATATATCTTACATATGTATTTTGTTCGACTGTAAACTCTGTGAACGGAGAGAGTTTTGTCTTCCCCTCCACTCCCAGTATTCCCCAATGTCTAGGAAAGTGTTTGATACACAGTAGCTACCCAGTAAATATTTGTTGAATTTAAGAACGAATCTAGTGTAATCTCTTCTTATAAAAGGACAGGAAAAATGAGGCCTGAAGAAAGGAAGCAACTTTCCCATATCATTTGACAAGTAAAGACAGAAATTTTGGTTTACTAGTACTTGTCTCCTTGCAGGGAATAATTCCATGTACTTGTTAATGATCTACTTTAAGCTTTGCCTGTAGCAAATTAGACACTTTTAGTATTATCTCTTTTTTCTAGTTCCCTTTCCATATTGGCCCAATGAAAGCATACTCTATTCTAAGCATTTTCAATGTACAAGAATTAATTTTAATTTTAGCATAAGTAAAAATAGTCAGAAGACATATATGATGCTGAAAATAATCAGATTATTTCCAAGATCAACCCTGTTATAAGAAATTGGATTTAGCCGAAACCGGTTTGGCTCAGTGGTAGAGCGTTGGTCTGCGGACTGAAAGGTCCCAGGTTCGATTCTGGTCAAGGGCATGTACATTGGTTGCGGGCACATCCCCAGTAGGGGGTGTGCAAGAGGCAGCTGGTCGATGTTTCTCTCTCATCGATGTTTCTAACTATCTCTCTCCCTTCCTATCTGTAAAAAATCAATAAAACATATTTTAAAAAAAGAAGAAAAAAAAAGAAATTGGATTTATATTTGATGACTTTCAAAGATTTGTCATCTTCTCACATTATATCAATATCCAACATAATTTTTTGGCATTTAATTATGTTTCTCATGAAATTTCTGCAGTTGTCATCTGGAATTTTTGCTTATATGTTTTAGATTTTGTCATATGCCTTTCCTGTATCTGTTGTTTTGTCTTTGATTTTTGAATGTTAATTCAAGTTCACATTCCTGGGGAAAGCCCCTCTTGTTAATGATGAATTATTGTTTTTCTGTGTATGACTAAATTTAATTTGCTAAAAAATTTTAAAGGATTTTTGCATCTAGTATATTCATGAAGAATATTGGTCTGTGCTTTTGTTTTCTTGTAATCTTTTTGTCTGCTTTTGTTGTCAGGATAATCTTGGTCACACCAAGTAATTGGGAAGGATTCCCTCTTCTGTTTTCTGGAAGAATATGTATAGAATTGGAATAATTATTAAATGTTTGATAGAATTTAACAATGGAGCCATATGGGTCTGGAGTTTACTTCATGGATTTTGAACTAGGAATTCAGTTCTTTAATACTTGTAGGATTATTGAAATTATTTACTTTTTTGTTGTTGTTGTTGATCTTCACTCTAGGAAATTTTTTCCACATTGTTTTTCAGAGACAGAATGGAAGGGATGGAAAATGGGAAAGGGAGAGGGAGAGAAACATTGATGTGAAAGACATACATCTATTGGTTGTCTCCTGAACCCACCCTGATCAGGGAACTGAACCCATGACCCTTTGGTGCCCCAGTTGACGCTCCAGCCACTGAGCATACTCACCAGGGCATTACTTATTTCTTGAGTGATCTTTGGTGGTTTGTTTTTCAAGGATTTGTCCATTTCATTTAAGAGCTCAATTATTTTAATTTCAAATGGGTGTGTAGTTTTTTTTTTGAATGTTTGTTTGTTTTGTTTATAATTACACTAGAGGCCTGGTGCCTGACCTGCACTCTCTTGCAGTGCGAAGCCTCAGGGGATGTATGACTAACAGCTTAGCAGGCCTAAGCCATCAGTCAACATCCTTAGTGCTGCTCCAGAGGTGGGAGAGGCTCCCGCCACCCCCATTTCACCATTGCACTCGCCAGGTGTGAGCCTGCCTTCTGGCTGAGTGGCGCTACCCCCTGGGGGAGCACACTGACCACCAGGGGGCAGCTCTTGCATTGAGTGTCTGCCCTCTGGAGGTCAGTGCGTGTCATAGCCACCGGTCATTCTGCTGTTCAGTTGATTTGCATATTAGCCTTTTATTATATAAGATTGCTATAATGAGCATTTTTTAAATATCTTTATTGGTCACTCATGTCTCTTAAGAAGTGTAGGTTTAAATACTTTTATTTCTTTAGTAATACAAATATGTTTGCCCATTAAAAAATTAAGCTCTTTAGTTAGATTTACAGAAAACTTGCACAGAAAGTTTAGAGTTTCCATGTACCTTTCACCAGTTTCATTGGATAATGGTATTTAGAAACAAGATCTGAACACTGGATGTGCTTGTTGCTACTGGATTTGTAACTGCTGCCAGGCTCTCTCAGTGGACAGAGCCGATACATACAAGCATCTTTCTATATATATTAAAATAAACATGAGTTTATATGAATATATTAAACTCTAACACCACAGGGTTTCTTCTAGCCCTCCCCCCTCACTTTATTTGTAGCATCCTTTTCCGATAGTGAGAAACCTGGCTTTGATCTTTACAATCTTTTTACTTACTTTTTTCACTTCTGGTTTACATGTAGTTTCAGATTTCTCCCCCTCATTTGTAAATGGGATTTTTATCTTCTGTTAGGGTGAGAGAGGATGAGTTTTAGATTTATAGAATCATTACAAAGATAGTACAGAGAGTTATCTCATATACCCCACCCCTACCAGTTTCCCTGTTACTAACATCTTATACATAGAACATTTTTCACAATTAAAGAAGCTGTATTGAGAAGTTATCATTAACTAAAGTTCATCTTTTATTCAGGGTGGAGAGTGAGGAAGGGAGAATTTTTTTTTTTTCTGGATACAAGTCATTTTTTGGTATGTGTGTTATGAATATTTTCTTCCAGTCTGTAGCTTTCCCTTACGTATTTTTAATGATGTTTTTAAAAGAGCAAAAGTTTTAAGGTTGATGAGACCCACCAGTGTGTTTGTTTGTTTGTTTGTTTGTTTTATGTGCCTTGCCGGGTGGCTCAGTTGGTTGGAGCACCTTACACCAAAAAGGTTGAGAGTTTGGTCCTAATTGGGACGAGTATGGGAGGCAGCTGATTGATGTTGCTCTTTGACATGGATGTTTCTCTTCCTCTCTCTCTAAAATCAACAAACATATCTTTGAATGAGGATAAAACAAAATTTATTAACTGTGTTTTTTATAAGAAATCTTTGCCTAAACCAAAGTCATGTAAATTTTTTCCTGTGTATTACTCTAGAAGTTTTATAGTTTGGGGCTCTGCATTTATATCTCTGATCCATGTCAAGTTAGTCTTTCCCCATTTAACTGTTTTATAATATTTGTCTAAAATCAATTGATCATATATGAGTACTAGAGGCCCGGTGCATGATATTTGTGCACTGGGTGGGGCGGGGGGGTCCCCTTAGCCCAGGCTGTGCCCTTTCTCAGTCCCGGGACCCTCAGGGGATGTCCACCTGCTGGCGTAGGCCCGCTCCCCATGAGCCTAAGCAGGCAGACATCCCCCACTGCTGGAGAGGAAGGAGAGGCTCCTGCCACTGAGCTCACCAGCCACAACCCTACTTCTGGCTCAGCCGCACTCCCGCTGTGGGAGCAGACTGACCATTAGGAGGCAGCTCCTGCATTGAGTGTCTGCCCCCTGGTGATCAGTGTGCATCGTAGCAACCACTCGTTCTGCCATTTTATTATATAGGATATCAATTTCTGGATTGTCCATTTTGTCCCATTGAATTATATGTCTATCTTTCACAAACGCTATAGTCTTGCTATTTTAGATTCATTGTCGTAAAACCAAATAGAGCAAAATCTTTAACTTTGTACTTAGTTTTTAAAAATTCCGTTCAGTTTTCCAGGTTCTTTGTATTTCCAGTGAATTTGAGAATTAACTTAGTTTCTACAAAAAAAAAAAAAAAAATGCCTGCTAGAATTTTGATAAGGATTTATAGATCAATTTTTAGAGAATTGCATCCTAACTATCTAATTCTGTAATCCATGAACACAGCATATCCTCTTATTTAGATTTTTCTTTAATTCTCTAAATAATATGTTGTATCTTTCACTGTAGAGATTTTTGTGCATCTTTTGTTAGAGTTATTTCCAAGATTGGGAGTTTTTGGTGGGGCATGTTTACAAATGGGATTATTTTTGTTTCTCTTTTATTTTCTGCTGCTATATATTTTAATACAATTTATTAAACTTCATCTTGTAATCTTATATTAACTTTTTAGTTTTGATATTTATTTTGTAGATTTCTTGGAATTTTTTATGTAAACCATTGCACCTTTAAATTTGGATGGCTTTTTGTGCTTTATTATTTTTTTTTCTGTCTTATTTTAGTAGCCAAGACATATAGTTATAATGTTGAATAAACGTGATAAAAGTGGAAATACTTTCCTTGTTCCTGACTATAGGGAAAGCTATTTCATTCTTTTTCCATTAAATACATACAATGTTAATCATGTCCTTTATTGGGAAGTTCCCTCTTATTCCTAGTTTCTGAGGGTTTTTATTGTGAATGAATGTTGAATTTTGTCAAATGCCTTTTCTGCATTTATTGAAAAAGTTATTTTCTCCATGATTCTGTTATTATAGTGAACTACATTGATTTAATTTCACATTGCATTTCTTGAATGAATCTGAATCAATTGATATATAGTATACTTTTGTATCTTGCTGGGTTTGATATAGTAATAATTTGAGGGTTTTATGCCTATATTTATCAGGAATATTGGAATGCAGTATTTTAAATTACTTTATCAGATTGGAATTAGGATTGTAGTAGCCTGGTAAAATTATTGGGGCAGTGTTTCTTTTTCCTATCCATTTTTACTAGAAGCACAAGCCTTCTGGATTTTAAATGTTTTCTAGCACTCTGCTGAAATTTACTATCTTTGTATGCATTATGAGAATATTTTACTTATTCTTACTTAGCATCTTGAAATAGTGGCTTTAAAGTTTTTGTCTGATACTTTGAACATCTGGGTCATCCTAGGGTTGGCATATGTTTGTTGTCTTGTCCCTAAAGAGTAAGTCACATTTTCCTGGCTTATCTTATACTGGGTAATATTGCATAGTATCTGAGACATTGTGCATATAATCTCGTGGAATCTCTGGTTTTTGTTACTTTGCTGTGAAGAATATAGATGCTTTTATTTTAGCAGATAGTTAACTTGGTTAGGCTTAAGGTGCATTCAATATTGGCTCAGATTTTAGTTCACTACTTTTACACTTAAGCATAATAAACATGCATGTTTGCCTCGTGTGTTTGGGGTATAGGATTTATTCAAAGACAGATTGAATTTAAGCAGAATTTGGGTGTCTGTTCTTGGCTTTCTTCTTTCTGATTGCCTTGATTGCCTTATTTTTTTCTCTTGGTTCCTGTGACCAGAAAGATAGTTATACAGAAAATGGGACACTCAGCACGCATTGGCTGAGAGGTTGAGCATTGACCTATGAACCAGGAGGTGATGGTTTGATGCCAGTCAGGGCACATTCCTGGGTGGCGGCTCAGTCCCCAGTGTGGGGCAGGCAGGAGGCAGCGGATCAATGATTCTCTCTCATCATTGATGTTTCTTTAAAAAAAAATTTTTTTTTTTTTATTGATTTCAAAGAGGAAGGGAAAGTTAGAGAGAGAGAGAAACATCACTGATGAGAGAGAATCATTGATTGGCTGCCCCCTGTATGCCCGCTACTGGGAATCAAGCCTGCAACCCGAGCATGTGCCCTTGATGGGAATTGAACCTGGACCCTTCAGTCCACAGGCTGACACTCAAACCAGCTAGGGCTCATCATTTCTATCTCTCCCTCTCCCTTCCTCTCTGAAATCAATAAAAATATATATATTTTAAAAAGCCACAGAAAAGGGCAAATTCACACTGCATGTTGATTGCCTGCACCAGGTTCTGAGTCTCCTCTGAAATCTGCCTGCCTTTGATTCCCAAACTCTTAGGTGGTAGCTTTTTGTATTTTATCTACAGTTTATAGCTATTATTTATGGGAGGACCGTCTCTTAGAAGCAGAACTCTGGACATCTTGTTATGATACACTTATTGCTTTATCTTCCTAGCTGGACCCAAGTTCGAGTGCCAATGAATTTATGAAATTAATGAATTGCATTAAGTATCTAAGGACGTTTCCCCCGTTCTTGGTGGTTGAGTAGATGTAGGTGCAATAGAAACAACTTAAAAATGACCGAAGTAAATTTGTTGACTTATGGGACAACTGCCAACTTTTTTTCAGATTGTCAATTACTTTCAAATTTTTAGGAAAACTAATATAGATGATTATGCCCCAATTCACAAATCTTGTGTCTTCAAGACCTCTTTACATACTTAGAATTTGTAAAGACCTCGAAAACTTATATTTATTGATAATGTCTAGGTTAATAAAAGATCAATAATATTTCACATTTACTTCTGCAATCTATCTATTGTGATATCACAAATCTGGAACACTCCACTATATACAGTTAAAAGAAAATGAGAGTGAAAAAAGAGATAATGGCTTAGTATTATGAAAAATATTTTTGATGT
This sequence comes from Pipistrellus kuhlii, assembly GCF_014108245.1. NCBI lineage: Eukaryota > Metazoa > Chordata > Mammalia > Chiroptera > Vespertilionidae > Pipistrellus > Pipistrellus kuhlii. The sequence goes on from NW_023425595.1 coordinate 34,970,807, forward strand.
CAAAGACAATAAAACAGTCTTAGGAACCCTAATTGTTTTCTGGACCATGCTTGGAGAACTTTTCCCTGAGGCTTTTTATAATAGCTCAGAAGGGATCTATGAGAACAAAATTGTTTCCTTTAATATATCATTAGTCTGTCATTCTGAAATGAACTTTTAACCTTGCCCATCCTGTATCTGTGAAGACCCATATTAGGAATATGTGTGTTTGCAAAGAGATGAATTATCTGTGATTTTCCAGGTCAGTGTTGTATAAAAATATTAAAATCCAGTTAAAAGTGATTCATTGGAGATGCACATTTGAAATTAACTATAGATGGAGTAAACAGATAAATAGAACGCACAAACCCATTAGAAGATACTTATGGAACATTAAGCTATGTGAGCTCTTGCCTTAGATGCATTAGAAAGGATCAGAATCAGATCCCATCTGGTCAGGGTTTGTTTACTCATCAGAAATTAAAGCCAACAATCCTGGTTTTGAATGACTTGATATATTTTTGTAAATGGGCCAGTTTTTGCACATGGACCATAATACAAACACACTATACATATGCCTTCCAGTATTTAGATTAACTTGTACCCTCAGTTCTTTTATTTTAGAAAACATATCCTAATTGTGTGTGTATTCTGGAGTAGCAGAGCAGATTGGCATATCTCTGTGTTCTCTGAAAAGCTGTTTTTTTCTTTTCTTATATTTTCTCCCTGTTCAGGTAGAGTTCAGTTTATATATTTTGTAGGAAAAGTTAAGTTAAGGAAATTGAATACTTATCTCTTTGTGGAAAAAGATTGCTTCCTAAGAATTTACATATTTATTTCCTCAGTGATCTAAAAACACCTTAGGGCTTCCTGATCACATTATTGACAAGAAACAAATTGCTCCTTGATTCTCTTTTCTTTAATGATAAGCCATCTATTTGACTTTTGTCTGATTTTTACAGTAGGTTGGCAGAGTAAAATGGCTTTTGTCTCCAGTAGACCCAAGCTCTTAGAAAGCAGAAATCATTTCTTATTTATCTAAAAGCACGTAGTAGGCATTTCATTAAATGTTTGCTTTGTTCAGGAGACATTGATTAGGAACGTTTCATATTTCATAGAGTTTTCCTGTCAAATAGAATAATGATAATTGGAAATAAGCTTCTCTGCTTGTTTTCCTGGATTAAATGCTTTTTAACAGCTCATGCCATCTGTTTAGAATCAGTATTTCAGAGATGAGGAAGAAAGCATTTTGGGTGAGAAGTGATAACTATAAAGTACTTTATATACAACTGCCAAAAGTCATTTTCCATGCCCATTCCTTCCACAAGACCATACCATTACTCATCTTGCTGAGTGCCCATGATTCCTCATTGTATGTGAATCAAATAAAGATGCTGACTTTTAGTGTTCTCTACCAGCTTATCCCATGGCTTAGTAACCTATTCAGTTTATTTAATGAATGAACTTTCACTTTTATATTTTAATTGGTATATATTTTAGGACAGAGACAAGAGTTTATTAGGTACAGCCAAATTGCTATTTCGGTAAGATTTATGTTGTGGAAAATTAACACTATTGACAAACACCAGGAGAAAAAAATCACATTTATTTAAAATGCAGTACTTGCATATGAATGCAAATATATGTAAGCACATATATATATTCATTGTGGGGGCAGGATTTCAGATTTTATCTGGAGGTAAATTCTGACAAGGGAGTCTAGCAAAATCTAGATTAAAAGGAAGTCTGAATAAAATTCAAACCTTGGTTTTATAGGTTTAAGTGGGAAGTATTTTTATGGAAAGATAGTTAACAAACTTATTTAGCAAAATTAATTGTGTCTCTTGTAGATGTGTCCAAGATTTGTTTTATTAAATGAACATTCAGCAAAGTTGACTTTTTTGGAAGTATAGTTCCATAACTTTAAAAAAATTATTTAGAATAGTTTTAGGTTTACAGAAAAATTGTGCAGGAAGTACAGAAAATTTCCATGTCTCCTGTTCTCTCCCCTCTCCTCCAATTTCTTTGTTATTAATATCTTACATTAGACTGTTACATTTGTTACAATTGTTCAATCAATATTAAGGCAAGCAATCTCTTTGGTAATTTTTACACCAAACTTTTGGGTAGCTAGTTGGTTGATGAGTTCTTCAGCCTTCTTAAGATTCTACACTTTTCCACAGCTTGATCTATGCTTCTCAGTGTTGGGTTTTTATGTGTGTGTGTGTGTTTTTTGTGTGTGTGTGTGTGTGTGTGTTGTTGTTGTTGTTGTTTTTGTGTGTGCGTGTTTCTTTTTTAATTTATAACAGGAAGTTCAAACTTGTCATTGACTTCAAAATACTGAATAAATTCCTTCCATTGAGTTTCACTTGAGAACTGTTCACTATGAGATTCTTCTTCATTCTTCAGTTTACCTTTTTTGGAGCATTTTCTTTTTTCCTTCTGAATCTTGAAGTTTTCTGTTCAGAGTGTTTATTATGTAATTTTAAAATTTATTCCACATATGTAAATGGAAAGAAGTTTATGGTTCATCTGTAGGGAAATCTGAGATGGCTGTTTCTGTAATAGTCCCATTGACATCCAGCTGGTGTGCGTGCGTGCGTGCGTGTGTGTGTGTGTGTGTGTGTACAGTTGGAGTTACAGCTCTCCATTAGACCTCCACTGATATTACTGATATTTACCTGGCTGGGAGGAGTAGGAGTAGGAGTGCTTTGATTTCCCACATATGGCTTCCACTGATAGATATTAGAACATCTTGGTTCAGTTTGGGAAGGATGGAAATCTACTTTTTGTTTTTTTGGATTTGCCTGTCTGTATTTTTCATATCAGTGGAGTCTGTGGCATTTTTAAACTGGTGACTTTCACTTAGCATAATGTTTTCAATGTTGTTGCATATATCAGCACTTTATTTCTTTTTATTGCCAAATAATATTCCATTGCATGGATGTGCCATGTTTTATTTATCAGTGATGAACATTGTATTGTTTCCTCTATGGTGGTTATAGGTAATGCTGCTGTGAACATTCACATTCAGGTTTCTGTGTGGATATGTTTTCAGTTGTCTTGGGTGTACATACCTAGAAGTGGGACTGCTGTGTTTAACATTTTGAGAACTCCCACTTCTTTTCTGATATTCATTTTTGTCTTACTGTGTTTTGTTGTTAGGAAAGGGTTGTTAGGTATTTTGTAGCGTCTTTTAGGTTCTTAGAAAGAACTGACCCCAGACTTTAGATTTACTTATTCTCTTTTTCGTACACCTGTACTCTTTTCATTAAAATTATGGGTGCTTATAATTAAGTTATTGAATAGATAAATTAGATGAGTATTAAAGTGCTTTAAACCATTACTTATTTTGAAATATTATCAATGTATAATTATTCATAGCCATGATTTTTATATTAATAAATTTTTCTGTGCTTTTAATTATTTAGAAAAAAGAAAGTGAGTGCCTGCAATTAAATATTTTGGTGCTTCGAAATGAACTGGAAAGACAGAAGAAAGCTTTGGGACGGGAGATGGCAATACTACATAAGCAACAAATTGCATTACAGGACAAAGGTAAGTAAAAACACCTTGCAGATCGTCTTACCTCACATTTACACTTTCCTTTCTTCATAGGCTCAAATTGTCATCTTTGTATAAACACGCTGATATAACTTAAAAACTTTTTTGAAATATTTTGAAAAAGCTTTTTTTGAAGTATTTTGAAGATTCATACAGAAAAATATACAAATATATACACCCACTCTATATTTCCTGATGCTCCCTTCAATTCTGTATATCTCAGCCAGACTAACTGCCACTTTGACTTACTATACCAAACATTGATTTTGCCTAATTTTGAACTTTATACAAATAGAATCACATAATATGTACATTTTATGTACTGGATTTACTTCAACATTTGTTTGTAAAATTCATTTCTACCTGCATGTAATACAGTCTTAGTTTTTTCTTACTGTCGGTAGTATTCCATTCTATGAATATGAATTTATTCTTGCTTTTGGCATTTTAGCAATTTCTAGGTTAGGACTATTATAGATATTGTTTCCATGAATGTTATAGTTCATGTTTCTTAATGAAGGTTTTTTGGTTTGTTTTTGTTTTTGCATTTCTGTTGGATATAAACCTAGGATCAAGCTTTCTAAAGTGGTTGTGTCAGTTTATCTCCTTTTAGCCCAGCAGTGTATTGTCTTGTATCCTTGTCTCTTGTCCTATAGCCTTGTCAGCATCTGGGATCAGGCCTAAACAGGCAGTAGGACATCCCTCTCACAATTCAGGATTGCTGGCTCCCAACTGCTCCCCTTCCAGCCTGATTGCCCCTAACTGCCCTTCCCTACAGCCTGGTCACTCCTAACTGCCCTCCCCTGCAGGCTTGATTGCCCCCAACTGCCTTCCCTTGCTGGCCTGGTCCTTCCCAACTGCCCTCCCCTGTTCTCCATCTTGTGGCGGCCATCTTGTGTCCACATGGGGGTAGCCAACTTGTGTTTTGGAGTGATGGTCAATTTGCATATTACTCTTTTATTATATAAGATACCTTTATGTGAACTAATGTTCCATTTTATCAGTTTCTTTTTTTAACAAGGCTTTTTTTGTGAACAATTTAGGAAATACTTGCCTACTTTAATGTCACAAAGATCTTCCTCTGTGTCTTCTCTTAAGTGATTTACTATTGTACTTTTTACATGTATATCTGTAATACATAAGGAATTGATTTTTGTGTGTGTATGATGTAAGGTAAGAGTCAAGATTCATTTTTTTCATATAGTCACCACTTATTGAAAACCGTCTGTTCTCCATTGCATTGCAGTTTCACTTTTATCATAAATCAGGTGACCATGTACTGGCATGTCTAATACAGAACCCTCTGTTCTAGTGCATTGAACTATTTTCCTATTCTTTTGCCATTATCTCAGTGTTTTAATTTCTCTCAAGTTATAATTGATCTTGCTATCAAAATTATTCTGCTTAGTTGTTCTTCAAGATCACCTTCTTTATTCTTATCCTTTTGCATTTTTATATGAATGTCTGCACAGAAAAGAAAATCTTGCTTGGATTTTTCATAGGATTACGTTTAATATATTTACCAATCATTACATATGATTTACAATGAGTCTTCTAAAACCAGAATGCCTTTATTAGGTCTTCTTTGTAAAACACTGAAATTAACTTTGGTATATGGATGTTTCCCATGATTTATTGAATTTATTTGTTTTTTTGATGTTTTATGATTCTATTGTAAACATATTTAAATTTTATTTTCTACTTGTTGCTGATATTTAGAAATACAACTGATTTTTTCAGTGGTAATGATTTTTATTTCATATACAAAGAAAAAATTCCCCAAAACTCTTAGGGACAAATTAACAGTTGTTAATGTTAGGGTAATGGCCTTGCAGCTGCACCATTCGCTCTGGTTATTTATATATTTACATTGTAAGTCAATTGTATTTATAATTAAATCTAGTATTTAATGAATCTTGAGCCAAGTTAAAATATTTTAAAAGCAATTGAGTCCCTGATATTGATAACATAAAGGAGAAAAATGTATTTTTCACTTGCTTTTGCAACATTGATGTAGTGTGTTTACTAACCAGTAGTAAAATGGTTTGTTAATATGAATATTACTAATAACTTCTTAGTAAGACTGCTCTTTGGCATTCGGTGCTTATTTCGGCACTTGATTCTTAGCCTAAGAGCTCAATGAGGATACCAAGTCAGTAATACATGATATTTAATCTTTGCTACTGATTCTTCTGAATGACCATAAAGGAATTTTACACACATCTGTGCAGTAAGGATAGCAGCTCATAACAGTGCCATCGGGATTAATTTGTGTAAACATTTGGAAGAAGCCAGGTGCCTGATATGTATTTTATGTTTTTGTTTATAAAATTCATTTCAGCAGGATGATTTATTGGAAAAAGCAAAAGAGATAATTTTTATTCATGCTGCTGAGTGACCACATTACTCTGAGGGGCCTTGTTACTCCATACCCATAAGTTCCTCATTCCCATACCTCAAAGGCAGTGGTTCACAACTTGTGGTCTACAGCAACTTCCAGCTGGGTCATGAGCTGAACTTTTCGATATTAATGTTTATTAATGTATATATCTTCATTTCTGGCAGATATTAGTAGTTTAACTTATGGCATTTAATATAAAACAGATTTCCCTTCATTAGTGTCCCAAGCAGGATAACCTTTACATTAAATAATTATATGTTGGTTTACAGGATCTTTTGCCCTAACTTAACCCCCAAATCTTTGGGAAGCAACAGCACTTTATCTAAATTAGTTTGCTTGAAATTTGGTTTAGAAAATGGTAAGAAACATTGATCTTGAGGAAATGTGTTTAGTAAAACCTAAATACATTTTATAAATGTTGATAAAATTCAAGAACTGAGAATAATGTGCCTGGGGAGTGATATTAACTTTTCAAAATTAGAATTCCCTAATCTTTGTAGGAAGAAACTATTTTTAATGCAATTGGTTTCTTAATAGTAACAATTACATATGTAGTTCTTTATACTTAGAAAGTATTTATACAAAGATTACCATATTTGATCCTTAAAGCAGCCCTGAAAGCTAAGTGTGGCAAATATTGGTACTTTCATTGTATATATGAGATACTGAGATGGTAAGTGACTTGGCCAGCTACAGACAGACAGTTGGAAACCAAGTTGAGATGTAGATCCAGATTTTTGTCCCCAAATTCTGTGCTTTTCTCACTATTCCTTACTACTTAAAGCCTTGCTGAATACATGTATTTGAATTGTACATAAATCCTATGTAACTTTTATCAAGATACTGTAATATGCCAGATATTTCACTTATGGGATATCATTTTGTTCTTAAGACAGTCCTAGAGATCATAACTTTTACGCCTTTTTTCCTGGGGTAAAGAACTGGGATTCAGAGACATTTCCTACTGTCACACAAATAAATAGCAGGTCCAAATTCAGATTTAGATTTCTCTGATTCCAAAATTTATCTTATTTCTACTAAGCATAATATCATTATCCCTTTCTCTAGTATGTGTCAAGCAAATAAACTGACTAATGGTTTGCTAGTTTTCCATTTGGCCTGTGGACTAACAGATGGAGAACTTGGTTCTGTGTGTTCCTTTTTATTACAGGATGGGTGAAATAAGTTTCCCAATGATTTTTTTTTATTTGGTCATATCTTAATCAAGAGATTGGAATTAAAGATCTTTTCTCTCAGTCTGTCTTTAGATGAGTCATTTAACTTTTTTGGACTTATTTTTTTTTTTTTACAAACCGAACAAAATTTGGGAATAAATAGTCAAGATTTCTTATTGCTCTGAGATTCTACTTGTCTCAGGAGGATAGGGGCAAGAAAAGATGGGGATTTGTTCACCTTTTTTATGAATTGAGTTAGTTTTCAAAGTAAGATTCTCTGACCCAAGTATATCTATAAATGTCATTTGATTTGTTCACTGGAAAGCCATTTGATGGACCCACCTCTTGAAATTCTGTAAACTAGCTATATTCAACTCCTATTTTACAGATTCTTTAATTCATTTTGGTAAGCAAAATACATTGTTTTAGTGACATTATGTGTAAAATATATAAGATTTCATTGGCAGTTCTTGGCAATTCCAGTGTATGAAAAGTTAAATTTTTTATCACCAAAATGAGAAATGTTTTATATTACTTTCCCAGCAATTACAATTTTTTTTGTCATTTTATAATAAAGTTTGACAATTAAGGTGAACTATATATCTAGTTTGTTCTATTTAATTAGATTTTGACTTGGTCAACAACTTAGTCTGTTCTTTTAGTCTGCATCTCAAATAAAAGAAGACTCATATAGTATATTTAAGTCGGTACTTAGAGTTTCTGTCAAAGGTCCCCTAGATTGTTATTTGAAGTTGTAAAGATATTTTATTAAGTATTATGTAATAATTTTCTTCTTTTATCTCATAAAGTCATAAATTGAAAAATTACACCTCACAAATTTTATAATTCAAAATATATTTATTTGAAATGATGGTAACATTTAAATTTATTAGTCTCTGTGTGTGTTCTGATGTTTTTAGAGCCATTCGACAGAAATTCCTAAACAGACTTCCTTAAAAATTATTAATATCTGCCTTTCAAAAATTTTTGAACCCGGGGACAATTTTCTCCTGGAATTTATGCTATTAAAGATTCTTTACTTTCAGCTATTGGTATTGTATGCAGCTTGTGAAAGGCAGTAAAAGCCAGACAACTTGGTGGTTATGAGAATAAATATGGGTCTTAAGTAAACCTCAGATTTTCTTCTCAGAATGATGCACTTTTCATATATTTGTAATGATTTATTCCAGTAATGATTGATTGGATTGTAAGAAGCTTATAATTATTTATTCCAGTAATGACTTGATTGCATTGTAGGGAAGTCAGACTATCGTATTTTAATCTCCCCCCTTTGCAGTGCAAAGTATAAATGTGTAGAGATAAGCCAACTAACAAAATTTTACTTTGGTTTATTAACATTTTTCTCTTCTTACTCCCAAAACACATTAGAAATGGCATTTACCAAAAACACATTTATAATTAGATAGTTCAACAGAGGAGTAAAAGAGATCATTAGGCATGTAAAGGAAATGGGAAGAGCACTGAGTATGTGTGAATGTGCACATGTGCCTTCATCAGTTCTTTTATTGGTCATTTATGGGACACGTGCAAACAACCAGGCACTCTGTAAGATGTTAGACACAGAACAACAGGTGTGCTTTAATATATGTAGAAGGTGCTATGGAGACACAGAAGATGAGCATCTGAAAATCAGGATACCCAGTATAGGAAGTGATGTGGGCTAAGTCTAAAAGAGTAACCAGTAGATAACTAGCTAGGGGGGAGAAAGTAAGACAAGATTTCCCAGGTAGAAGGAACAGTTTATACAGTCATGGAAATAGATTAGAGAATTGCAGGTAATTCCAGTAAGGCTTCAACAAAGGACACATTTGAGTTAAGGTTCACAGGAGAGTCCAGAGAGGTAAAGAACGACCAAATTATAAAGGAAGTTTATGGTGGGAGGTTTGAAGATCTATACTAATAAAGAGCTAATATGCTAATTGTTGGGACACCATAACATGTAATGATCAGGTCATTAGCATATTAGCTGGCGCATAGCTCCAGAGATGGGGCGGAAGCAGGGAGGCACCCGGAGGAGGTGGGACCATGCAGTGACGGGGAGGACAGGGCTGAGAGCCCATAGCACCCCCCTCATCAGTCCTTCACCACCCACCGCTCACACTCTGAGTGCCTGTGGTCCACCTGCCAGGGGAAGGAGCACAGCGCAGCAGGCGGGAGGCTTCCATGCTCTCCTCTGGCACCAAGACATGTGGAGCAGCCATATTGCTCCAAAGATGGGGTGGAAGCAGGGAGGTACCCAGAGAAGGCGGGACCAGCGGAGGTGACTTGAGGGCCTGAGGGTGGGGCTTTGAAGGTGCCAGAGAAAGCCAGAGAGTGTGGGCGCTGGGCCAGGCATGCTGGAGCTCTGTGTGGACAGGTTCAGGTGTCCAGGCAGGGCTGCACGTGGATTGGTGGTGCTGTGTGATTTCATGCACTGGGCTTCTAGTGTTGAAATAACTTAGGCAAAATTTCAAAGACAAAAAATAGAACTGTCTTGACGATCACAATATAAAATGGAAATTAGATATATATTTTAGGAAGGTTTTTTTTTTGAGGAGTTGAGGATAGAGATTTAGAAAGTTATTATAGTAATCTATAATATAGTAATCTAACAATACATAATTAAAATATAAACAGATTGGAAATGTAAAGGGAGGAGGAAGCATATAGGTTCAAAAGATATTTAGATGGTAGACTCTACTGTTAATGACTTAGTAGATTTGAGGAGAGAGGAAGAGAGAGGGTTTGGGATAGTTTCTGATTTCTGGTTTGGACAACTCTTCACCAAGACAAATACTGGAGTAGAAGCAGATGTTGGGGTAAAGAGAGAAAAGGGAAGAGTCTTAGATACCTACTTAGTGGGTAAGATAGTCAATAAGAAGCCAACGGATAAACTAAATATCAGATTGTGGCAAGTACTAGGAACAAGCTGCAGTGATAGACTGTAACGTGGGAGACCATCTTTGCTGATATTACTCAAAAGGTTTGCTTGAGGAGCTCTGTCTTACAAAATAAGAATTTTTGGAGTACCAATTTAGGGAACCCAAGTAAAAAAGCTTGGGCATATGAAGGGCCTGAACTGTAGGACAGGAAAGGGGCCACTATACCTAGGACATAATTTGTTAGGAAGAAAGTGTATGAGATGGGTTGTGATGAGAAGGTATTTGACATATACCGTATTTTTCGGACCATAAGACGCTCCGGACCATAAGACGCACCAGTTTTTAGAGAAGGGAAATGAAGAAAAAAAGATTCTGAAACAAATAGTGTCCTAAAATATTTTATGTGCATTAAAACCCAACATCACAGTCATAAACACATGTAATCAACCCTGTAAAGTAAACAGCAGCATTTAGAACCATTTTAGAGCCGGGCAAGCACACAGAGACCACACAGAGCCGGGCAAGTAAAAAACCTTTTTTTTTAAAGTATAGGTGTAGGCTATATTTGGACCATAAGACGCAGGGACTTTTTCCCCCCACTTCTGGGGGAAAAAAAGTGTGTCTTATGGTCCGAAAAATACGGTAAATGAAGAGGATTGACTTTTTCTTTTTTTTAATCTTTATTGTTGAAAGTATTACATAAGTTCGTTCTTTCCCTCCGAGCCCCCCTCCACCCCCCCATTAATCTTCCATCCCACTCCTATCCGATAATTAACTTTTCCATTAAATAGGAAGAGAAGGCTAAGACAATGGCATAGGTGCAGGTGAGTTTACATATTAGGTAGTGAGTATGACTGTAAAAGAGTCCTCTTGTGTCAGGGTAGTATGAGGTAAGATGATTATGTATTGGATTTAGGGGAGGTTCAAGAAGTTGGGGTCATGTATGGAGTAGTCATCTCCAAGAGTGGGAAAGCAAACTCATGAGGAAATTGTAGAATTGCTGGACAGTGTGCCTGTTTGTGCTTTGTGGTTGTTTTAAAAGTAAAATAAGCCAAGCCAGTTACGTAATTTTCTTTGCCCACTTGGAGTTTCATGGGGGAAGGTTGCGATGCCATTATTGAATAAAAGTGAAATTATTCCCATTTTCTAGATGAGGAAAATGAAGTTCAGACGTATCTACAGTCCTTAAAGTAGCACAGGTAGAATTTTAGCCCAGATCTTTCTGATTTCCTCAGTTGATGGGCTTTTCAGTACAGTTCACGCCCTCCCATAGGCTCTGCCTATTGTATGTAAGCACTAAAATTAGCTCTGACCTTCATAGCTATCGAGCCAATTGTGTAAAGTTATGAAAAGTATCATTTGCTTCTCATAGCCTGTTATAAGGAAGTATATCAGTTCTTTAGGGAGAAAAAAGTCTTCTCTTGGCACCAAATTCTGAGAGGAATTTAGCATGCAGTTTCTTATGTGCTAGATATTAAATATCATAATGAAATACAGTCAATTGCAATTTTATAAAAGTTACAGAAAGAAATATCTATTAACCCTTGAGAAAGGCAACATCATAAATCATAGCAAAAAAAAAAAAAGGCATTTCTGCAGGGAGGGAAACTAAAATAGTTGAAGTATATTGCTTTTTGGTCATCTGACTTGCTATAGAAAACCCAGAAGAATGACAGTTTATTGGTTTTAACTATAATTTTTGACAGGGGCTGGCCATTGGCCAGTCTGAGACCAAACTCTCTGGTGAGAGAGAGGCTCAAGAGTCTGTGTTTTGTTTTATTGATGGGAGCGAAATTCATATTTGCTAGCTTTAGATTTACAGGCGACAGCATTGACGTTGGTTATTAAAATTGCCTGACTTGGGTTCTTGCTGAACAGAGGGGTCACCGTAGAGCGGAACATTGCTGTATGCAGGGACAAACATTTCAGAAAGCAGTTTTGGAACATCGTAAACAAATCATGTGCATTTGCTTTCCCTCCCCCTCAAGGGCCTATTGATAGGACAGTGCATAGAGTAAACCTATGGTGATGGTGAAAATAAAAGAAGGTGCCATCAGGATGGCAAAGATTTTGACACAGTTTCAAAGACACCAAGTAGACAGGATTGTGGATATGATGGACGAACTGGAATAGAGAGGAACTGCAGCCTGGAGCACAGATGGAAAATGCTGCTGTGGGGGTTTCTGGTAGAGCTCTGAGACCTCAGCTTGGAACTGAGGAGGAATGGTAGAGCTGCAATCAGGAAAGCTGGGCCTCCTGCCCCATTCTCTTTCCTCTAGGAATTTAGACTAACTTCCTATAACATTTGCTTCAGTTGCTTTCTAAACATAATGGATTGTTGACCTGGTTAGGTCCCATGGTATGAATGTTTGGCGTAGAAAGGTGGAGCAGAGCCTAATTCTGGACTTTTACGATCTACCCAGAGGGACAACATGAAAGGCAGCTCTACTTAGGGCTGAAGTGCCCTAAATTTATACAATCCCAAAGTCAAGTTCTCTTATTTGACAGTTGTAATGATTTAAAGTAAAGGTACTACCTTCTCTCAACATATGTACTCTGAAAGAAAGCCTAATTGTCAATAGGATCTGCCCGCTTACACTGAGCTGGCACTTAGGGGTAAAGCCTTTTATATAAACGAATCTTTATAGTGTCAAAGAAAACCTACACTAATTACATATGCTAAGCAATCTAATCATGTATTAATGGGTTTGAAGGAAAAAAATAATGGTCGTCACATATTTGAGGAAAACAGTATGCAGGAAATCAAATTGAACAAACAGAATAGCTGACCCAAAAGAAAACATAAAGAACAGAGAAGAGCTTTAAAAGCCTCAAATTAACATCCTCAGGTTTGATTTCCAGCTTCTGCATAGGACGTAGAAAGATTGGAGGAGCTTCCCTTCCACCCTAACAACAAGAGAACACTAACTGATGTACAGAATTGCTATCAGAGAATCAAGATTGCTGGGTAACCAAGTTACCTGGTATGTTAGTAAAGACCAGCATCTCCAAGGAGAGGCAGATGTGAGGACGGATTCACCACTGGTAGAGCTTGGGAGGAAGTTGGGGCCACCATATAAAAGGTAAAATAATTCAGCTACCGTTCTTAACAAATTGCCAATCACCATTGTGAGCTGCTATAATCCTATAGCAGATATAAGGCAATTCACACCTGCTCCCAGTTTATTCTGCATGGACCTAACCCAGATGTTCACAAGAAAGGTTGGAGGCAGGGCAGAGAATCGTGGAAAATCTCCCTTGGTGGTGTAGATCTAGAGGAGGGAAGTGGATGTTGCAACATCCCAGCTAGGGTAGAAAGCACAAAATAACAAGCTACAGTAGTTAACCACTTGAGGAGAGGCAAGAGCATGGTAAGCACCTTTACTTATGTACAAGGAATACCTAAATCTGAGGATAGAACAGCATTGTTGGAAAAAAAAAAAAAAAAAAAAAAAAAAAAGCCTACAGCACAATAATCCCCTCCACCACCATCATCCTCAAAAGAAAAATTAGAGGAAATTTGAAGGTTGTGATACACTGAAGGTAACCATGGCAGCAACAAAACCCAAATATAGCTCGGAACCAGACTTATATTGACTTAACCCCCAAATTAAAAGTAGAAGAAGCATACCCTTTTTTTTATTGCTCTGCAATTGGTGTTCAGGATTCAATCAAAGGTTTTGAGACAAGAAAAACAAAACAAAAAACCCATCACCCACCACCACCATCACCACTAACAAAATGTCAAGAGAAGAAATTAACAGAAAGAGACTCAGAAATGACTCAGATGTTGGTACTATCAGAGAGGGAATTTAAAATGACTAAGATTAATGTGCTTCAGGCTTTTGTGGAAAGGTGGATAGCATATACAAACATATGGTAAGTTTCAGCTGAGAGGTGGAAACTATAAGAAACAGTCTAATGGACATGCTATAAATAAAAATACACAGTACCAGAGGTAAAGAATGCTTTTGACAGACTCATTAGTAGATGATACAACTGAGGAAAGAACCACTGAACTTGAAGATAGGTCATCGAAATTACCCTAACTGAAGCTCAAAGAGACTCCTTCAGATACAACTAAGATAATTCATTATCAGCACTCCTACACTCCAAGAAATGTTAAAGGAATATGATACCAAATACATGGCTCTACATAAAACTTGGAGATTATAAAGGCTTTTCCCCCCTGATTTTTCATTGCTCTAAAAAACAATTGTTTTTTAAAAAAATGTATAATTAACAACGTTTTAGGGTTTATAACATGCATAAAGTAAGATGTATGAAGAATTTGAACAGTGGGGAAGGTAAGAATTAGGTGTACTCTTTTGGGTTTTTACACTATTTGAATGGCATAATATTATTTGAAGGTAGACTTTACTAATTAAAATTTTATGTTGTAAACTCTGGGACAACTACAAAAACAAACAAACAAACAAAACACACACAAAACCTCAATCCAAAAGCATAAAAAAATCAGGATAACGGAACAAATAGAAAATAACTTGTAAAATGGTAGACTTTAAACATATCAGTGATTATATTAAGTGTAAATGGTCTAAATACTGCAATTAAAAATTAGAGATTGTTTAGATTTTATATATTTTTTAAAAAAGGCCTAAATAAAGGCTATTTGCAAGAAAACCACTTTTACTTTATTTTTTTAAATATATAGACATAGATTAAAGGTAAAAAATGGAAAAAGTATGCCATGCAAATACTAATCAAAAGAAGACTGGAGTGGCTATATATATAGAGTGAGGCAAAAGTAATTTCACAGTTGTATGTGAAACAGTTTATTTTTAAAAAAATGTATTTTTATTGATTTCAGAGAGTAAGGGAGAAGAGGAAAGAGATAAAACATCAATTATGAGAGAGAATCACTCTGATTGCTGCCTTCCACCTTTGCTTTGGTCCTGCTGCCCTCCTGAAGCTCTCTCCATGCTCTGGCAGCCGCCATCTTTTTCATGTCAATTTGTATATTTCCTTCTTATTGGCTATGGGCACCGTCATATTTGTTGCAGAGTGACAGTCAATTTGCATATTCTGTCTTTATTAGATAAGATAATCAACTAGGGAGCATAAGCCTGCTTAACCAGGAAGCTACTGCTTCACAAATCCCAGGGGATTGCAGCATTGCCTTACAACCTATATAGGGAGAAAGAACTGACTTTTCAATCTCCCAGGTCCACTGGCTCAGACAATGGGGGAAAGTGTTTCTATGAGGCATGAGGAGCCACGATGACAACCATAGAGGCCTGTTTGTCTGGCTTGGGAAAAGGATTGCATTGGATAAGGAACACAGAACCCCAGAAGATTTAGGAAATAGATTGGTTAGGGGGTGGATCCATCAGAAGTATATGAAAGCTTGGAAAGTTGATTGGTTAACTTGAAGAAAAGTCTGGGCTTTCCCAAACCCAACTATATATATAATATGATATATATATATATATATATATATATATATATATATATATATATATATGCCTAAGCAACCAAACAATGGGTCGCTATGATGCGCACTGACCACCAGTGGCAGATGTTCAATGCAGGAGCTGCCCCTAGTGGTCAATGCACTCCCACAGTGGGAGCACTGCTCAGTGACCAACCTATCCCAGTGGCCCACCAGCTGGGCAGCAGCCACTCCCTCCCTCAGTAGTCCTGTAGATCCAATCTTCGGAGGATGGCAAGGCACTCACAGACTGGTGCCCCAGGCACAATCTGCAGCTGCTTCCCCTCCCTAGACACCCCGCAAGGAAGAAATGATATCAAGGCTCCAGACAAGGGGCTCGAACATCTGTGGGATGGATCCAGATCCCAGGCCAGCTAGGGTGTCCCACCCCCACCTGAAGGGCCCATCATGTCCCACCCCCCCCCACCCCCCAGTTGGGCACCAGAAGCAATCCCCACTGCAGCGGCCTGAGCCTCTCCAGATATGGACTAGCTGGGCACAAGCCTGAGGCAGGCGCAGCGGGGCTGGGATGAGCAGGAGTGGCAGGCAGCATTAGACTGAGGATTTCTGCGTGCCCCAGGCCTCTAGTGATAATGTAATCACAACTTAACAAAGAAGCTTTCTCTCTGGTAAAAGGCTTGCCAGGTTTGTTCACACACTGTCTCTGTAGCAGCTGTGTGGCCCCAGCAGCTTTGTGGCCCCAGCAGCTGTGTGGACTTGAAGCAGTCTCCAAGCCCAGCCTGGGTGCTGGACACAGCAGCACCAGCCGACCATAGCACAGCCAGGAACTGGACTAAACTTTGACATGGCACACAGTCTCTAGACATTGGCCCTATTTCTGGGCTTAATGAAAACAAAATTGGATTTTTTCCAAGGTGGGGACGGATGGAGAAGAGACATTGGAAACCTGAACAACCTTCTGTCTCCACCCAAATAAATCTCGTCATGCCACAGTTCCCACTGCATGGGTCTCTCAGAATGCTATTCTTGTGATCCCGGGAAAGAGCCCCATTTCCACCGGCAGCACTAGTTTTAGGACACAACGCCAATCGTAATATTCAGGATGGTGATACATAACCTGAACAACATCTAAAGTGATTGAGCACATCCTTGCCTCAGAATTATTACTCTTCATAATGTGACTTTCGGAATTTGAGTTATTTTTTGAGATATCTTAAATACTTAGCTCTTCTCTGTACGAGCCTAGCTAAACTCAGTTTTGTCCCAGAGTCCACTAATAACCAATGAGGTGTGTTGCCATTTGATAGAAAATTGAGCCTGATATGTTTTGGAGAGATGGTACCAGTGTGCATTCTAAAGCCTATGGAAAACCATAGCTTTGCAGGTGACCCCGCTCTGGGTTTGGATCAACGCTTTTATTTTTTATTTGGAAATCATCTTAAACTTACAGAGAAATTATAAGAATAAGAAGAGTACAGAGACCACCTATATTCTTCATCCTGATTTACCTTTTGTCAATATTTTACCCTGTGTGTTAGCTGGCTAATATATTCTTTTTTAAAAAAAAATATATTTTGTTGATTTTTTACAGAGAGGAAGAGAGAGGGATAGAGAGCTAGAAATGTCTATGAGAAACATCGACCAGCTGCCTCTTGCACACCCCCTACGGGGGATGTGCCTGCAACCAATGTACATGCCCTTGACCGGAATCGAACCTGGGACCTTTCAGTCCTCAGACCGATGCTCTATCCACTGAGCCAAACTGGTTTCGGCTGGCTAATATATTCTTAAATTTAAATTTTCCTTCACTCTGCAAGTCTCCATGTCTCTCATCCCCCTCCCCCCTGCCCTTTTGGTCATGTAATAGGTTCTGGAGAGTCTTCAAAACTGAGGAGGGTATATACATTTGCTTCTTGAAGTCTGTATCTGTCTTGTCCCTATTTGTGGTTTCACCAGCAATATTAGAGTTGAGGCAGCCTAATTTATCTATGAAGAATAATATTGCAAATTTCCGTAGTGGTAGGAGAATTTGTGTGCATTCTGATAGAAAGTGCATGGTGTGGAGGGTGGAAGTTGTTAACTTAAATGTTTTCTGAAATCATTGAGGTTGAAGATTTGGGGTGGAATTATATTGGCGCTAAAGAAGATAGGCGGTGTTCCTTGATTAAGTTCTATTTTGGAAGCAGAGCTACCAACTTACTATCACTTAACTGTTGAGGAAGAAAAATAAGGTGCTTAGAGATGTTGATAAAATTCCCTACATTGGTCAATTGAGTACTACTTTGGTCAGTTAATCTACTTCTTGTTCCTCCCTATAGGAGATGTGCAAAAGAGTATAGGGCATCCTTTCCTGTTGGGTCAGAGTTCACGAAACTAAATTCCTCTGTAAAATCTACAACTTAATGTTATCAGGATCTAAGACTTTTTCTGTGCTTCAGGACTGCTGGAATTATCAGGCAGGCCTGGATTGTCAAGAATGTAAGACCCTCATTTTCTTAGAGTAGGAAGATGTAAAAGGATTTTGTGATCACATAAATATAAATGGAAGTTCCAAAAATTGATGTAAATTCAAAAAATAGGACCTAAACACATATTAATCATTGCAGTGCTATGGCAAGCACTTAAAGAAAATTAAATGTTCTGTATTAGGATTAAGGCATGGGGTATCAGTTAGAATGTGGAATATTCATATAATTTATACCCCTGGAGTTGAATTTTATACAGCCATTGAACATCACAAATCAGATTATCTGTAAACATATAAAAATGCTTGTGACATAATATGGAAAAATCAGAATATACATTTTCTGTGCATGTGATTGTAGCTAAAACTGCATATCCTTATGAATAATATGGTAGTAATAACATATAGTAATGTTATATAGCATTTTTGGTAGAACAGAAATTAACTATTAAGAAATGAACTTTATATTTTAGAGCAGTTTTAGGTTCGTAGCAAAATTGAGCAAAAGGGACAGAGAATTCTCATATGCCCCCACACGTGCACAGCCTCCCCCATTGTTGACATTCCCCACCACAGTGGTCTGTTTGTTACAACTGATGAACCTTTAGAATCATCAACACCCAGAGCTCGTAGCCACTTAAAAAAAAAAAAAAAAAAAAAGAAGTTGTTTGAACTTTGAAATCCCACCAGGGTTTATTGGTCAGCAATCCAGAAATCTGTGTGAGTGGATCTTAGATGCTTACTCTCTGACAGCTGCCAGAGGCTGGACGTTTATAAAAATTAAACCAATAGGGAAACTTATTCCAGTTAATCCCCTCCAGAAGACCTCTATACCCAACCTATTTTGTTGGTCTTTTAACTCTATTTCCCTCTCACAGCTGTGCCTGGGCTGTGCCGGTTTGGTTGTGAGGGAGAATCTCTCTGTGCACTGTTACATGTGGACTTGTCTTCTTCCATCTCCTTCCAGGCAGTACATTTTCAACTGAGCACCTCAAGCTTCAACACCAGAAGGAATCCCTCAATGAGCTGAGGAAAGAGTGCACTGCAAAAAGGTAAATGAAACTCAGAATAATTGTTGTGAGTGTCAAGTTTTTACTTTGAGGATAGGGTTTGGAAAAGTACGATTCTTTAAAAGTTGCTGCTATTAATTTGTATTCCAAACACCTCAGGCCATATTTATTTATTCAACAAATATATATTAAGCACTTACTATGTGTTATACGGGTCATATACTGTAATAGAGGCATTTATTAAAGCTCCTAGTACATACTCATAATCAGAAATGAGAACTGTTTAGTTTTCAAGGTCATAGCACCATGACTTGATGTCTGAATCTTCTTCTCTTTCTATCTTCAACATGTAGTAGAGTTGATAGTTTTTTATTCAGTAATTTCTTTAGATTTACTCCTGTTTAATGTTATTAGCTCATTTTGATTACCTCAACAGCTTCTAGATGATCTTTCTAACATCATTCTCTCCATCTTTCCATTTTATCCTCTACGTTATCAGACCTCTCCTCTATTTTTACCAGATATTTTTTCTTTTTTTAAGAGCTATGGTGATTGTTTTGCTTAACTTTCAAATAACCTTCAGTAAGTTGGTGCTATACTATAGCTACCCTGTTTCCCTGAAAATAAGACAGTGTCTTATATTAATTTTTGCTCCCAAAGATGCGCTAGGTTTATTTTCAGGGGATGTCTTATTTTTCCACGAAGAAGAATACGGTACACATTTATTGTTAAATGAAAATAAAGGAAATTTATTACCTGTATACGGTACGGTAATTGTCAACACAAACCAGACAAACTGTGAATCCTACAGTATCAAGAATTTACTCATTTATTCAATGACAATCATGTCATCATCTTCTGGAACATCATCATAACAATCCAATTCCTGAATTTCCTGGTGAATTTCTTGTGACTCCATTTCTTTCAGAATCAGTGGACCAAATCTCTCATGTTTAGCCTAGGGGGGGCTTATTTTCAGGGGGATGCCTTATATTTCACTCAAAAGGAAACCTGTAAGAAGGTCTTATTTTTGGAGGATGTCTTATTTTCGGGGAAACACGGTAATTTCAGTCACTCCACAATGTTCACTTAACAAATGCTAATGTTTCTCTCTCTCTCTCTCTCTCTCTCTCTCTCTCTCTCTCTCTCTCTCTCTCTCTCTTTTTTTTTCCAGCGCATGCTTAATTTATTGCCTCCTATTCTTTTGCTCATCCTTATTCTTTTCTTTTTTTCAGGAGAGTAATTTTATCCTACATTTTTCTTTAAAAAACCTTAGCAATTGAGGACTCAAGAAAGTTAGACCTAGAAAGAACCTTGGATTTCATCTAGTCCTAGTCCAGTGGTCGGCAAACTGCGGCTCGAGAGCCACATACGGCTCTCGAGCCGTAGTTTGCTGCTCTGTTGACTAATGAGTTTGCCGACCACTGACTTAGACTCTTGATTCCAATAATTATAGGCTGTTGTTGTTTCTTGTAATTAAGCCCCTATTCCTCTCAATTAGCAGATAAGAAAATAAGGCTCTTGGAAGTTACTCTTTGTCCAACTCACTAGGAAAGCAGAATTCGATCCTCTATGTCTTCAGTGCTGTTTGCATTATACAACTACGTTTACATTTCATTTTGACCGTCAGCTTCTCCTACATGATTTTCCCCCTTACATTTTAATACAGTTGAGCAGATATCTGTACTGTAGGTGTTTCACCTGTTGTTTATGTTTCTTAAGCAGTAAAGGAAGAGCTGTATCATCTCGAGCCACAGTTTTTCCTTGTTTGTTCTTTTTCTTAAATTATTTTCCTAACATGGCAGTGTTTTTTTTGTTTTGTTTTGTTTTGTTTTTAATGTAGTTGTAACATGTAGTTGCAAGTGAAAAATAAAAATTTTTTTTTGAGGAACTACTAGATAGATAGGCCGTGAAATCATATTAAATGAGATGGTGGTTGCCTTATGGGTCCTCTTTAAACATTGTTTCCTTGTTTATAAAATGGATATAATAATATCAACCTAATAGCGTTGTTATAATAATTAAACAAAGCCATTTGTAAAGCCCCTAGCATATAGTAGTAGGTGCTTGGTCAGTGATGATTTATACCCTTTACATCCCTTAAAGGGTATACATACATATTAGGCCTCAGTATGTATAGAGTTGGCTTGATTGATAGTATTGAGAGATAGGTTAGGATGTATGTTAGATATTATTCTTGTCTCTACTGCTAAGTTTCTGTGGCCTTGTATAGACAGTGCAATATTTTTCTGTGGAAATGTTTGAAAGCATGTAAGAATATATATATATTTTTTTTAACAAATGTGCTTTTTCTCCTCTCTTTAGAGAACTTTTTCTGAAGACTAACGCCCAGTTGACAATTCGTTGCAGGCAGTTATTATCTGAGCTTTCCTACATTTACCCAATTGATTTGGTAAGTTTCAAATTCTCTGAAAAAACGTTTTGTTTTGTTTTAAAAAATGGTTTTTATTTGAAATTTCCTCTCAATGAAAAAACCCATTGCTCTAGTCTTAGTCATATGCTCTGTCATGATTTCACTCCAGAGCTAATATCTACTTTAAAAATAGATTTAGATTTGGTTGGCATTAAGTTCCACCATTAATTTTTCATACCAATTTGTTGGACGGATGTGCTCATCTCCGTCTGAAAGAATACCAAAATCTTTAGGATCCTTTTCACTCAAACCCATTATCAGCTACTACCATTTCTTTTTCTTAAATATATTTTTTACTGATTTTTAGAGATAGGAAGGGAGAGGGATAGAAATATAGAAACATTGATGAGAGAGAAACATCGATTGGCTGTCTCCTGCACACCTCCTACTGGACGTCAAGCCCCCAATGGGTATATGTCCTGACCAGGAATTGAACCAGTGACCTCTAGGTTCATGAATCGATACTCAACCACTACACTGCACTGGTCAGGCTCAACTACCACCATTTCTGACACATACATGCACATACAGTACATGTGTTCTCCTTAAAAAATATAATTATTAGTTAATTTATATTTATTAGTATTACTTCAGCTATTCCTGTCAGACTGTTAAGTTTTTTTAATCTAGGTTCTTGGAGTAAATGCAGAAAGTAAGACTTTATTAAAACTGACTAGATTCTTTTTAGAGAACCAAATCTGCTAAATTTGATGTGTTTTTTGAATGAAGACTAATTTTTCATTTAAAAGACTAATATTTTGAGAGGAAAGTTAATAGGATTTTAGGTTGCTCATAAATCTTATTAATTCTATTTAAGATTTTTCAATTATTGCTATGAATTGGGCAAAGGATATTTTTATGATAAAATTTTATATGGCTTTTTGCTTAGACCTACTATTTTAAATGTTTATATTAAAGAAAATTTCAAGTATATAAATATATAGGGGTATAATGAATCATCATATACTAATCACCCAACTTCAACAATTATGATAGTATTTTAAGTCAAGGACAATATTGTCTTTGAATTAACACTAACCTGTTGAATTTTTAAAGATTTGATTTAGAGTTACTTTGCTTTATACATAAAAACAGTTAATTTAATTCTTTGGTTATATTCACAGAATGAGCATAAGGATTATTTTGTATGTGGTGTCAAATTGCCCAATTCTGAGGACTTCCAAGGTATTTTATTTATTTTACTTCTAAGTATTTGCTGTATATAGTATATGAGTATGTTGCAGGGAAAAATAGAAATATCTTAAAATACTGTTGCCTAGCCTTTCACCAGAAGGGTCTTGGATCTTTTATCCCCTCCCAATTGTGAGGATATAGAGTCAGTTTCCCTGATAGACTTAAAAGGCTAATCACTAATTATGGGGGTAAAATAGTTGCATATTATATTTGAAACTTAAAAGAAAATATTTTTTAAAGGGCTTTAAGGAAATTAGACAATGGGGTACGTAAGAATACCTACAACCTCCCTATTCTTTTGCTTTGATTTTCATGACAAATTTATATGTGGTTGGGAGCAGAGAGAATAACAAACATTAATTTGTTGTTATTTAGAAAATCTATTTCTGCTGATGTGAAATGTATTTGGAATTTTTTTTTTTTTTTTTTTTACTTTCCCACTATGACAGATTTAAGTTGTTCTGTCATTTCTGCTCTCTTTTAATTAAAAAAATTATATTAAAGATAATATATACTATGATTCATAGTAATTGCTGATTTTAAAATATTTAATTTTTCTATTCTCTTTATCAGTATGCCAAAGAAAATAACTTATTATATTTAGCAATAAAATATTTTTTATTGTTAGCAAAGTACACAGTGCTTTAGGCCTGTTAAATAGCTTTATAGATTATTTTCAAAGCTAGCATATTATCTATTTGGGAAGAAGTTATTAAATATAGAGCATTATCAGTTTTGGTTGGGATGTCCTTCCATTTCCCTGTAAAAGAAATATTGTTATTTATGGTCCTTTAACATTTAAGACCATTTTGATTTATTACCTCTACTAGTGGCCCAGTGCACGAAATTTGTGCATGGAGTAGGGGGGATGTTCCTTAGCCCCGCCCACACCCTCTCCAATCTGGGACCCCTTGAAGGATGTCCTACTGCCAGTTTACAGGGACTGGGCCTAAACTGGCAGTCAGACATCCCTCTCACAATCCGGGACTGCTGGCTCCAGCCACTCACCTGCCTTCCTGCCTGCCTGATTGCCCTTAACTACTCTGCCTGTCAGCCTGCTTGCCCCCTAGTGCACCCCTCCCGCCAGCCTGATTACCCCCAACTGCCCCCACCAGCGCTGATCTGCTCACTCCCAACTTCCCTCCCCACTGGCCTGCTCACTCCCACCTGCCCCCCTACTGGCTTTCTCACTCCAAACTGCCCCCTTTCCCCACTGTCCTGATCACCTCCAACTGACCCCCACTGATGGCCTGCTCAACCCCAACTGGCCCTCCTGCAGGTCTGCTTACCCCCAATGGTCCCTGCCATCCCATCCTGGCCTGATTACCCCCCAATGACCCAAGGTCCCAGCCCCTCCTTTTTTTTCTTTTTCTTTTCTTTTTTCCAGTGCCTCCTTGAGCGGGGAGGCCAGGGCTGGCTGGAAACAAGTATCTAGAATTTATCTTCTATAATTGGAACTTTGTAGCCTTGAGCAGAGGCCAAGAAGCTTGGCTTCCTCCATTGCTGAAAGCAACCCAAGCCTCCTGCTCTCTCCAGCTCCATGGCTGCTGCCATTTTTGTTGGGATTTATTTATCTTCTATAATTGAAAGTTTGTAGCCTTAAGTGGAGGCTAGGGCTGGCCAGGGCAGATGGGAAGCTTGGCTTCCTCCATTGCCGAGGCAACCCAAGCCTCCTGCTTGCTCCAGCTACATGACCAACCACTATCTTGTTTGGTTAATTTGCATACTTGCTCCTGATTGGTTGGTGGGTGTGGCTTGTGTGTGTAGTGGAGGGACAGCTAATTTGTGTATTTCTCTTTTATTAGTGTAGATTGGCCTTTACAACAAGTAGTTGGGACCTGATAAAAGAAGAGAGATAAGACAGGAATGGAAAAACCTGTATTCAATCCTTGGTCACTTTCTATTATAGAAACCATGTAATTTGGAGCAAGTCATCTAAGCTTTGAGTTGACTTCCTAATTGATAGTATGAACATATTAATTCATATTGGGAAGATTATATCTATAAAAGCATAATATTTTGCCTTATCTTTAATCCTTACAAAAACAAACATAAAAAACCCATAAGGAAGGTGGTATAGTCTTATGTGTAATAGTCTTACAATGTGTAAGTGATTTTCCAGAGACCACAAAGCTAGATAATAATCTAACTGGGATTTGCCTGGTCTTCATTGTTCAGTGTTCCTTCCAATTTCTGTAAGTCATACAAGTGTGCTTTCGTGGTGATTTTAGGCAAAGACATGGTGTCTTAAAGCCCACAACACATCTTTTTCCTCATTCAACTATTTAGCAAAACTACTGAGTACTTTGAGCCCTGTGCCAGGTTCCAGGGATACAGAACATTCATTTATTGAAAAAATAATAATTCAACTCGGGTACTGTGCTGAGTTTTGAGGATATGGTGATAGAAAAATATGTTCTCTCCTTTCATGGAGCATATACAGCCTATTGCACTAATAAATAAGAAAATAAGTATGTAACAAGTATTTAGTAAGGGAATATGCTGTCTTAGACAACAGAGGAACCTAAATTTAGATAAAGCAGAGAACAACTTCGGAGGAGAAGCATTTAACCAAAAATTTGAAGCTGAAAGGTGCCAACTATATTACAGTTGGGGAGAGCATTACTTAGAAGAGGAGCAACAAGTACAAATGTCTGGATGGCAGTAATGGGCTTGATATACCTACAAAACTCAGGGTGAGGGGAATGGGAGAAAAGACCTGTATTTTGGGCAGTCATATAATCTCTCAGAGCTTACTTTCTTGACCTGTAAAAAAAATGAGGTATTATAATATCTACATCTCCAATTCATTGTGATGATTGAATGAGATAACATTTGAACATGCTTTTCCTTTTAAAGGTGCTCATATAAATGTATTGTACTTGAAATTAATCACAAGAGAGAAAGGATAGAAGGAGGGGGAAAGGAGGGAGGGAAGGAAGGAGGAAAGAAAGAAGGGAGGGAGGGAGGGAAGGCCAACAAGCTGAATAAATTCTTCATACTCTTTAAAATAGAAGTTCAGCTTTTTTAGTGCAGTTGCTGAAAAATGGGAGATAAAATGAAATAAGTGTTTACTTTCACTCTAAGGCCCTATTCATGCCCCATAACTCCTGGGAATCAGACATTTTAAGAAGCACTTATGGTGGTATTGGGCTTTAGAATTATATGTTAGCATTCTGCAAGGCATTCCATATACTCAATTTACTGAGTGCCTTGTGTGTGTCATCTCCTGTGCCAGGTGCTGAGAGCCTACCTCAGGGAAGTTTCAGTCCAGTTGAGGCTATCACACTTGTAATCAAGCCAATCAAGAAATATTTATTGCATTCATACCCTGTGTCAGGCACTTAGGAATTATACCACGTACGTGGGACTCAAAGAAGTGGGCATAGTTAGCCTATCAGGAGGGGCTCAGAAAAGCCTTTTTAGCAAAGAGGGTAGCTGAGGTGTCTTAAAAAATGAAATAATATTCCCCTGTTGAGAGAAGGGTAGCAGAACATTTTAGATTGGGTGAATAGAAATACGATAGCATGGAATATCATGCACAATGCTATCTTGTTCATTAAATCTTTTCTGAGGGAAGAAATTACACCCCCCCCCTTTTTTTTTAAAGGCAAGAAAATTTAAGCTCAGAGAGATTAGTTAATTTTCCCAAAGACTCATGCTAACCAGTGGCAGAACTAAAGTCATTCCTGGTCAGCCTAATTTTAAGGTACATATTATTCCTGTCATGGTGCACTTTTCTTCCTTGTTTGGAGTAATAACTTCTTCCAAACTCCTGCCAACCTTTAGTGTTCTGTAACAGATGCGTTCTCAGTGAGACTCTAGTGGAGGAATTCCAAACTGGTTATCCTGTGTGTTTAATGAGACTTTGCTGGGATAGACTCCACCCTGCATGGCTTAGTACTGTTTGGGAAACTCCGCCACAGTGGCCCAAAATTCACTGTGCCTTTCTAACTGGGTGAGCTACTGTTAGAGCATGTCAGAGAGACCTGCATGCAACGGGAGTACGTGGTCCTGTGAAGGTATTCATTTGAGTTCCACTGACAGAGACATTTCTTGTAAGAAAAAAAAAAAAAAAAAAAAAAAAAAAGTTTGTGTGTCTTTTTAAGTAATCCATAACACCAGAGCCTTTTGCGGTAATGAGACCCAGATTTCCTTCTGTGTCTGTATCCCTTTATGCAGGCATGATTTCTTGGAAAGGAGAGTCCATATGTCAAGCAGTGTCTCATTGAGAACATGGAATGATTCCATAGATGCTGTGGCAGTGATTAGAGTCTTAAATATTTTGTCCTGTCTGGATCAGTGGGTGCTTGGTTCCTTAATGAATCAGCTGCCTCAGTGATTGGGAAGGCAGGATGGTAAGAGCTTTTAGAACACTTATTGTACATGAATGCATTTGAACATTGATAGTTTGTCCAGCATACAAGTCAAAGAGACATTTGAACTAATTTATAATGTTATCGTGGAGAGTGTGTATTTGTGGAATTTATTATCAAAAAGTTATACAACAGCTGCAAACCTGAGTAACTACCAGCATTTAAAAAACAAATCAGAAATATTTATTATGAGGAAATTGCAGATTTTTATTTTGTTTGAAGCCACTTAAAACATTGAGTTTTTTTTAGGATTTTTTTTTTTTTTTTTTTTTTTTTTTTTTTTACGTACCTGAGTCTTACATTTTATTCCTGTTCCTCCCTGAACTCCCCCTCCAACTTCTTCTCACCGACAAAACTATCATCTGTGACCTTTCTAACCCCCAGAGCAGCACAAGGAACACAGTCCTCTGCTCTGCATTAGGTGTTAGGGACGTCATTAATGCTTACTGGAAAAGTACACCCCAGAGGGCCAGGTTTTGGCGTTGGCAGGTAAAAAGTCTTTTAGATCTTGGAATGCTGGAAACCTTAAACCTTTTGGTTTCTTAGCTAAAGTGATTGGCAACAGAATGTGACATCTGCGGTTTTGTGGCCAGCCATAGCCATAATTAACCGCGTGAGCTCACTTTTTCCCACTGGAGGTTCCGTGGTCCTGGGGTGATGAAAGTGACTTCCCTACCAGGAGGTGGTTTTCCTTCAGAGGGCATTGGAATACCCGCGGGCCCTGTAATGCCTCACCCGTGGTCCTTTTAAAATGTTTTTTAATATAGAGCTTTAATATTGGAAATCCAACACCCTGGTGTTTAACAGTGAGGCTGTGGCTGAGCACGATGGCCTAGGAGAGGAAACAACCTGGGGTTTTTAATGGGTGGGACAGCGGGTCTTGTGGTGGAAACGATGGTGAGAGTGAATAACCAGAATCGAAGCTAATTTCCAATACTTCCCAGTTTCTAGTTTTTGCTATTTTTTGTTTTGTTTTTGTTTTTAGTTTGCGTATATAGGCTTCTTGGAGATACCTTTTTATCCCTAAATTTAAGCAAACTTGTTTCAATCATTGAAAAGTGGTGATGTTAGAAAACCAATTTTTGTTTTATTAATAACTATGAGAATGTAGTCTCAAAATATGCAATTGAAATTCTTTAGTATTAGCCCTTCAGTAATATGGAAAAAAGGTAGATGCTTGAGTGTTTAGCATTGGAGAGATGTTTTTAAAACAATTGTAGTTTGCATTTGACCTATATGGGAAGCTAATTCAAAGGCCTTCTGTTGCTTCTGTCATGTCATATAGGAAAGAACAAGTTTAGTGTGAAGCACATACAGGAAAGTTCAGATTTAGGGTAGTGTGATCCTTCATTACTGTAAGCCATCTTCTTAATCTTCTCACCCTTCCAAAGAAAGCTCTTAAAGACCAAGTCCTTGAGTAATGTAAATTTGATAAGCCTCTTTACAGACTCATCGACCTCTGACGCAGCTCACCATTCCAGCTGGGACTTCACAAATAGATGTTTTGGAGGCCTGGGTATAGGCACAATTCTCCCTCTTAACTCATGGTTTATATCTGTTTGGCTTTGACTATGTGACTTATCACCTAGATCTCATTTTCCCCCCCCCCATCTCTAAATGGATAACATTAGACTCTAGCTTTTAAGGTTTCTCTAACTCTGATATTACATGATGATTAAATGTAATGTGATGTCTTTACATTATAATGTAATGTTAGTCTCAAAGGTAGTGTGATGTACAGATTTCAATAGAAGCAGAGTGTTGTGGTATTCAAGGTACTTGGGTGGGACTGGAGCAAGAGGACAAGGTCTTTAAAAATAGTTAGGACTAAAAAAATAGGATTCTAGTCAGTTAGGGCATGACTCAGCACTGTCATTGAAATGAATGCTGAATGATTTTTTCCCCCCATCAGTTTGGTTTGAGAGAACATCAAACATTGGTTGAGAAGTCCATTCTCTGTCTGGTACTATACAAGTCACTGAGGACTCACAGACTTTTTATATGTTCTTTGCCGTTACTATAAAACAGCAAAGAAACTCAGGTGGTATGTGTGTGTGTCATATGCTTGGTATGTTCTAGGCTTCCAAGTTAAAAATTTATCTATTCCACAGTTAAGTTCTGGGACAGTATGCTAGAATGCCTAGATGACAAAGACAGTCTCAGGCTACTTGTATACTAGACATATTTCTTAACTTCTCTGAACCTTAGTTTCTTAATCTGTAAAATGAATGACATAACATATAAAAAGTGCCCAGTTTAGTCATTATGGATGAATGAAGAACTGTCGTAAATAAAGTATTATGGTCAATTCTGGCGGAATAATATAATAAAAGTAACCTGTTTTTATAATATGATTCAAGAGAAACCAAGGGTCTGCTATGGTAGTCAAGAGTAGAGAATTCACTAGCATTGCTGTTGCCCTTGGTTACAGCGAGGACTAGATGGCTATAATGGCATTCCTACAACAAGAAGTAATGCTTAGAAAATTATGTATAAAAAAAGAAGAGTGTGAAAAATATTACTAATAATTGAAGTTAAACATACCCTTAGAAATCAGGAAATACTCAAGCCAAGGCCATCTCAAGTATTACAGCCTTTCTTTCTTTGGTTGGAGGTATTTCAGATGATGTGTTAAATCTTTTAGTATATGTGCACATGTGTTTGTGTTTGTGTGGGAAATTTTTAAAGTATTTTGGGAATACCATATACCAAGCAGTACCTTTTTTCTTCCTCCTGGGTCAAGTTAAACTTTTTGTTGTATTACTCAGTTTTGAGTACCTAAAAGATTATCACTTGGTAGGCGATAGCAGAAATCTGGATGGTGAGTTAAAATATAATTCTGTGACTTCTTAAAAGACAGTTACTTATGTTTGACTGGAGGATGCATGCATTTTTTTCTAGGATATATTAATAGTGTAACTATCTTTTTAGATTTTTGCTTTTACTATTTAAAACATTTCCTCCTTTATTGTTATTCAGACTTCACAAACTTATTTATGCAACACTATCTTTATGAATATTGAGAACATACCCTATAAAAGATTATGCTATTTCACTTCATAATAGAATTAATAATGCTGTATAGTAGTACACCAGCACAACTATATTGTTTATAAGTTGTTAATGAATAAAATGTACAGTGCTTATGTAGTATGTTATGTTTAAAGCTCTGAACTTAACTTTCACGTTGTATAATAAACTCCACTATTATTTCTACCTTCAAAAATGCTGGGAAAGAAAGTAATGGATATTTGAATATATTAAGAATTCTTTCTTTAAATATATATATATACATACATATATATACATACATACATATATATATTAAATGTTAATCTCACCACATTAATTATTGGAAAATAGTTTTAAATATAGTAAAGTAAATTTTAAGAATTATTAATGTGTTTAAATTTGTCTAGAATTCATATAATTGAATTAAGTTTATAATGTAAATGTAAATGTATGAGTTTAAGATTATAAATGTAAACTATGTAATTTAGATAAGATTAATATTTTATTTACCAGTTATTTCTTAATAAAGTCTTCTTTGAATTGACTTATTATGATCTCATAGCTACATTTAGAAGGTAAATAAATGTTTTCTTCTGCTTTTAATTTACAGCAAAAGATGATGGAAGCATTGCTGTTGCCCTTGGTTACACTGCACATTTGGTCTCCATGATTTCCTTTTTCCTGCAAGTGCCCCTCAGATATCCTATAATTCATAAGGGATCTAGATCAACAATCAAAGATAATATCAATGACAAGCTGACAGAAAAGGAGAGAGAGTAAGTATCTTTTTAAAATATACTTTTAATATCAAGCCAGTATAAAACATGGAGTATATTAAAAACATAAAATGTGACTTAGATTGTGGTATTTTTTTATATATACTTTGTAAAGCTCTGTTCCTTTTAAATAGATTATAGTCATTCATTTAGATTATAATGTATCTACTCCTGCACTTGTTAAAGTTGGTAATGATAGCAAAATTGACTCATGTAAGTTTAGTTTGCTTCTGTGAGGACAAGTATAATAATTCTGCAAATATTCATGTAGCACTTCTTTCCTGTTAGTCAAAAAATGAAAGAGGTAAAAGATTTATCAGAAAGACAACCAGAGAAAGAATGAGAGACTTAATGACAAATTGTACATATCTGAAAAATAGATTAGTAAACTGGAGGATATGTCAGTAAAAAATATCCTTACCGAAGCACAAAAAAACAACAACAAAAAAGATGGATTGTGTAGAAATGTGATAGACATGTATAGGACACAACCAAAAGAACTTATATACTTATAATTGGAGTCACAGAGAAAGAAAAAAGAGCACATAGGATAAATGCAGTATTTTAAGAATTAATGACAGCATTTTTTAAATTGATGAGGCATCAAGCGACAAATTCAAGAAGTGTTAAATACAGCATAGAGTAAGTATAGAGCCAAAGTACTTAGGGAAATTATTGTGAAACAGCTGTAAACCAAAGACAAAGTGAAAATATTAAAAGTACTTAGAAAAAGAGACAGACTAAATGTCAAAAAAGTAATAATAAGACTGAAAGCTAATTTTTCAATAGAATCATTGAGAGCCAGAAGTTGATGCAATTACATTTTAAAAGTACTATAAAATAATATTGCCAACTTAGAATTCTATATTCAATGAATATATCCTTCAAAAGTAAAGGCAAAAATGAAAATATTTCAGACCATCATAACTAGGAACATACAGACCTATTCTAAGAGGAAATACCTAAAAGCAGAATAAAAATAATCTCACACAGAAATTTGAAAATGCAAGAAGGAACAAAGAGTAAATATGAGTATTTCTAAATTAATTTTGACTACAAATAAAAGGGGGATATCTTATTAAGTCTAATATACATAAAGTATATTTAGAATTATAATGTATTAGTAACACAAAAGTTGGAAAGTAGAAATGGAGTTAAAGTGCTCTAAGATCCTAGTATTATCTGGATTTTGGTAAAATCCTAACTTATATTAGACTCTAATAAATCAAGGATACATGTTATTATCTCATAACCATTAAAGTTATTTTGTACAAGCAAAAAATTAATAGAGACGATAAATGGGGAAAATCAAATACTTGATTAATCCACACGAAGGCAAGAAAAGGAAGGAAAATGAACATTAATTTCAAACCTAACTAATAGTAAATCTGTAGATATGAACCCAAACTTATCCTGTAATTACATTAAATGTACATGTTAATAAATATTGTCAGGCTGAATAAACATATGAAAAAATTCTCAATGTCACTAATCATTAAAAAGATGCAAATTAAAACCACAGTGAGAAATGGATACCATCAATAAAGCAACAAATAAGTACTGGTAAGGATGTGGAGAAAAGGAAACCCTGGTATTCAGACAGTGAAATTTGAAAAGTGAAATTTAAGGCAATTAAGTGGGACATTTTATGATAATACAGTCAATTCCAAATATATACGTAGTTTTATAGATACTTTTTTTGGGAAAAAAATAGGGAAAAAGAAAATATTGGATGATATTTGTCTTTCTTTAGGTAAATTTCATTTTAGAAACCCTCTTTTTATTATAACCCAGTTTTAATTAGTCAAAAATGTCATTGCAACTATTAAATTCTTTGCTTGTAAAGTATGTTTGTGAGATAATGAACCATGTTTTCCCTACTATGTAAATGACACTATGGGGACTAATAAGCACTTTTATAAGTTGTAAAACTCTTTTAGGTCACTGGGATACCTCTTAGGAAATTAGCAAAATAAGTAAAATATATGTATTTTGAAGCTATAACTTCAAATATATAGATAAAAGTTAACAGAACTACAAGGAAATCCACAGTCATAACAGAGAGGACTTTAACTTTCCTTTCATTAACTCTTAGAATAACAGACAAAAAAAAAAAAATCTGAATCTAAAAGACGTGAACAGAACAATTAGTAAGCTTGATCTAAGTTATAGGTAAAAACATATTGCACCAAAGATTATGAGATATACATTTCTTTCAGATACACATGGAATATTTACTAAAATTGATTATGCTGGGCCTCAACAAATTTCATAAGATTAAAATATCACAATATGTTTACAGACCACAGTGGAATTTACAAGAAATCAATAATCTCTAAATGTATGGATATTAAATAGTATACTTCTCTTTAGCCTATAGACTAAAGAAGAAATTACAAAGAAAGTTTGAAATTATTTAAAACTGAATAATAATGAGAATATAGCATATGAAACTTTGTAAGGTGCAGCTAAATCTTTGCTAAGAGGGAAATTTATACCCTCAATTGCATATATTAGAAAAAAAGAAAGATGTAAAAATTAATCATTTAAGTCTCCTGAAACATCTAGAGAAAGAAGAGTTAAGCCCTAGGAAAGTAGAATGAAAGAAATAATAAGATAAGAGCAGAAATTAAATGGACAACTGTACCTTGGAAAAAATAATACAGGCAAAAGTTCTAGTCTGAAACAGCTAGAAATTGATAAGCCCTCAGGGAGGACTATTGAGAAAGAGAAGAGACAGGCAAAATAACTAATATAAGTGAAGAAAAAAAGGTGTCATTACATATATACAGACATTAAAAGATAAGATCTTATAAACAACTTTATGCTAATAAGTTTGAAATTCAAATGAAATGGATACATTTGTAGAAAAACAGAACTTTCCAAAACTGGTACACGAATGACTGGAGTTTAGAAAGCACTCCACTTGGCTAAAGGGAAATGGTTATAAAATATTCTAGGTAAGTATTCTCAACCCTGGCTGCTATACACTAGTGTCATCTGGGAAGTTTTGAAAATGAACTTCTAACCTCCATATTCTTGGCCTCCTCCCACAGAAATTCTGATCCATTTGATGGAGCCCAGTCATGAGGTGTTTATTTTTTAAAAGTTCCTGGAAGTGATTCTGATGTGCGGTTAGAATTGAGATTCCTTGTTGTAGATTGGTTGTTGTGTCCATGGGCATGAAGAAATGAATGCCCTCTACTGTATTTAGGAAACTGCAAGAGCAAAGGCAGGAAAGACAGGCACCGATGGAATAATTTAGTGCTACATCCGGTGGGACGGTGACTCTCGGATTGTCAGTGGTGAGCAAGGAGTACATGTATCATATAAGCCAGTGCCTTTCAATGGCATTGATTGGTTAGTTTATAACCCAAGTGTTCTTTTAAATTTTAAAAACACTTAAAGGGTCTGAAATGTATATGTTTGACAAAAGGGGACATGGGTATAATTTCTTTTCTTGTTTTAATAAATCGAGGTGTAATTCACATAAGATTAATTTTTTAGTGTACAATTCAGTGGCATTTAATATATCCACAATGTTATGCAACCACCAACTCTCTCTAGTTCCAAAACATTTCATCCCCCCAAAAGAAAACCCCATTAAAATGTCACTCCTATTTCCCCAACCTGCACCCTGTTTCCTCAGCCTCAGGCACCTCACATCTGCTTTCTGTCTGTATGGATTTAGCAATTATGGATATTTCATATAAATAAAATCATACAATATGTGACCTTTCTGCTAAGGGTTTTTTTCCACTTAGTCTAATGTTTTCAAGGTATATCTACATTGTAGCATCATTAGTACTTTATTCACTATTCTAGCTGAATAATACTCCATTGAATGTTTATACCACATTTTGTTTAACCGTTCATCTGTTGATAGACATCTGGGTTATTTTACCTTTTGGTTAGTGAATAGTGCTGCTATGAACACTCATGTAGAAGTATTTGTTTGAGTATCCATTTTCAATTGTTTTGCATACATACTTCAGAGTGGAGTAGCTGGATCATATGGTAATTTTATGTTTAAGTACATTTAAAATATATATATATATATTATTGATTTTTTACAGAAAGGGAGGGAGAGAGATAGAGAGCTAGAAACATCGATGAGAGAGAGACATTGACCAGCTGCCTCCTGCACACCCCCTACCTGGATGTGCCTGCAACCAAGACACACCCCTGACCGGAATCGAACCTGGGACCTTTCAGTCCACAGGCCTACGCTCTATCCACTGAGTCAAACCGGTTTCAGCTTTTAAGTACATTAAAAAAAAAAAAAATGTTTTATTGATTTTTTACAGAGAGGAAGGGAGAGAGATAGAGAGCTAGAAAATTCTATGTTTAACTTTTTGAGGAATCACAAAACTTTTCCACAGCAGCTACATCAGTTTATGTTCCCTGGTACAAGGTGGTATAGCATTGTGATTTTGATTTGTCTTTCTTTAATGGTTAATGATGTTGAGCACTTTTTCATGGGCCTGCTGGCTCTTTGGAGAAATTACTATCCAAGCCCTTTGCCCACTTTTAAATTGGGTTGTTCATCTTTTTTATTGTTGAGTTGTAAGCCTTCTTTATGAATTCTGGGTACTAAATCATTATCAGACATATCATTTGCAAGTATTTTTCCTGTCCTCAGAGTTGTTACATTTTAAGTGCAATATTATCTACTGCCTTGATTATCTGGTGAAACCAAGAGGGCCTTGAGTAGCTCCGATCCACTCTGCTCCTGTAGACAAGTTCTTCTATTCAAACAACCTTCTTTTTCCACCAGTTCCTCCTGATTCCTGAGTAGTGAATTTCAATTCTTTGCCAGCTGGATATTATGGAAACAAACCAATCACATCCTCTTTCCCATAGGAACCAGTCATCACTACATCCTTTTTATATTACAACATTTGCCTCTCACAGATTCTGGTTGTTCAATAATGTTGATCTTAAACAAACAGACAGCCAGATACCTCTCCAGCAAAATGGGTTTTTCTGGTACAGCAAAGAACTGCAATTTAGGACATGTGGTCTAATGTTGAATTATGTGCAAGTCCAGAGAAACAAAGGAGAGAAACTGTCTTTAATGTGGGGGGCAGGGGAGGGAGAGCTGTGGTAAATGAGGAGTCCATTGGAGGAAACTGAAGGTTGGATGTATAGTGACTTTTGTCTGAGTTATGGCAGTCTCCCATTGATTGAGCTGTTACAGACAAGGAGGAATCTCTTCTTCCTCCTCTCAGGTGGTAATGTGGTATCACTTGCTGTTGGAGATGCAAGATCCCTCTCTTCCTGTTGGAGTCAGCAGTATTTGTTACGTGAGACATGCATGAGAGTTCTCTCTTCTAGCCTTCTGACTCCGTTTTAAGTGAGATTTCTGTTTATTAATTTCACACTCTGTTCCTAGTTGTAGCTATGTGACCCTACATGGCATAAGATGTCCTTCTTCCCTGGGCTCTGAATATATGTGACTACTAATGTGCTCTCAGTTTCATCTATCCAGTGTTAGATGTCCACTGTCAGATGTTCAGCCATTTCCATAACCCTAGGGCAGTAATCCCTTTCTTATCAATGGAGTGAATACAAAGCAATTAAAACAGGTGGTTTCACTATCTTTAGAGTGTCCTTTGATGCACAAAAATTTTAAATTTTGATTAGATGTATTTTGTCTATCTTTTTTGTTTGAAAATGCTTTTGGTTTCATATCTAAAATCCATGGTCAAATCCAACATCATGAAGAGTTTTCTTGTATTGTAATAGTTTAATCATTTTGACCCATTTTGAGTTACTATTTGTACCTTCTTAGCTTCAGAAGCATATAAAAACTGCTCCTCTACACTTGCCCTCCCACTTTTATGTTGTTGTTCTTGTGACAAATTACATCTTTATACATTATGTGCCCATAATATGCCTTTTTTATTTACCTGTGTACTTACCTTTATTAGAGTTCTTTATTCTTTATACAGCTTTGAGTAATTGTCTCGTTTCCTTCCATTTCAACCTTAAGACCTGAGACTTCACTTATTGCTTTCAGGAAGGCTAGTGATCAGCAGAGGGGAAAGCCTTGGGTCTTCTCAGACCTTTTCTGAGCAAACCCAGAAGTTCTGGGCATATGAGGAACTTCTGTGTTCCCGAGGGTATAGGGGCACTTTGGGATGCCCCCATTTCTCAAAGAAACTCTCCCCACCCTTTTCTCCCAGGTTGTATGTCTCGGCCTTCATCTTTTGCTGGCAAGGCTCTGGGTCATTTGCTATGCATCTTCAACACAGTACCCTGCTTTTCACCTTTGAGTGAGTTCTGACTAGGCACAACAGAGGCAGGCACCTTGCATTAGTCCTTTAGGTAGCCCCTAGACAAGTTAGAACAGACCTACACAATTTTGTTTTAGAATCGAAAAGAACCAGGGATCAGGGCCCCACACTGGAATGTAGGCTGCTGTCTTTGAGGCTAGACTACTGCGGAGCTGAAGAGGGAGTTGGAGGCAGGGTAGGTAAAAATGCTCCAAAACTTTCCTCCTGATTTTGAGTTTCCTTTTCCTTGGTTCAACTTCACCTGATTGTTGTAATCAACCTTTGACTATTTTCCAGAGTTTTGTCAAAGTTGATTCTGATAGCTTTTGCTTATTATTATTTTTTAATGTATCCCTAGAAGCACAAGTCCTCAGATCTACCTACTCCATCATTTTCACTGACCTCATTCCGTTTAATGACGAAAAACATTACTTATAAGATATAAAGGAAACCCTAGATAACTTTAAATAAGAGGACACCATGACCAGATATGGCTTTGACAGACTATCTTGTAGTTTTGTGGAGAATGATCACCCCTCCCAACCTTCCCCAGGTTCCATATTAATAAAAACTAACTCTCCAGATTTTTGTCAAATTTGTGCATGAGGACTTAAAATATTAGTTATGTAGCAAAATCACTTTGGGAGTTAGAAGGAAGGGTGTCCTCAGAATGATAAATACTTGTATTCTTCCTTCTGCACTCTTTAATTTGTGAAGGAACAGCTTAACATGTGCACAGCTCCAAGTGGTATGCCCCGGAGTGAGTAGTAGTGATAATTTGTTTATTGATTGATTGATTCCCTAAGCAATGTAGGAGGGCAGCTAGGTTTAGGTGATTATGTTACCCGCTTTTTTTGGCAGCCAGTAGAACCACAGGAATTGCATTTTTGTGAAATAACTTTATATTCCCCCTACAATGAAACACATATTGTATTTTATTGATTCTACTATACATATTTTTGACATTTTAATATTGCTAAAAATGAAATGCACCTTACAATTAGTGGTATGTCACATTATGATAGATAGCATTTATCTGTCTTAGATTTTATGAACTATCAAATTCTTTGGCTGGTTTTATGCACTTTAACAAAGCACTTGAAAGCCTTTTTGGAACAACATAGATGCATAAATATATAAAAATACCTTTATTGATTATGCTTGTTGATTGAATCAACCTCTTATTCTTAGCCTGTATCACTGAAAGAGCAGATTTGACATGGTTTTCTTTTCTCCTGTCAGTTTGATGTAAACCTTTCCAGGGTATTAGGTGGAATCAGGTCTTCATGGGAGATGGGAAATATAAATTGAATGACTCATTGGACAAATTATACTTAATGTAATAGACCTAGGAATCCTCAGCCTCTGCCTTCTCTGATTACCTGCCTCATTTGCCTATTGGCACATGAAATATCAGAGTTCGAAGCCCTATGTAGCCAGTTTTGCTGTGGTTTGGGGGACTTGTTCTTTTCTTTGTCTGGTCTGTTTGAAACATTGGTCTGGACTGCTGCCTTGCCGAAACCATTTTTTGCGCACCTGCACACTGTAAAGGGAAACTTCGAAATCTTTGCTGCGTTTCATTTGAAGGCACAGACCACAAAACACGAAGGAATGTAACCAGAGTCCAGCTGCAGTGTTCTTTTCCCCCTATTGCTTCTTTCACTGAGGACTGAAAAGTAGGTTTTAAAGTGATTTTTTTTTTAAATGAAATGTATTAGTCATTGCTCTTGTGCTGCATAACTGTCTGTTAGATAATACATTCAGAGTGGATCCGGAAGACAGTCATTGAGCACATAGCTGGTCAGAGCACATGGCGTTTTCAAGCCCTCAAAAGAGGTCTGAATTTTTTTTGTTTTAGTCTCAGAAGGAGAAATAGGGGGTGGTATAATTGGCAGGCACTTTTGAAAGTTTTTGGCCTGTTCAATACAAGGCTTTTACAAATCCCTAAAAGATAGCCAGCTATTTTTCTGTAGTGGAATTATTGGAACCTAGAGAAATGTTAATGCTGCTTTTCCCATTTTCTTGATTATTTCTGTACTTACATTTATTCCTATGGACGATCTTGACTAAAACCCTAGGAGTTGCCTTTTTTACTTGATTGACTGATTTTTATAAGATACAGAAACTGTAGAGTATAAAAAGATTGTGATGTGTCCAAAATCAGATGATATTGGGTCCAGATCATAGTCATTGCACGTGGATGTGATGCTAATGAGAGAAGGAATGATGCGCCTTAATGATCTACCACATTTTGTGACTGGATACATAAGACAGTCATGCACACTTATATATAAAGATACTGGCCAGGCAGCGAGGTCCCTAAGCCTGTGGTATTGAGCCTTTATTTTTCTTGCAGCCATCTTTGCATGTCTGGATGATTATGGAACTTCCCCTTCAGCATAACTAGGTTGCTTTTTGCTATGAATGAAGAGACAAAGGAATTTGCAGAGTGGCAGTGAGCAGACACATTTCCTGTCTCTGAATTCCTTCAGCCTACCCCCTCTGGCCTGGCAACATTACCTTCTTACAAAGTGAATAATACTCTCCCCACCCCCACCAAATGATGTCTTCTTGAAGCAGTTAGAATACATTATTGGTATGAGAAGTGAATTCTCTATAGGAATAGTAACTGGCACCTGGGATTTTGTTGGCATAAGGCTTATATTGAAAACATAAGTGTTTTCAGACTGCTGTAATTCTGACTCCTCATTTATGTTATTACCTGCTTCAGGCAAACTTAAACACCTGTTGACAGCATCTTATGTTTAGAATTATAGATTCCTTTCTATAAAAGGTCTCAGCTTCTGTTTGTTAATCAAGCTGTGAGTTCAGAAATGGTCGCTGTTTTTACTAAATTAGCATCTGTTTGCCTTCATGGCAGCCAATGAAATCTGATGGCTTTGTTCGAGAAGTGGGAGATTTTTACCTGTGCTTAAGCTTAAGTTTTCAACTCTTCTACTGTTTATCCTGTAAATTTGAACATTTCTTATAGCCTTTCATCTTCATTTTATTATAGGTTGTTACTAAGATGCAGGCATTTAAAGCACTCAGGAACCTTTAAACTGAGCAATGAATGTGATGACTTGAGGCAGTGGGTAGACCAATGCTTTGGTTTTCTGTTTTTCCTTGCTGAGCAACTTAAAAGTGTAATCAAATAAATATTTTCTAGGGTGACTTAATATTACTGAAATGAATGAAATTATTAGGTCTTTTATATTTTCCATCTGATTATAGGAATGTGACCTAATTGAAAAATCTCTGTTCATGTAAAACTCCCCAAAGTATGTAGTTCGATTCCATTATAATTACCTAAGGGTAGACTATGGGACAGGCACAAAGATGAAAAAAAAATATATGTGCTCATGCAGAACTCTAGGCTGTGTTTTAGAACAAGACAGAATATTACTAGGTCATCGGATTAATTTTCATTTCACAAATGGAGAATAAGCAGATTGAAAGATGAAATGAGGCCGAAACCGGTTTGTAGATAGAGTGAAGGGTCCCAGATTTGATTCCGGTCAAGGGCATGTACATTGTTTGTGGCACATTCCTGGTAGGGGGAGAGGGGTGCAGGAGTCAGCTGGTCGATGTTTCTCTCTCATCGATGTTTCTAGCTCTCTATCCCTCTCCCTTCCTCTCTGTAAAAAATCATATATATAAAGATGAAATGAGGTCATATCACAAGTTATCAGCATTCCCTCTCATGGTCCAATGAGGAAAGCATGCCCAGAAGATGGGGTGCTTATTGTAGCGTGATACTTTCAAGCAAGCATTAGGAGGCAGAAGTAATGTGTTTATCAAAATGAGTCCGTGTCTGATAAATATCCTTTTCTGAATTAGGGATAGGTCCCTATGAAAAATGACATGATATGAATCCATACATGTTAAGCAGAGTCACTATCTTAAGTTCTCATTGAAAATGTTAATTATTCAAATCCCATTTATCAATTGGTTCACTTGACTTTTTTTTTCCTCTCTCTCACTGAAAAGTACAATGCAAAATGCCACTCTTCCCTTCTTTCTTGCCTCAAATTGTTTATACTTGGTGGTGCTTGTTTTATATTTTTAATTATTTAGGACTTCGGAGTTACGTTGGTATCACTGAGTAACTGTAATGTCCTCTCTGAATCTTGGTTCACCTGGTACAATACCTATTCCACTAGATTAGCATGAGTATTAAATAAAGCACAGTGTTTAGCATATAGAAGATACTCAATAAAATTTTGCAATCATTATGTATACATTGAGTTTTACAACTGGAATTCCCAGTAGCCATGTAATTCTCCTTACTATTTCTAGGTGCTTAATGGAAAGGTGGGCCTAAGAGAAGGTTAAGGAACATTTCAAATGCAACCCAGTGGCATAGTATGAAGTTTCCTTTTGTCATAATGCCATGAGGCACATCATCCTTTAGTGAACGGTGTAAACACAGAGGACCGATGAGGTTTCTCACAGTTCAGGGAAAAAAGCTCTTGCAGGTCTAAAGGCTTGTCTCTTTCACTGCAACTACTCAGGGCATTCACTGCCTGATGCCTACTAATGAGTTAAGCAAGTGTGTCTTATTATAGAAGCTGTCACATAGTGAATGCTGAAGCCCTTATTCTTAAAACAAATGTAGAGCATGTTCCAATTACATGGTTCCCTGCCTGGCCTACTGCTTTTTTTTTTTGTCCTGTACTAGTTTTCTTTCCATTTCTAACCTATGTTCAGTCAAGCTATTGTTTTCCAAACACATCACATTATTTCCCACTTTGATGCTCTGTTCATGCTATTCAGCTTACTTGGAATGCCTTTCCTAGGATCAAAATTGTGAATGAACATAAGGCCTTTCCCTTATTATCTAAAACTTGATTTTCCATAGTTTAGTGGACTCCTTTAGCCTTCTGTAACCCTATCAACAATTTTCAGAAATGAAGTGTGATTATATATACACTCATTTTAACAGTGATATGAGTGGTGTATTAGAGTTATTTGTCTTGGTCTTGTCAAAATATTTTCAGTGTAGAAACTACAACTTAATTTACTCCCCCGCCTTGCAGAGAGCCCTGTATTGTGTAGGCACTCACAATATTTCTTGAATTGAATTAGGAGAGCAAAGGGGATGTTCAGTTTTTGCAAATGCTATTAGGTAATCTGACACTCCATACCGTAGCTCGGAGTTTTAACTCTAGATGCTCTGGCAAGGACAATCATTATTTCATATAGTCCCTCAGGACTATGGCAAACTATTAACTTCTGTGCCTATTGTAATCCAAGGCTCAGGCGACAGCGCTGATGGGGTTGTGTGCAGGAGTGAGAGCAAAGAGCACGTTTTAAAATGAGGGATCCCCATGGAAATTTAGGCAGGAGAGATCAACAAAATAAAACTGCAGATGGGGTTGCTGGGTGAGACAGGAAATGAACACCTTATGAAGATTAGGCGTTCGACTGAGAGAGAGGGAATATGGAAAATGAGTCACAAGTAATTGTGCAGCTATTTCATCGCTGACACTTGGAAGCATATTGTTGTGTGTGTTGTTTTTAATGAAGTGTGCTTTTATAGTGCTGATGTTATTATCTGGATGAGGAAGTCTTCCCTAGTATTATTGTCATCCCGGCTTTCTGCAACCAACTAAATTAAAATACAGTAATGTAATGGGACAGTGGGATAAAAAAGAAAACCAGATGACTGTGACATGTGACCCCAACTTGAACTTCACTGCTTTTCTGGTTTGCAGTTTACTCACATCAGAGTAGAGGCTCGATGGAGTGCTTGAGGGTTGCAGGGGCAGAGGGATAATACACAGGGATTGGCAAAAGTAGGCTTACAGTGTGAGCACACAAAGCACAGTTTATTCCGAGAGACCAAGATGGCAGCTTAGGTAAAGGCATGTATTGTACTTGCCACCTCCCACAGCCA
The DNA here is from genome assembly GCF_014108245.1 of Pipistrellus kuhlii. Taxonomy (NCBI): domain Eukaryota; kingdom Metazoa; phylum Chordata; class Mammalia; order Chiroptera; family Vespertilionidae; genus Pipistrellus; species Pipistrellus kuhlii. The sequence continues at coordinate 35,013,664 of NW_023425595.1, forward strand.
CATCAAAATTGCAACTAAAATACAGAGCAACCATCATTCAGAACCACCTGAAACCTGGCTGAATGGAAGTTCTACAACTAGAGAAGTATAGAAGAAAGCATTTTCTAGGAAATGGCCTCTAAATATCTGAGTGTGGGAAGGGATTAGGAGCTGTCCAAGCAAAGGCTAGATACAACAAGACATATACACATGCCCAAAACAGGTACTGTACCTTCCCATTGGCCAAAGCCTCTAGTTTCTCACTTCGCCTGATAAGAGATTTCACTTTAAATTGCTCACTGATTTTGTTTTAGGCATAGATAAAAGAAGGATATGTTTATAATTTAACCTTTAGTCTACGTAAAAATAAAAATTACTCTCAAAGATGATTAGCTTTAAATGGTTATTATCAATATACATTTATTAATTTACTCAAAGCATAGTAACATATCTTTATAAAGTGTCTTAGATTACAGATTGGTTTTCAAAAACTTGACTGATTTTACTAAAACACATGCTTGCTCCCATATAGAATTATCTAACAGGGATAAACCATATTGGCATTTAAGTAATAAAAATTGCATATTTTAAAGTTAGGAAAGGAGAAACTGTGGCTTTCTTATTTTACTCTTTTGAAAGAACTTCAGCATCAAACACACCTTAAAAAGTTACTTTTATCTCATTAGGCTCTGTGCTCTTACCTAAAAATAAAGAGAAATATGAAGAATAAAAGAGTTTGCATAAAATTATTGCATATGATAGTCACTTAGAAATGCCTGTATACACAGAATAAATTCATATATTAGTCACAACATTAATTTCTTTCTCTTCTGCCTGTACTTTTTTTTTAATCTTACTTCATTCTAGTAGAAATGAGACTCAGGTTTTTAGAAATGAAATAGTCCAGGGCTTTCAATTAAGAAATGATCTTTTAAATAATCACAGAAATGTACAGACCATACTAAGAGAAAAGTTTCAAAATTTGATTTCATTGAAAAACTTGTTTATAACTAAATGAAAAGGCAAGCCACAGATCAGAAGATATTCAGAGCACAGAAATTACCAAGGGCCAGTATGCAGAATATATAAGGAAAACCTTTATATATCTAGAGGCCCGATGCACGAAATTCATGCAGGGGGAGGGAGGGGGAAATCCCTCAGCCCAGCCTGCGCCCTCTCGCAATCCACCTGACTCCTAACCACCTGCCTGCTCATTATTTACTGCTAGGCTCGCCCTTCCTTTCCGCCTGCTTGCTCGCTCCTTACCAAAATCTGCTCCTTAGTGCTACCGCAGAGGCGAGAGAGGTTCCCGCCACTGCTATTATGTTCACCAGCTGTGAGCCTGGCTTCTGGCTGAGTGGCGCTCCTGCTGTGGCAGCACACTGATCACCAGGGGGCAGCTCCTACATTGAGCATCTGCCCCCTGGTGGTCAGTGCGTGTGATAGCAACCAGTTGTTCTGGTTGTTCCGCTATAACTGTCACTGGCTTTTATTATATAGATAAGAAAAGGAACAATCAGCCCATTAGAAATATGGATACACTATATAATAAAGATGTAATATGCAAATTGACGATCACTAACAACACAAAATTGCTGCCCCTATGTGGTCAAAGATGGCCGCCACACGATGGCCAGCAGGAGAAGGCAGTTATGGGTGATCAGGTCAGCAGGAGAGGGCAGTTGGGAGGGACCAGGCCTACAAGGAAGGGCAGTTGGGAGTGATCAGGCTGGGAAAGGCATTTAGGGATGACCAGGCCAGCAGAGGAGGGTAGTTGGGGGCGACCAGGCCTGCAGGGGAGGGCAGTTAGGAGTGACTGGGCCAGCAGGAGAGGGAAGTTGGGGTGACTATGCCTGCAGGGGAAGGCAGTTAGGGGTGACTAGACCAGCAGGGAAAGGCAGTTAAGGGCAATCAGGCTGCCGGGGGAGCAGTTAGGCATCAATCAAGCTGGCAGGGGAGTGGTTAGGGGGTGATCAGGCTGGCAGGCAGGCAAGTGGTTGGGAGCCAGCAGTCCTGGATTGTGAGAGGGACATCCCTCGAGGGGTCCCAGATTGGAGAGGGTGCAAGCTGGGCTGAGGGACACCCTCCCCCCTGTGCACTAATTTTGTGTACTGGGCCTCTAGTGGTATATAAAGAAGCTGTTATAGAAGAATAACAAAATGTTTAATAACATAAAAGAAACTCAACTGCACTAGTAACCAGGAAAATGCAAACTAAAACCAGAGGAGATAGCATTTTATATTCATCAACCTGGCAATAAAATAGGATGTCTGTTTAAGTACCAAATTTGGTAAGCATAGAGAGGAAAAAGAACTTTCATATTTTTTGTGAGATTTTTTTTATTAGTTCATCTATTTCAGAGTAAGTTGCTAATACAGTAAAGTCTTTATAAACCTTTCTCAAACTAACAACCTCACTCCTAGTTATATACTAGACTCTTGAATAGCTTTTACACATACATAATTTACAAATATTTATTGTGTCTCCATTATATAATTAAATTATCTCTTAGGTGTCTTTATTATTCTGTATTGCAGTTTTCCCAATTAAATAGCTAGTATTAATTTTTGAAAAGTGCCTCAGTATTTCTTTCTGAGTCCCCATTACTGTGAAACTTTTTTTTAAGCTACTTCCTTTAAGACTAGACTGTATGATTCTTGGTCTTCAGCTTTCTCCTTTATTAACACACAGTTGATTTTTAAATAATGGATATAATTTTTGTACACTGGTTTTTGCTTCTTGATTGGTTTTAAATTTATAGTAGCAGTTCTCCATATTTCCTTTAGAGCAAATATTGATGTTAAGTAATGCCTTGAATTTGGAGTGCTACTCACTTATATTATTGGAAACCTTTTAAAAGGACTTACAAAAGAATTAATTCTTCCCATGCTGCTTGTTAGTAACTCCCATTAATATAAATGATGGCTCCCAGGTTCATGGTGTGGAGAGTCTAGTGATGAAATACCAGAAGTGTTAACTGTAGTTAGTTATAGGAATTTACTGCTGTAAGTTAATTAAACACACCAATAAGCAACTGGAGCATTTTATTATTTTAATTTATATAAATATAAGGTTGGTAAAGTAATGAGAAGTGACAGGTCTCTTGGAGTTTGATTGACACCTATACTAAAACTCTTAAATGTGTAGATGATGAATTTATGGAGACAACTTCTGTTGTAAGCTATTCCATACAAGGGGATATTTATATTTGACCATGTAGTAGCATAAATTTGTCATTTCCAGCTTTAAAAAATTATTTATTAAAGGAAAAACTTTTTAAAAGCCACCTCCTAATATTGAATTTGCTAAAGCAGTGTTCTGTGTGAGAGATACGATAATTTCTTTTCTTATTTTATGGATTCTATATTATTTGTGATTTTTATATAAATCACAAAATGGGAGATTCATAAGTTGGCTGAAAAGGAATTTAAAAAATAGCACCTTAGTTTTGCTTATCTATTTCAAGGGGAACTGACTGGTATTATTTATTCTTTTTAAAAATATATATATTTTATTGATTTTTGACAGAAAGGAAGGGAGAGGGAGAGAGAGTTAAAAACATTGATGAGAGAGAAATATCAATCAGCTGCCTCCTGCACACCCCCTACTGGGGGGATGTGCCTGCAACCAAAGTACATGCCCTTGACCGGAATCGAACCTGGGACCCTTGAGTCCACAGGTCGATGTTCTATCCATTGAGCCAAACAGGTTAGGGCGGTACTATTTATTCTAAGAGGACACAGGTTGATCACATTTAATTGAAAGAAGTTTCCCTTTCCATTTTATATCTTTTGGGGGTTGTGGGGGAACCTGCCTGTTTTTTATAGTATAAAATTTGGAATAGATACTTAACTCAGTTTTGTATTATTAAATGGTAATTCAAAATCAAGGTTTATGGTATCAATTATAAATGCACACACAAGTCTGCTAAACTATTCATTAATTCATCAAATGTTTGGAAAATCAAACTATGTGTCAGACATTGTTCTAGGCCTTTGAAATATAGCAAGCAGTGGTAACATCAATAATTAAAACAATGTTTTTCTCTTTAAAATAAGTGATTAATTTAAAATAAATTCTGTGAATGGTACTGAGCATCTACCATATGAATAGACTTTATGCTAGATGTGTTTAAAACAGACATAAAGCAACAAAGTGAACATATTATCTAAGCTTATTGTCTCATTTGAGAGAGAACTAAAATTACTTTGTATTATCTTTTAATCCAGTAACACTCCTTTCTTTACCTGGCATACCCTTGTCTTGTGAACAATCACAAAATTCATTAGGTATCCCCCTGGGAGAGCAAGGACAATCTGATTTTGAACAGAGAAAGATAAGATTGGTTGGTAGGTGGTTTGGGACAACAGTCATGTTGCCATTCAGAATAATTGACTGATAATTGACTAAAAAGTACTTTTTAAATTTTTTGGACCAACTTAAAAGTTATTTTGCTTAGAATATTTATCTAGTGTTTTAAGTTTTCAAGTGAAAATAACATTATTATGCTGAAATGACCCAATGCTCATTCCCTGCAATAATATGCCAGCATCAGGACCTATTTGTTTGGCAAGACTCATTTGGAGAAACAATAAACAGTTTATTTACTCAAAAACTAACCAATGAAACAAAAGGTTACAAATCTTAAGTTAGAAATACATGCATGATTTATTGTCATGAGTTTCACATATGGGTATGCCTGAGTGCATGTGTACACACACACAGAGTAATATCAGATAATGTTGGGAAATCAGAATTTTCAGAACTCAGCCAATCATTATATTTACCAGATGTGTTTTGAAAAAAATATCCTTCTCTTCTCTATGGTATTCCAAATACTTGAACTCCCAAAAGATACTAAAAATTCATTTGACCTTATATACACTTATGGATTGCCTCTTTCCATCTGAGAGTTACACACTTACTAAAGGTTAAGTTACTTATGGCTCCTTCACTCAATTCTCTTCCACTTTAATATTTTTATAAAACATCTTGGAGTAGAAAATTCAAAGAGGAAATCCAAGGACAGGTGAGGAGAACAAAAAATAATTTGAAGACAGATCTTTAGGTATGTTAAGAATTCCCAAAGATGAAGAAGGAAATCCTATATAATAAAAGGCTAATATGCAAATTGTCTCCTGGACTGGGAGTTCAATGGGGAATTCAACCAGGGGGCAGGGCTAGCCTGCCAACCACCCATGGCCCCTTTCCCAAGCCAGCCGTGTGTCCAATTGCCCCCTCGCCCGACCTTAATTGGGGCAGGCCGGTGGACCCCACCCATGCACGAATTCATGCACCGGGCCTCTAGTAGTATGTATAAAACAAAAAGGGGAGTTTATAAAATAGAAACAGGCAGTTGCAACTCAAAAAAAAAGTTACTTAAAAAACCTTTTAAATTGTAAACATAAATATTTATTTTAAAAAACTTGTAAGATAACACTAGAGTGGTTACATTTAAGGAGAGAATTTGTGAACAGTGAAATAGAAATGAAGGCATCTCCCAGAATGCAGCACAGGTAAAGAAATATTTGAAACAGTAGTTACTGGACACAGAGGATGGCTGAGGTGACAGCACATGTCTACTAGTAATTCTAGGGACAGAGAGGAGAAAGAATGTCAAGGAAGAAATAAATGTGTTGTTGTTTTGTTACAACAAAGTAAAAAATACAGAGAGAGAAATTATGACAATAAATAGACAATTTGAGATTGAAAAATCCTGCGAATAAATTTAAAGTTGGACCAGAAGCAATTTCTTTAAAAGCTTAGATAATGGTTATTGAACCTACAGCAAGCATTGGGTAAAACTATTCTCACTGGAATCAGAAAGTAGATAAAGATGCCAGTTACTGTCTTTATGATTAAACATTGTACTTGAGGTCCTGGTCTATATAACTATACAGAGAAGAGATGATGTATGAGTATTTGAAATAAAGGAACAAAATCATATTTTGCAGATGTGACTGTTAGGTAGAAAAATGTAAGGAGTCTGCAAACTATTAGAATTAGAAAGTCTAACACATTTATTGGATATAAGGTCAACATGAAAATCAAATAGGTTGTATACACCAACAATAATGAAATAGAAAATGAGCACAATATAAGTACCTATATACTATTATATTTAATAAAACTATAAAAGAACTTTATCAATTAAAAATATAAAGCATTATAACATGATATTGGAAGGACAGAAAATATCTAAATAAATGAATGCACATACAAACTTGGTTTAACTTGTCTTATACTACTCTAATTTGTTATAATACTAATTGTGATATTTTTAATTGTTTTGAATTTGAAATAATCTCTTGTATTATAAATCTGCTTCCCCCATGTGCTATTATCAGATGCTTTTCTGTCAATAGCCAAAGAGGAGAGTTTTGTCTCCTAGTGGCTAAGTAAAGTGTGCAAATGCCAATGCTCGATCTGCAACAAATAAATAGAAGTACAATATATTACATGGATTTAAAAATGCAGCATTAAAATGGAAATAGTCAGTAGGCAAGTAGAGGTTGGTAGGAGTTAACTGAAATTAAGAAAGTGATCATAATGTTACTACAACCCTAGAAAAATTGACCAACAATTATATACAAGTATATGAGAAATTACTTTGGCTAAAAATAAATAGGATACCTTAATGTTTTTTTGAGAATTGTTTTTTTTGTCCAGAAAATCATGGGAGTACTTTTTCCTATCAGAACTCACTAAAGTTTCTTTTTATAAGTTAGTGAATGAAAACTTTAGCACATAAATAGCAAAAGAAAGGAAGAAAGGGAGATAGGCAGGGAGGGAGGAAGGAATCCAGCCCATATAAAGAAGCTTGTGGCTCAGTAGCTACACGAAACAGCTCAATTGAAACATCTTGAAAGGATATTACATCAGTAGATTGCAGTCAGGAAAGCAGAATCACTATGAATGTTGTGGTATAAGAGATTTATTACGGGAACAAGTTACCAGCCAGTTGTGGGAGAAGCTGGAGAAGAGTCCAAAAGGGGGAGTTGGAGGATCAGAGATCGTCAGTAACCAGCCCTCTGGAAGCTCAGTGCAGGTGGACAACTCAGCCCGGAAGTGGGAAGCAAGGTCTATCCAGCTGCCGAGGGGAACCCCAGAGGAGAGCAGGTGGAGACATCTATGGACGACTGTTGCCATTGCACCTGGTGGTGGGCCCTGAGTCACTGTTTGTCAACAGAGCCAGCAGTTGGGAACAAGAGCTAGCTGCCGACAGGAGCACAAGACCAGATGGGATATACAGGCAGCCTGTGTCTGTCTCTCACTGTGTCACCCACCATTAACTTCAGAGTGGAGTGGCTGCTGCTTCACTTCTGTCCTCCAAATCTCATGCAAATTTATCTTTCACTCACCTCTGGCCTACATCTATACAGGCAGTGGTATCCTGGAAAACAGTTTCAGCTTACCGAGTGAACCCAGTAAAAACCACAATAAATGTGAATAGGCCCTATGCTCTGCTTTAGGAATATAAAAATCAATGAACAATCCTAACCGCTCAGAAAATTATAATTGCTCGTTCTGTGTGTCAGGTACTGTTGTAAATTGATTGTTACAAAAGCAGCATGCAATTAATGCTGTTATTGTTTCCCTTATGTTGATGTGTAAACTAAGTCATGGAGAGGTCAAGAAATTGACTTCCAAAATTACACATTGTTCTCTAGGATTAGCAATAGCAGCATTTTGGCAGAAATCTAGTAAAATGGGGATATACTAGGAAACTGTACAACTGAACCACCAAACAATCAGTTGCTATGATATGCGCTCTT